>NC_041717.1:15575089-16775089 GCF_900700375.1 Denticeps clupeoides
CACGGTGCACACAGTGAAATTTGTCCTCTGCATTTAACCCATCACCCTGAGTGAGCAGTGGGCAGCCATGACAGGCGTTTGGGGACGGTGCTTTGCTCAGTGGCACCTCAGTGGCACCTTGGCGGATCGGGATTCGAACCGGCAACCTTCTGATTACAGGGCCGCTTCCTTAACCGCTAGCCCACCACTGCTTTATACAATCAAGCAATTATACATATATATAAACACACACACATATATAAATGTATAATTGCATTGTTGACTGTAAATGACTCTTTTTAACATCTTAACATTATGCTGACTTGTGTTTGGTTTGCTTTATTTGAGATGAGATCACAGCTCCCTCTCCTTGATCCTTAGACACTGAGCTAAAGAGAGCCGGAGGCAAGTGAAATCGTGAGGCTGCGAGCTGGGAACACCCGGATCTAAATTTCCCTCTGTTCAGGAAGTGGTGCTCTGGGTGCCAGGCTCTTTTTAAACCATGTGTATTGAGGGCGCTGTTTTTTTCCCACCAAGTAGAAATGCAGGGCCAGTGGACAAACTGAAGAAGTGGAACTTGTGCAACTAGTCTGGCTTGTGGGACGTCCCTAAAAGTCACAAATCAATACAATAGAATAAAAGATGGCAAATCTATGATGTAAAGCTGCTGCAATAAAATATTTCGTCTGAAATAAAGCTGCCAATTAGAGGAATAGGAGGACAGTGGAGGATGGAAATGGTTATTTTATTCTGACAGCAAACAAGTGCAGTCACTCAGGCTAATGGCTCAGTGATTCAGGAGGATGATTCAGGACCATTCGCACACCCACAGCCATGGTGTGCAAAATCGGATACCGAATCTGTGTAGCAGCTCTGGCTTGGGTATAAAACATCTTTCATTTACCATAGTTGAAACAGCATAATACACCAAAACATTCTTTCACTTTCTGAATGAGCGACTGAATGGTTTTGAAAGGCTGTTCAGTAAAAGCCACACAGGTCTACTTCGGACCCATCTACTGCAGATGTGTTTTCTCTGGTGGCATTTCACAGCAGCAAATTCTGGAGTGTGCATCAAGAACAGAGTGAGAACAGAGAAGTGACCCGAGTTCGGTAGTCTGTTATTTATTTCTAGTGGAAGAACGACCATGAAATTTGCTGTTTGCCCATTTGAAATCCAGGCTTGGAGAAGGTGCAGCAATTCGAAAACTATCTAAACAGTCTGCTGGTCTTTCCTGTGATTTATTTAAATCGACTCCAGAATATGCTGCTTCAGTAGCATGTGGTGAGCAGAACACAGATCCATCATCCAGCTCGCGTGAGGCTAATGCAAAAAGAAAGCAGCGTCACAATTTCGTTCGAGAAGTCACATACCTGCAGCATTTCTCATTTTGTGTCAATTAAAACAGTGCTCAAGACGTAGGTTGCAAAGAAAATGTATACATCAGCCATTTTTTTCTGCATTCAAATTCAACTTTCCCCGTGGCTGTGCATCGTGGGACACTAAAGGCCAGCAGTTTTCCTCAGTTCATTTACTGCTAAAATATTAAAGCTGAAGGAAAGGGGTCTGCTGGGAGGCTTCTCCTCTCGGCTCCCGAGTGAATGATTATCAGCTTCATGGTCCGCATCTGTCTTTTATCATCCGCCCGAAAAATCTGCCCGTCATGGTTACAAAGGGGGGTGTTTCAGTTTAACCAAACGCTGGCCAGATCTGCAGAAGCACTTTAAAAGACTGGCCGTGTGCGCTGCCTTCGCGGCGGAATCACCGGGTCAGCACGGCACATACCATATTACATCACATTAGACTAGACAATGTGGCTAGACAATTTTTTTTATATAGACTCAGATGAAGCTGAATTGAACTACATTTATAACGGGTGCTACAGTTGGGCGTGGTGTCGAGGGCCTGGATAAGTTCATTGCGCTTTGAGCTTCAGGAGCTGACGAGTTGATAAAATGCAATGCAATGCAATTCAACGATTATCCTGTCCATTCAGGTTCAACATCGTTCTGTGGACTAATCACATTGTTGATCATGCAATTGTAATGGTTACACGAAATACAGAGACGTGAATCCCTTTCTTCTTGTCATATTGAGGACAGGATAATCCAGTTGATAAACTGTTCCGTTGTCATTAACATGGAGGTTTATGTTCCATCACAGTTCAATCCAGCAATGAAAACATTGTTTTTTTATGTTGCTAGGCAATGTGAAATCTCCAGCATGGTGACGATGAAACGTTGGCACAAAACATCAGAACATATCAGAACCAACTGACTCAAGATCCAGGAACGTGCAATTAAATGATTCGGGCCAATCACATAATAAATTAGAGGATCAGTTAGACTGTAAATGCTCTCTGGGGTTCTATTTCTCACATGTGTTTATGTGAGAAGTGTCAGAACTGCCAACCTCAGGCCAGACATTAGTCTGCGAATGAAGGTTTGGCCCAAAATGCATTTAAAAAGTGTGAAGGCAGCACAAAGACTTATGCCCATTTTTAGAGTCTTAGGTTGCTACCACAGTGGAAAGAACTATAGGCTCCACCCTCTCTCTGTGGCTTACACTGTCACAAGAACAACAGGAGGTTTTGATGACATAATTTCTACGAATGCCCACTCAATATGATAGGCCGCTCTCCTCCTCGTCCCGCCTCTCTCCTCCTCATTAGCATTTAAAGCTACAGACACCGAAATGGAGCTTCCTGGGGAAAACTCAGTGTGGGACTGGCTAAAAGTGGCTGTAATTCTGCCCCACGGCTGAATTGTTAACTTCTGTGATGTTGAAGTGGCCTTAAAAAAGGGGGTGCAGAGTATGGTGTGTCTGGAGCATGCTAGACTATCATTGTGTACACCATAAACAAATTGTCCATTTATGTGAATAATACCTTTAAAAAACAAATGGCACTGAATTTATTGGTTTCTTCGTTTAACAAATTGATTTTGTTAGCATATGGCATTTTCTTTTTTTGTGTGACGGAATGGGAAACCAAATGGAACCCAAACAATTTAACACTGGCCTGAGCCAACAATCGAAAACCACAGGCTTGAGACGGAGCAGTTTCAGAACATTAAACACTCTTCTGGAGGACACTGTGTTACACAGTGTCTAGAACGGTGCCTTTTATCTCATGGTACCACAGGTATAAAAATAAGAGTTATTAACTTAATAAGAGTAATTAACTGTAAAGGCTGAACAGTATTTTCCTCTCTGTTGTTGCTGCACCGTTCTTCTCCACAGAATGTGAAATATACACACCATATTTTTTACTAAACGCGGATCGTCCAAGGCCTGGATCGCATTTGTCTCTGCACATATTTACATGAAGCCAAGCACAGAGTGAGAGGTTATGTTAATAGGCATCATCACTGTACGTTGGTGCACACCATGTACAATTACAGATCCCTGTGATTTTGAGAACTGATCCTTCTGCTGTCTTCAGTAATGGGTGCGGTAGTTCATGTCTGCCCGTCACAACTACCCATCGTGCTCGGAGTCTGATGCTTGTAACAGACATCTAAAAATACTCACGCCACTCCTTTAAGTGGGTTGACGGCAGGCACTCATGCAGCCACGAGCCTTCTGTGGGTTGTGTCCTCTGTAATATTACCGTCTGTAAGAATGGGCTCCTTGGAAAATGATGTCACACTGTGAGATACACAGTCTGCAGCAGGCAGAGCACTGAAATACAAGAAGCACGGTGAAGCATTATCAGGGATTATGTCAGGGTTGGTAACGAGTGCATTCAGTGCACATGCAGTGTTGCAGCAAATTTTGCAACATATGAACGTGGTGTTGTAGTCTGTCAAATGTAAAGCATATGATGCTTGTCTGTTTTTTAACTGTATATACAAATGAGGCAGTTCTGATGGTCACCCTGGTCTGTGAACCGGAGCTTGTGGACCCCAGAAAGGCACAAGAATGTGAACAGTTGTGTCAAAGGTTACTTAAGACTACATTTTCAGTTGGAGAACTTAATAACGATTGGATGGTCTCCGAGAAGGCTGCAGGCTGAAATGAAACTGGTACGCGACGAAAATACAGAGAAACCCACAGATCTGAATGTGCATCTTGAACACAGGGAACTCATTGTGTGATAATCCGTGTTTCTTTATTTCCTGTTTAGAATGAGAGGTGATTCCTTTGGGCAGACTGAAAGCAACAGAAAAGCACGAATGCCCCTCAGGGCCTAAAGATAGGAAGAGCAAAGATCCCCACTCAAAGGACAGACTGAACATATTGCACATGTGTTATCAGTTATGATCACAAAATAAAAATTACGAATTCCACGTCCAGGAGATCTAAAATGAACACTGTGAGCTTCATCTGTGCTAGTTTGCGATTCCTAAAAGAGAATGATGCCGAAAGAATTTAACACGACCATAACCATGGAGCAAACAAAGGCCATTTTTAGGCCATTAGTATTTGTTTCTTAGCGTGTTCATTAAACCTGCATAATGCAGACATAGTGCATCATGAGCTTCTGAACAGCTGTGACTTGGTTACATCAAGTCTGCACATTTTCCACATCTTCAGCCATTATTAAACCTCTCAGAAAGTTATGTCATGTTTACCACACTCGTAACCTGTCCCCAAATGCAAAACCGTGGCATTGTCATGGTGAGGCCACCCCATTCTAAACAATTTCCATAGAAAACACAGAAGGATATAGAACAATTTCCGTAACAGTCCTAATTGTGGAGTTTAGACACACATCACCCTCCTCTGGCAGTCACCAGTAACACAAGAGAGCTGCTTCTACAAAGCACACCCGTAGCACACCTACAGGGTGCTGCTGCAGAGGCCTTCATTCTACATGACCAATTAATCCCTTCAACAAACAAGGTTAGCAAAAAAACGAGGATCTAAATCATCATGGGGTCAACGTGAGGTAGGAATCGTGGATTTTATGTGCAGGACTGGTTTTTGGACAAGTTGTGAAACAATGGAAACTATTCCCTATGTCAGATACGGTTTAAAGTTATTCATCCCTGCAGGGGACACTTCACTTCACTCCATATGGCAGCGCATTTGTTTGTTCATTGCCAATTTGAAACAATTCTTGATCTGCTGTAATTACTGCGTAGTAGTTTTTACAGTTCTCTCAATATGTGATATTATAAAAAAACAATGAATTCTAGTTCTAGTTCAAAACAAATGTGGCCCATTCATATGCATAACAATCATCAAAAAAAAATAATCAAAGAAGACATGAACTTTAAATATATGACATTTGAAATGCATTTGAACGAAATAATAAAGTAGGTTGAATTTATCAAGTCACTCGTAATGACTTTTTTTTTTTGCTACAGCTGCCGAGAAGTTGCCATGGGCAACCAAGCCTCGTCGGTGTCCTGTCGGTTTGTTGGAACCGCCAGTTTAGCGCTGATCTGAGATCGGCCCTACTCTCTCCTGGATCGTGACGGCGATCTCTGTCCATGCCCACGAAGCCGATTCTAGATCGGCCCACAAGAAGTAGGCGGGGCAGTCTTCCTTAATATCCCGGATGCTGTTGAGTCACGCCCCCGTGACGTCAGAGGGTCCGTGAAAAATGGCTGAGTCGGAAGAAGAGGTGGACGTCCTGGTTCAGAGAGTTATGAAAGATATCAGTAACGCTTTCAAGAAGAACCCCAACATGTTGGTATTCCGCCGGCGAGGGGATTTAGGGGCAGTGTTACGCCGACTTGTGAGCTCGCGCCGAGTCTGGGTCTCGTCGGGTGCCGGCGCTCGTCTGAGCCCGAGCAAACTACTTGTTTTCCGGCGGAGTGCTGCATGTATCGCCGGCTATCCCGACTAGCGCGATAATATCCATCTGCATTGTAATGCGTGCGATCTCCTTGGGGCTCTTTTTAATGATCAAATGTGAAATCTGTAACACGAGAGGCTTGAAAGCCGTTTAATATGCTCCGATGTGACAAGTGTGGAAGGCTCGCACGACAGGAGTCACGCCAGCTATCTTTAGTATCTCAGAAATTGGGTTTCTTTTGCATCCTTTACGTGCGTACTAACCGAGAGTTATTCAAACCCTTTTGTAATTTTTTCTATTTATTTAAATGGGTTGCATGAGTTAAGGTTGCATAATGGGGTCAATAGTGCACATAGCATAATAATAAGAGAGATTCATTGAGTGGAAATTTTATTTTACAAAAAAACATACATGCACATTGTGCAGTACATTAACATTGCATTATTATGCAAACTGTTATGGGCTGTTTTTTTTTTGTCTGTGTGTGAATTGGAAGCCAGTAGACGAGTGTGATGTCGTGCGTGTTGCATCACACCCTGTATGGCTGCACAGTCTGCCAGGTTCTTCTGTAGAGCAGGAACGTGGTGACAGGTGACACCCCGTCATCCTGCCCTTCACTGGCTGCTGCTTTGTTGCAGCGACGAGATTGGGCTCATCCCCTGCCCCGAAGCCAGGTGCAACAGAAGCCCCATCGTCCTGGTGGAGAACAAGCTTGGGGTGGAGAGCTGGTGTGTGAAGTTCCTCCTGCCCTATGTGCACAACAAGCTGCTGCTCTACAGACAGAGGAAACTGTGGCTGGACCGAGAAGGTACGGCTCTTTCTTTCTTTCTTTCTTTTTTTTTTGAATATCCGAGCATTTCAGATTCTTAAAATATTCCCTTCTGGATGTAAGTATCAGAGATCATTTGTAAGTAATGAAAGGTTGCTTTTCCGAGTTTAGGCGTTTGATCGATGATGAAGCATTTGCAGCACTGAAGTGCTTCTTGATCCTGAGGCAGGTGCTGAAGCGCTGCTGCTTTATTCTGTGTTTTTGTGTGTGGGTATTTTAAGCACACCCCTGCTCTTTTTCTGCTCTGCTCTGTTTTTTCTTCCTTCCTGCTCCTGGTCTCTGTGCCACTCCAGTCCTTATAGACGTCACCTGCACATTGCTGCTGCTGAATCCAGACTTTACCACGGCTTGGAATGTCAGGTACGGACCAGACACTTTACCTCTTGTCAGATTTTCAAAGCGATTATTTCAAATTACAGTACCGTCATATGAAAAATGGATGAAAAAAGGCAAATTTTAACCGATGTCAACTCCTGCTTTTTCCTCGTCAGGAAGGAGCTGTTACAGTGTGGGCTCCTTTCGCCGGAAAAGGACCTCTACTTGGGGAAACTGGCCCTCACCAAGTTCCCGAAGAGCCCCGACACATGGATACACAGGTTTTTTTTTTTTTTTTTTTTTTTTTTTTTTTTTTTAGCATATAGCATTTTATGGCTTATTAGCTCAGATGTATGTGTTACTGTTGTAAGGAACATCAAGGTTTCTCCAAATATACTTAGGTGACCCTTAATGTATACTATATATCCTTATGAACTATAATGTGATCAAAGCTTGCTTAAGAAGAACCACATTGAAGTTACCATGGGACTGAATGCTCCGTTCAGCTGCATTAAGCAAGGTTACAAGGAAGCACCTTTTGAAAAATTTATTTGGACATGTAGTCCAAATAAATTTAAAAGTTCCAGTGTGCGTAAAGCAGGGTCATTATTTATAGGCAGAGGCTGCCGTCTCTGCGTTAGAGGAGGACTATTTTGCCTCTCGCTCCTCCTGCTGCTGAGAGCAGATCTCATCCTATGACAGACGAGAGTGTAGAGGTGGCACACTTTTAGTGTCCTAAATTCTGAGAGGATTCATAATCGGAAAAACGCTTGTATGTTATCTTAATGTGTGATGTTTATTTAAATAGTTGAAAAATGCATCGCACCCATGAATTGACGTAATTATTTGAGTGTGTTTATGTGTGCAATAAGGCTTTAACTGTGTGTGTGTGTGTGTGTGTGTGTGTGCTCCAGGCGCTGGGTGCTGCAGCAGGTGCAGCGTGAGTGCTGTCCTCAGGGTTCGGAGAGGAAGGAGCATGCAAGCGGTCACCGTGGCGACAGCACACCCCACAGCGAACGCCTGCAGAGGCTACTGCACGAGGAGATAAAGGTCTGTTCAGACGCCGCCGGTCGCTACCCCAGCAACTACAACGCCTGGTCCCACCGAATCTGGGTTCTGCAAAACTTGGCCAAGGGCAACCTGAAGGTAGGCCCTCCATCACACTCCTCATCCATGGGGCTGGACAGGGTTATGAACGAGCAGTGGGAGCCCGCGCTTGGCGCGGCCGTCTGTCAGATGAGTCAGTGGCTGGCCGTCATGTGGAGAGTGTAGGGAAAGTCAGATTGTGGCGCCAGCCGGAGGAGGTGTGAAGTCGAGCCTTGTCCTGATGTGGGCTGTGCTGTATTAGAGGGGGGGGGGTGAAGCGACGCTGAAAAAAGAAAGAAAAAAAAAAATATATATATATATATATATACACACACACACACACAGAGAAAAAATTCCAACTTAACCCACAAGTTCAAGGTTGAGGATGCCACACACAACACAAAAGCATTTTTTTTTAATTAGTGTGAACAACAGACTCTTTATTTATAGCAGGACAATGATCAGACATTTACAATCCACGTATGTGTTCTTGTAAAACATGCCACCCTTATACCATGAAAATCTTTATGTAAACAAATCTTTACATCTTTATGTAAACACTTCTCCGGTGATTGCTCATTTATGGTTCAGTCACTGACGTGAGGTGAAAATGTATTTTTGGATGTATCTTATTCCCACCGTGAGTTCGTAAACGTATATGTTGCAGGATGAATTTGTTAAGAAAAGTTGTGTGTAATTGTTCTTGTCAAGCCAAGCTCACCACAGCTCAGTTTAGTTTTTTTTTTTTTCTTCTGACACAAGTTGGCATCAATAAGATGTTTGCGGTGTTCAGGAAATTGCGCTGTGACCAATTTGCCATGGCAGATCCCAGATTAGACTGAGGCCGACTTTGTTATGGCAAATCATCTAGTCTAACGGGCCGAGGCAGTTTCCCCTTCTCAGTGAAGAAGCTTAAATCGGGTCGTCTTTGCTCTTATCGCACTTTTTCGTAGGCAGGTTGTGCGTGTGAGACTGAGAGAAGCAAGTGCTTATTAGATCACCGCCATTTCATCCTCACACTCGTTCCCCAAAGGCTCATGGGCAGATGTAAAAATTAAGAGCTCCAGCAAAGAGTCACTGGGCACAGCGGAGCCCTCGAGGGGCCGGGCCAGTTTCTTTAATGGGGGATAATAATCACGTTTTGTTGTTCGTGCTCCAATTAGCTCGGGCTATTTTAAGGCCGCAAAATGATGCCTACAGTCCCTGATTCACTAAAGCATTTTAACCGTTCCTCACCTGAAGAAGGATTTTGCTTCTAGAAGACCCACAGACCTGGCTTCATATTCCATCCAGGGGGTTCTCTGCATGCAGTTAGCCTCTTCTGGGTCCAGGACGGCCTCAAGCTTCCCTGTTTATGGGAGTGGAGGGTTGAATTAGGGCGGTGATCACGTGATATTTAAAAAAAAAACCTGAAATCTTCCCCTGCAGGTGCTGCATGACGAGCTGTCCTCCATGAGCCACTGGGTCTCCATGCACGTGTCAGACCACAGTGGCTTCCACTACCGCCAGTTCCTTCTCAAGGCACTGGTGACGGAGCTGAGCCAAGGGCAAAACCACCCGGAGCTGGCCTGTGGGCGGGAGTCTCCACAGCTACCTCTCAGGACCCCCGCCGGCTCCCACAGCCCCCCACAGTCAAACGGCGATGGCCTGGCCAGCTCATCTGAAGACCTCCATGAAGCCACCGTCCCTCATCTGTTCCACGACGAGATGGAGCTGTGCACAGACCTCATTGAAACGTATCCAGGACACGAGACGCTCTGGTGTCACAGGTGAGGTGATCTTCTACATTTCTTTTCTTCAGATAGACACATCACATAGAGAGCTGTCTTTAATCATATAGTGATATATAAAAAAAAATCATATCACAGAATTCTTAAAGTGAAAGTGATTGGTTTTGTCATTGTGATGTGCAGCATTGTGCCCATTGCATTTAACCCATCACCCTTGCAGTGGGCATCCATGACAGGCGCCCGTGGGAGCAGAGTGTGGGGACGGTGCTTTGCTTAGTGGCACCTCAGTGGGACCTTGATTCGAACCCGCAACCTTTCAGTTACGAGTCTGCTTCCTTACCTGCTAGGCCACCAACTCTAAAGCAGCTCCCGTCTGTGCATAGCATCTTGCTTTGAGCGCTGCAGCACAGAATACACGCTCTCTTAATTATACCGGCCTTATTCATCTAATTGAATTCACACTTAAAGGTGAACATGACTCAAGAGACCTTGTTATCATGGATTTAACCGGCATCTGTCACCAGCTACTTTTATTCCTTTATGCATATGGTCTGTAATAAAAAAAAATAAATAAAATAATAAAGTAATTCAGAACAGCTACTAAGCGTGACCATGGTTTCAACTGAGTGTAGGTAGCAATATTCAGTAAAAACACAAGAAAGATGACCTGAATAGTGGGCGGAGATACTAAATTATTCTGCAGCCAACCAGGAAGGTCGCTATGACCTGTGGTTTGTGTCATTTTAGAAACGATGCAATGGACACGTATAATAAACCCCGACTCGCCCTCAAGATCAACCATTTCTGAACCAACACCAAGCCTGGCATCGTATGTAATGTCTGTCCTTGCCTGGCGTTCTTGGAGGTGCAGGGTTATTGTTTGATGGATGGCGTGGCTGGTGACGGGACTGGGCGGGCCGGCGATGTTTTCCCCAGGCTCCCCGGACCAGCTGCTCGCTGCAGTCCTGCGCCGTGCCGTTGCTGCTCTGTATTTGTAGTGAAGCCTGTCATAGCAACAGATGTGACTTATGTACTGTGAGGCGGCTGGTCGGGCACCTCAGGAGGAGGAAGCTGGCACGCGCTGAAGTATGAAGAATGTTGAGACGGCGGGCCTAATGTTCATTTTCCCACGTTGCACGGTAGTTACCCAAACACTGAACTCGTCTGTGTCTGAGAATTAATCAAGACAATTAAGGTGTTCTACATGGAGCTATTACCATATCCCTGAGTGCATTAAGAAAGTGAAGTGATTGTCACATGTGATGCACAGCACACGGTGCACAGAGTGAAGTTTGTCCTCTGCAGTTAACCCATCACCCTGAGTGAGCAGTGGGCAGCCATGACAGGCGCCCGGGGAGCAGTGTGTGGGGACGGTGCTTTGCTCAGTGGCACCTTGGTGGACCGGGATTCGAACCGGCAACCTTCTGATTACGGGGCCGCTTCCTTAACCGCTAGCCCACCACTATCCCACATTAGTGCAGTTCTAACACAGTTTACCAATAAATATTTATGGCTTTTATAAAAATATATGTAATTATACCGGAATTTTAAGTAAACTATTAAATAGTAAAGTAATAAATTGATTGTCACTTGTGATACACAGCAGCACAGTACACGATGCACACAGTGAAATTTGTCCTCTGCATTTAACCATCACCCTTGGTGAGCAGTGGGCAGCCATGACAGGCGCCCGGGGAGCAGTGTGTGGGGACGGTGCTTTGCTCAGTGGCACCTCAGTGGCACCTTGGTGGACCAGGATTCGAACCGGCAACCTTCTGATTACGGGGCTGCTTCCTTAACCGCTAGCCCACCACTGCCCCACATTAGTACAGTTCTAACACAGTTTACCAATAAATATTTATGGCTTTTATAAAAATATATGTAATTATACCGGAATTTTAAGTAAACTACTAAATAGTAAAGTAATAAATTGATTGTCACTTGTGATACACAGCAGCACAGTACACGATGCACACAGTGAAATTTGTCCTCTGCATTTAACCCATCACCCTTGGTGAGCAGTGGGCAGCCATGACAGGCACCCGGGGAGCAGTATGTGGGGACGGTGCTTTGCTCAGTGGCACCTTGGCGGATCGCGATTCAAACCGGCAACCTTCTGATTACGGGGCCGCTATTCCACCACTACCCCAAAATAGTTCAGTACAACCTTTACTATAGTTACTATATTTATTGGTCTGTCGATGAAAGTGCTGTATCAGTGTATGTTAATTATTATCCATTTTTGTTCTCTGCTCAGACGTCACGTCTTCTTCCTTTGGCACCACTGGAAGCAACAGCAGCGTCGCGAGAGCGGAAGTATTTTCCTCCGTCCGGGAGACTCGTGCAACGATCCCCTGGTGGAGGCCAACGGGGAGAGCGCCAACGGGCAGCCCATGGACGTGGACGGGGTTTCAGACAGGGTCAAACACGGGGGCTACACGCAGGACAGCAAGCGTCGGAAGAGGGGGCCGGAGCCCCCCTGCCCCAGGCTGACGGCCGAGCACAACTTTATCGATCAAACGCTCGCCACCTGCCGCAGCCCTGAACAGAGACGGTTTGCCACAGCCTACAGGAAGTGGCTGGACTCTGTGATAGGTCAGTAGCGTCCTGATGCACTCCACCCCCATGCCATAATAAGGAGGGGGCTGGGCTACTTCTCTAATAGGTCCTATGCTTTTAAGACCCCGCCCATTGTCCCTTTAGCCTTTTCGAAATTGGCTGGGCCCTTGATGTCTTTTTTTGGGGTTTTTTTTCGCGATTAACACCACAATTTCCCCTTCATTATGAAAATCCACGAGCTATGAGTCCACCTCTACTGAAGATAAGTTTCAGTCCCGAAATGCCAATCTCAGGTCTGTATCAGCAGTTTATTTATTTGTCCATTTTCTTTTTTTTTTTTTTTTTTTTTTTTTTCTTTTTCATCAGCACTTTGTTGATCTACTTAAGTTTAAAAATGTTTTGTCTTCCATTAAAAAAAAAAAAAAAAAAAAACACTGTAGCATTTCACCCACAATGCTGCCATCAGTTGTAGACTTACTGACAGGAGTCAGTGGTGCACTTTTAACCAAAACTGAAACTGACTTGCACACTGCTGATAGATTATTATTATTTTTTTTTATGTTTTTGCCTCATTTTTCATTTAAATGTGACATGTACAAAATGTTCTGACATCCAGCTACAGTCAGCCACTAATAAGCACAACAATGAGCTCCTGAAGACACACACACACACACACACACACACACACACACTGAGAAGTGAATGATCAATAAAATCTGCAACCGTCTGCCCTCTTCTCCTGTCAGAAGGATCAGATTTGTATACAGTATTTATAGCCGGAGTCGGAAGTGAACCCGCGTTTGCCCACCTTTTGTGTGTGTTTGCTCAGATCTGCCAGCATTGACAATTTCACAAAAGCACATGAGATACCATTTACAGCACGGGAGAAAGGCAGAAATCCATGAGGGTTCGACACTCAGTGTTCAGACTAAACCCAGGTACACAAGCACAAGTGCCTGAGTTGTCAGCTTCTTTTTTTTTTTTTTTCCAGCACGGATTTCATTCTGAAGGGGAACGGCGTCACAATCATGTCACGTATATTTTCACTGAGCGTAAAGAATCAAGTGTGATTTTATCCTAACATCTCAAATGTTTAGTTTTTTTTTTTTTTTTTTTTTCCTTCATGTGAGAAGGAGTGTTGAATTGTGGGTATTTCTGGAAGTCGTGCTATGAATGCTGTTGTCTGATGAATCCTGTTTTTTTAATCTGACAGCAGAGGCATCAAGCTGAGGAGAGGAAATTAAATGCAGGGTCCAGCGAGCCACTGACAGAAGAAGTCTGACAAAAACCACCTTGTGTCAAAAATCCAGTTGTCACTCAGAAAGAAAGAAAGAAAGAAAAAAAAAAAAAAAAACAGATTTCAGACTGTTCCTCAGCTCCATGCTTCCGCTTCTGGGTCAACCACAGACCTGCGTCGATGCCGCTGCTTTTGCGTTAGATGACGTACTGCTACAGAAACGAGTTAGAGATTGGTCGGCCAATGTTGATGAAAATGTAATTGATAGCTAGCTATGATGTGGCAATATATCGAAGCCTCTTATTGGTCCGTAGGTTCATTGTTTTTCTATGGAGGAATTCTTGAGCTACTGTACTGGTACAATGAAATTTTAGCTGACTTTGTAGACCTCTTTTTAAATATGTTCGGGTGTGCTCTGTAGGGTTAATAGATTAATTATAATGTGTTTTTAATGAATTTGGTGGTTACAGTAATACATATGACATATAGCATCAGTGTATAGGTGTATTATTGTTCTACTTTCACTGTAGCAGCGATTTATAAAAAAAAAAAACTGCTATTGCGTTTCTGAGAGCTGGTGGTGAGTGTGCTGTTTTTACCGCTCACAAAAGAGCATATCTATAGCTGAAACAGGTTACAAATTTTACCAACATTTAATGAGTCACATTTTTTTATAAATATATATATATAAAAGAATATTTGCACTCTTGCACATACCGCAATTTCCATGTATTATTTATTGTGACGCAGTCACGCGGCATACTGGTGTCATATCTTGTCATATCTGGAACACCTCGTTTTTTGAACAAACACCGGCACTCCTAGTTGTTGCCCAGTGTTTTTCGGGGGGGGGGGGGGGGGCTGCTGGCCGCTTAACAGCGACCCGCCGCATCTCCGTGCGTCTGTTCTTCCTGCAGTTTCGTCTCTTCACACCTTCTGAACGCACCGATAAGCTGGACCAGGTGTGTTTGACTTTGGTTGGACGTGAGCGCTGTTTATGCAGGGCGGGCCATGTCTGTCTGAATAGCGATGTGGTTTAGAGGAGCGATACGACGACTCCGAAATGCGTCCAGAGTGTTCAGTCCGCCACGTTCCCCCCCATCTTTTTCTCTAAGAGCACTGTGCTGCATAATTAGCGTATTGAATTAAAAAGCAGTCTGTCCTTTAATTGTAACAGAACACCGGCCATGTTCCTTGACCCATGGCGAACCCAAGACCAGTTGATTTAATGGCCAGAATTTAAAAAAGCCGGATGGTGTAGCCGTTTTTGCAGCCATATTCACTGCCTTGGTGTCTCATGCCGGCTTCATAAACATGTCGTTTTGGTGCTTTTCCACATAGTCACCTGTTCTGGATTTGAAGTGTCCACTGTCTGTTGACAGGGTTTAACCAGACCATCCCTCTCACCGCCGCCATGGTTGAACCATATATTCTAATATTATTGTTGTTCACACTAAATAGTTTTTTTTTTTTTTTTACAGTTTTGTGTGTTATAGCTGCTAATTCAGCTGAAGATTTGGGGATCAGAGGCGTGTCAAGATCCCACCACACCCTCCAGGAGCTGGGCACGCCACATCTGACACTGTCATTTTCAGATTTACTCACAGACACTGACGGCCCTTCCTGATTAATGGGTGCTCGCCACTGGCTAGCATTCAGCTGCCACTGGGTAAAATGAAGGTCACACACACACACACACACACACACAAAACAAGGGAAAAAGGCATGAATTCTGCCCACGGTAGCGTTCATCTGGGCTGCTGTGCTTCGCATTGTTTGTCTAAAACTTTATTTTTTTTCTGTCTGCAGCTCTTTAGAAGCTCTTAATGCTCACATCCATCAGCCATCCCTCTGACAAGGTTGAGTAATGGAGCCATATCTTATGTGTACAATGAACCTGTGTTAATTGTGATTTTATGTCTTATCCTATGAGGGCTTCCACCTAAACCAGGGTAAACACTTAAGTTAGAATAAAGCAAGTGTAACTTAAGGATTTTTAAGTCTTCTTAATTATACTGACTTTCTTAAGTGTCTGTCTTTTTTTTGTTTTGTTTTTCTCTTTTTAACCGTTAAGCATCATCATCATCATGTATTGGAAAAGATTAACTGTTTTGCATACGACATACCTTGTATTACTGATACAGCTATGCAGACAAACAAAATCTTAAGGTTCAATAAGCTTTCAGAAGTAGCTTTGTTTGTAAAATTGCCGTTTTCTTTCCTTTTTTTTTTTATCTTAAAACTGTATTTAACCATAGGTCTGACCAGCCTCTACTGGTTGTATTAAGACCAGTGGCCAAAAAGTCTAATATTTATTTATAAGGTAACATAATTTTAATGCGTTGGTCTTCACTAGTTTTGTGGGTTTATTTTTTTTTTTTTGGTTTTTTTTCTGTCATCCTCTCACAATGTAAGAATAAAATTCCTTTGGAACATGTCTTGTGTTTCCTTCTATTTGTGAAACCAGTTAAGAAATGTATCCGGTGCTGTCGGGGGTTGAATGTTCTGCCTGAAGGTTAGTAGTACAACTGAGCAGGTGGGCAGGTGGTCACTTTTGCAGTCATGCACTGTGAAGCAGGGCATAAACCCCACCCTTCGGAAACTGGGCCGCAGGGCGGCTTACCAACATAGGGACCCTACTGGCCATCAGTGGGGAAGCTTTTTCAAGTGTGAAGTGGAGAGATGCAAGGTCTCTCGCATCCACCAGCTCCGTGACGTCGTCATGGAGAAGTGGAAGAGGATTCTAGTGGCAACTTGTGAAAGGCAGTGGTGGAAAGTAATGCTGGCTGTTCACAATATTGACACTGGCCACAATTTGGACAATTTGTTTCTCTTAGAGGTGTACTCACTTTTGATGCTAGGAATTTAGACATTAATGGCTGTGTGTGTACACTGTCTACTTTACAAAGTAGTTAAATCTTCAGTGTGTTTGTGTGTGTGTGTGTGTATATATATATATATATATATATATATATATGTGTGTGTGTGTGTGTGTATATATATATATATATATAGTAATCTTTAAATACCATATTTTACTTTAGTCACTCACAAGCAATATATACAGTACAGGCCAAAAGTTGGGACACACCTTCTCATTCAATGTCTTTTCTTTATTTTCATGACCATTTACGTTGGTAGATTCTCACTGAAGGCATCAAAACTGAATGAACACATGTGGACTTATATAACAAAAAGTGGAGACCTGGTCTCCACAGTCACTGGACCTGAACCCAATCCAGATGGTTTGGGGTGAGCTGGACTGCAGAGTGAAGGCAAAGGGACCAACAAGTGCTAAACACCTCTGGGAACTCCTTCAAGACTGTTGGAAAAACATTTTAGGTGACGACCTCTTGAAGCTCATCGAGAGAATGCCAGTGTGCAAAGCAGTAATCAGAGCAAAGAAACTAGAATATAAAACATGTTTTCAGTTATTTCAACTTTTTTTGTTAAGTACATAACTCCACATGTGTATATTCATAGTTTTGATGCCTTCAGTGAGAATCTACAAATGTAAATGGTCATGAAAATAAAGAAAACACATTGAATGAGAAGGTGTGTCCAAACTTTTGGCCTGTACTGGACATGTTCAAGTATAGTTGGATTTATAAATTTTTTTTCGGGTATGTCCACTTTGAGGACTGGCCATGTTCAAGTCGAAATCTGGAAAATTCCACCAAAATTTCACACACACACACACACACACACACACACACACACGCGCGCGCGCGGATCAGCCGGGGGATTAAAGTAGCCTGCGTGTGATGTGCAAGTTGCGCGAACGTGGGAGCACGTACGCGTGTTGTGATGCGACGTGAGCGCAGCGTCTGATGTCACGCTGGGGAGGGGGCGGCAGGCAGGAAGATGGAGGAGGCGGACGCGGCGGCGGCGGCGGCGGCGGGTGTACCGTTAGAGCGGCCGGACGACAGGCAGGTGAGAGAATTTCGCGTCTTTCTCGCCGCACGGACGCGCGCCCTCGCACGGGCACGGAAATGCGCAAAAGAAAGAAAGACCGAAAAAAAAGAAGGTTGGGGGAACGCGGGCTGGTGGGAATAATATCCCGATCCACGTTCCGCTTACGGATCGCGGTGAATTTACACGGTGGCTGGAAACAATGGGGGGGGGGCTTCTCCCTTTTGGTCAACATTCGATCTCGTTTTTATTCTGCGGTTTTGCTTTGTGATGACAGACGACCCGTCAGGCCCGCCTGTCTGCCGCTGATGCGCCAGTGCGAAAGTACATTTAAACCGGGCCACCACTTCTGGGAGTTGGTTTTGTTTGACTTTAACTGGCGCTTTTAAAACCTGAACGCGGCGATGTGTTGTGACTTGGTGGCTTTTAACCAAACGAATCGGACCCGGCAAGTTCCTGCCCGCTCCGCGATGCCGGACGGGATTCATCTCGCCGCCGCTGCTCGGCTTCGTCGGGATTCGGGGGCTTAGTGCTTCTGCCAGATAGTGCTCCCAGAGTGCGCCTGCGCCTTGGCTCCCCGGACTCGCCTTCCTGCCAAATCCGCGCCCCGTTTGCGCGCTGTCGGATTCGACGCAGGTGGGAGCGTCGCGGCTGGAGTCGGCACCGAGCCGACTCACAGACTCGAATCGATATTCGCTGATCGTTAATATCATTTTTTTTTTTTATAAAGGCCGCGTTGTTGTTGTCGTCGTCGTGATGAATAAATCGATCGATCGGCTCGATTCCCGTGGTTATATGGAGTCTGCAGCTGCTGGGTGATGCTGCGGGATGGGCGGAGTGCAGGTCCGTGTAAACACGGTACGTAACCCACCACACAACAATAATAATTCTTTCATAATTCATTAACAATTCGATAATAATTCTTTTCGGAAATGTCGCAGGTCAACGTTAATTAAACCTTAATTTGTGAATCATATCCTCAACACGTATGAAACCTTGAAAAAAGGCACAAAAGCTGGCCCAAAACAACGAGAGGCGACATAAAAGCACCAGACTGCCTCTTTTTAACTTTGTGGGTTGTGCTTTGCTGGCCGACATGTGGCACTGAGACCCCCTGTCTGGGGCGCCTCGTGGGGCGCAGCCAGCAGGGACGATTTCTGGAAGGCCAGTCGTCCCCGGCAGACGCTCGTGGGCATTTGCCACGGCCTCCCGAGGAAACCAACTCGCCTCTGATCCGCTGCGCCGGGTTTTCGGATTTCGTTTCCGGGGACAGCAGGTTGGCGCGTTTCATTATAATCAGCAAGTGTTAAAAAAAAAAAAAAAAAAAAACCTGCATAATGTTTTTTTTTTCAAATTCCGGTGCAACAATGATCTGGGGTCTGAAGCAGGCTGGCTTTGTGCGGTTCGGGACCACCGTGTTAATCTTCATCACTCCACAGTTGTTCTGGTCCTGGCTCTGGGGCTTCCTAACGAGGGCCAGCATCCGCCAAATGTCGGTACCACATCACCGTATTTACCTAGATATGCTTGTAGCCTAGCAACAGCCACCGGGCCCTGGGAACTACTGTCCTTTGGGGGGGATGTATATCGGCGAGAGGGGATGACATGTTGATGCTCCGCGGGGTCCTGGTGTCCAGGCGTTGCGTGAGACTTCTTGTCCATTACAGGGGGTGGCCAGCATGGCGGCAGTAATTGCTCTTAAGATGGCTGACGTCTTTAAGATGACGAATGGATGCAGGTTAACGACCCCCCCACCCCCCCACTCAGTTATTGAGCTGGTTTTGAATAATGCAGCTGCAGTGATTTAAATGTTAAAGCGAGGTGGACGTAGGGGGTCCTTGCCTGAATTTATGTGTGTGCATAACCCTAACAGTGTTCATATTCATCCTTTTAACCACTGGGGTACGATCATTGCAGAAATCATTTCTGAAAACAAATCATGCACTTGCCCTGGTCACCATGGAGTAGGTGGAGGGGATTTAAATTACTTAGTGGCCTGGTAAGTTATTATTAGGGTTTTAAAGAGACGATATCATGTCCATACGTTTCAGGCAGTGATGAAAGTGAGCATTTATATGTCTCACCTGGGTGGGGCGTTCCAGGAGGCGTCATGTTATTCATCTGGAACTGGGTGGGCGCCGCCCGCTGTCGGGGGGTCTTGAAAACGGTCCAGGGAGGCTGAAAAGCGGGCGTATCGGGTGATGCAGTGAGGCTCTGCAGCTGAAACTCGCACACACACACACACTCACACAAAAAAAACAAATGAAATGATTTTATTTTGTAGAAAACATGAATATTCATGGAATAGCGGTAATATTGAAGATACTGAAACGGCGCAATTTTCTTCATTACAAAACGAGGTGGAAACGCTCCTCCTGCGCAGTCTCTCCTTGACGAGGCTCCCGTGTGTTCAACGTCTCATTGTTATTCAGAACCGTATGGGCCGTTGTACGCATCCTGCATCCTGAGCAGGCCAGATGAATTTCAGGATTGTTTTCTTCGTCACGTGTGCCTTTAATTGCATTTAAATCTGCTTTTTTTTTATTTTATTTTTTTTTTTGCATTGTGAAAAGTGCTTCGCTGGTGCTCAGTACAGAGTAACATTGCACCCCGTCTAAGCGCGTTATTGCCTATGCGGTACAGTAGAGCGTGTTTTGTGCAGGCCATGTCTGAAGTTCCTTCTCGTAGCGATCGTGCTCTTCAGAATGACCCGCACGCTGACGGGAGCTGATGAACTGTGGGTGAGCTCGGCGTTTTAGCACCCCGCTCGCACACAGTCATCTCCGAGTGCGTCAGCCCTCGCGGGGCGAGCGTATGTCGGAAGATGTGAGGATGCGCGGCAGCTAAAAATACTGGATTCATGGTCCAAAAAGCCGAGCTGAAGCCTCTTCTCCTTCCGTACTATAGCAAAGGCTGGATTTCTGCCTGAAGATGGCCTGCGACCCTGGCCTGGATTAGCCAGATAAGAGATAAATGATTCCCGGTGACTTCAGCTTCATTTCCTGTTCTAAGGCAGAACATTCTAAGGGATGATTAATTAGGTCCAATGTGGACTAAAGTGAAGTCTCACGGACCCCAATGATTTGTAATTCAGAAGTGGGTTTGTGTCCTGGATTTGAAACATCACCAGTTTACCAGTCTGAACACCAGTTCTTAATGAATCAGATGTACATCATGTTCGTACTATATTACAGATATTCAGATCTGGACATGCGTTGGATTTGTGGAAAATATTTGTTTTTATGAGGCATCGCAATGCAAATAAAAAAACCTTGTAAATCATTCTTATTACAATATATGTATTCACTTTTAGCCTGCTGTATATTTTTCAAAACTTTTCTGTCAAATTCTTTGCATATATTTTGTGGTTTCGATATAAGTAGATAAAAAAGAGCCTCTTATTTTTTGTTTTAATAAAAATAGATGTAATGATTCTTGTAATCGTAATTGACTCTACGGTCTTTTTCTATTCTAACCTGTAATATTTTTTTTCTCGATATTTCCTGTTTTCTGATCACGTATGAGATGTTGCTCGCAGTGTGTTTACTTCTGCGGATATGAGCGTGAGATGTGCAAATGCGGCTTTAGCTGCACGCGCTGCCGGCGGGGACTCGGGCGAAGGAGCCACACCCGCACGTCTCCGTTACGGATGCAATAAAAGTTATTCATTCTTTTTTCTCCCCGCCTGGGGCTGGAATGGAACTTGTTGACTGCAGGGTTTTGTGATTGGCTCTTCGGCTCGGGCTGATGGAGGACCATTTCAGGACGTGCTAGATCTTTTTATTTATTTAGTTATTTGTTTGTTTTACAGGTTTTTTTTTGGGAGGGTGAGCTTCAGGTTCCAGCCCACTTTCCAGGGCGTGAGACCATCTTGTCGACCTGATCAATATCATTGATTGTGCATCTGACCAGCTGAACCATTTCCTTTTTTATTTTTGTAAATTATAGGCCTGTTTATAGACCCAGTGGTGGCTATTCTCAGCTCGCAGATGGACCGCAGTAAACACAGACGAGTGATTGACTCAGCCGCCGTCACCGGCAGGGCTTCTTGAGGACAGATTTGAGTGGAGTGTGTGTGTGTGTGTGTGTGTGTTTGTGTGTGTACTTCTGGTTCTGTGGCTGGCGAATGCTCTGCCCTGGCCTGCTGGTGCTTTTGAGATCCCTTTACGTGAGCCCTGGGCTGCCGGGTCAGTGCAGGCCTGGGGTCAGCGGGGGCGATGATGGGCCCAGAGAGAACGCAGAGTAGGCCTGCAGCGGTGCATTCTGGTCTGGCCGCAATTGCAGAGTTGCTGTGGAGCCCGTTCGCGGATGAACGTCAGTTCAAAACGCTGGGAGACGTTTCTGCAGTCAGGGCCGGCGAGCTACTCACGTGGAAAGACCAGCTCTGCAGCAGCATGGTTCAGATATTAGGATGTTTGGGGACATGAAAATTCAGGAGATCAGCACAGCCATGCCATAGCTTATAGCAATGATTTAATTAAAAAGGGATTACTTTGAGAAAATATGAATATATTGTATATAAAGGGACCGATATTTGTGCCACTGTCTTCACCACAAGTGTGTATTCAGGATTTACGGAAACAAGAAGTGACTGGTGGCTTGGAGAGGAGAGACCATCCACCCACCCAGCCCTTTTTATGGGCGTGTCCTTATTTCTTTCACTCAGAAATGAACTTCAGTGATGTGTTTTATGAACAAAGTTTTGAAAAGGATGGGCCTGTAGGCATGATTGACGGCTCTGACCGATGCTTCTTCCTCATTCTGACTGATTTAAACTCCTCCTGTCGGTATGTGACATTTGGAGTCTGCACCAGGTCCATTTTTAACACGGTAACAACGTTTTTGTGTGAGTAGTGTTATTGCACTGTTCATGAGGCCCGTGCCTGGTTGTGTCCTTTTAAAATGAACTTTGACTTTAGATAATCTACTGAAGGTCTTTTTCAGGAATGACATGTATCCGTCTTAATAATTATGTACATTATAGGCACATTGGTGTTGTAAATAAAATGGAATTTATGAAACGTTTTGATTCGAAAAAAATGCCTTGGCTGATAATCGCAGTTGCAAAATGGTCGCAGTGATAATATATTGATTAGAGTTAGATCAGCCTCGTTGGTTGTGATTTACCACCATGTCCAAACCCATTCATCCCCCTAGTTCAAGCTCCCGAGCCGCACAGAGCTGCCGTCTGCAGCCATAAAGCTCTCTCGGTTTAGCAGTATTGGATTGTTGTCGGGGTGGACGGCCCGGCAGCGGTTCCTTCCTCGGCCACGAATGTTATCTTTCTGTCGGCCTCTATTCCCTTTTAGTGTTTAGTCACGCAGAAAAAAAAATCTTTAGATGCTGTGTGCAGCGGGTCAGGTTTCTGTACCCAGACACTGCCCTCATTAGCGATCGAATGCAGCGCTGTGTGTTTTAATGGCTCTCACACACACACACACACACACACACACACACACACACACACACACACACACACACACACACATGACCACACTGTCCTTGCAATTCCAGGTCTTCTGTAATCAGAAGGTTGCCAGATTGAATCCGCCAAGGTGCCACTGAGGTCATGGCTGCCCACTGCTCACCAAGGGTGATGGTTAAATACAGAGGACACGTTTCGTTGTGTCACCGTGCGCTGTGCTGCAGTGTTTCACAATGACAGTCCCTTCACTTTTACTTTCACCCGACATAAGCAACCCAGGGATGGGTTCCTCTTTCTGAGTCTTGGTTCCCTTCAAGATTTTTTCTTACATTTTTTTTTTTTTATTGTCAGCTTTGGCCTGCTGAATTTTATGATTATTATTATGAACTTTATTAATCCCGAAGGAAATTGCTTCTCTGCCTTGGTGAGCAGTGGGCAGCCATGACAGGCGCCCGGAGAGCAGTGTGTGGGGACGGTCCTTAACCGCTAGGCCACCACCGCTGTGCTGTCTATTAAACACAATTCTGTGTTAAATCTGAGTGAAAGCTAATGGACTGAAAAGGAGGGAAAGACGACTTTTTTGGGCCAGACAGATCAGAGGTCACCCCCACCCGCAGCATGGTTTCCGTTTCGGCCCTTAATTGGGATTCGGTGACAGGTAACAACCTAACGGAGCATGTGGCAGATTGGAGGCACGAACGTCCAGAGTGAAAAATGTTCTGCGGGGACAGGATTCAAACCTGGTGATGAAGAGCACAGGGCAGGTCAATTTAACACCACACACACACACACACACACACAAGTCCATTTCAGGGACTGGCGATGGTGAACCGGTTTCCAGTGCTGAGTGGGGGTGAGACAAATCCGTCCTGACGTGTGGTGGTGGATCATTAGTGAGGCGGATGGATGGATGGCCCCCGTTCTGCTGATTGCTGCATTAATGTCAGCAGTTATAATTATGAGTAATAAGTGTTTTAAAGGAACCGTTTACACCCATCAATTTTTTTATTCATTATTTTACGGCAGATTAGCCCGGTCGTGTTGGCCTGTTTCTGTTCGGCTGACTGCAGCGTTTCAAAGGTTTTTCTGCATGACCAGCTTTCAGGATTTGGGGGAATGGTTTATAAAACTGTCTTAGCATCTTCGTAACCCATGAAAAAATGTCACGTTAAGACAAAAATTCTATATGTGCAAAAGCATTCTGTGGCTGGATCTCCATTCCATTCTCTTCCAGCGCATCTCAGAAAGATCCATTTAACAGAAACGTAAATCAGTTGGATCAAGGCGATCCCAAAGTGGCTACAGCCCTTCAAAATTTGGAGATTCCTCCAGTTTCACGTTGGGCTTTTTAGGCCAAAGGCCTCAATTTTGTAACGTGTAGGAAGGAATCCATAGAAAATAATGTTTCTCCCAGCCGAGGGGCAAAAAAAATAATAAAATGCTCCGAAGCACTGAGGTTCCTCTCTTCTCCTCATCTCAAGCATCAGCAATTTCTTTTCCCAGAGAGAATGGAGTGGCTGGGCTTTATGCGCATTATGGTCTTTCAATTCTTTTTGTGAGTTGAAATCATCATTATAAATTGCCTTGAATTTCTAAATTCTGGTCTTCCATAAGCAAATGGAAGCATATAAAAGGTCTTCTATAAAAATTTTATATATATATATATACACACACACACACTGTATTATTCAGCCATATAAAACCTTTGCAGAAATGTCCATTTTAATGTCCAGTAAAAGTCTGCAATAGTGGCTTTAGGAGAGGACAAGTCGGCTTGTACCTTCACAGTCGGATATCTAGTGGTGATTCCTGCTATGACAATATGAGCTCGGGTTCAACCTCATATATTTTCCATATACTTAACCATACACATTATGTTTATTAGCCCACAATAATAACAATTGGAAACTATTCTGATCATTCATGAATAATATTCAGTCCCAAGTCATCAAATTTGTCTGCAAATAAACCAAAATTCTGGGCATTTTTGCTCAAGCGTCAGTAATTCTGTAGCGATCTTGTGTTTTTTTTTTTTTTTTTTTTTTTTTTTTTTCTCTTCCATGATGGTAGTCAAAGATTTAGATCTGACCGTTTCTAAAAGTCCTTCCTCTCTCTGAACTACGCTGCCCAAACGCGTGCATTGCCCGCTCCCCAAAACCCCGACACGGCGTCAGCAGTACTGAGCCCCTCGGCCCTCGGCCAGTGACGGTCCAGGAGATAACTGGCTTACCTTCTACACGCATTTTCCCGGCAGGGGCTGCTCCTTAGAAGCGTGTTTACTGCGTAGATCCCATGCAGGGGCGGGCGGGGTTAATGAGTGGCCTGATTTCACCTCGGGTGAAGCGCTCTGACTGCAGCGCTCTCTCCCAGGAGGTCCTTATGCCAGTTGAGGAGAGATGCAACTTCTCAATGCCTTTGTTGGGACAGGTAGTGTGTGTGTGTGTGTGTGTGTGTGTGTGTGTTCTTTGCTTGCTGGCACGCCTATCCTGTGGTTTCGTGTTAGGGGAAAGGGCTTTTGTCAATAGGATGTTAAAAAACCTGTCAGTGGACATCTGGCATCGCCTCCTACTTTTTTTTATTTTTTTTATTGTTCATTCTTTGCTCAGTTCGGCATGAAGAGCAGAACCTCTTTCAACCCACTTAGTCGAAAACACTGCGCTGGTGCTAGAAAGGTTCTTCGTTGCGTTATTATTGTGCGGTGGTCTCATTAATGGTCATGTAAGTGTTCTTTAATGTTCCTTCTGCCATCAGAGCTGATGTGATGTTCAGGTAGATGCTGCTGCCATGGAGGGAGGTACCGCTGTAGCTGCTGTGGCTGCTGAGTCTGCGTTTTTTATATCGCTACCTGAGATCTGAAACGAGTCCCATTTATCTGACATTCTTTTTCAGAATATTGACTTTTTACTGGGTCAGTCTCTCTAGAGTAAAGTAGGTTTTGAATTTGAAAATGGAATTTTGGAATACGAAATAAATATCTAAAGTTATGGAATAGTCATTGAAATCTGATTGACACATGAATGTATAACAAAGTACGTCATACCGGTAAGACTAAATGTTTTTTCTATGGTTACAAGTACAACGTTTAAAACCAGCGCAGGTCGATAGTATCTTTGCTGGTTGTCATAAATGGTTGTCATAAGTTTAGTTTAGGGGCAGTGGTGGCCTAGCGGTTAAGGAAGTGGCCCCGTAATCAGAAGGTTGCCGGTTCGAATCCCGAGCCGCCAAGGTGCCACTGAGCAAAGCACCGTCCCCACACACTGCTCCCCGGGTGCCTGTCATGGCTGCCCACTGCTCACTCAGGGTGATGGGTTAAATGCAGAGGACAAATTTCACTGTGTGCACCGTGTGCTGTGCTGCTGTGTATCACATGTGACACTCACTTCACTTTACTTAAAAATATTTTGGTAAATTTGATTATTATTTTTTTTTTTTCTTTCAAATTTGCCACACCCACCCATTAAAACAGCACAGCTCTGTTAAAGCACCCCAAACATTTTGAGAGGGTGAACTTGGATTTAAAAATGCAACAACACGAGGAAACATGACAAATGACAGCACCTAAAATATCCCATTTATATTTAGCTGTTCTTATATACAGTACTACTATATGTACTATATTACTATACTATATTACCATATACTATATTTCTATATTATACTACTATATATGAGTGAGTGAAGTGAATGTCATTGTGATACACAGCACAGCACACATGCACACAATGAATTGTCCTCTGCATTTAATCCATCACCTTGGTGAGCAGTGGGCAGCCATGACAGGCACCCGGGGAGCAGTGTGTGGGGACAACCTTCTGATTACGGGTCTGATTCCTTACCCGTTAGGCCACCACTGCCCCCAACTATATGTAGTAGGGAAGTCCCAGGTTCAAACCCCACTTACTTCCATTGTGTCCCTGAGCAAGACAATTAACCCAGACTGTCTCCAGGGGAACTCTGTCCCTGTAACTAATGATTGTAAATCGCTCTGGATAAGGGCGTCTGACAAATGGCCTAAATGTAGTACGTCTTTGTTAAATGTTGTTGTTTTTGAGAATTTCTTATTGATTTATTTATAATTTGTTTCTTATTAAGCTGCTGTATTGGGGAAATAACCTTTGCAGTGATGTAATGATTTGGTAAATAGTAATTTTATGTGAGTTATTATTGCTAGGCCTTTATCCTATCACACTTTCATATTGATCTCAGTAATTGCAATGTGACTTTTTTTTTTTTTTTTTTCCAAAATCATGCAGCCTTGGTCTTAACATCAACCTGGTGTAAAGCACCACCAACTCTACAGTAAAAGAGAGAGTGAAGAACAAAGACATCCTCATTTCTGACCAATCATGTTGATGTCAGGATATCAGATTCATTTCACTGATGGATGAGTGTGTTCACCCTCACGAGGGAGGCTGGCCGTGTTTTTCCATGATCCGCTATGTGATTGCAGGAGCGCCTCCAAATGAGGTCGTCTGTCTGAAGGCTGCCATGCCGCAGCTTCTCCGCAGCTCCCAGTTTATGATGATTACGTCCCTAGCACTGGACCCCGACCGGCGCTGTTTCATTTTCATTCGGATGCGTCTTTCTCTCCGGCTCGCTGCAAACCCATGATTACAACGCGGGCGATGATGGCGGCGACAGAGTTCATTCTGATTACAGATGGGATGTGCAGCTTTTTAAAAATTTTTAGTATTTTTTTTTTTTTTTTTTATGCATATCATGTCCCTGCAGACATCAGTAGACTCCAGCGTTCGGGAAGCTTTTCTGCAATCACCTTTTAAACCCCTGCATCCGTGCTTCACCCAGGCTGCTGTGCCAGCAAACACCATTATGCCCTAACTGCGTGTGTATTGGACCCGCGGCTTCGTTGCCGGTGGCTCATGAGATAATGTCAGGACATGGGGCCACACAGGGAACGCAGTGAGGCTACAGAGACTCGATTCAGGACGTAATTGAGGAATGCCCATGATGGCAGCCTGGGCCTGATGTGCTGAGTCTGAGTTCTGCAGGTTTCATTATGCTCTTGGTGTCGTTCTAAGTTGAGTCCATGGTCTTACCCATGGGGACAGCTGAGACAGTTATGAGTCTGGTATTTGTTTAGCACGTCTCTCTCGGGGCCAGAGCCATTACTCAGATCATGTGATTAATGAAATCTGTTCTCTTTGAATTGGCGCACATTCCTCCCCGTGTCCTGTTGTGCTTGTGTGCAGAACAGCACCGTTGTCAGAGTACAACGAGGGACACTAGTTACTGATGTGGGGAGACACTGTCGCTTATGGACGATAAGGCTGGAAAATTGCTGTTTGCTGTTAGACTAATACAGAAACTTACTTTTTGCCATTTTTGATCATCCCAGACCAAATGTCAATGTGCATATTTTTAAAGGTCCCCTATTGTGAAACGTTTTTTTGCTTTTTACATCGGTCTTGTTGGTCCCCTAACGCTGTATATGAAGTCTTTTCCGAAATTCAGCCTTGGTGCAGAATTACAGCCGCTTTGATCCAGTCCCATAATGATATTTCACCAGGACGCGCCGTGTCGGTGTCTGTAGCTTTAAATTCTAATGAGGAGGGGAGAGGCGGGACGAGGAGGAGAGCGGCCTATAGAAGTTGAGGGGGCATTTGTGGAAGTGGAAATGTCGCGTTGGCATTTTTTCCAGAAAAAAAATAATTTTAACCCGCTGGTTTTTCCGAGTCTCGCGTGACTGAACCAAAACATTTGTGCTCGTTTAAAAATGAAATCCAGTCACCAAGCAACTACAATGCTTCACGTGTTTCGAAGCTCCAGCAGTCGGTGTTTTTACTTTTTTAGGCCGGTTCTCATGAACAACGGGAGGTAACCTTCCCCCCTCATGATGACATAACGGGACAAATTCCAGATACGACCATCTGAGCTGCCACTCTCTGAACGGCCAAAGCATGCGATACATATCGCCATTTCTAGCCACCGCAGCATCTTAGACAGGCTAATTCGCATTCATGTTAAATCATCTCACAAAGGTCATATGACCATTAACAGATTAAGTGCATAAAACGTAATATCTTGAGCAACATTTTGTCCTTGAAGTTGATTTGTGGCCATAAGGAAAAAGACTGGATTGTGATTTCTACTCATCTAGGTTGGTCCAAGAATGAAAATCCAGTGAGATGATGACAGGGTCACGGATGGACTCACTGATGCGCATGGGGAGCACAGGCTGGCCTGTATCGTATGATCTAATAGAAGATTATTAATGAGCTTTAGATGTGAGCATCTGAACCGCACTACAGAGTGGAGGACGAAGGCTGAATGGTCCGACGAATCAGGATGGCCGGGACATGGCACCAGGGTGCACTATGGGAAGAAAAAAAAATTTTATATAAATTTGTCCTTGATATCAAATGTTGCCGTATGCCATCCCATCATGCAGCAGACGACCTGCTTATTCCCAAACAAATCCAAATCCCGTGTGATCCGATGTGGATACACAATCTATACAATTAATCATCCTTCAGTTATCTTCCCTCCGGCTGCAGGAAACACGTTTGTCCCCTCATCTTTTGTCCGTGGGCAGGCAGGAACCGTGATTCGTGCGGACGATACGCATGCTGTCGTGGTGAAGGACACGCATCCCGGGGCGGCGCGCCACGAGAGACAGAATTAAAACGTTTGGCCAGATTAAAGCCAGCGTCCACACAGGCCTCTCCAGTAAGTTGAAATAATTAGGAATGACTCGGGTCATAATCTCTCGGCACAAGCCGTTGGAAATGAAGATGTCATGTTGCTTCGTTTTAAAGGCCCGAACACAGCCCACTCAACACGTACTATCAGTTTCAGTCATTTGGACTGTTTAATGCCTCTTAGGCCAACAAGCCCTTTCAGTGGAAAGGATTTATGAGCTAAACAGAACTTTGCATTTCATTTTTAATTAGCAGGGCCAAATAAATCTCTCCGGATTCATCGTAACCAGATGGCTGTGCGCAATTTTTTGTGTAATTTCCCTCTTTCATTTCCTCTGTATGAAAGTTGTTGGCGCTAAGAGGAAATAATTGTGCAGAAACCTCCCTTGCTGGGCTGGACGTCTTTGACCTGCTGCTTGATTGCCACGCCGCTCTCCATTTTGCAGTGGAATATAATTACTTCGATGGTGGAAGAGTTCTGTAATTTGATCCAGTCCGAGTAAATTGCAGGTCAGATTTGATTTGCCGTTTAGGCAGATGGCATTGTGGATAAGGAAGAGGAGGGGAGGGGGCGGGGCCGCGACATTGATCGTGATGCAGCGGTGTGTAATGTCTGTTCATGCGTCTTCACTGCAGGCTCCTCATCAATTCAATTCCGGAAGCAGGCCAAGGGAACGTCTTCATTTGTCACATATAGATATTTTATTTCCAGATGAACGGATCGTAAGTCATGGTTGCAGATACAGAGATGCACCATCAGAAGCTGAAGCGTATATGAACCACCTGTCAATGGAGATTTATGTGCCGTTTATGCTCAAGGATAATCTAATAAATACGTTACTCACTTTTTTTTATGACCGGCTAGCATGACGTTGTCCCTTAGCAGCATTAAAGAAGGGCATGATAAATAATTCAGTGATCTGTTGATTTGTAAAATTTTATGATCGAACATTTTGAAGACATTTTCTCTATGCTATATAAGACATAGCGTACGGGACATGTTCAGTAATGTCACATCAGGTATGGTTTTTCAACATTTCTAAATATACCGCATAGAAAAGGAGAAAGGACCGCTTGCTAGTTATCTGTATCTTGGAGGGGAGGAACTAATTAACATTGCGTAACTCAGGAGATGAACTTTTTTTTTTTTTTTTTTATAAACTGGTGTAATTGATGCCCTCACGCAGCCTACGTCCTCATTCTGGACGCCCCCCAGCTGTCAATGCGCCACACGTCCAGGTGTATCGACTCTCTATCTCCTCTCTTTCCCTCTACTCTCTACATGGAATGATGTGGCACAGCCGAAAAAAAAAAAAAAAAAAAAAAGAAAAGTAAAACCGCACGTTTAGTTGTTTCTTTCACCGAATGAAGGCATTGCTTTGATAAGCGGTAATAAATGAGGAGGCGTGGATGCCTTCAGGCTCTGCTCTCCATCTCCCAGTAAGAATGAATGAAGTGAATGAACGCTTGTGTGCGGATAATGAATGAGTTCGCGGCGCGCCTGAACGAGTGACGTTCTGTTTTCCCGTCTTACGGTAATCCTGTTTCAGGGACGATCCAATCGAGGCTGTTGTCCTGTCAGGACCCGAGCTGGACCCGAGACGGGCGATTGGGATGCGAGGCTGAGGCGGCCTTGATTGTGTCCTCGTTGTAACGGAAGCGGCGTGATGGCAGGTGATTTGTGCAGAACGGCCTCTTGTCATTTTTCATTTCTCGTATAACCAGCCGGGGGAATATATCAATAGCCAGCGAGTGTGCATCCGCCCGACTCCTAATGGCTCGCCTGTTAGCCGTGAACGGGGACTGGCCACCTCTCAATCCCCTCTCTTTCAGCTCATTAGGCAAATGTCGGCGGCGGTTAACCTTTAATACCCACTGTACCGTGAGCAGCGAGCAGCGAGACTGCCATTTATCTAATTAGTCCTTGGGATGTCAGTGTCACAACATGCCGGCATTTCAAGTCCTCGGTTCTACGATTCTTCCTGAATCAGCCATTAATACTCCAAGTTGTACCCTGTTGATGATGGAAAATCTGCATTTTTCAGAAACGAACAGTGGCCTAGCGGGTAGGGAAGCGGACCCGTAATCAGAATCTTGTGGGTTTAAATCCCAATCCCAAGGTGCCACTGCGGTGCCACTGAGCAAAGTACCGTCTTATGGCTGCCCACTGCTCACCAAGGTTATATAAATCATCTGCATTGATTGAATACTGTGCCAATTGCCACTGCACATCAGTGGTTTTTGGCATCCCAGTGCAATCAGACTATTTTATCATTTCATATGTCTTAATTGTCGAATATGACCAATGCCATGTGTGCCATAGTTACTACATTCATAAAAGTTATAATTAAAAGTTTTAATTCAGTTAATTTTTTTTAATAGTTATTTTAACATTTAATCAAGAGGAGCTGTCTGGGGTGCTGATTTGTGGTGTGTTCAGGGTTCATGACTGGAAGTTGTGTCAAAAACAAGTGACATCACAGTGGGCTTATGCAACAATATGAAATATATGGATATTTCTAAATAAACAGTGGTTTTGGCTACCAGCTCCAAAAATATTTGGCTCTCCAGTTATTGCCGCTCTGACTGGCATTAAATTACAGTAGTTTATGCCTATTTTACCAGTTTACAAATATGTTAATATTTATTATTATTGACTCACAAGTCAAAATTATTTTTTATTATCATCTCAAGTAGACAGAGAGATGAAATTGCGAAGCTTCTGGGATTAACAGTGTGCTTAAGAACATGGAAATAAAAAATGGAAATGGAAAACAAATAGAAATAAAAAAAAAAAACACACAACAAAACAATAACACAGGACAGGTTGACAAGTAGCAGTAATTAAGGTTATTAATTGTACTACACGAGGATATTTAGAATAATAATTATGATGCATTTTAAAACACAGCAGCTAGAAATATTGACTATAATCTCGAGACTCGTGTTGTACCACAAGATGGAAATAGTACCACAGTTTGAGAACCAAGGAACTAGTACATGTAATGAAATGTTATTAAATAGCCAGGATGTTATTAATGCAATCCAAATTTGAAATACAACATTTTAAATCTGAGCAAAATATCATAGTAATGGGCATTATTCCTTTCGCTCTTTCACATGCTGTGCACATACAGTAGTAAGGAGGTTTGTGTCTGTGATCTGAGCTGATGTATTCAGGCACAAAGTGTTTCGAACTAAATTTTTTCAGATGGAGTGAGTTTTATATATGGGCTAATGGGTTGTTTCAGACCCCTCCCAGGCAGTGTTAAGTTAAAAGTTGTGTTCTTGTGTGGTTATGGGAAGCCACAGGACCCTTTCCTCCAGCTATTTTCACTCGCTGGTGGAGCTGGGAGGCTGCGGGTACAGTGTAGGTAATTGAATTTTGATGATGAGTGATTTTTTTTAACTGTGAGGTTGCGGCGCTGAGGTCGGACAGCGTCGCTCAAGGTGGGCTGGACTCCCTTTCCCTCTCCCTCCCCGTCTTCCGCCGCTTGCCAAGTGTCCGATTGCAGAGCCGCTGGCCTCTCTGCAGTGAGGTGCAGACGCTAATTAATCGTGGAGATCTGGCTGCTGGGTGCTGTGACGGCCATTATTTACAGGGTGGTTTGACCCCAGCACCCAACCACGCTCGCTACCCAGCCCTACTGCCACCCCGCTGCTACCCACTCCACCCGCGTCTGTCAACATTACAGTTTTTGTCATCCACTCATGTGCTGCTTTTTTTATATTTACAGTATTCTAGAACTAACAGCATCTTATTTTAATCACAATAAACTGTTTATTAGACACTCATTTAAATTCACTGGCAGTCTGTAAAGGTCACCTTTTTGTTATTCTGTCTTGTCTTCACTGGGGAAGTATTATTTATATATACACACACACACACACACACACACACACACACACACACACACACACACACACACACATATATATATATATATATATATAAAATATTGGGTGTAGTGAGATGTGTTGTGTGTGTGTGTGTGTGATACGCTGGGAAGAAGCAGTAGTGTGAGGTGCAGTGCAGTCAAAATATCCTCATGCCCTACCCGTCCTCCTCTTCCCTCCTTCCCTGCCTGCCAGCTTTGTGGTCGGTTCACAGCAGTCGGTGAGTCTGTCCTTGAGAGAAGGTAGCTGGAGCTCCACAGCAGAGACTGCATATGAGAGAGAGAGTGAAATATGCACTCCTGTCTCGCCATCTCACATTGCTGTTGTACACACACATACATTCACACACAGAGCAAAACACAGATTTCTTTACATTACGTATGATAAAAGTGTTAAATTAACAAAATTGTTCTTAATTTTTCTTTAAAAATGTTATGTATTGTCCAGAATAAGGAAGTAGGGCGTATCACAGTTGTTAATATGCCTACAGGCATCTCCCATTTTGAGGTTCATCTTCTTTATTTCAGAAATAATTACACTCCCTCCCTGTACGTGGATGGTCGTCATGTCAATACAGTGTTTTTGCAGCCGTTTAGTTGATTCTAAGTTTAGATTCATTTGAATGAAAAGACTAAAGGCAGAGATGGCGGCATTTGGGACTTTTAAACTACTTTTATCTTGCCTTTGTCTGTCCCTGATGGCACTGATAACTGATGAAACATTTTTACATCATTCACCCAATTTGCATTTGACCATTTTTAAGTTTTCACAGTGACACTGCAATGAGGAATTTCTGCATTTCTGTCTTTAAATAAAAAATATCAATCCACGTTTTTTTTCGATCCACGTATATAACAATATAAATCAAATAAAACTTCTGTAGGCTAATTTTACTCCATAGAGGGGTGTGACACTATAATGTTAATTATGACAGTGACCGCAAGAACATTTTAAAACTGAATCAGATACATTTAGGCACATCAAATTAGTGAGTCATTAGAAAGGTTGACACAACATCTGTTTTATTCTGTTTTATTTGCCTTTTAAACGTCGTTTTTTAGGTTACATGGAGTTATATGATTGGTTGGCGTGGTACTATGCTCATTACTATTGGCTTTTTGTGTCTAACTATTGATGAGTATGGGATTGTCCATGTCTTATTTCTATCGGGGAGAAGTAATTTTTTGATAATTGACTTTTATTTCCCAGGCCTATTTGTCATAATTTTGAAGTTTCAAGCCTCATTATGCTTGTCACCAACCTGACCTTGTGGGGTGCTCTGGGTCCGTGTTCCGGACAGGAGTCTTGTCTGTGTCAAATGTTGCCCTGATTATCTGATTGTTCTCATCTGTGTCTTCGTGTATAGATGTATCCTAATGTGTCATGTCCGGGTCCAGTAATTATTGTTTTATTAATGCGCTGATCTTCAGTTTCACTGTTTGGTCTTTTTGAATTTAGTAAATCCCTTGTGTGTTAGTTGTACATTTGCATCTTCTCCTTCCTGCACTGCACCGATCCCCAACAGCTTGTTTTTAGACATGCTAACACGAGTGTAGCTAGCTGCAGTCTGCAGAATGAATTATTCTATAAACTAGGGGGCAGATGAGAGCCCAGGCAGTATGGGGGAGGTATGGGGGAGGTATTCTGAATTAGCTCTGTCAGCTTTACTGTTCTCTTGTTCTGCTGGCTGCTGATGGTGCACATTTTATGGGGTTTAAGTACAATAGTCATAATATGAGTTGTTCAAGTGAAACTGTATACTCTGAAGTTGAAAAGTTAGGGCGCCCCCACACTCCCTGGGATATGCTCCAAGTTGGCATTATTAATGTGATCAGGGCGCCTGAGTGGCAGGAGGGGACAAACGGTCACCGGCCAGAGCAGAACTCCACAGGGAGCGGCGTTACCGTGGAAACGACTTCTATCCATGACCTTCATCTGTATTCATCCCCAAGTACCCCACTTCCTGTGCTGCCCACCTCTGCACCAGTGTCAGCCAATCAGGGCTCAGCCCTGGGCTTCACTCCCTGCCATTTACCAGCTCATTTGTGCAGTTTCCAGTTTGCGGTGTATTTTAGTGTTGGTACAGGATTTTACCTGCTTGTCTTCGGTAACAAACTATAATCATATGATCCTGCATGTTCTGCCGAACCTCTGTCTGTTTTTTTGGTGCAGTTTTCCATACACATCCACGTGGACTGAATTGTAATAAATAATGAAAAGGCCCTTAAGAAGGTTGTTGTTGCGCTTGGTGTTTTTTCTTGCATTCTGCTATGGTTTAAATCTCTTTCTTTTGCCTTTTTAATTTTCATCCCACGTTCTTGCAGGGCAGGGGGTCCCTGGGGATTAGAAATGGTGCAAGGTTCTGTGTAAAGAACAGTGCAGGGAGCTTCCACGGTCATAATGATTTTCCTCAGCCTGTGAGAGAGCCAGCAATGTCTCAGTTTCAGTCCTTTGAGCTTGTGTGTGTGTGTGTGTGTGTGTGTGTGTGTGTTTCTGTTTTTGCCACTAATGAAATGCGCTGTTGCCTGTAGGCTCTTTGACACATTCTATAAAAAGCCTTCTATATGTGCTGCCAGACTGATTTACCACACACACTCATACAAGCACACACAGCCTTCACTCATTCATACTTTATACTATTTAGGAGATACTGTATTTTTATTTCAATTTTATGTTTTGTATTTTTTTTTTTTATTGTGAGCACTGTGTAATTTAAGGATCTTTCACAAATTAAAGCCAAATTCTCTGGTTGATGTTTGGTGCCGTGAGCCACCAGAATTATTTAGCAGAGGTATGTTGTTTTTATACTCTCTAGCAAATCAGAGACTGCCATTGGTCGAGGTGTGACTTGGTCGTGATTAGGTGGATATTACGACCTGCTGGTTCCCAAATTTAGGAATTTACACATTTGACATAAAAAAACAGTTTTGTCCATTATAAAGCACACCAAAGCAATGTTTCTCCAGAACCAGGTGCTACATGTCACATTTAAACAAGGTTATGGACCGACATAACTGGGCTACGTGAAGGGCAAAAACATGGGACTCAGGCTGTGCAGAGTAACAAAAGTCAGACAACAAAGAAGACATACAGCACTACAAACCAGTGAAATGGGTAATGAAGGTGCAAACACGGCTGTAACAGAAATGTAATAGAGACATGTTCTGATCAAGAGGCAGAATGTAGAGTGCATGTAAAGGTGGTGTGGAGTTCTTCACAATGATGGTGGCTTTCCAGATGCTGCTGGTGGCTTTCCGGATGCAAATGCAACTCTGTCACTACTCTGAAAGCTTTATTGATTGATTATTAGAAATCTTTTTTTTCTGATTTATCTTGGTACATATGCATACAATTGCACTGGTGAAACTAGCAAATTTGTGACTATATATCTGGTGCATCAGCAAATGTGGGTTTGACTACATTGTTATTTCTACACCTGTCAACACCAGTTTTTTTTTTTCCATCAGAAAACAATGATCCAGTGTTCCAGTTGTCACAGGCTGGATGTTTTATTTTTAATAAAAACACTTCTTCTTCCATTCACAATCAGAACACTGATAATGACATTCCAAGATAGGGGTGTAATTGCTATGCGAGATTGCATAACGCGTGACCTGAGACAACCTAAAAAGAGCTCTGGCACAATAGAGATGCATGGTAGTGAAGTGCTTGTTAAATATTTCAGTGGCTTTGTTTGATTGAACCCCGAATTGAGGCCTTTTTTAACGTCCTCTCGCTCTGTTTCTCCTCTGCAGTGATTGCCCTGAGTTGTACGGAACCCCACCCCCGAGAAGCGATGTGTTGTGCAGCTGCATAGAACGTGCAGATCCGAGGTAAATCATGAACCACCAAGAAGTGCCACTGGGACAGGAGGCCAGCGAGGTGGCAGAGGCAGATCTAGGCCACCATCCCCACCATCCACCCTCTCAACGGAGGAGGCACGACAACGGCACAGCGGAGGGCGGAGCCCGGCACACTCGACCTCGACAGCACAACAGCCATGGAGGAGAGAACAATCAGCACCACCACCCGCAGCCCACGCGATACCGCAGGTATGATGCCTCCGAGGGTGGCGCTAACCGACCCCGTGGCCCACGCAGGTCGCCTGAAGACACAGACGCCGTGAACGAACAGCAGATGCAGCAGCCAATCCCGCGGCCAGCTGTGACCCGCTACCGACGCCAGGGCGACAGCGAGGCGCGGCTGCGAGCTCAGCAGCAGCGGCAGAGACAGCGGCAGCAGAGAGAGGCTGAGAGGGTGGAGCGCTCGGACCCGCCCCTGCAACACCACGCCCCTCCTCCTGTCCAACCCCGAGTAGAGCAGGAGGAGGCGGAGGAAGATGAGAGAGACGGCAACGCCCTCAACCGTTCAGCCAGCACCGAGAGCGGCTTCCACAACCACACTGACCGAGCCGAGGGCGACGCCGTCATGGGCCTGGAGCCGGACCCCGAGGATGACACCAGCTATGGGGTCCCGCTGCGGCCCGAGGCTGAAGAGTACACAGAGAGCGCTGAATCCGAGCAGCACGGGGGGGCGGCCGACCCTCACCATCAGGACCAGCCCCAGCACCCTCCACAGCCCCCTCCACTACCTCGAGACCCCCTGCTCAACACAGAACGGCCCCACAGCCACAACGAGGAGGCCCTGAACCCCACTTACCCCAGCTACGTCTATCGCACCCCTGCCAGAGAGGAAGAGGCCTACCAGGGTCCCGAGGCTCCGGACCAGCCGTTTGTTGAATACAGCCTGCAGGACCACGTGTATGAGGAGATCGGAGACCCTGCGGCCTCCCAAGCGGAGGGCCAGGCCCTGAAACAGCGCCGGGCCGGGTTCCGCCTCTTCGAGAGGGACAGCTACCGGCAGCAGGAGGCCGTCGGCTCCAGGCTGCACCACTACGACGAGCGGTCCGACGGGGAGTCGGACAGTCCAGAGAAAGAAGCCGAGTTTGCGCCGTACCCGCGAGCCGACAGCTGCGACCAGGAGGAAGACATCGACCAGATCGTGGCCGAGGTGAAGGAGAGCCTGAGCTCCCAGAGCCTGGAGAGAGCAGCCAGAGAGGGTCTAGATGAGGAGGACGAGGAAGAATGGCCCGAGTCAGAGCATGGTGGCCAACCTGAGCAAGAGGAAGGCTGCAAAACCCCACGGCCCACTGAAGAGGAGGAGCCCAGAGGGGAGGAATCAGCCCAAGTCAACCCTTCAGATGAATCCAATCAACGAAGAAACATCAGAGACAAGAGGGATGCCATTTCTTTGGCCATCAAAGACATCAAGGAGGCCATTGAGGAGGTCAAGACCAGGACGGTGCGCTCACCATACACCCCAGACGAGCCCAAGGAGCCCATCTGGGTGATGAGGCAGGACCTGAGTCCCACAGTGGAAGGAGATCTGCAGCAGTCACTAGGGGGTGAAGTGAGTATGGCTTATGTGAAGGCATTTTGATCCGGGTGAATTAATCAGTATTCCTTGCAGCGCAGTGGAGTTCTGCATAATGAAACAGATCACAACAAGCAATACCCATCTTGTCTACACTGCACTGGTTCCAAAATGATTCATGAGCAAGTGAACCCGGTTAACTCCGTTGCTAAGGAACCATTTTTTTTTTTTATCATCTGTCAGGTGCATGGAAGATGAGGAGGGGTTGACTCGGCTGGATTCGAAGCGTTGTGTTTAATTCGTATGCGAGGCAATTGGGTATTTTACAGCGAGCATTGTGCGAGGGTCTCCGGTGCTCCATTACAGTGTTCCGACTGGCTGTGCCTGGCCACCAGACCCCTGGTTCCCTCCAGTAGGGCTCGGGACAAATTGCTTGGCAGCGGAAAATGAAGGCTGCTAACGCAATAGAACGGCCTAGCTTATCCGTGTCCCAGAGGGACTCATTTGTATTCAGGCAGAGCCGCATATGACCGGCATGTGTGCAAATGGAGCTGTTCCCCGTAACGCCGACGGTCCCCTTCTGATAAGGGCATAGAGAGTGGAATAAAGGGAGGAGGAGGAAGCAGCAGAATGGCTGTAGAGCACTGACCTGGTTAAACAGAGAGACCTGCAGGACTTCCCACTGTTTCTGTGCTTTTTTTCCGGTCCTTTCCCTGTCCTGCTTTCACTTGAACACAGCCTGCCTGATATTTAACTTGGGACACTGTTGTGTTTTTCTATGAATATAAAGTAGTCAGGCTTTAAAAAGCCCCCTTTTCTACTGTGAGGGTCTCACTGGTGCTGGTGCAGATAATAGTCTGCTGTACTCCTCACTTGATGGATGTAAGTCTCTCTGTGGGACACAGATTACAAATAATACTACTAATAATAATATCACCATATATATTTTGTTCATTTAATGAGAATATGACGAGTTGTCGTCACAATAACAATTTCACCTGTTTAATGTTGTGTGTATTAATAGCTACTGGAGACCACAAGGGGGCAGTATGAGATCTAAACAACAAAGTTATGTTGATCAACTTGTTTGCATGTTTACAATCAGGCGTCTTTCACTGCTTCCATATGACAATTAATTGTAATTTAGAGAATTAGGGGTTTGTCTGGTTACGTATGTCTAATTATATCTGAAACATTTTTCCACCCTAAGTCTACTTGTGTGGTTGTGCTCTCTCTAATATTTATTAATTAGTGTTATTTGTGTGTGTGTGTGTGTGTGTGTGTGTGTGTGTGTGTGTGTGTGTGTGTGTGTGTGTGGTACGGAGGATGTTTTTCGTTGCCAGTTCTTTGGATGCAATTACTGCCGAGGAGGAAACAACGAGCCTCGTTCTTTCTTCATTGAAGGAGCTTAATTAAATTCAGCGAGAGTCACACACCCCACAAGTAGTTTCACGTCAGGCTCAACAAAAATGGCATCTTTCACAGATGACCCCAGATGGTGTTACTGTGGTGTGTGTGTGTGTGGTGAAGACACTCCCTGACAGTCACACATCCAGTAGATAAAGTAAAAAATAATTCCTTTTGGGTTTTGTGTTGTGCAGAATCCACCTGAAGTGTTGCCTAGTGGGTGAGGTCAGTATATCATCATTGGGATATAAGCTGGGCTCTGCAATACAACACTGTGTGTGTGTGTGTGTGTGTGTGTGTGTGTGTGTGTGTGTGTGTGTATTTATTTATTTATTTATTTGACTGAAATGGACATTGTATTTGGCCATGCTTTATTATGTTCTATAATCCCAGATGGTCACCACATTTTCTCCTTTTTCCGTCACATTTACCCATCATCTCCTGAGCAATGGCTGATTTGGCACGAGGACCCCACAGCCTCCAGTCTTCAGTGTGAGTTTGTGCGACTGTGCTCAGTTGGTCCAGGACAGCCATGACGCTGCATGCGTTTTCTTTCACTCTATCATTTATTTAGCGCTGCCGAGAGCATGTAAATTATTCAGCGGGTTTCAGATACGGTAACCCTAGAGGGGCATGGATGTTGGTCTTCTAAATGCCACCAAAAGTGTTTTATATGTTAAAAAGATAGAATAAGAAGATAAATGACACATTTCATGGCCACCAAAGGAGGTAGTGTTTTTTTTTTTTTTTTTTTTGGGGGGGGGGGGGGGGGGGGTGTACAAAATAAAAGGTTGGGAATAAAACACCTTTGTGAAAACTACTGTTTTAATAATTGTGGGATCGGTCATCTGGCATTAATCAGACCCTGGGGATGAACCCAGGAAAAAAAAAAAAAAAAAAAAGGTTCTTTTAAGCCAGACGTGCAGACGTCCAGGCCAGTCCGGGCCGGACCGTAATCGGATCTTGGCTGACCGCTGAGTTCAGTGGCCCGTGTGAAGTGCGATCTTTGATGGTGTCACTGAAGATGAGTTAGCTGGTGTTACTCAGTGTTACTGCTGTAGCCAGTTGTGGACCAATTGTCACTATTGCACGATGGAAAACTTCTGGACGTACCAAGTTGACCACGAGCATGGGGATGAGGTTGGTGATGAATGATTTTGATGTAAAAGTTTTGTTCTATGAAAGATATTAATATAAATTGGCTTGAATCATTTTTCTCTCAGACCTGTGAGCTTGAATGGCTCATTGTCATCTTGTGATTAGTTCTTTGTGTGAACATGTCAGAATTTGGTGTTGGTTGGTTGTATTACATTGTGAGCTTGTCATGAGTACCGCATTTAAACAGTGTTAATTAAAAGCTGAATGAAGCTCCTTATTGTTCAATAAAACAGCATTGCAGTCGGTGGGTTAGTTGGCACAATAAATGTAAAGGAATGGACATGAAAACAAGTAAAATTTTAAGCAGGCAGATTACATTAAATTTATATTATATTGATCTAGTCAATTAATTTATGCAAATTTCCCAGATAAATTGGATGTTGCTTGAAATATTTCAGTAATGGATCAGATCCTGTTTCCTTAATTGAACTTGCTCATTGCTTTTATTAATCATCATAATCTATAGCACTTGCCACAGTTTTAGCTGTTTTCTTTTATCGTGAAAAGGGCTGAAATTCTTTGGACCTATTACCAGCCCTGCATCGGTGCCGTTCTTCACAGTCAAGACGCTGCAGAGCCAATCACGTTTTTTCAGCCTCCGGGGCTCCTGAAAAATTGATGAGGTCTGACACTTTGAATGCAAAGCTGCCTCAAGATCCTATTAATACAGATTAATAGGGAGCCTAAATGGAAACAACTGGCATTTTGTATTCTATGTGACCCAGCAGCTTGCACAAATTGATGAAAGACTGGTTGTCAAGCCATCAATGAATTGAAAAATGTAGTGCTACAGAACAGATGTTTTAAAATGAATACCATTTCCTAAAATCTTTTAAAACATTTAAAATGATCCAGAGGGACTTACAATCAGTAGTTACAGGGACACACACACCCCCCTGGAGACACTCAGGGTTAAGTGTCTTGCTCAGTAAGTGGGATTTGTGGTCTTTGTGGTCATCTGGTTCATAGGCCAGATTCTGATCATATTACATGTATACCACCCTTTTAGGAAAGGGGTTAAATAAGCATGTGCTGTAATATAGTATCAGAATAAAAATTGCGTTTATATGATGAACACGTACCAGGAATTTGATTCTGATTCATGGTGTCTGTCAAACACAACAGTATGAACAACAACAATAAAAAATCTAGTTTAATATCTTATATACCAAAAAGACACATTACAGAAATAGTACAAGTGTACATAAAGTACAGGTGCGGTGATGTGGGCGTTAAGCAGTGAGACGGTAAAGAAGCTGTTCATACTCTGTCCTATTCCGCAGGCTTCCATATCGTCTGTCAGAGGTCAGCAGGTCAAAAGGTCTCTGTCTGTATTGTGAGAGATCTGTGATGATGCCTTTTTTTTCTGGTCCTTGAGAGGGACGGGTCCTGGATGGAGGGCAGGGGGACACCAATGATCTTCTCCGCCACCTGTGTAGTCCATTGCAGCCCATTCCTGTCCTTTTTAGTGGCTGCTCCATACCAGACTGTGACGGAGGAGCGCAGGACAGACTCATGTGTAGTTGTGGATCAGTAGCGCCCGTGGAAGGCTGTACTTCCTCAGTTGCCTCGGGAAGTACATCCTCTGCTGGGTCCATTTCAATTTCTTTTCGTCTGTTTCTCTTTATTCTGTGTTCTGGGGTCAGAGCAGGTCTTTATTGGCTGTCCTACTTTACTTTACAGTCTCCTGGCTCAGGCTCCACCTCTCCTCAAGGGGCGGAGTCTGCCAGCCAACAACTGCGTATGCATGAGTCGACTGACAACTTTGAATCCCCACCTCCTGCCAACAAGGAGGTAGGACTTGCATCTGTATACTTTTTTTTTTTTTTTTTTTTTATTTTTTTTTTTTTTATATATATATATATATATATATCGTAAATTTGTTAATTTTTTACATCGCAAAAGCCTGACATTTTATAGCCATTGTGTGTGAAGAGTGGGCTTTGTTTTTGGGTCTATGATTGAATATACTAGTATCCAGTTAAACCTTGTGCCTCATCACAATTCCATTGTTATTTTTCTCCTCGGTGCCCTAGTCTCGGAGAAGCCTGGCCTCCTTCCCCACATATGTGGAAGGTGAGCATCGTTCCTCATGCCGTGTCTGTTCCCGACCCACTTCCTCGCGCCTGAGGCTCTGAAACCCTCTCTGTCCTGCAGTACCGGGCCCCTGCGACCCAGAGGACCTCATCGATGGCATCATCTTTGCTGCCAACTACCTGGGCTCCACTCAGCTGCTGTCCGACAAGACGCCGTCTAAGAATGTACGCATGATGCAGGCGCAGGAAGCCGTGAGCCGGATAAAGGTGAGAGACGCCGCTTCCTCTTTCCCGAGTCCTTTCTCTCTGCCTCACTCTCTACCCTTATTTTTAACCCTCAAGACTTCACGTCTGAGGAAAGGCAAAAAAATCAAAATAAAAATCCTTATTCCTATTAGACCGTGGCAGACATTTTCAGAGCCAAAAGATCAACCATGTCGGCAGAGAGTCTGATGGGTTGTAGCTAAGCGTCATTCTGAGGCGATTTTTCTGACGTCCTGCTATCTGAAGCCCCGGCTAATGCATCCTTGATTTCTGTCTGAAAACAAAGAGACAATTTCTAGACACCATTACCGCGCTGAGTGCACTTTCAGTCAGTCCTTATAATAAGTGTGACCCTTTTCACTCAGTCGTGTTTAAGACCAGCAGGCCGGGTTCGATTTGAGGTGTCTAATGTCAATTAGACATTTTAGCTGATAATAATTCAGTTACATGACTTACAACCTACCAGTACGGTGTGTGTTTGCGCACGGGCCGTGAAATATGCTTGTTAAATCTGACATTTCCAGGGCCACTGTCAGTTCGCCCCACCTCAGTTATCGCTATTCATAGGCAGCGCCGCAAACAACAAGCTATGGACTCATAGTAGTAAACAACTCTAACTCTATACTTTTTTCTTCGTTCATTTAATAATTCTAACTTAAAACCTTGTCACAGGGAAAGCAAAAAATGACAGAATAACTTTTTTTATTGTACTTTTTTTCATTGGAAATATTGGCGTATGCAAATGCTGGACACTAGGGAGGTTTAAATATTGCACAGTGCGATGCAGTAGTGGTGACAACAGTGTAAAGTAGTGAAAGTAGATATTCTGTAAGATATTGTTAACTCACACTAAAGTATGTTCCCTGATGGTACACGTGTTGAGGGTAGAATGCAATTTCGAATGCATGGCGAGTTGATCCTCTTTCTTGTCTCCTCACATTGTGTTAACATTGAAAGCCATGCTCATCTCTGTGGGGGCATCAGTGTGCTGCCATACTGAACTGAAGAGCCAGCTCCTGGCACACAGCACAGTATGGCTCAGCCATCCTCTGCCCATGTGTTCTGTCTCCAGGCAAACATCATCAGAGCATCTCGCTGGTGCGATTAAATATATGTATTAACATATATTGCCGTTGCAGCATGTCAAACGTGCACGTAGGGATAAACGACTGGGTGAGGTGCACGCATCAGGCTGGAAAAGAAAAATGACGTTTGGAAAAAATTCTCAAACACGATAAGAAGATAAATGTGACTTGCAGAGGTTTGTCTCATGGTCTAAATTATTTCCGAAGACCCAGGGTTGATTAAACAAGCGCAGAACGGGGGCGGTCTAAATCGGCCCGTTTTATTGATCGCTGCATGGGTGGTGGTGCTGGTGACTCACCACTGGCATTAATCATCGTTGGGGGAAGAATTGGCCATAAAGCCAGTCAGTCCTCCTGGTTTCAGCCCCTCCTCAGTCCTGACCTTTTTCATCTGGTCGAGGTTTAAAACTTTGTTCAGTGATTTGTTTGCATTACGTGTCCAGCAGGGATCATTAAAGAGGACATATTGTCTTTCTGAAGGTTTTCATGTGTGGCCTTCAGGGCTGCTCTGTAGTATTGTTTTTTTGGGGTTGAGATCCCTCAGCTGGTCCTCGTCCGTGTCTGTCCCCTGGTGACGAGGTGTGAGAATACGTATTCCAAATTTACGAAGCTTCATCACATAGCAGAATAGATCAATTTTATCAGAGACCTTCTCAGACTGATTGGCTTCAGAGAAAGACAGCAGCAGGGTGTTTCCTGTTATTTTTTTCCACATATGCAAATATCAATGTGAAAATTGGACAAAAAAAAGTGATCTGGTCTGTAAACAGGACAATTAGTTAGTGAGACGGACCCGGAACAAGTGAGACATCTGGTGTTGAGCAGAGGAAATGACAACCCGATGCACACAGTCGATTAATGAATGGAACACTCCACTACCATCCAACTGCAATGAAATTCGTCATCCAGCTGTCCGTACGGTATTACTTATGTATTTATTTATTATTTTTAGCTCGAACTGAACGTGAATATGACCAAGCCGTGCAGACATGTCCTCTGATTGGCTGGTTCCCTGCCAATCAGATGTGCACTATGCGTTCCCCGTGCCCAGATCTCCTCTCTAACCATTCTCCTGTCTCTGTTTGTTTCATGCTAAGCAGACGGCCCAGAAAATGGCCAAAAACAGGAAGAAGGTGCAGTAATTCTTCATCAGTTTTGATGGTGTCTTTTTTTTTTTTTTTTTCTACAGTTTTTTTTGCCTGGCAGAAATCCTTTCTTTCTTCATTCCTTCTGTCCTTTTGATTTTTGTAGTTTGCTGTGTTTCTGAATCCAGCAAGACTTCCGCACGTTTGTGTATTCTGTTGTCAAGTGTGTGTCCCTCCGTGACCATTTCTCATCCCATAATCAGAGATCGCTTTGAAGTCAGAGCCCGACAGGATTGGGTAGGGTTTGTCCATTTGTGGCAAGAAGACTTCAGACTCGACTGAGGAGAAATCTAATTGCTGGATGCAGAAAATACAGGAGGGTCAATGGTGTTTGTGTGTGTTTCGTGTGTGTGTGTGTGTGTGTGTGTGGTGGTGGCTTCTTTTTTTTTTTCCTTGTCATTTGATTTAAAAAAATATATATATACATATATTTTCCTGCTGTTTCCCAGTTTTCTGACAATAACCTGGCTTTCTCACTTGGGCCCTGTGTAATGAAGAGCAACACTAACTCCGTCACTAACACCACCCGCACCGCAGAGGAGAGGTTTCCCGCCAGAGGCTCACTGAAGGACGCTGCGATTTGCCAGCGGCATCGCAGTTCAACGCCGTTTTTCGGCAGAGCACAATGTCCGTGGGTGTAATCTAAGAGCTCTTCGGTGTTCCTCTGAGTCCATCACTCCTCACTTGACCACACGCTGCATTGTCATCATGGCGTAGGAGCCTACAGACTAGAGGCGGCTGACAAACCGAAAGGATTGTTTTTTCTCGACCTGAGAAAAAAGATCACTGGTGTAGAAAATAAACTTAAAATGAAAGTGAAGTGATTGTCATTGTGAAACACTGCAGCACAGCACACGGTGACACAACAAAATGCTTTTAACCATCACCCTTGGTGAGCAGTGGGCAGCCATGACAGGCGCCCGGGGGGCAGTGTGTGGGGACGGTGCTTTGCTCAGGATTCGAACCCACAACCTTCCAATTTACGGGGCCGCTTCCTTAACCGCTAGGCCACCACTGCCCATTGTAATTTGTAATTTTCTAGTGAGGTTAATGGATTCATACAAGTCCTAGTGTATGACCATGCTCACATATGCATTCTGACGTAGAACCTGTGCTTTTGCAAAACAAATAAATCAAACAAAATATCCCTTTGAAAGCAGAGGCCACAGACGCTCTGTGAACAAACATTCCACACGTTCCACACCATCCAGAATGCCAGCCTCAGGCCCAACGCTGTCAGTGGCTCTCCAGTCTGTAGGCCGACCCGTGTGTTTTGGGGTGGGGGTGACTGACTGGGCGCGTGCCTGTCTCTGTGTGTGCAGGCTCCGGAGGGGGAAGCCCAGCCCATGACTGAAGTGGATCTGTTCATCTCCACGCAGAGGATAAAAGTCCTCAACGCCGACTCGCAGGTGTGCTGCAGCAGAGACCGCTCTACCGTCTGTGTGTTCATATGTCTCTCGCTTTGATGGCATGCATATACGTGAGATTCTGGTCAGCTCGGTGTTTTCTCTTGTAGCTCTCGGCTTTAAAAGTCTGCCTGTTGGCAGATGGTGCCTCCATATTCCTTTGATATTTATGCCAGTGAAGCTCTTTTAGAAAGCGCCACCAGAAGCAAAGCCTTTACATGCAGTCTTTCAGTTGAATAAAAAAAGATCTTCACAGCAGAGAGTGGATTGAAATCTAAGAGCGCAGCGAGGGGGGGAAGTGGCTGAGTTTTTAACAAGCCTTCTGTTATCGAAGCGTCTCCACTCCCCTGGCCCACAGGAGACCATGATGGACCACCCACTGAGGACCATCTCCTACATCGCTGACATCGGCAACATTGTGGTGCTGATGGCCCGGCGACGGATGCCCCGTTCCGACTCCCAAGAAAACTTGGAGGCCTCTGACCCCGCCCAGGATGAAAAGCGCCAGTACAAGATGATCTGTCACGTCTTTGAGTCAGAAGATGTAAGACTTTCTTTCAGATAACGGCTGGAAATGTGATAAAATATTGATGTTGACCAGGGACACCTTGTCGAAAGGTCACCTTTTTAATGGTAAAGTAAGTCACCTGGCACAACTTAAAACTGGTTTGAATGTTCGCAGTCAGGCAGCTTCATCTAGTGGCGCTATTATAATGTTAATCATGCAAGAAAACAAGGAATTCTACCGCAATATTCTAATTGACCGATTAGCGTTTTCATTCATGACTTAGTCAGCCCAAATTTTTGGTATTATTTGTTGCATCATATTATGTTAGTGAGACATGAACAATTGGAAGACCAACAGTTTTGTAATAGGCCACTTTATACAGCAGTATAAGTAGGGCTACTGTTAATAACTGGTTATTTGTTAACTTAGCTGTTGACCAACTGTATAATTGAGCCACGCCACTGCATTTCTCTGCTCTCCGCCAGGCCCAGCTCATAGCACAATCCATTGGTCAAGCCTTCAGCGTAGCGTACCAGGAGTTCCTGCGGGCCAATGGCATCAACCCAGAGGACCTGAGCCAGAAAGAATACAGTGACCTCATGAACACACAGGACATGTACAACGACGACCTCATTCACTTCTCCAAGTCCGAGAACTGCAAGGACGTGAGTGAGCTCCACTGGGTGACATGGAAATTTCTGCCTATAATTTGACTGGGCTAGTGTACATGCCATAGCTGGTAGGTGAACAAAAATGACTTATCCCTTCCCAATGGATCAAAACCTCTCTGGTATACAGTGTAGCTCTATAGCAGATGTGACTTCAGGTGTTTTGTGTTTGTTGCTCTCAGGTTTACATAGAGAAGCAGAAAGGGGAGATTTTGGGCGTGGTGATTGTTGAGTCGGGCTGGGGCTCCATCCTGCCCACCGTCATCATAGCCAACATGATGCATGCGGGGCCGGCGGAGAAGTCCGGGAAGCTCAACATTGGAGACCAGATCATGTCGCTTAATGGCACAAGCCTGGTGGGCCTGCCTCTGTCCACCTGCCAGAGCATCATAAAGGTGGGTGTGTTCTGTTGCAGTCAACCACTTCAACCCAACTGATGGCCACAGCAATCACACGGCTTATTTCCGGTTTTGGATGGTGTAGTGGGAATATCACTAAAGCTGTAATACTTAAAACTAATACAGAGACAAGCGTACGAGACTCAGGCTGTAATGGTACATGTACGCACTGAAGGTGTGGGTGGAGGCTCTTCCCATTCACTGTGATGCACTGCCACATTGAATTGTGGGTCCCTCGCTTCACGTTGCTTGTGGTTCTTGAGCGGAGTAAACAAATTAAATAAATTTTTATGCAATAAATATATTTTTAAATAATTGCTGTTTGTCAAAAGTTCACTTTGACAGTCCTATTGTGTATCTTTTAAAATCATTAAATAGATCTTATGTGTTTACCTCCTGGAGAGTTTAGTTCAGGAACTGATTGTCTATATTTAGCTATTTTCAAAAGTTGATTGGCAGATGCATCACTACAACTTTCCAGTGAAAAGGTGGCTGACTACTCTGTCTCTGCAGGGTCTGAAGAACCAGTCCCGCGTGAAGCTCAACATCGTCAGATGCCCCCCGGTCACGACTGTCCTCATCAGAAGACCAGACCTCAGATATCAGTTGGGCTTCAGTGTACAAAATGGCATTGTGGGTATTTTATCCCTCGTCTGTTACATTGGAATTTGTTCACATATACTAAACTAATTTTATAATTGCTGCAGATCTGCAGCCTTATGAGGGGAGGGATTGCTGAGAGGGGGGGTGTGCGCGTCGGCCATCGCATCATCGAGATCAACGGCCAGAGTGTGGTGGCCACCCCTCACGAGAAGATTGTACACATCCTGTCGAATGCGGTGGGTGAGGTAAGAAAAACATAGTGATGCTCTTTCTCACACATAGACAGATAGAAAACTCTCATTCGCACACATACATAAACATACACACTCATATATTCATGTGCTCAAATAGAGAGACCGAGAATCTATACAATCCCTATACAAACACACACAACACTACACCAATACCTACACAAAAAGTTTCATTTGCATTATACATACACACATAAACAATATTTTGAGTATTAATAGTATTGCATCATTAACAGATATTTCCGATACCCTGTGGTCCATACAATAAACACTGGCCAGTGTGTTCTGACCCTTCACCTTTGTTCTCCTGTCCTCAGATCCATATGAAGACCATGCCTGCTGCCATGTACCGCCTGCTAACTGCCCAGGAGCAACCAGTTTACATCTGATATCACATGTCACCTCCCTAACCCCTGACCTCTGACCCCTCATAGTCACCTTACACTCTCGTCTCTGAGTTACCTTCACTGTATGCCTGTAGGTCGGTGATTGACATGTAGACTGACTTACAGGCACCACCCTCTACAGCTTCCTACCTCTCTAGCCCCGCCCCCACTCTGTCTGCATGAAGTGCAATATTTGTGTGTGCGTGTGTGTGTGTGTGTGTGTGTGTGTGTGTACGCTTCTCACTGGTATGCTGAGGTGAAAAAAAATGAGAATAAAGGTGAAAAACCAAAAAATATGGGCGGAAGACCGATGGAAGTTATCACAGTAGAGTTTTTCTCTTGTTCTCAGCGCAGGTCTTCTGGACGTCCCCCATTCATACCCGTCTGCTGTGTTGTTTTAGTGCAGGGAGAGGTGAAGGGTAGTCTGAGTTAAAATTGGAGCGGAGAGTATTTGTTGTATGGTTTTTCAATGTTAATTTTGGGAACTTCTTAATCAGACATTCCGGATTTTTCATTTCAGTTCTTTTAATTTTTTTAAAGGGCAGGTTCAGAGCTGTGGACCAAAAGTGGGAATCATTCAATGCAATTCCTGTAACTTCCAGTTAGTGAAGTCTAAATGTGAGCTAGGAGTTTCAAAGAGACAAAAGCTTCACATCATCATTGCTGTAGAGATGTAGCTGAGAATTGTCCCTTTTTTGGTGCAGGAGATCCCAGACATTCTGAAGGGGTGTCTGTCTTGGCAATCTGCTGTGTAACAATCAGCTCTACTAGGGCATCTGAAACAAATACACTGTCATGGTGGAAAAGTCATTTGGTTGTGCCATTTAATTAAAAAAAATATATATGTGCTATATTCAATACATGTAAAGTGATCATTTTGTTGATTATGATGATCAACTCAATTCGTAATAAAGAATTCTCCATTTATACAGTGAGTAATTGGTTGCGGCTGAAGGGTTGGATTAAATGCTGCAAACAAATGACCCTTTTCATGATATTGCAATTTTTTTGGAGGATGCTCTAGAAAGTGAACTACTGTGCATCATGAAGAAAATGATTGTCTTATACTTTGAGTTCATTCTTGTTTTCACCTTAATTAATCATTAATCTTTGTTGTAGATTTAGATTTTTTTTGTTTTTGCACATTTAAACTTGAATATGCTCTGAAAAGTGGACACATTAACAGAATTTTTGTTAAATTATTATTTTTTAACTTATTAAATTATTTATTTCTCTTTGGTTTTATTAGTATAGTGGTGTTCATTACAATTTTTTTTTTTTTTGTAGTGATAATTTGAATGAATATCAAGTCCATAAACATGAGGATGCAGTGGCAATGGTTCAGATTTGCAGTGATTTGTGAAAACTGTATTACAAAATAGTCCTTTGTGCGTCCTCTCTGGGAATTTCATAATGAATGGAGAGTTTTCTTTAATGTAACAAGAGCGTTGGAGAACCCTGTTCTGAGCCCGTTGGAGAACAAATCTTACACTGGACTGTCATCTACGATTCCTCTCAGCTGTCTTGGTTTGACTGGCAACCTCCCTCTGTAATGATGCTTAACTCAACCTCGGTCATTTGAACTGTTTTGCCTGCAGCAGAGGTCATAATGGACTGAACCCAAACACACCATGCTGCCCCTCCTCCCGGACTGGGAGGTCATTTCTCACGCCTCCATGTTTACAAAGTGGCCGCGTGGCTTGACGGATCTCCCAAACGGCCGGTCACCACAGCTCCAAATTCCCGTACGGAAAACACACTGATTGTTCCGGGCGTATGTTTGGCCTTACTCTTACTGTTGTTTTTTTTTGGTTTTTTTTTTATTATTATTGTAGATTTTTTTTTTTTTTTTTTTACCATTTAAAACATTCTGAGAATAAGAGCGACCATGTGTATTTTCAGCACGATCTACGAAGTCATATGTATGCTTTACCATTCATGCTTGTAGTGGGCGTGGTGTGTGACGACAGTTTACTCCACTATAAACCAAAACCAGCTGAAAACTTCAAGTAAATACTATATTATATATTTATATGATATATACAGTACAATATATATAATTTTAAAATACACTGCTGTGCAAAAGTCTGCGATTGTAAAGAACCATCTGCTGTACGTTAGTGGACTTTGCATTTTACTCCATGGCCTACAAATATCCAGCAATCCTGCTTACTCAAGCAGGACAACAAGCCCGAATATATGGATCCCACTTCAATTATTTAATGCACAGATTTCTTGCACAGCAGTATATAGATAGATATATATATATATGCATAGCACAGAACATGTATATTAATGGCTATTTTGTGTTTGGATGTATCCAAGCTTCAGAGAGTGTACGTGGAAGCATTTAAGGAATGAGAAACCCCAGTGGACCACTTTATTGTTTCTTTTTCTTTCCTTTTCTTATTTGAAGGTTAAGTGGACTCTTTGACCTGTTTGTATAGACGCTTAGCGCACACGATGACATGAATACAAGAGTATGCTGCATACAGGGGGTCTGCGCAAGTTCTGGGAGGGTAGAACCCAGGTTTGTTCATGGATACGGTAGAGTAACCCAGTTAGAAGGTTGTTTGTGGGTTTGGCTGTAGTGGATATAATGCACTTGTACTGAATGTAATTAACCTTATATCTGTTTGTCAGTGTCGGCCGAAAAAAGGTAATCACACTTTCTGTAAAAAAAAAAAAAAAAAACAACAAACAACAAAAAAAAGGCTATGTCTGTTTTATTTTGCTAGCTTTTTTTCTGTGATGTTACCGTCATTGAGCTACATTCCTATACCATAACTGGAATGTTTGTAACAGCATTTACATCAGTAAATGACTTACATAGACCTGACTGATGTTTTTGTCAACATTATTGTCACTTTATTTTTTTTTGATCTTTGAACTAATAATCTTGCGTTCGTGGTCAAGACAGAAAGACACAACTCCAGCGGACAGCACCACATCCAATTAGTTTTTTCTTCTAATTAGTCTTAAGAAAATTGTTGGAGTCATGCGCCCATTTTTCCTTTTCTTCTGGTGGTTTGTGTGTTGAGGTCGTAACACTGTTTTTTTAAATTTTGATTTAAAGAGTGACTAGGAGTCACTTCCAGTCCTGGTGACCCAACTGAGGAGTGTCCCACTGAGACCCACCCAATAAGCCACTCCACCTATGGGTCCACATAAACAGTACACAATCAGAACTTGGCACGTTGGGAATGATTGTAGATAAAATCTTAAGATTTTATTTGATTCAATTGATTTTTTTCGGCAATTTATGCTGCTGTTGAAACACTTAAAACAGAATTACCAGGTTTCAGGTAAATACAAACTTTAATACATACTCTTGGTCTTTAAATTCCTTTTAAACATCTGGTAATATTCAACTTAGGGGAGTACATTCAGTATTTACAATGAGCACATACAGTGAAGGTACTGTAAAGTAGCAGTAGTTATATTAATAAAAGGCACTAATTTTACATTTCAGTGGAGATTGAGATTGAGAAGAGCCCTAAATCATTATCTAGTGATACACAAGAATACAAACAGCATTTTCAGTGGCAGAGGGGAACTTCACCATCTCAGACACTCTTTCGCCCAAAACCCAGCGTCAGGAGCAACCCTAAAAACATCAGTCCCAAACATTTGCTCAGAGCACGGTCTCTCTGAACACTCCGATCAGGCTGTGCGGCCGTTCATGCTCTGTGCGGGAGCTGGCCCTGGACGAGGCCTGGGAGCCTCGTGAAGAGGACGCATGGGTGGCGGTCCTAACGTCTGTCCACGTGAACGTACTGAGGTCTCCACAGCTGAGCAGGTGCAGCTGACCTGGCCTCTTCCTGCGCGGGACGGTCTGTGCAGGGCCGTCCAGTGCTTCCAGCTGAGTCTGCCTGGGCTGTAGGCATTTGACCTCTGATCCTGTTATGACCTTGAACACAGTATAGCAGGCCGAAGGTTTATCAGGGTTGGTGTTCAGTAGCGTTTTTAGTACCAAATACCATTTCAAGATTTGTGTGGCCCACCTGATCTATGAAGCTGGCGCATCGCACCGCCTCCTCCATGTGCTCCTGGTCAGAGCGCAGCACGCTCTTGATGTTGTTGATGAGCTCCTGGACCTCTGGCATCAGGCTGCCGGACGACTGCTCCAGGAAACGAGTCACCAGCAGCTTGGTGTCTCTGTAGCTCTGATAGTCCACCAAGGAGGATGGGCGTGGCCGGCGGGGGCCCCTCCCTCTGCGCAGCGTCACTGTGGCGGTCTCTGGTCTTGCCTCCGTCTGCGTGGCTGCTTCACAGCTCAGAACTAAAGAAGCCAAAAACAGCACGGCAAATATCCACATTCATTTTTTTGTTACAAATGTGAACAATAATAATCCTATTTGGCCACCACAGCCCTATAACCTACAAGGACTATATACTGTATATGGCAGGACTATAAATGAACAAGGGTATAAGATGATTTGTTTGAGAAACCTCAAATCTCAGGTTTCCACATTTGCACTTGCAAAATGAGCCACGATGCAGATGTTCTGCTTAGAGGGGGGAGGCGCTATATTTAAAGAGCTCCTAATGCGTCTGCTGACAGATGGCCGGAATTCAGATTTACGATGAGACATTTACAGGACACACCTGAATATAAAGCACACATTCATTAACTATTAAGCATAAGTATAAAGTTTTCCTTTAATCTTAAAATATTGGTAATTGACTTAATTTAATAATTTTTTCTGCTTGGTTTTAAAGGATGGATTTAATACATTTCCCATTAACATGCGCTGCCCAATTCATTCAGGCGGTCTCATAACAGAGGCAAGTTAAAAACTTTTGTGTCACATTTGAGCCAAAATTATTTAAGAAAAAAAATTGATGTGTTTGCGAGTGTGAGGATAACTGATGCAGTTACACCATTTGACACAAACCTCTCGTGAGGGAAGCACACCTCACCTTTGGCAGAAAGGTCCAGTAGGACCGGGTCGCTGCTGGACCTTCGGAGGTGCTGGGACAGCCTCTGGGCTCTCCTGCCAGGATGAACTGCTGCTGGAGGGGGCACAGGGGTCACCACCGCCGTCTGTAGGCAGCTGTCTAAATTGTCAGGCCAAAAAGAGCTGTTCACTTCCATGAGATTTCCTCCACATGTGCATTGAGGAGGGCTTTTTTTGGGTAACCTCTCAGTTACATGGTACTATATGTACTCGTCTGTTGGTATGAGCATTAAACACAGCTTGACCTTAAGCTAGGGTCATTACACAGTTCATTCAGTCCGTCGTTCTTCAAGCAAAGCAAGGCATCAGGACATAACTAGATAAGAAAATTCAACATCTGCCTGTCCCAATGTTCCGCTGCGGCTCGTGGTTGGACCGTTTGGCCCTCAGATCCACTCAGTGATTCGTCCCTCGTCCCTATCCATTAAGAGGGGTCATTCGTCATGCTCTCCAAACACTGTTTAAATGGAGAAGATGAAGCACCATGGCCCAGCTGGGAACCCTTGATTCCAACTTTTCGGTCAACTTAAGAGAGAAACTTGATGAGGTCAGAGTTCATGGCTGCTTCTCCTCGCACCTTGGAGCCCACTTAAATGATTCAACACAAACTCAGCAGGGAGCGAGAGAGAGCAGGCAGGGCTCAGAAATGGAACCGGTCACCGGAATACATTTCTTTTTATACTCAGATGATATAACTGGCGATGGGTACAGTGTGACGTGATTGTTGAGTTATGGCCCATTCATTTAAGTATAGCAGCCTGCTTCTGCAGCAGAGATGTTAAAATAAATCTGGCCGTACTCAAGCACTGTACTTAAATAAAAAATAAAATAAACACTGTGCTAATAACACAGACACACACACTCCTTACCAGCACCAAGCGTCCTGGAGTCGTGGTGTTCAGTCGATCTTCTAGTCACATCTGCTGGCTGAATTTGTTCCTCCTGACCACAAGACAGAAACAGAAGGTCGTTTGGTGTTTGGGGAGAGGGCAACTGGACATGTTGCATGTCTGTGGGCTACACAGAAGGGCACATAAATCCATCCAACATTTGTGGACACTCACTGAACATCCTGCCACTTAACATTTTTTCTCACAAGAACAACAGGTGATTGGCCAAAGGAATATTTCTGAAGAAGTGATGTCTTCTTATATGGTCTGTATATACAATAGAAGGGAATTCCAGTAGGCCCCACCAAATGTGATATTTTGTTAAAAAGATTGGTATAAATGATCTATGTTAATTATGTTAAGTTACTTTATTGTGTTAATGTGATTTAATGATTTCATTTAAACAACAGCACCGTCTTCTTTAAAAAAAGGTTAGCACAGTAATTCAGCTCACATTAATTAGTTCACATCACCAGAAACACCATTCAGTCCCTTGAATAGAAAAAGGTTGTACAGAATAGGCTACCTTTTAAAAAGATAATTAATATTTGCAGAAGGTCATTTCATATGGATAAATACCATATCATCATATGTTTTTGATTCTCATTTTGTTGTATCAGTAAAGTGAAGAATGAACTAATATTTCCTCACAGTACCAAGCCCATGTGTCATTAATGTTTATTTGTCATTATCACCATTGGTGTAATAATACGGTGTACCTGGGATCCAGCCATGTTTGATGGACCTGCAACAGCTTCGTAGGGCGGCGGAGGGTCCAGGGGACAAAAGACCTCCACCCCCTTAATTCGTGCTCCGTATATATGAGGCAGGGGGATGACGCTGTCGCCAAACATCCTGCCAAAAGACACATCTGCGTGAAGGTCTCCATTAAACCGCCAGCTACATTAAACCCACCCGAACACGCCCAGCCAAACACGATACACGCCTCGCATGGCAGGCCAGCTGGGAGGTGGCCAGACGCATTATGGGATAGTAATCCTTATTGTGTAATGCCTTCCAGCAGGAATTCTCTCATTGTCCTGCCAAACAGCCAACCACACACATATCTGCCAAATACCAACGCAGTGTGAGAATGGAGAGGTTGCTGGGGAGCAGAGTGTGAGTGTGAGAGAGAGGACGCCACCTGTGGAGTGAGAGCTGACAGAATGAAGAACAGTGGAAGAAACTAAAAAGGAGGCAAACTTGGAGGCAAAAAGAAGCTGCACAAATTTGTTCGAGTAAAAATTGTCTAGGGAGTGGAGGAGGGAATGTTTCTGGCAATACAAATACAAATGTTTAATTTGAGTAGCATCTGTTCAAATGGAGGACCGTTGTCCTAATGTTGCAATGGTCCAAGGGAGTTGGGAGAAGGTACAGAGCCTTCAGAACACCAGACCTGAAACTAGGGTCTCCAGGGTACAAAGATCCAGGCTCATTGGTATGGCCGTCAGAGCTCAACTGTTCTAACAGTGGTGCTCCATCACACTGGCCTCTACTTGGCAAGCGTCCCCCAACCTTACTTCTCCCCTCCCAGGGTTTACAGCCCCGCAGTAAACACAGCAACACAGCACGGCACATGGTGCACCCAACGACATGTGTCCTTTTCATTTAACACACTAACCTTAGTCATGGGGAGCAGTGTGTGAGGACGGTACCTTTCTCAAGGGCACCTCAGTGGCACCTTGGCAGTTTGGAATTTTAACCCGCAACCCTTCAGTTACGAGTCCACTTTCATACCCGCTAGGCCACCACTGCCCCAAGGCAGAGGGTAGGAGAAGTTCTAATTGAAACAAAGCTCTCAAACAGCACCTGAGAGACATGTGCTTGAACTCAAAAGATTCCGACTTGAAACGGTCTGCATGGGTGTGCATGGAGCACCTGCGAGCCAGCCGTGGAGTGTAGGAGCAGAAGGTGGAGAAATAGGATGGAGGTGGAGCTGGAGGCACAAACTCGTCCGGATCTGGGACTTGCTGCGGATCCTCTGCCTCTTCCGCGATGGGGCGGGGCTCCTCCTGCAGCAATCATTTTTAACACTACAGTAACCTACAATACAACTCTCCTAATAATACAATAATACAATGTATAATTATATCCAAACAGAAAATCCGGACAAATTAAAGTGCCAATCAACCAGAACTGAATAAATATATTTTATTTTAAAAAAAGCACTGTTAAGCACTCTATATATATGATTGAGTAGTTAGTCCAGACTGTGTGTGTATGTGTGTGTGCGTGTGTGTATATATAGATATATATATTAAGACATCACTTTTTTATGCCAAATTAAATCAAGTTATGCCAAATTAAATTATTTGATCTTGCTCATCAGCAGAAGTGACTTCGCCACCACGCCGAGGCGCTGTGCTGGGTGAAGAGGTGACGGTGTCAGTGTACCCAGGCTTGTGAGCTCATCTGAAATGGTGTAGGTGGCCAAGGATTGACTTACCAAGCATGGCCGCCTGGCACCAAAGATCTGAAGATACCGGAGTGCGGCGGCGACCAGGCAGACTGCCGTCGTCACGGCGTTTAGAGCGCACAGGGCGAACAGAACTTTCTGGAACATGACAGGCTAAATTTACTAGTACATATTCAACTGAGGATCTTAATGCTTAATATTTAAACTCTACATAAAAATCTGGAAGTGATCATGGGCTTGTCAGCATTGCTTTTTAAATGCCATGAATTTGTGAATTTGTCACTGTAGAGCGTGGAAAAATCTCTGCGTCACAATTGTAATGAGAAAGCAAATAAATAGACAAACATGCATTAATAATATTATTCACCATCCTAGTATGTTTGCCAGAAACTGAAATTCATTATGTGGCTATAGGAACCCCAATGTAAAACCTTCTTGGCACATTAATTTATAATTCAGGAAATATGCAGGTAATCAGCTCAGCCAGTCAGATTCTAGAACCAGAACGTTAATTATATATGAATGTGGGCATTTATAAATAGTCCACATACTATTCCATTTATGATGATGATGTCGCCAAGCAAGATCATTAAGTCAGCGGTCTGCTTTGCTCTACCAGCCACAACACAAAGTGTATCAAACAAAGCAGAATGATGTCAGATGTCATTTCAGAACCAGACTGCCTGTCAGCCAATCACGGCGCAAGTTGCAGCATCGTCACCCACCTTGAGAAGGAGCCTCATGGTGTTGCAGGAATAGCCGGGGTAAATCTTCAGCATTTTCTCCTCCTCACACTTGGTGCTGGGAGTCTCGGCGCAGCAGTTGCACACGTCTCCAGCCTCTGCCTGTCACAGAAAACAGATGCATACATAATGCAATTATGGATACATAATGAAAAACTAACCCCACATAAACTCTTAATTCGTCTGATTACAGTAATCACTTATCATACTAATCAGTAGTAATTCATATTGAAAGGGTGCTTTTTTTTCAAGTTGAGCAATTTGCATAAACTGCATAAAACTTGACAGTTTCCAGTTGAGGTGTTGGGGGTAAAACATGAGCAAAAAAATAATCACCCCGGCACTCCTTCCCGGTATCTAATCTCTAATTAGCAGAACAGAGAACGGAAGGTTCCACCGCACCATGTGTTAATTGCTTCTCTGCATGCAGATGAGAGTCTGGCTTGGAGAAAAGTCAAGTTTAAAAATAACTCCTGTTGCTTCCTGGGGCCGTGAAGATTCCCATGCCCCCAACCGCGGACCCCCGGTCCTAGATTTCACCGATTAAGATGCATCACAAAGATAGGTGGTGCAGTGCCATCCGGAGAAAGAGGGGAACATTATGGAAATGAACTGAAAATAGATGTACAAAATATCTAACGTTCTAATCCACGCCAGTTTTAAAAAGTCATGTCCTTGGACAAAATACATTCAGAAGGTCCAATCAAGTCTCGTTGGACACCCACCCCACTGCAAACCTTCCTATGGAAGATCAAGAACACGTCTGCAGAAAACTGACCAGGAAATCCCATATAACTTGGCAAATTAAACAGACTGGCTGGTAAAATTTATTCTGCGGCCGTTTTCCTATGCTGACAGCTCACCAGACCAACTTTTATTATTCGCTGAGGCAAAACCTACTAATTTATGCCCAAAACTCGAGTTCCTAAAATGATTCCCAGACATGTGAAACCACAGTTGAGTAGCTGAGAAGGGAAAAAGGACAAATATTCACAAGAGACGTAGTTGGACGTGCACACTGAAAGGAATAAATGGGTTGCATCGGTCCTGAACAAAAATGGCACGGCGGTGCGAGAGTGCGCGGAAGCACGGATGAGCTCTTCAGAGTAATGAGACAGCAGCGGAGTGAAAAACACCGGCCTGAACGCCCAGGATCTGGACCCAGTGGCCGTCACCGCCTGTCAGCCCAGCGCGCAGCAATTACGGGGGCCTGCAGCGCGCCAGACTATAATCAAGAGGCGGCTGCCCGCCCGCCATCACAACAGCATCTCCAGTACGCAAACGTTCCCTCCCGGCCCAAATGCCTGATATTTTTTCAATTCGAGCTCTCGTTACCAAATATCATATGTTGCCGCCATCTATCAGCATTGTGCAAATGTAGGACAATGCCCCTTTTCTTCATATGTATTTTGTGGTTTATTTTGGGGCTAATATGGTCACCTCATTGCATGACGAAATGCTGTGTGTTCACTTTCTAAAGAGGTCAAATGGTCGAAAAATATTTAGTGAAGTCCAATAGGGTTAAATAAGCTGTAAGTTACTGTCAGAAATGTAGATGGACAAGGTGAATGTAAGAAAGCAGCTCATGCTGGGTGTTCTACAGCTAAACTGCACTCTGGTGTCAGATTATCCAACAAACTGATGTGGAGGTGAGCCGGACATGCAACTCGGCACCGAGCATATCAACTCATGACAACTGAGCGCCCCGGAATCCTTTATGTGCCTGCAGTAAACCAGTGCTGGCAGTTTAAGAGAAAAAAAAGTTCAAATGTTTTAATGTTGACATCTATAATGTGCAAGGCAAATTGTTAAAGGTCCCCTGACATGACATTTTATTTTGTTTTTATATCGGTCTTGTTGGTCCCCTAATGCTGTATCAGCCTTAGTGCAGAATTACAGCCACTTTGACCCTGTCCCACAATGAGATTTCCCCAGGACGCGCCTTTCGGTGTCTGTACCTTTAAATGCTAATGAGGAGTAGAGAGGCGGGATGAGGAGGGGGGCGGCGTGGGTTTGAGGGCCATTTGTGGAAATCATCGTCATCAACGCCATTCACCAACCACAATGTTTGGTGCAGACAGGAAGTCGTATCTGCGTTTTTCCAGAAAAAAATTCCCCTTGTGACGACTCAAGGGGCCAAATTCCAGATCTGAATGATCTGAGCTGCTGCTCTCTGAACGGCGAAGCAGAAAGGCAAAGGCTCTTCACACCTATCACCATTTCTAGCCACTGCAGGACCATAGACAGGCTGGGAACTTCTTCTCCTGCACCACAGAGAGCATCCTGATGGGAAACATCTCAACCTGGTTCGGGAACAGCACCGTGCAGGACAGGCGAGCCCAACAGAGGGTGGTTCGATCAGCCGAACGCATCATCTGGACCAAGCTCCCTGACCACCAGGAAGATAGTGAAGGACCTCGGCCACCCCAACAACGGACCGTTCTCTCTGCTGCGATCAGGGAAGAGCTTCCGCTCCCTGAAGTCCAACACCGAGAGAACGAGGAGGAGCTTCTTCCCGCAGACTATCCAAGCGCTCAACCACAACACTACATAGGACAGAACACTAATACACTCCAGCACTTTCAATCACCTCTGGACTCAACCCCCCCAGAGTCCTTGCACAAATTTTTTACTTTCACATTAATAATGTTTATGTGTTTGATATTGCAGAAGTGAAAATGCAGTATTTTGAGGACATGTTAATTGAAGCATGGACCAGCCAGAAAGTTCCTGTCTACTGAGACGCGGTGCAGCAGCCCTGCAGCGGAGCGCCGTGTCCTCTGGAGTAAGGAGGGACACGGCGGAACGCGAGTCTGTCCGACAAGAAAGGAGATGCCGGCTGACGCGAGCTGTCGGCGAAGCGCCACCACCTCCACCGACAGGTTTTCACACCATGCCGCTCTCGGGGGAGTCAGAGGGGGCGGAGTTACTGAACGCCGCTGGGAGATGTGCGACTCTTCAATTCATACAAACCCCCTATTATGGTGCAAGTAAAAATCTAACAAGATATGTTGTCCATCAGTATTAAAATACTGACGGGGGCAGTGGTGGCCTAGCGGTTAAGGAAGCGGCCCTGTAATCAGAAGGTTGCAGGTTCGATTCCCGATCCGCCAAGGTGCCACTGAGGTGCCACTGAGCAAAGCACCGTCCCCACACACTGCTCCCCGGGCGCCTGTCATGGCTGCCCACTGCTCACTCAGGGTGATGGGTTAAATGCAGAGGACAAATTTCACTCTGTGCATCGTGTGCTGTGCTGCTGTCTATCACGTGTGACAATCACTTCACTTAAAAAAAAAAAATATGCAAGCTGGACATCCTCTCCGCTGTATTGTATTCAACCATTTTGCACAACAGCAGCAATAGCTAAAAAATTTCAATTAAATCGAGCACAATGATACGTACAAAGCATTTCACTGCATGTCATACCGTGTATGACCGTGTATGAGACAAATAAAATTTGAATTTATGATGCGCGACCTAGAACTAAACGAACACGACTGAAAATTTACGTACAAGATCGGTGAACACAGCCCTGTTGGAATTAGGCCTCCATTGGAATGCGGTCCTGGAATCTCTTCTTCACCGGATACTGAGTTATTTATTCAGAGAGCAGGCGTATGATGTGCAAATATGGACATCACTCAATTAAACATAAAGCCCGACAGCTAAGGAGCTCGGCGGCTCTCGCCCGCACCCACGGCGCCACCCCGGCGAGCTCGTACCAGCTGGCAGTGCATCACGCTGGAGACCAGCTGCGCTCCCTGGCAGCACAGGATGAAGCCGGCCAAGTTCAGCAGCACACACACCACGGACAGCAAGATGAAGAGGTTCACCTGCGAGGAGGAGGAGGAGGAGACATGCGTTTACAGCGTTTCCATGGCTTCTATAATTTAATCATTTAATACTTTTATCATTTTAAATTTACCTGAACTGTTAATTACACATTTATTAATGGTGTGACGAATTCAGAACATTTTTTTTTTTTTTTTTTATACACTCCCTCAAAAACACACACACACACACACACACACACATATTTAAGACAGGTGGAGAACTCTGACTTCAGGCTAAATATTAATCGGAGGACAGGCTATAAAACTCCTTGCAGTAAATAAATTCCTTCACATTGCCAACAAATGAACCAGATGAAAGGGTTGAGTTGTGATGATTTAATAGTGAATTGATGATGACGATGATGATGTAATCTTTTTTTTTTCTTTCTTTTTTGTCCTTTCAAACTGCACATTACAAACTGAACACCGGTACCCCACTCTGCACTTTAACCTCTCACTACCTCACACTGTGCTGCTGTGTTATTATTATTATTACTACTATCGCATCACTACTACTATTATTATCATATTATATTATGTACAATTTAAACTATATATACTAAATATATCCATACACTGATATATTATCATATTGCTGCCACTTGTCCGCCTGGTTTGTCTCGCCCTGCACTGTATTATGGGCCGGTGCACAATGTCCCTTTTCATGTTTTGTGTCATTTCGATTGATTGATCTCGTCTCTCTGCGTGCTTGTAAATGGTGAGGTGACAATAAAGTTGACTACTTCACTTTGACCCGCATGGTGGCAAGTTCAGGATCAGAATCGCATGAGCATACATATTCCGGTTGACGGTGTCAACGGCATAGAAACAACAACAATACGCAATACATCAAAAACCTACATGCAGGAAGATATAAAGTAGAAACAACAACAATAGATCAAAAACCTACATGCAGGAAGATATAAAGTAGAAACAACAACAATAGATCAAAAACCTACATGCAGGAAGATATAAAGTAGAAACAACAACAATAGATCAAAATCCTACATGCAGGAAGATATAAAGTGCAGTCGCAACGATTCAGGCATCACTAGCCCCCGCTCAGCGGAGTTAACTGGTGTTCAGAAGGTGCCCGAGGAGGCCCAACAACAGAAGGTCGTGTGAAGGAACCTCCACCACCTACCAGCAGGAGCATGGGTCTCCTCCATGTCGTGAGGCCTATTATCCCCGAGAGGATGACCTGCAGGACACGGGGGAACAGAGCACACAATATAAAAACCTACACAAAGCTCCTCGGCGCCAGCGCGTGACGTGACCCACGTCTAATTTTATAAAATCCCCTCCGCGGATTTACACGCTTGTGCAGATTAATTACTGCGGTTATTAATGTGTTTCAGCCGGCGACTGGGCCAGTGACGACCTTCTCGTGGTTTAAACCGTTCATGGATTGGGAGAAGGGTCACGTTTGGGGCTGAATGTTCAGGTGTTTGTGGAAACGAAGAAGCCTTTTCTTAGAACCAGAAGACCCAGGTTCGAACCCCACTTACTACCATCGTGCCCCTGAGCAAGACACTTAACCCTGAGTGTCTCCAGGGGGGACTGTCCCTGTAACTGTAAGGTGGTAGTAGCCTAGTGGGTAAGACACTCGCCTGTGAACGAGAAGACCCGGGTTCGAACCCCACTTACTACCATCGTGTCCCTGAGCAAGACACTTAACCCTGAGTGTCTCCTGGGGGGGGACTGTCCCTGTAACTACTGACTGTAAGTCGCTCTGGATAAGGGCGTCTGGTAAATGCTGTAAATGTAAATGTAAATGTAGTAGAAATTGGGCGATCTGGAGAAGTCGAGTTGTAGTTTAAAGCAGTTCCACACACGATAAATCAGCCTGAATACGCGGAACGGCCGCACTTGGTGGATTTAAAGGACTCTAATCGTGGAAGGACGACTCTGAGGGAGGAAACCCCGAGAAGAACATTCGGGTCCATCACAGTGGCTCGACTCTCCGGTCCTTAACACGCCTGTGGACACAAATAAAAGTTTTGCTGAGGGAAGGACGCCAGTTGGTTTACGTGGGGAAGGGACATCTGGATCGGGGGGACGTTGCGGTTCTATATTGTTAATAAAAACAGTCACGTCGTAATTAGCACAGTCACTTCATATCAACATTTTACTTTCACATTTTTAAAAAAATGCGGTAAAAGTTGCGCCGACGTCGTATTTGAACTATTCGGCCGTAATGGAACATTATCGGCGGCGGATGAAGTTTCTGGCCGCGTCGGAGCGACAGTAAAGCCGCCGGAACCGAGACCCGCCTGTCGGCGCAAACAACCCGCTAACCGAGCGGAGTTGTCGGGAACTCGGGGGGGAAAAAATGGAAATTAAATTAAAAAAAAAAACACGGTACGTACGGACGAGCCGGCCCAGAACGGGCAGGAGTTCCGGATGGGGGCCGAGTTGCTGAGGGACAGAGCCCCGAAGGACAGCGCCACCATGGAGCAGCCGAGCACCAGCTGCAGCAAGCCGAGCGACAGCAGCGGGCGGCCGGGGAGCAGCGCCGGGATGAGCCGCGACTGGGGTCCCGGCATGCGGCCGCCGGCCGCGGGCAGACCGCGGCCGCGGCTCCGGTGGGACGCGTCCGCCGGCGGAGCGGCGAGGGAAGCCCCGCTGACGCGGCAGCACGACCCGGGCAGCACTACCGGCAGCGACATCGGCTCATGCCCCGGCTCTCCGGCCTCGGAGGCGGCTGGCGCTCCGGGTTTAAAATAACTCGCGTCCGCGGCCGGCTGCTCGGGTTGCGCTCGGCATTTCTGGGCAGGGAGTCCGGGAGGCGGAGGAGGGGTCGGCGGGAACAGGCCCACAGATAACAAACAGCACTGAGGCAGATTCTACTTTTATTTGCAATGACGTGACATTCTGCTCATTTTTGGTGCCTCCGAATGTCTTTTTTTAAAAGCAGCACAGCACACGGTGCACACGGTGAAATGTGTCCTCTGCATTTAACCCATCACCCTGAGTGAGCAGTGGGCAGCCATGACAGGCGCCCGGGGAGCAGTGTGTGGGGACGGTGCTTTGCTCAGTGGCACCTCAGTGACACCTTGGCAGATTGGGATTCGAACCGGCAACCTTCTGATTACGGGGCCGCTTCCTTAACCGCTAGGCCACCACTGCCCCAGTAACGCAATATGGCCAATATTCAGGACATCTCAGGACCTAATAAATAAAGTGAACTGATTGTCATTGTGATACACGGCAGCACAGCACACGGTGACACAGTGAAATGTGTCCTCTGCATTTAACCATCCCTTGTGTGAGCGGTGGGTCACGTTTGGGGCAGAATGTTCAGGTGTTTGTGGAAACGAAGAAGCCTTTTCTTAGTACCAGAAGACCCAGGTTCGAACCCCACTTACTACCATCGTGCCCCTGAGCAAGACACTTAACTCTGAGTGTCTCCTGGGGGGGGGACTGTCCCTGTAACTACTGATTGTAAGTTGCTCTGGATAAGGGTGTCTGATAAATGCTGTAAATGTCAATGTAGTAGAAATTGGGCGATCTGGAGAAGTCGAGTTGTAGTTTAAAGCAGTTCCACACACGATAAAACAGCGTCTTTTCGGCCTGAATACGCGGAACGGCCGCACTTTTACACCAGTGGGTGGATTTAAAGGCAACGATGCCAAGACTCTAAGCGTGGAAGGACGACTCTGAGGGACGGGCCATGAGAACCCCGAGAAGAGCCCGCCGAGACCATTTGGGTCCATCACAGTGGCCCGACTCTCCGGTCCTTAACACGCCTGTGGACACAAATAAAAGTTTTGATGAGGGAACAACGCCAGTTGGTTTACGTGGTGAACGGACATCTGGATCTGGGGAACGTTGCGGTTCTATATTTTTTATTATCTGTCACAGTCACGTCATATTTAGCACACTGGCCAATATTCAGGACAACTGAGGACCTAATAAATAAAGTGAAGTGATTGTCATTGTGATACACTGCAGCACAGCACATGGTCACACAGTGAAATGTGTCCTCTGCATTTAACCATCACCCTTGGTGAGCAGTGGGCAGCCATGACTGGCGGCCGGGAGCAGTGTATGCTCAGTGGCACCTCAGCGGATCGGGATTCGAACCAGCAACCTTTCGATTACGGGGGCGCTTTCTTAAGCGCTAGGCCACCACTGCCCCTTAAACAGGATTATCTGTCAGAAGTGGGACCTGCCAGTTGCACAATACGCTCCTCACGCAGCCACATTCACCATATTTTGCACAAGTTTGATTGTTTTTTTTTTCTTGCAGGTTTCGAGGTGTGCTGAGACGTTTAATACTCAACGCACCTTTTAAAATGGTGTGTGTGACCAACACCGACCAATCAGGCACACAAGGAATCGACCTTTTTAACCCTCACGTTTAAAATAAAGCTTCCCTCCTGGTGTGGGTTTTATTGCCCCACAGCTACAGACGCTGCATAGGTTTTTGTTTTCACACCAAACATCCTCTCATTAAAATACGCCACAGCCAGCCGACAGCCTCTGTTGTGGCTGGTTTCGCCCATGTTCACATCGGAATTCCGACCTGCAGGCTGGAAATTTTTTAGCTTCTGCCTGGAAAACCGGAGCTCCAGGAAGGTTCGGTTGTGTTCAGACAAAATGAAGTTTCCATTTCCCAAACAACAATTACAGAAGGTCACCTGAAACCCAAACTACGGACCCATCTAGTCAGTGACGCAAAATGACCTTGTTAATGAGAGGTATAAAGAAAACAAAAAGTTATTCTTTAATGGCTGTAATTGATTATACATTTTGTTAAGTGTGCTGTTAACGTCGCTGCATCTTGATGCACGTCTGCCGAGAAGGGAGCACAGAAGCAGGACCAATAATCTTGGTATTGACAACGGACCCCCTTTAACCTGGAATAAAATAGTTCAATGTGCTGACCACAAAATCACACGAAAACTATTGATGGAAATCAAATGTATCAACCCATGGAGATCTGGATTTGGAGTCACACTCAAAATTAAAGTGGAAAAACACACTACAGGATGATCCAACTTGGTGATGTCATCGAAATGAGGCTCAGTAGTGTGTGTGGCCACTGTAAACACAACCCGTACCTGTGGACGTCGGGCCCTCATACCACCCTCATGGAGTCTGTTTCTGACCGTGTAAGCACATTTGTGGTCTGCTGGAGGTCGTATTGCATGCCTCTTGCAGTGTTCCTCCTGTTCCTCCTTGTACAAATGCGGAGGTAGCTGTCCTGCTGCTGGGTTGTTGCCCTCCTCCATGTCTCCTGATGTACTGGCCTGTCTCCTGGTAGCACCTCCATGCACTGGACACTATGCTGACCGACACAGCAAACCTTCTTGCCACAGCACGCATTGATGTGCCATCCTGGATGAGCTGCACTACCTGAGCCACTTGTGTGGGTTGTTGACTCTGTCTCAGGCTACCACTAGAGTGAAAGCACCGGCAGCATGACCAAAACATCAGCCAGAAAGAATAGGACCTGAGAAGAGGTCTGTGGTCACCACATGCAAAACCACGCCTTTATTGGGGATGTCTTGCTAATTGCCTATAGTTTCCATTTATTGTCTATTCCATTTGCACAACAGCATTGTCAATCAGTGTTGCTTCCTAAGCGGAAGGTTTGATTTTAACAGAAATTTGATCATGAATCATGACTGAAATGCTTCCATTTTATTTGAGCTGGCCTTGATTATTCCATTCGGAATGGTGCTGAGGAAAGTCCTCCAAGTACACAGATTGTGTAGAATGTTAAGGCCTGATATGAACCAATTAATTTAAACTTTACATTTACAAAAACGGAAGCTATACAAAATCTATAGTAATGGGATGCAGACCTAAGACAAGTAGTCCTATTCCATAATATGTGAATAGATTTCAACTCAAATTGAAGGTGAAGACAATATATTTTATTTGGTGTTTATAAGGTGAAAATCCACAAACAGAACGGTTCCGTCTTCATTCTCTCACTGTGAGATATCCACATCTAGTGGAAGCACTCAGAATAAAACAAACCTTAAAAGCACTTTAAACCAATATGGAGATACAGCAGACCAACATACAATAAAGCATGTTATAAATGTAAAAAAAAAAGAAAAAGAAAAAGCTATGGGCCTGCAAGAATGTCAAGAAGAAAACAATTCAACATATAGCAACACTCAAACTCTGATGTGGGTTCTGGACATGTGACGGAAGGACAAGCATGTCAACAGCATTAAGGTTTTGGTGTCGTCTGTTCCCTGTTTTCCCTTGGAGCTTCGTTGTGAGCAGCAGTGTTTAGTTCGGAGGGCCGCACCTCCATGTTGTTTAAAAAGTAAAAGGCACTTCAACAAACCATAACAGAAAATCCAGTGTAATGATTTTAAAACCACTCATGCTCACATGACCATGACGGGAGGAACAAAGTTTCAACGTGTGACCTTTCAAAAAAGCGAACTTACAAAAAACAAAGTATAACAAAAGTTATTTTATACAGCTGTTTTATACAACAGTTATACGCATCAGGCTTAAGGTATTCATGGAATGAAGGAGTCGTGGCAAAGAGATCTCAGTCGTTCGGCACAAACTGAACTGTTTTGCATAGGCAAGAAAGGGTGTTTCCTGGATACTCAAACAGAAAACACACATTAAACCAACAGCAAATGCAAAGAAAATGACAGAAAAAGGATGAGAGCCTATCCACAAGGACAGAGTTTGACTTCTTTGAAGCAGAAAAAAAAAAAAAAAAAAGACTTTGAAAGAAGAGGGCTTCCAGGTCAGCAGCAGTTTGTCGTGAGGCGCCGAGGCCTCGGTGGAATGGTGTTTGCCGAGTTTTATGCCATCTCTCTACAGCTCGGTGTCCTGGTACTGCTGAGTGTCGATGTAGTAACCTTGACCCGTCTGGCTGGCCGGCTGCCCGCGATAGCCCTCCTGCGCGTCCTCGCTGGGGCGCTGCGGCCGGCTGTCTGCGTACGGCAGCTTGGAAGGCGTGGCCTGCGGCTCGGGTCGAGAGCTGGAACTGAACACACGGCGCCCCAGTCAGACCGCGCCGATGCCGAATAACCTCTGAAGTGTTTTCAGTGCTCACAACGAGAGTCAGACAGCCCTCCATCTCTCTGATGCTTACCCAATGGGCTGCGGCCGACTGTGGTCCAGCTTCTGGGACTTCAGCGGAACGGCATAGATGTCAGGATGCTTCTGAGCGATTTCCAGCTGAAATGGCATTAAATAATTCACTTTTTGTAGTCATTGAAAATGCCCAATACATCAAATATAAAAAAAAAGCACTGCTTTGGAGTGTCTGGATTTAGATGAAAATACTGCTTTGTATAATATCAGGTTTTAAATAAAAATAAATAATGACACGTTTCTATATTCACAAGATGGAATGTTTAGAATTCTTAACGGAATAGGCTCTCACCCGAGCGTTCTGGGCCTCCTGCAGCTCCAGCATCCTCTGGGTCCGAGCGAAGTGGTCCATCTTCTCGAATGCCCTCACCTTCCCCAGGAAGGACTTCTGAGAAGGGTCTTCAGGGCTCTTCTCCAGCTGCGCATGGTCCCTTGTGGGCTGGGTGAGGCGGGACGTGTAGGAAGGCTTCAGTGCGACGGGCGGCGGTGGGGGTTTGCTCCCTCCGGGCGAGTCGTGGCCGCGGGGGTGGTCGCTGTTGGTGGGGCTGCTGGAGTGGGATTCGTAGCCGTGATTGGAGTCGTGTGGGCCACGAAGCACTGGGCTCTGCGGAAGCGTTTTCACCTGTAAAAATTTCAATGAAAAAACACGGCATCACATTTACGGCTACAGGAAACGTAACTCAAACATGAAATCCAGTGTCAGTGTCCTTCTGGTTTCCATTCCTGGCCTTCTGCTGATTGGTAAAGAATGCTGGACGTGAACACAGTACTGCCTGGCCCTACATCCAACCATCTACAGCTCTCCATGACGAATGTATCGGCTATCAACAGTCACTTTCTACTGCTAATTTCTAGAACGGTCACGCCATCTAGAGCACAGGCCACAGTGTCGGGGACACAGAATAATACCAGAACATTCCGCTGAGCTGCAGCAGGCCCAATGAGTGCCACGAGGGAAGTGATCTCTCCACAACATGCCGCTCTTCCCGATCAAAACAAGCAGCAAAGCATTAGAGCATTTATGTTGCTGTTAGTCAGTATGATGTGTGTGTGTGCGTGTTACAGATATGTTATTATACATATTATTTATGTTATTAAAATATGTATAAAATGTTATTATACATTAAACTACTGTAGTGCCGTCTCTGTGCAGCTGGTGAAGCAGATGGGGTTGCTTAACAAAGAATCAGTGTGTCTAATCTGCTGATGGTGCAGAAGTGTGTGTGTGGAATGAGAGAAAACGCATTGCAGGTACAGATGGAGGGAACAGAGGGCAGACAGGGCTCACCTTGGGGGGCTCGGGCAGGAAAGTGGTCATAGGAGTGGGGCGGGACTCAGGCAGGAAGGTTGTCATGGGACTGGGGCGGGGCTCATTCAGCATCTCCCTGCTCCCTATCCTCCTGAGTCGGCCACGGATCACAGGGCTGGCCTTGCGCAGGATCTGGCCAACATACGAGGGTTAGATGTAGGCTGGTTTGTACAAGTGGCTCAGAAAAGCACTTTTTATTCATATTTATATATGTAGGGAGTATATATATATATATATAGGGTGGGGATAAAAAAAAAAAAAGATTTGACATAGATTTATCAGAGATTTGACATTTAAACATATTAGATCAGTTTCCAGAATAATGCCCCTTCCCCTTGTCCGTTCCTTTCTCTGAATGCTCGTTGCTCCCTTCCCTATCATTTATATAGTGGAAAGCTCTGCATCGCGAAGTGAACGCATCAGCCACCACAACATGTTTTAGTAGATTCTGTATTTACTCATCAATCAAAAACCTCTTCAGTAAGGTAACCCAGAATGTCCAGCGATAATTCTCAGTAATGTCCCGCTGGGCCTCGTAGGAGCAGCTCTGATGGTTGTGGTGGAGTAGTGGTATGGTTTACTGAATTTATGAATGGGAACATGTATCATTTTTATTTCATTTATGGCTTGGAACAATCACTTAATCCAATAAAACCCCAGTAACCACATCATCTAAGCACATGAGGTACTGAGCTATAATCTTCTGAGTGTAACAGCCTTGACCTCCCATGAGCGTCAACAAGCAGGAATATCTGGCCACACCCATGCCAAGAATCTGTCTGTCGCCATGAGAGGAAGCTGGCGGAACGCCAGGACTGGATTCAGGGAGCGACTGCTGGATCACTCGCTTAAGACGGCGAGAAGAGGGCTGAGAAAAACAGAATTCGGCTCCCCTCGTGGCAACCCGCAACCATCTTATAGCACGGATTTGGTGCTTAGCGAGCAGTTGGGTGTGTTTCAGTCATTGTGTGTATGACTCTGTAATTAAATGCTTAACTTAAATGAGTGTGCTTGTTGACATCTACAGTATCCAAAACCACCCGTTTCCCTTATAACCTGACAGATGCAGTTTCCTGGTTTCTCTTCTCTCCCCCCATTCCATGTAAGTTCAAGTGGTTTGATTTTAATGGTCTTGTGTAGTTTAACAGCTCTCTCTGTGTAATGTAGAAAGTGTGTACTGCATATGGTGGCACTTGTCTCTGTGTGACATTTTTCATAGTTTTTTCATGGACTTGATCCATATCTATTCTATACAAGACGCATATTAACCAATCTGGACCTAAAGCAAACAGGCTTCTTTTTAAATGTCTGAATCCAACCCAAGCCCAACGCAGGATGCATTTTATTTCTTTTGAAGAAAAGAGAACTTTTTTTTCAGCGTCTTGAGTTGAAGTTGTGGTATAAAACCGTGGCGATACAAAACAATTCCTCCTTCCTCCATTTTCTGCTCCATTTTGTGAAGTGTTCTTTTGGGAAATAACACGTCGCACTTGTTTTTATTCTAGCCTGGCTCAATGTGTGGTTTGAGTGGCAGTGTGTACTCAGTGGTCGAGTGTATAATGGGTGTGTGTGTGTATGGCGCTGACCTCCTCTGGCATGACCGGCTCGGAGGAACGGCTGATGGCGGACACCGATTGGTTGTGCAGCTCCTCAAGCTCGTTATCTGTATAAACCCCACCCTCGTCGGCCGTGTCATCATAGTCGCTGGCAAGCCGGCTGTCCATGCTCAGGTAGTCGGCACTCATGGCCGACAAATAAGACATGCGGTCGTCAGGGATCTCAAGATCCGCCTCTGTCCCCTCCAGCTAAAAGAGACACATGATGGATCTTTGTACGGAGAGGAGCCAGAACAAAAACAAAAAAGAACCAAGATGTAGACCAGCACCAAAGGAAGATGAACAGCAGAGCATGCAGAACAAAGAGCAGAAGAAGAGCTACATTCATCTAATGCGGCAGAAACACTTATTAGCATGCATTAAAGATCATTCTAATTTTTAAAAAGTAGGAAAATAAGAAAATTAGAAACATGATAGCTTCAGTATTTTTGTGTGCCAGACTGTGCCAACCCCATTTACCTTCCCCTCCGAGACCCACACCGCTTGGGTCTGCTGCTCTCGTATCGAGTCTTTCACACTGCCGTACCAGGCGTCGTTGGCAGAGTTCAACTCGATAGCCGCTGTTAAGATAGGGGGAGGGGAAAAGGTTCATACCAAAAACAACACAAGAGCAACATGGAAAAAATGAACATGACATTGCACAGATATACAGCTGTGATTAACATAAATCTGGCCACCTTCTATAACTGAAGCCCTATGCAGCTTTGCTTTGGTGTAAACTGTACAATATTCTTGAATGTATTAGAATATTTAAAAAAAAAATCATGTGGAAAAAGTGAAAATGAAATGATTGTCATTGTGATACACTGCAGCACAGCACACGGTGACACAACAAAATGTGTCCTCTGCTTTTAACCCATCACCCTGAGTGAGTGAGCAGTGGGCAGCCATGACCGGCGCCCGGGGAGCAGTGTGTGGGGACGGTGCTTTGCTCAGTGGCACCTCAGTGGGACCTCGGCGGATCAGGATTCAAACCGGCAAACTTCTGATTACCACTAGGGGGCCACCACCGCCACCCTAGGCCACCACTTCCTCAAAATATAAACGCGAATATAGAAACCAGACATCTATGTAAAAAAAATGCAGTGCAACTGACCAGTGAAGAGGTACGAGCAGGACTTCCTGAGCTTCGCCGCCTGGTCATACAATTTCCTGGCGCTGCGACTGGAGTTGGGAACCAGCCGATGCCTCATGGTCTTAATGCCCTGCTTGCTGTCGGGGTTGAAGAAGATCACAATTGGGTACCACTGCGTGTAGTTCAACGTGTCCACTGCTTTGGGGGTCACGTCAAGGAGGGCGTGTTTGTCCTGGGTTTGACAGAGCAGAGGGCCGCGGACATCAGTAAAGAGCCGGATGCAGATGTTGCATTTGGCCTTGCAGTGTGTGAGAGAGTGCGTCACCTGCTCGATTATCTGGCGGATGGTGTTGAGTCGCACCACGCCCGAGGACTTCTCTGACCCAGCATCTTTGGGCTCCGTTTCTGATTGAAAATGCAAGTTAACAATGTCAGCAGGCTCTCTCCCTGTATGTCCACAACTACAGCCGTAAAAAAATGAATGTACTTAATGAATCAGTTGCAGTATTATAAAACGAGAATAATAATAATACTTCTCTCACTGGCAATCACAAACTCATCTGGAAGTTCAGAGGCCAGTTTCTCATTGGCTGCATCTGCGATGGGTCCAAACAGCACAACAGGCCTCCTGAACCCGGCTGCAGAGGAATGAAGAGGCTATCAGGTGATGACAAAGGTCATCTCACTACAAGTTAACCCTCCACAAACTTACAATGGTGCTAAATTAGACTAGGGTACTAGGATTAGGGCATGTTCTGGGTTTTTGACAATAAATGCACTGCCCAGCATCAACATATTACTCCACTCACTTTTTTTGTAACGTTGAAGATCTGTGTGTATTTGATGAGACACTGGTGAACGTGCCCCTGTGGGCTAAGTCTTATTTAGCACCACCCAATAAAGGAAAACTGCTCAAACTACCTGAACGTTAGGAAAGCTCATTTAAAATGTACTGTAATATTATACTGCATGGTAATCAGGAAGAACTCTAAATCAAACACAAAAAAATCTGTGTGTGTGTGTGTAAGGCATTGGGTTTCGTTTGACCCTTTTTTCCCTTTATCATCTCCCAGCACCATTTACCTGTCTACATAGTTATATCTGAGGCAGTTGGGGCATTGTGGCAGAATACATGTCACATGGTCCTTATAATATACAGTTCTTACGATAATGTGAATGTGTGTGCATGTGTCTCACCCTCTCTCAGCACCACTCTCTCATACGCAGGGAAGCGCGTGCCGATCGCCCCACTACCCGTCTCCTCTCTGCTCTTCCTCAGGTCTTTCTTCCTCCCGGTCCTCTGGCCACGCAGGCGCCAGAAATCTGCCCGATCTGTACCAACCACCCGCTGTGAGTTCTGCACACTGGCCATCTGATCCGCCCTGAAAGAAAGTAAGGATGTTTCAATCTTCCGCTTCCCTCCGCCACAGAACTGGGGTAACAAAACTGGGTTACATCCTGAAGCCACTCACCTGCTCTTGTTGGGAATGATGCCTTTTTCCAGAAGCTGCTTCTCTTTGCCCACTCGGATGGCCAGCCAGTTGCCAAGCTTGCCATCGTACAGTGTGTCCACCACCTTAAACACCTCCCCCCGGGAGAAGGCCAGGCTCTGCATGGTCTCCTTCTCGTACTCAAAGTGGGTCCGGATGAAGAAGGAGTCGCCCCGCCCAGAAACCAGGACGTCTTCGTAAACTGGGACACAAGAGAGGAATGGAGTGCAGGCTAACATTAGTTCCCCTTCTCATTCATCACCATGCTGCACGCCCACAGTCCAAAACCTACAAATTCTGGAACATTTTACAGAAACATGTCTTACACGTCTTATCTAGTACCTAAGAGATGCTTCGAATCGAAAGATATTGATTCAGCGTGGCCTAAAGATCAGCTTTTACTATGTTTGCAGTGCACAGATGTGCATCTTTTCACAATCTTTCCTCCAACGTTCAGAAGCGCATCCTCTACTAGAGTTGCAGAAGATTTTATTTATGTTTTTTTATTTTCTGTTAAAGAGGTTTTAAGCCCTACAAGTTCTGACCTTGAACGCATTTATTCAATCTATTCAAAATTCATCAGAGCTGAAAAGAACAGGCTATAAATGCTTTATCCTATTCTTTCATTCTAAACCTAGAAGGGTTGTGGTCACCGTCAGATTTGTTCTGTGCCAGGATGGTCACGTCATCTCCTTTAGGGATCTCCAGCAGAAACAACACGGCCTCCTCCCTTACGATGCCCCGGAAGTCAACATTGTTCACCTTTCAGACACAAAATAGTGCAAAAATAAAAACCACAGTGACTACACGTGTAAAACACACAATATCTAAAAACTCTATATCATTGCAAAACAAAATCACCCTTGGTGTGCAGTGGGCAGCCATGACAGGTGCCCGGGGAGCGGTGTGTGGGGACGGTGCTTTGCGCAGTGGCACCTCAGTGGCACCTCGACAGATCGTAATTCAAACTGGCAACCTTCTGATTATGGGGCCGCTTTCTTAACGGCTAGGCCACCACTGCCCTAGATTATTAATTAAGATTCTTCATATGGATGCTTTCTAACATGCAATTATTCACTACAAATGGACAGAGTATTGATCATTATTTCTGGTTCAGCCTGGTTATTCCAATAAAGTCAAGTCTTAATGTGTTTGAGTGGAGGCAGCGAATTTGACAGTGCAATTTTTGTGTAATTTTATTTTATTTACCTTCCCCTGACAAATAATATGACAAATTGACTGGATCGTGTTTAAATTGTCCAGGAGGAGGAAGGTGGGTGTGTGAGAGCACCGTTGTCTTCTCCCAAATTTTATTTATTAAAAACATGTTAATGACAGAAACAGATGTTTGACAGAAATTATGACAATAACACTTTTGGGTGGTCCTTTCTTGTTTAAAACTGTAAATGCTGTGACATTAGCAAACATGCCCTATGCTTTATGTCTATTATAGCATTTTCAGGGCTCCTGACCTTCTATGAAACTTGACTATCTCTCGACAGAAGAGTAGTGGCTTCAGGAAAAAAGCAACCAGTAATTATGTATAAAAAAAAAAAAAAAAAAAAAAAGCCAATTTGATTAAACAAGTACAGCAGATAATTTGAGCAGCAGGCAGCAGATAATGAGGACAGCTAATGAAGAGCCGATGGTGAAGGAGAAGGCCGTTGACCTTTAAATAACATGCCTGAGGACAACCTCTTCTTCCTGGACTGTTTGTGCCACAACCTACACTTGTGTCCACACAAGCGTAACTAACAGGGATCTGGGCTGGATATACTGCCTCTATTGGCCAACAGGTGAACAGCAATTTCAATTTAAAATGAGCATTTTTTTTTTAAAATGAGCATGCTTCACACAGAGGTGCCCCCTACTGGCAAAGTTGAGTCCTTTTCATTGCAGATGAAAATACAATGTACTATGTGAACAACAGTTTCACCGTTGAGGAATTCTATACAATTTATTTAAAATTTGTGGAATAGTACCTTGAGTATCTGGTCTCCGACACGTAGTCCCTCCTTTTCCGCTGGACTGCCCTCCTGCACCCCGGCGATGAAGATGCCAACATCGTTCCCACCCGCCAACCTTAATCCCACGCTGTCTTCTTTCAGGAAGTTCACCATCACTGTGTTTGCCCTGATAGAGAATGACAGTGTATTCATATGGCTGATGCTGTTGCCTTTCTGAGACAGTAGCATAGCTGGTGCTGCTTATTCCACACTGATAAAGCATCCTATGTTCATCTAAAATCCACATTGTGTGCAAAAGCGTGTAACAAGTACAAGGTCACACATGATGACCTCACTAAAATGAATCATCCATTGAAAGCCGCTGCAACAACACCGTGCATTGTGAATGTAGTCTAGGCACGTGCTGCTTGGTCGGTTTGAAGCTCTGTATGAATGCCTGCACAGGCACTGTGATTAGTTAGACATTTACACAGTATCATTCACATAACCCATATCACCACACTATGCTATAGTGGTGCAAAGAGTGGCACTTAAAGATCCTCTCAGCTTAAAATGAAAAAGGGGACATAGTTGTAATAATTGTAATATGAAAGTAGAAATCAAGTGTGCATGTGTGAGTCATGTGACTTTGCATCTCTAGCATTCATTTACTACCATTGGACTGCTGGGAGCCTATGCCAACACTAGTTTTAATGAATCTGGTCATTGTTCTGTTTGAAGAGCCTGGCAGAGCATTTGCATCTCTGCAGGGTGCAGACTTTAACTGCACTGGAAAGAGAGAGAGAGAGGAGGGAGGGAGCACAAGAAAATAAAGCAAGTGTGTAAGGATGGAGGAGGAGGTAAAAAAAAAAAAAAAAACTGTCGAGTTAGACTGCTTTCTAGGGCTCATGAACAATGAAAGGATATGGGAGGAGAGTAAATGCCTGACAGACTTGCTGAGAAACGGACACTGCTGTGGTCCTACTGGCGTACAGAGACCACAGACCACCCACAAAAAGCACATATGAAGCATCCATCACAAATGTTTGCTTACTCACCCGTACATAGCCTCATCCTCAGGGCTGGGCCTAAGCAGGATTTTTGGAGTTGTCATTACAGCTGCTGTTATATGAAAAGCCAAGATTAACATTGAGGAAACCATAGAAAGCAGCACTTTACAACTATTAATCATATGAATTCCTCACCTGGGGGTTCCTCCACCTGCATCTCCTCCATCTCCTCCTGGGGTGGGGTCAGGGGTTCAGGGACTCTGAATGGTGAAGCCATTGCACTCATCTTGGGAGCTCGGCTGTGGGTTTCCTCCCTGAAATGAACAGCAGAGTTCAGCTAATCTGGTGGGGAAAAAATATCTTTGGCTGGAATATTTGGAATGATTAATACAATTTGTCAATTGTGCACATGGTGTTGGGAATTCCCTTCAGGTTTTCCTAAACGAAGGCAAGATAAGAATTTATTTGCTCGTCATCAGGGGAGCAAAGCAAAAGTATACCTAACTACCAAGTAACATGCTCCTGTTCTCTGCCATTAATTTTACTGGGAAAGGTGCACATCTAACTGAAATATTAAGGTTATTTTAAACAGCCTACAAATGTTGGAGAAATATCCAAAAAGCTGGACATAAATGTTGCATAGAATAAACAGAACATCTGCATAAATTTTTATCAGCAATTAGTCTATCCCATTAAAATTATGTTTCTTTTTTCTATTCAAGTGATAATTAGACTAAACAACTACAGTACAGGCCAAACGTTTGTACACACCTTCTCATTCAATGTGTTTTCTTTATTTTCATGACCATTTACACTGAAGGCATCAAAACTATGAATGAACACATGTGGAGTTATGTACTTAACAAAAAAAGGTGAAATAACTGAGAACATGTTTTATATTCTAGTTTCTTTGCTCTGATTACTGCTTTGCACACTCTTGGCATTCTCTCGATGAGCTTCAAGAGGTCGTCACCTGAAATGGTTTTCCAACAGTCCTGAAGGAGTTCCCAGAGGTGTTTAGCACTTGTTGGCCCCTTTGCCTTCACTCCAGCTCACCCCAAACCATCTCGATTGGGTTCAGGTCCGGTGACTGTGGAGGCCAGGTCTCCACTTTTTGTTAAGTACATAACTCCACATGTGTTCATTCATAGTTTTGATGCCTTCAGTGAGAATTTACCAATGTAAATGGTCATGAAAATAAAGAAATTGAATGAGAAGGTGTGTCCAGATGTTTGGCCTGTACTGTACATGGGATGCAAATGTGACTAGGGTTTGAATCATTCAGCGAAACCCTTCTATCCCAGTTAATTTTCATATACCTGGTGTTTTCACGTGGTATTTCATTGGAGGAATGAGAGGAGAGGTCAGACTGTCGTGACCTCTGGTCATCTTGTGGAGAGTAGGAATGGTACGATTCAATTTCTGACATGTCTGAAAACAGAAAACAAAGAAAAAAACTAAAAGACAGTTCTCCAGATGCCAGAACGTGATGTCCCAAGTCCCAAGAACCACAGAACCCTCTGTGTAAGGCGCCAATGACCACAGTTAAATCAGCAGGATCTGCCCCGTTATAACAACACTCCACCAGATGGATTTTGGTATCTGCATCTTTGTCTGGATCAGCTTGATTATTGGCTGTCTGGAGGGGAGTTTTCAACATGCATTGGACAAGCTTGACAAATCAACTCAGCCGTTTCATGGGTGGAATGCAGGTTTTGAAATTGGGTTGTGAGGAATCAGACACTAGGAGCTGTGAGTTATAATGAGGCAGAACAAAGTGGCGTGGGGCAGGCAGGAAGACAGCCCAGAGAAACAGGACAGCCTTTCAGTGGAAAAAGAAACAGACAGACGGGAATAGACAGAGACTGAAAAGAAGAGAGGGTGCTCAAGCAAACTGTCCTGGTAAACACCTGCCATTGGAGAATCAATGCATTCAGATCTAATATAAATAAAATAACTTGCCAGGAAATCACTAGAAATAATCAAACAAATAAATGTAAAAAAATTATATAAGAATTATATTATATATATAATGTATTTATATAATTCTATATTTATTATATAACATCTTCAACCCTTTGGCTGTATAAATGAGGTTAATATTTCAAACTATACTTTTCAGTTTTATGTTTTTGCATGATTTGATTGATTTGAAAATGATTAAATAACATTAATAATGAACAATTATGGAGTTTATCAGTCATATCAGATGAGCAATTAGATGCACTAGTATGAATTTATATAATTTCTGCTTTTTATGTGCTACGATGACAGACGTTCTCTCCAGGACAGTTCATTTACTTGTGGTTAATTACACCAGGATGCAAAAAAATTTAAATCTGTGACCAGCTACTGCAATAGCGCGAAGATTGTCCACCCAAAAACAATGAAACGGGACAACATGTGTAAGAGATAAAGAGAGAAGGAGGTTGTGAGACCGTTACTGTGGTCGCTGGCGAGTTTAAATGCATTTCCGGTGCATTAAATTAAATCCTCGGATTGGCGGTGGGGTCAGCAGGTCAGCGAAGAATGTTCTTCGGCCTAAAATAAACTCCAGATTACAGGAATGGCACGTGAGAGCTGAGCGCCTCTTGAGTGAGGGGTTAAATCTGCAGCGTGGAGAAGCTGAAGAGGGTGTGCTGGAATAGCCATTGGGTAAATATAGACAAATAATTAAATTAAATAAAAAAAATTTTTTAGAGCATCTGAGGTCATGTGGCTGTTCAAAGTAGGCAAGGAAACCACAAATGAATGAATGAATGAATGAATGAATTAAATAAATAAAAGAACTCTGCCTGACCTTGAAATACAACACAGCATTTCCTGTGCGCTAAACCTGACTTGCCTCAGACACACAAATAAACAAAGAGAGAGAGACTGAACCTGGGACACTCTATGATCGGAAGATAAAAAGACGAACGGAAAGAGAGAGAGAAAGATGCCAGGACAGATTATTGCAATATGGTAAACTCAACTAAAACCACCTGGATTATACATCTGGGAGGCTTGATGAACATCCAATATTCTGACATTCTTTAATGTAGGCAGGGCAGCGTGGGTCACACCCATCCCTCTGCCAGGCTAGCATCATGAGGCGTGCAATCTGATCCCCATTCAGTCCACTAGACAGACAGATAACGAGTCACCCCACAAATGAACTAAAGTGCTCATGTAAATCAGGATCTTCAGGTCCCTGACCAGAGGTCCAGCACCAGCAGCGCTATTCAACCCCTGCACACAGCAAGGTTCTTCACATGGATTTAATCTGCCAAACAGTAACCCTTTGTGTGGGTGATGACTAATGCATTAGTGTGTTATTACAATGATTTCGTAGAGTGTACTTACTGAAGAACCATGGACTTTCATTCCCTTCTCTGCATTTGGAATTAAAAGCCCTTTTATGACATGTTTAACAACATGACAGCTCAGAAAGAAAAGAAGAACATATAAATGCATAAAAAATGCAAAAATTTTATTTCTTCCACTGGCGTTATTCAACCCAATTAAATGAATGACACAGTATAGTGCAGAATAAAATAGTTTATTTATTGATGAGAATTTTTAAAAAGAGGTTAGCAAAATTTAAAAACGAAAAAAAGGCTGGTGAACATTTGTGGCACTTTAAAAAGATTAAGGGCAACCAAACTTTCTGCTGTGTCTCTGCAGTCCTTCAGCTAAAAGTATGACATATTATCTGTAAAGAAAGAACACACACACACAAAAAAATAGAATTTCTTGTAGGTAGGGAAGGTTCTTCATGTCAAATCTAAATTGTTGCGCCCCTCTGCATGTTACATTTGACATTTTCTACCAAAAAATATGTTTTTGTTTCAGTGTTTCATCTGATATTTGTACTTTAATAAAGGCTTAATATGATTTTTTTAAGGAAATGATGGAATAATGTAATGAAGTCACAGAAAACTAAAGGCTATAGGTCTTTAAGCATCCTTGACAACACACAATATCATGTGTAGTTATGGGCAATTAATTTCAAACCTAAGCTTGACAAATATGCACATGATGACATTAATCTGATTCATTCCAGCCAATTATCGTTATCTGAGTTTAATTACAAGTATCATGCTTGAGCACAAACACCCTGGGAGTCTGGTTCATTGCCTCCGATTTTACGGACTGACACTGACGGCGCGCGGAACTGGGTGCGGGCCGCCCAATAACTCACCATCCGGCTCGGAGTCGCTGTCCACCAGCGCTGGGAGACGGATGAGGATCTGTCTGCGGTCTCTCTGGACGACCAGCTGCAGCTTACCGCGCGACTTCTCGATCAGCTTCCCCGCGTCGCTCAGGGACAGGTTCTCCGTGACCGTCCCGTTAATCTGTGCGGGATAGGCGCGAAAACCGCATGAGGAGGGCGAGGGGGAGAGTTTCAAAGTGGCACAGAAGGACGGAAACTTTTCCCACTGGCTCCCACTGGACCACCCTTCATAACCAAACCAGCCAATCACTGGTCAAGGTTGGAACCGATGAAGTGCATTTCTGACCATTGGCCAAAATATTGTGTACAGTATCAGGTGAAAGATTCTTTTATTCATTTCGATAAAAAAGGAAACCTGAGCCCACCCTCAGATCACGGTTTGTTACAAAAGCACATGACGTGGACTAGACGACATAATCCATTTAGAATGTGTAGTATTGCAAAACAGCCTCGTTGATTGTTATTGCATTTTTAATTACCTTCAGAATAATGTCTCCTTCCTGCAGATTGCCGTCGCGTGCGGCCAGGCCAGTGCTGGTCATCTCCTTAATGAAGATCTGGCTGCCCAGTCGGAGGCCGTACTCTGGAGTGGCGTAACGTTGTAAACATGTAATAATCAGTGACTGGCGTTAGTCAGAATTGCCCTTGAACAGAGCCCACACCCACCCCAGGGCGGACTATTTCAGGATGCCATCTCACAAATCATTGACTCGAATTGTGGAACGCTATTGACCTGAACGCCAGATCTTTGGTGACAGATGAGGACACAACCAGCCCAGCGGCTGATGGACGATTACAAGCCCTCCCTACACTCCCTGATTCAAAATGTACGAGTGAAGCGCAGCTTTAATGAAATTCTTCCCAGCAGCAGCCTATTAAGAGGAGCTGCATTCTTCAGCATTCGCTTGGCCAAGCCTCCATGAATAAATCAAAATCGCCATTCGAAGTAGGCGGCAGAAGTCTGGAAACCTAAATGGCCAATGTTCCATTCATCACATTTAGTTGCTAATTATGGGGAAACGACAGAAGCATCGCTGGTAAAGACGCGGTAATATTGCCTCAATGCTAAACTGTTCTTACTTAATGATCCTACTGAGAGTCTAGAAACTGCAAAAAACTTTGCACAGATCCTATCGGCTACATTATCGGCTAAATTACAGCCACGTAGCATGTGACTATACATAAATTGGCTGGCTGTATTATTTCATTATGTCAGCTATAATTTGAATATTTTTCTCAGTATTTCATAATTTTAGTTGTCCGTTCTCTAGCCAATTGTCATAGTCAGTCCGCTACTTTTTCCTTTTCCTGAAAAGTACATGGGGACAATGTGATATTTTGGGATGAATGTGAGTCACATGCTTTACAATCAAACCCTTTTCAATTGAAACGTTCATCCAAAATCTCTTGTTAATATAACCATAAACACTATTTATGATTATGAGGGAAGTGAATAATCAACAACTATGCTTCAGCTTGACTGATCAGCAAGACATTAGTGTCCTTGAGTGTAGTGGCTCTTACCTTCAGTTGGCCGGTTCTTCACCAGCATCACACTGACTGGTTTCTCCAGAGGCTCAAGGTTGTTTCTGTGGCTGGGAGAAGGCGAGTGCTCGTGCAGGTTATCCCTGCTGTAACTCCTCGAAATCTTCTCGTCCCGCGGCTCGTATCTCCGCGTGCCGTATCCGGACCCGCCTCCGGGACTCGTGCCGCGGCCTCGGCTGCGCTCGCGCTGGTACCGTGGCTCGGGGCTGGAGCTGCGCTCCAGAGCGCGGCCTCTGCTGCCGTCCCTCCGGTAGCCTCTGTCTGGGCTGGGCGAGCGCTCCATGCTCCTGCCTAAGTAAGGTTATTACAACATCGTGCATTTACATTTTACACCATTTATCCAACAGGATTCTAAAATGGGCTTTGGGATTGCAGTGTCAATCCTAATGTGGAAAAAGCAGTAGTAAAACTACACCCAGTGAACTTTTACATTTGAGTCCTGAACGAATGAAACAAGATGCTTTTTAAAAATAGATTTATCAGTACAAACATTTTTTTTGTACCTCTGCTTCGTTCGCGTCGGTATCCCTGATCGTAGTCTGGGTCCAGGTAACCCCCCCCGCGGCCCTTTTCCAGACTAGGGTCTCTGGATCGAGGGTAGCCCGGGCCGCCGTTGCCACCCTGCCAGCCCGGCTCGGTGTCTCCCACGCTGTGGATGCTGCGGGTGTCGTCGGGGTAGTAGCTGGAAGTGTTGTACACCCTGCTGTCCTGGCTGGGGGACGGAGGCCGCTTGATGGCCTGGGCGGGCACTTTGCGGGATCGCTTCACCGTCTGTGTCGATTTAAATTTTGAAGATAATTTGCTAAATCTATTGCTGTACATTGAAGTAGATCCAACTTGTAGTAGTAGTGCAGAAAAATTGTTCCGCAAAAATAAAATAAAAGTAGCTAACCTCTGAAAATAATATTAATTAAAATAATGAATACTCCTTTACTGTTTTTTAAATGCATTATAAGGCATGGAATGAAAATACCTTGGTATTCGCATATGTTATAGATGCAGGAGAGTATAAAGAATAAACACTGCGTGTTCAGTAAAGTGAACACAGCGTCAGAATACATTTCAGGCTCTTGTGTAACCACATTCAGAAACAAGGCAGGAAACAAAGCCTCATTCACGGCCCAGTGCCGAGACACACTCACAATCTTGGCCACCTTCCCACATTTTCGGAGCTGCTGTACAGCGAAGGAGTGAGGCACATTATCCATGGGCATGGTGTTGACCTGAATGACGCGGTCGTTTTCACTGTGGACACAAGAGAGCCGAGTCACGCCACTCAACGCTGAAATGAAAATGAATAACAACAACAACAACAACTACGTACTATAGAAGTCCGTCGGCCGGGCCGCCTTTTAACACGTCCGAGACGATGATGGACGTCTCGCCGCTGCCCACGTTAGGATTGTCGCGGCCCCCCGACACTGCAATCCCGAAGCCCATTTTAGAATCCTGCCAAGCATCAGACATGGGGGGAAAAAACATGACGAACGCTTCAAAAGAACACAGGCCTGCAGAGCGAAACACTCCACTGGATGCGAGTTATTATCTCAAAGACAGCGAGAGGAGGCGGGGAAAGGTCAGCCTTGGGGTGCTGAGTAATGCACGCATTAAAGCGCGCTAGCCGACCAGGGCCCATGCAAATGAAGACGCGTCGAGCTCCAGTGTCGGTCAGAGCGTAGAGCGGCTAATGGGAGCTGACAGAGGAAGCTGCACGCGGGACTCATTCGCTGAGCACCACGGGGACTCGGCCCAGCAGGGCGTTCGGCACTCAAGGTTGCGTGGCTTGGAAAAATGACACCACGCTGCATGAATGCGCAAGTGGCGGGAGCACGGGCAAGATATTCTCCCCGGGGACGTTGCTGAACACGCTGCTATCTGGCGTCAGGATCAGTACAGTCCTGGGCGCACGGTGTCAGGAGCGGAGTTTGAAGCCGATAAGCAGGAAGCGAAGACATCACAGCGCTCTCCGGGATAAACAGCCCGACTTCCTGTTTTCTGCTCTTTGAGATCTTCAGATAGCATAAAAACGACTACTGCCACTTTCATCGCAAACCTCTGTGGACTTCCTGTCTTCTAATCACAGACAGCAAGCGTGGCTAGATAAACCTCAGGCAGATGGGAAGGGGAAGGTGTGGAGGCTGAGGTCTGCTTTGTGTTATTCTCAAGCCTGGATGACGGGTACTGAACACACAGATCTGCATTAACCAAACAGGGAAAGAAACGGCAGAGGAAATGTCTTCTGCACTGATATATGGAATAGAAGTAGAATGGTGATGTGAAGTAAGTGATGTGAAAACTTTCATTTCACTCTGCTTCTGTACGATTTGTGGGAGGGCCTGCTCGGGCTGCTCTTTTCAGATTTATTTTCAAGGTGAGGGACGTGGTCCATTCAACACCCTTTTCCTCCAAACAAACCTTTGGACATTACAGCAAAGAAGCCCTGTTTTGACATCCAAAAGTTCAATTTGTGCTCATTTAACTATAATAATCTAATCAACAGGATATTATGTGGATGCTTATTGGTTCACGTTAATTGGTCATTGCTAACATGCTAATTGGTTCTGTCCGCATCCAATAAACAAATCCGTGACACTGACTGATGGACGGAGGGAAAGGGAGTCAAAGTCGGGGCAACCAGGGACCATTTGTCTCCCCCACCTTCGGCACTGAGGAGCGGGCTGCCCCAGCAACCGAAGCACCAACCCATAAACACAGGCACCAAACTCAGATGTTCCACAGCCTCCCCCGCCGTGCATACAACCCAACTCCAAACAAGAGCGAGAAGGAGGGCAGAGCACTTAAAAAAAAAAAAAAAAAAAAAGAACTTGTCTGACATTGGATTGCACAAGTCTGATCAGCTGTCCAGGAGAGACGTGAGGACAGGGACTGACTGTCCTGTCAGTGAACTTTGGAGGACAGACAAAAGGCCACTCACCCTCTGTAGTGTCACAGTGTACTGTTCCCAAACAGTCTCTTCCATTCCCGAGGTCTGTGGAGAGAGCAGAGGAGAAAAGGGCAGAAGTGAGTGATGGGCTAGACGGGCAGGGTCGCTGGTGGACAGAATTAGTGGGAACTGCAGGCGCGGCTTTAGAGCAGAACAAGAGTAGGGGAGCGCAAAGATATAATCACTGCAGAGGAGAGGCTGAGTAAAAAGGGGCGTGGGGGATCTGATAGGATCCCACGGGTGGACCTCCACCCCGGTACAAACAGATGAAACAACCTGATGCTATTTCTTCCAATTCAGCCAGCTGAAAAATACATAATCAAAGTATAAAAGGGTAAAAACTGTCTGTGGTACGCAATGGTACATATAAAACCAAGACTTATACAAAAGGATGGGTTTTAGGGGAAAAAAACTACATTACATTGTGGTATTACACCAGGCAAAGCGAAAATCACAATTTCTATGTTTTGCAGAATTGCAGTATTAAACACGTAATAATTCTCCCATCTTTAATTTGTCAGCATTAAACAAGATAGGTATTCAGTGAAAAATATATAAATACATCTGAATTGTAATCAGACAATTGGTAAAAAGTTAGATGTAAATCCTCAACTCTGTTTTTGGTCATAATCATGGAGGGAGCAAAAAAATAAATAATAATAATACAAAAAAAGTCCTTTAAAACCTTTCCAGCCTGTTTCTAATCCCACCTATTTGGAAATGATATTGCTACAGAATCCAGTGAGAACATTCTGAACATAATCCGAACATTAAAAAAAAAAAAAAAAAAATCGTGGACTCAGCAGCACGACAGGACCTCCGTACGTGACATCACCACCAACGCCCTTGGGTTCCACCCCACAACCTCTCCACTGCCTCCTTATTCTTCTACGGCATCCCTCGCTTGCTCGAACTGGTGTGCAAAAGTAATTGGAGGACTCTGCCTGCAGTTATTTGCCTCGGTCTCCTACCGGAGAGCACAATTAGTGCAGACAGACCCGCTTGTTATATTCCCACACAGAACCGACCCACTGAGAGACTCGTGATCCTGATGGATCCAGACAGGGGAGTTGTTCTTTTCCTTGAAATCCAGGGACGATTGTTTATAAAGCTGTATGTGAGAAAAGCAGACAGATCCTAAAAATTTACATCAGGGGTGCTGGGCATCTGACAACCTGACCACACTATTGTACAGTAGAGAAGAGTCTCTGTAACCGCTACAGCGGCAGGATTCATCCGCGGACAGAAGCGGTCAGCCGACTAGCCGAGTCACGTGACCGCGAACGCAAAGTTGGGATGCTGTCGACATCCGCAGGACTCTGTTTATACGCCACCTCCCAGCAGCATGACCCATTAACTCCTACATGGGAGACTTGGCAACCAATGCAAACAGCCATCACACTTGGACAGTTCTCAACCAATACATTTTAGGTTGTTGATAGTACTGTTGATATATACGATTTCATTCTAAACTGTTTATGACACTTGGGAGGCACTCTCAGCTAGTTAGTTGGACAACATGTTATTTCCATTGCAGTCCTTAACATAAGAATAAGTACAAAAAAAAAAAAAGGATAATGATGTCGCTGCTCAACATTTCACTCATCACAATATCGTGGCTAGGGCTGGGCCAGAGGTCAGCAACCTGCGGCTCTTTCATGCTTACACTGTGTTGAGAAGTTGTGTAAAGTTAGCATAGTGCCGGTAAGTTAGGGCGACCAGGGTTAACCGTTAGTCACATCATCGGCTTCTACACGCATATTCGTGCTGGTTATAAAACGGCTTTCTGATGGCATTCACCCCCCCCCAAAACACATTTTCTTTGCATAAATAACATTTCACAAGCAACACGCTAGCCTAGTATATAGCATAAAAGTAAAAATAATATGCAGTGTTATCTTCATTTTATAATATGTCAAAAAGAATTCGCGGCTCTCTGTGCTTTCTCTTTTATGGAAAGTGTTAAAAGGTTGCCAAGGTTTTGCAATATACACACGCAGCGATCAACACACACATACATTCTCTCGCTTTCAATCCATTGTGTTCATGCTTCTTTTAAGTGCACGATGTACATGCTACGGTCTTGCATGCATGCGTTTGTTTGCTGAAGGTTGCCGATCCGCCAAGGTGCCACCGAGTGAAGCACCGTCCCCACACGCTGCTCCCCGGGCGCCTGTCATGGCTGCCCACTGCTCACCAAGGGTGATGGTTCAAAGCAGAGGACACATTTCGTGTGCTGTGCTGCAGTGTTTCACAACCACTTTTCAACAGCTCAGAAATAATGGCCTTTCTAATCTGATCTGATTCCATCTGATTCTAGCTCTACAGGTGAAAAGGTCAGAGTGCAAAAAAAGAAGACCTCCAGGTTTTTTGTATGTGTGAAATGGTCCTCAGTCTAGAGAACTCTGAATATGAGCATAAAAGCTCCTCATATCATATGCATCATGCTCCGACCATGTTCTACATCTAATTTTCAGGCATATGGAGCAGCCAGCAACTTCACAACCCACATTTGTGTTAAGTGTTATCAAATATGAATAAATCTGCTACACTGCAAAATCATGGTCTTCATGATTATAGCAGACACCAAAGATGATGGTCTAATTTTGTGAAATATGGTTCAAATTATTGTGAGAACATCAAGTAATAAAACTGATCTAAATCATGAATCAATTGAAGTAAGTTGGCTGACAGGACTGATAGGAGACATCACGCCTTGGCTCAGCTCTCTCAATAAATCCAGGAACTGGTGAGTTGTGATTGGCCAAGAAGAAAAGGGTGAAAAATAGAAACGTCACACTTGCAGAATCGGAATCCACTCAGCATGAATTAACACGTCCCAGCAATGCTGCCATCTCCAGGTTACAGCTCATCCCATGAACCAGATGGGGTTTCCATATGCGCACACACACACACACACACACACACACACACACACACACACACACACACACACACACACACACACATTCATGCCTGGTGGAGTTCACTGAAAAAAAAAAGTATTTTTAGGAGAAAGTGCAGGAGCACCGAGTCTTGGCCCTGTTCCACTGGGACTGAACCAGCAGACACCTCACAAGGTCAATGACCCACGTTGCCTCGCAGACCCCAGACACACACACAATCCAGACAAATATGTAGCAAAGGGACAGACCTTTAGCAAAGAGACAAATAGTCAACAGTCACTGAACGGCAGACGGCACAACAGAAGAACAGCAAAACTGCCCAGGGGGAAGGAGACAGACAAGAGGAAAAAAAAACACGATGTCTGATGTCTTTTAACATAAAGTTTGTGGACTATTCAGATTAAAATACATAATAAGAAGACATGCCACTATTAAATTGGTCCTGTGGACCTTTACAACTGACCATTATAAGTGGCAAAAATGGCATAAAGACAAAACTAACTTCACTTCAATGCTCTGCTATCTTCTACATTTCTTCTTCTACAGAATCTGTGTGGGGTGGGTGGTGGGTCGACAGCATATGGATCAATCCTAGCTGGCCAGACAAGTCCTGGAACCACACAGAAACACACACGACCCCCACCGTGCTCCAACACTCGCCATGTTCTAATGCATGGTGGTGTGAGTGTCTCTCGAAGCGTGGAGAGTCAGCAGAGTGTCTGCAGAGAGTGTCCAAACATCAAATGTTACGCAACCGACTGTATCTACACACACACACAAAAAACAACATACACCTGAGGGTCAACACACACCTGCTCACTCAGAGAAAATGAAAACTGAAATAATCCCAAATAAAACAAATAGGAGAGAGAGCCAACACACACACACACACACACACACACACACACACACACCGTTCAAAGTCCAAGCAGACTGTGTGGGAAAATGGGACAGAACGTTGCAGCACAGCAGAGCCTTTGCTCCAAACGCACTGTATTTTACCGAACTGTGCACAGGATTATGGGAAGGACATTTAGCAAAAGGTCAAATATAAGGGAAATGTGGCCAGAACAACTGCTGCAGGTTTGCCTGGGCGCACCGCCACGTCAGCCTGGTCCACCCCTAAACTGCCCACCGGAAACCCGACTTTCTCCCAAACTTCCCAACGCGCACAGAGCTTCATACATACAGAAAAACGACTGACACACACACAGGTACGGTGGCAGGGCAGATCTCCGGGACGCAATGGGTGTGGGGTGACGGAGGAGCTTTATCCCCACCAGTTGGAGCAGGCAGGAGACGTTCCAGCCGGGGGAGTGGAGGATGATGAAGCTGTTCTTCAGCGGCTCCGTCTCCCCCCGAACCTCCACCCATGCCGCCCCGCGTGGCCTCCATGGCCGGTGCCAACGGAACCGCGCGCAGCAGCAGCCGAACGGCGGCCCGTCCAGGTTCATCTCTCTGCCTCTCGACCTCCGATCCAATTAAGCGCCACGGCGGAGAGGATTAGGGAGCCCTTGGGGGAGGGGGGGGGTGCTAAAAATAAAAACTCACGTCGCCTCGGAGAGTCCTGAGTGCTCTGGCAGCACGTGCCCACTTTCGGCGCAGCGTCGTCTTCATGCTGCTCGGCGTGGAGGACGCGCCGGCGTCCGCGCGGATCTTCCATTTCCCCGCCAAGCGCCCGCCCGCTTATGTAATTCTAATACAACACTGGCCTACATTTACACACACATACGCACACATGCATGAACACACAGCAGCACACAAAACTGAGGGGCGGCTTCTACGTCCGCTCAGCACCGCAGCGAGCACTCCAAACATCCAGCCGAAGACGAACTCCAGGCACGCCGCTTCCTCACTCCCGTTGAACATCATCTCATGTGAAAGCAAACTGATTTTCCATGAGTAAAAACAGTAAAGCGACGGTATCAGCCTCAGGTGAAATCACTTCATTTCATAATTTGGTCATAAATGAGAAATTTGCTCTACGATCAGCCACATGGTGTATTTGACATTCATCAGTTCACCCATCAGAATTAAAGCGCTGATCATTTACATTTTACAGCATTTACCAGACGCCCTTATCCAGAGCGACTTCTAATCAGTAGTTACAGGGACAGTCCCCCTCAGGGACACATTGGTAGTTAGTGGGGTTTGAACCTGTGACTTTGTCGTCATGCCTACAGGCATCTCTCCTTTAACACATTGTTTTAAGGGGGATTGAAATGCTAAGGAACATACCTGACAAATACAAATCGCACCTACTACAAACCTATTACACATCTATTGCACAGCTAGTACCCACTTATAGCCCAGTTTATACCTTCGGAGAGAAAACACAAAAGACACAGATGCTCTGTTTCATTAAAAGGTGCGTAATATCTCAAAAACCAGCTGCAGGCTCCCTCAAACTGACAGGCATCTGGATAACACCACCCCAGTCTGGGCTCAATTCGAACAATTCCCGGAATTCAGCAGCGCCTGAGCTCAAGGTGTGACCTCAACATTAAAGTCCTTTCCAGACCCTCTGGTTTACTGTTAAAGAAAACAAGACTGCTTCATGCATTCGTCCATCCATCCATCCATCCGTTCCATGAACTTGTTTATTGAGGTCAGGGTTGTAGGGAAGCTGGAGGCAATCCCATGCCGGGTGAAAACACACACACACACACACACACACACACACACACACACACACACACACACACATACAGCAGACCTAATTTTATCACCACAAATACTCATATTTTTCCTTTATTCCCAGACAAATCAGAACCCCCTCTGCCCAATAACACATAAGACTGTGCAAGTGTATGCGAAGCACAATGGGGCTTGTCCAGCAGTCAACCTCACAGAAAGAAATGTGTCATTTAAACATTAAGCACCATCACACAAGGAGCGAGAAACAGTGAGAAGGCCTGTTAGTGTCTGAAGGCCTGATAGTGCTGAAGAAGAGTTAAACACAGAGAAGAAAACCACCAAATATCCCTCCAGTCCAGAGCCCTGACTGTGCTCACACAGGGTGCTGAGGCAGCTCTGTAACGCATGTTTAGGACCAGGCTGCTGCATTCCTTCTTATGATGGAAAAGACTCGGGGATTTGGGGTTCAGTCGGGCTTCCAATAAGAAACCTTTTTGATGTTATATGGGTCCAGACATGCTCATCTATGATGGATCACTTCAGTATTTAAAAAGTAGCATGCTATGGTGTGAATTTGTATGAAATCAAGTAAATCTCCATCTTACAACGGGGTGCTTATTAATTCAAATATAACAATAATAAAATTACATTATAATTTTAAAGAATGTATATTCATATGCACTAAATGATTAATAAAAAATGTAAATAAATTAATTCATAAAAATAACTCTGACAATATTAAAAGGTTATGATTAATTGCCAATAGGAAAAAGTATTTTTATAAATGGATTTATTGAGTGGATGTAGGGGTTCTGGGGTCAGCTGCAGATTACTCTGGAACACTCTGCATACCTTATTGAAAAGTTATTTTCTTCATACATGCTGAAATATTTAGCACGTCAACCATGGGCTCATAAATAAATAAATGGAAGTGTGTGATTGTCAGAAAATTGCTTTGGTTATTTTAAAAACCATTTTGCAAAGGTCACCTTGAGAGATGAAATATCCTGTTCCAGTTCCTCTAATTTAAAATACAAAGGTCTAAACATACATATAATCTCTAAACAACTCAGAAAGATTTTAAAAACTTTAATTTGTGAATGAAGTCTGCGAGGGACAGCTGAAAAACAGAATTCTACTTGGACTTCAAAAAATGGTTTTCAAAACCTTTGTCCCATCTTAATCTGTAGAAGTCTGTCATTGTATGAATATGATGACTGTGGTTATTATATTAACAAATACTTGCCAGTGATCGGCATACTGTAACTACAGTCATAGACTTTCTATACAATTTGTCCTCTTTAAACCATAGACTATGGAATAACAGTTTTGGTCCCCCACAATTAACATTTGTTCAAGATCATGCTGGTTCTGTAGATTCTAACATCTACTGTTCTTTTCAAGGCAAAAATTGTTATGAACTGAGACAAGAAACCACAACTCCTACTAAATACTCAGCAGGCAAAAACTTTGAGAAAAGTTTCTCTTCCAATTGCAAATTAATAGACTACAGAGACGTCCATTGAATTATTGAGTTGTTTGTAACAAAATGTCGATCAGACAATAACAAATAAAATTCACAGATAAGATGCCACAATAATGCCATAAATATCCTACCGCTCTTCTCAGCATGGATCCAGTGCACTTGTCCAATTATTTAAAACCAAAGACAGATCTTGAAAAAAAGAATTAGTGCCACAGCATCCTGCTTGGGGAGGGGAACAGATGTACTGGAGCTCGATCGGATATATTGCCTGAATCCCTCCTGAGCAATTTCGGAATGATAAGACGGGATCTAAAACCGCGGTTGCAGTGGTGCATGGGTGACGCAGAGCATCAGAACGCCGGCTGCTGACTCAGAGTCCCGGTGGAGTGGTGGTCGATGCACTCGGAGAGGGTCTTTCCGATGATTCTGGACTAAATGAAGCGCCCGTTGTCCTACGTTCCCCAGTGGTGAGTGACACGTGACCCGAGTTGTCATCCTGTGTGACAGGTATCCACCAAGCAAGACGGATCTACGTCAGGGCGTAGACTTGGATGAACGGCTCCCAACGGATTGTGGCTTTGTACAGGTGCAGCAAACAGAATGAGCGCAGGATTTTATTTTTGCTTATGATTGACATCACAATGTATTAATTGTGTTTGAATTGAAACTAGGGCAGTCAATCAGTTAAAAAAATATATTAATTGCTAATTCTGCAAAGAATTCAATGTGATTCAGTCTTAACAAAATGTGTGATTAGTTTGTTAAACTGTATTGTGATTATTTATTTGTCTGCAAATCCTTTTTCCAAAATGTGTTGGCCATTCGGTCATATTTATTGCAGCTATGTCAACACACCCCTCGTTGTTGATTTGATGCCTACATGTAAACTTTTTACAGATACATCAACATGTAACATAACCGTATACCAGATAAAACTATATCTGGGCAATTCTACTGAAAGTGGACTTTCTGTCAAACCCATAAGGCCACTGAAGTACCAGGTATTTGTATGATACAAATAGAGGGAGCTTTAGAGAATAAATTTTTTTTTAATTACACTATGCTTATTCATTTACATTTACGGCATTTATAAGACGCCCTTATCCAGAGCGACTTACAATTAGTAGTTACAAGGGACAGTCCCCCCCTGGAGCAACTTAGGGTTAAGTGTCTTGCTCAGGGACACAATGGTAGTAAGTGCGATTTGAACCTGGGTCTTCTTGTTCATAGGTGAGTATGTTACCCATTAGGCTACATTTGGTAATTTCTCTAGGTATGACCAATATTGTCAGTCCAGAAGGAGGCTTCAAACTTGAAAAAAAACTATAGCATTTAGCATAGCATGATTGAATAAAAAAGCCCAACTCTATAAACCATTCAAATTTGTGAATTGTATTTACGTGCATCGCGCATCAACAAGTGGAGCAGTGGTGGCCTAGCGGTTAAGGAAGCGGCCCCGTAATCAGAAGGTTGCCGGTTCGAATCCCGATCCGCCAAGGTGCCACTGAGGTGACACTGAGCAAAGGACAAATTTCACTGTGTGCACTGTGCTCTGTGCTGCTGTGTATCACATGTGACAATCACTTCACTCTACTTGTCTTCACAATTCGTATTCATTGTTGATTGCCTTGAAACCTGAAATGATTTATGTATGTTAAGTCTACTGCTTCTATATATATATTTTCAGAATGTTTGGGAGTCACACTGCAGAATCACTGTTTCTTTGTCCGGTTCAAGATGCAAATGGAGATGACTATTTTTACCTCATGATAAATCACAAAGTCCTCGCCAGGCATAAAAACCTTGGTAGAGCCAAAAAAAAAAAAGAGAGAGAGAGAGAGAGAGAGAGAGAGTGAAAAGTCACATTCTTTACCCACCACTGTTACTCTAATAATACCTGTCCAGCTGCAGAATAGTGCAGACACGTTACTTGCCGAGAATGTCAGCCTGGCATTCCAGCCACGCAATGAAAATAATATCAGGAACAGGTTGCTGGCGTTGCCTGCTGTAAAGTAATATGCATACGCCAACACGGAACCTGGAAATAGTAATGCCACTATGCCCAAAAATTACCACACTGCGTCTGTCACGACCTGAATGGGAGAGGAAGTGTCCGTTTAACCGCATAAACAATCTGTTTTGGTAGGAAACTCAACTCCATATACCCCATACCTGTCACCCAAGAGCTCCCACTGTAACATAATTAGCCTTAAGAGACCCCCTGAATGTCCACAGTGGTCCAACCAGGAAGATTAAAGAGCAGCCAGTGCTCGTGATACAAGCAAACTGGGTCAGACATGGGTTTTCAAGCCAAATCCCCAATTCTTTCAACACACAGCGTGCGAGGGAGGATTTCACAGTCGGAATTTACCTTCGGTTTGATTTGTTTCTCAACTGTATGAGCCACTCAGGGCACACAGTGAGAGGTGTGGGCCTTATGTGTAAAAAGAGTGGTCAGGAGAAGTGGGCGTACATGGAGAGCCTCAGCATCACGAGCACCAAGATTCCAGAGCATTGCACACCACACCAACCTTCATGGCTCCAAAAACTGACACCACACAAACACAGTTCAAGAGCTACCAACTGAAAACAGGGTGGGGCAACATGAGGAGTGATTGTGAAACAGAAGATGCTCCTCAACAAGGCAGCCAACGTCAATCCGAAGGATATTAATAAAACACATCCACCTCAAATATGACATAAGTCCTGTTTACACAGAAACGCAATGAGGATTGTGAAAGCAGAGAGGCCGTACGTTATATTTAGAGGATTCCTTACCAGCTCAGACGGCTGGTGTTACCCTGGCATGATCAAGTTGCACGCAAGTAACAAGCACCGATGCATGGGCGGTCCTGGTCCCACATGATGGGTTAAATCCAATTAAATGGGACAAATGGCATGTCCCAAATACAAACCTCACATACGGGACGTGAATGAAGGGGGCTTCGTAAATAATTCCAAGAATGCCAAGCAGCCGGGCCCTCGCTCCCATTAGCATTTCTCACACCGTGCACTTCATTTGCATGAATATGGGTTCAGAGGCCTCCACATAATGGATGAGTGAAATATGAAGGAGGAGCATTTCTTTCCCCCACTGATTCCCAGTCTTTAGCTGGTGACGTGAGCATTACTGTGTGATTAAAGGGCCTTGTCTTCCGCACACAATAACTACATGGTACGGCCCCCACTGTGGGAAAACAATTCATGGGATTCGGAGAAAGGGGCCATGTTTTCCAGAACAATAACGGAGTTTGTGTTAGCTTTTATTGTGTTGATCTTCAGCACGGTTTTACTGTCTACTGAACAGCAGTTTTATAAAATTTCAGCAAGTATTTGTAAATGACTTATGCATGTATGTCAAATGCATGCAAAATAATTTGCCTCTTATCACTCAAAAGCCTCAAAACATTTTTTCAACAAGAACAAAGACGATCTGATTAGATGAATCAACTCATAATCTCAAAAAAAAAAAGAACAAGAAGACTCATGCTCTAATAATCTCGATAAAAAGAGAACAAGAACAGAACGCATCCCACAAACGGTAATTACTTTTAACGTCACAATAAGGAAAAAAAAAAGCCCTTTAGTCATGCACGTTTAAAATCTTCACAGTAGCAAGTATCTTATTTGTGGTCCTTAAGCCATTTGAATGCAAATTATGTTTTATTTCTGTAAACAGTGTGGCATTCATCTGTTACCGTGCATTTAAAAATGGGGTTGCCTCGCGTTATGAGTCCCAAGAACTGAGGCAGCTTTCTCATCTTACTTTCAGATGGACGTGATATTTTGGCTTCTTTTTGCACTGCTGAAGGGAAGAGGTGCATGCTGGGAAGTGCTGAAATTTTCTGCTCACCTGTTTGTGGTACCTCACAGCCATCCTAGTTTGGCTCTGACATGTAAACACAGGCTTCTTCAGTGAGAGCCGGGCAGCAGAAATCCACAAGCCTCCATGCCCCAGTCATCCGTGCACAAACGTGAAAACGATCCACGTACAAGTCCTCCCGGTCGAAAGAGAAGGGCGGACCACGTCAGAGAGACAAAACCCTGTTCGTACGACCCTGTTCCACATACACCTGCACTTCTCCCACAATGCTTTACAGCCTGCTAGGCAGGAAGCGGTCCTACAGAACTAGCCAATCGGGTGCCTCCGCTCGCAGCCTGGCTGAAAGGTAATATGACAGACACTCGAGACTCGTCTCCCTCCAGCCGACAGCGTAGTACCTAGGCAACAGCTGAGCGCTTCCTCTTCCCCGATTCAGCACGTTTCAGAGCCTGAATGCGGCACCGACTCAATGGGAGCGGGAGCGGGGGGCACTTATTGATCCAAAATTGAGATGCGGACTGGTGCGCGCGAGAACCAAACGTCGGGCCCGCGAACAAAACACGAGGGTTTCATTTAGCAGGAGACCAGCTGAACACGTGGCACGCAGTAAACACCTCGTAGCTAAGTACACACTACAGGCAGAGCTCAGTATCTGACCGGGGTGCATTAAGGCGGACGGGTTTTTCGGAGCTGGTTTTATTTGCGGCAAGCAGCTCACGAGGGACCGGGGCTTCAAGTGCATCCAACAAAGGCGCCATTTATAGGCTTATATATTTCCAGAGCCTAATTCCCAGGCTCATTAAAAGACAATCACGGCAGATTTAAACAAAGAGAAGACTTCGCGCCAACGGCCATCTGCTCTCCAGTCATTACAAACTTTAATAACTCACTTCATCTTTAATAAACGTTGTTTTAATGCGGGAGTCCTTCATCACACCGCGACTCCCCCGGGCGAGACCGCTACTTCCACTGGAACACTTTTTCTTCTCCCTTTTGTTTCAGCATGTAAACAAGGCGGGCCTGCGAGTGGTGACCTTTCTAATTTGAGGGCATAGACGGGCCCAGGTCCCCGGCCCTCTCCACTGCTCCTCTTATCCAGTCTGAGCTCAACACTCCGATGGGGAAAATGACTCATTTTCTCCACAACACTGAATTCCTTCTGCCTACAAGGCCTGTTTGATGTAATGGAACATGATTCATATAAAAGGAAACAAGTCAATTGCAAGATACACAGAATTTGTGTGTGTGTGTGTGTGTATATATATATATATATAAATAATATAGTCAGTCAGTTCATGGAGGAGCTATCTGAAGTACCACACCTTCCTGACATTGTTGAACACAGCATCTTTTCTTCCTTAGGATTGGCACAAGATTGCGAGATGCAAACAGAAAAAATCCAGGCCAGGCCCAAAATCCACTTGCATGGACAGCAATGTCTGCTTCAAACACCGGGGAGGGGGGCATCATTTCACCCCTCCCCTCGGCCAGCCCTTCACTGTGTGGACGTCTCCATCGGCTGCCTGGGATCCGTGAATTGTTCTGCCTTTGGTTCGGAGGAAGCGCACGGACGTCCCGACTTCTTGGTCGTTTGACACAGCCGCGAGCAAAATAAAACCAGACAGCACCGGGGGATTCGTACAGTTTCATAAAACACCAAGAGACAGCGCCACAGTGCATTTTACGGTTACCTTTGCTAACTGGGTGTAAGATCCAGACGGGTCTTCAGCAGCACTCTGAACTCAAGGGTGTGGCCAAAAAAAAAAAAAACAGAGGAAAGGCAACAAAGGAAGTTATCTGCAAAGCGTCCCCATCCTGGAGTTCTTGAGATAAGAGATTTTTCTCATTAGTCACGCTCGCAGGGGAAATAACAACTTAAACCATGTGACTGAGCTGCAGTGATTATTTAAAAAAAATAAATAAAATTTTATCAGTCTGTGAAATTTACTTCTGTCATGGACACCAGATACACGGCTTGTATCTATGAACGATGTACATTTTTTTTTCTAGTCAAAAAATGACACCCTTTACTTTGGAATAAAGTGAACTATGTTGTGGCCGATTGGCGGAGTGAGATATTCAGGACCCAGTTTCAGTAATAAATGAAATAAATATACTCAGGATGAAATCCCCTCAATTTCATATCTTTTTAATTACGCTAGGCGTAACTGCAAAATAATTATTCTTTCCATACATTTAATAACGTATTAACGTTGCCCTCAGGCAATCACAGAAACTTCCCGGGAAGCCAAGAGCGGACACTCCTTCACACGATTAAACCCAGATAAACCCATCCGCATGGCGGAACACGTAATACCGCACACAGCACGAGCGGTAACGGCAAACCCCTGCGGAACTACACTCATAACAACGCAGACAACGCAAATAAACACGAGACAGGAACTGTTACGGGGTTTAAAATGAAACGGGCCAAAGGGAAGCGCCATTGTTCTTCTCTATGACAAGTGGAAGTGAGCAATCAGCTCGGGGGAACTGCCATCAAGGTGCTGCATCATTAGGTGACCTGGAAGGTATAAAATCATCGACAACTTTTTTTTTTTTCTTTAACATTTACATTTACAGCATTTACCAGACGTCCTTATCCAGAGCGACTTACAATCAGTAGTTACAGGGACAGTCCCCCCCTGGAGACACTTAGGGTTAAGTGTCGTGCTCTTAATGGTAGTAAGTGGGATTTGAACCTGGGTCTTCTGCTTCATGGGCAAGTGTGTTACCCACTAGGCTACTACCACCCCTTTAACACTTGCAATTATGCGACAAGCCTGCTTTGTGTCAATCCGAATCGGACGCATCGCACTCATGTTTGCAGATGCACCCCGCAAGGCGAACGTTCTCCATAAATCGCCGTGAGACTACAGGGAGCGCGGCGGCGATTCTGGGACACTAAAGACGCAGCATAAAAGCAGCGGGACTGCTGACTGAAGCTGAATCCGAACTGCTACGCCACACGACCAAAACAGAGCGGAAAAACTCGTAGGGCCACACCGAGGCGGTAGACGGCGTCAAGGAAAGACGGGACGACTGGCCCAATCCCGCACGGTTCATTAAAGATGCGCCAAGCGGTGGGAGATTATAACAGCGCAAATCCCACCGACCTTCTGGCAGATTACACGAGCCCACCCACCAGTGGGGGTTACTGTGAAGGGACGTCCTGAGAAGCTGTCATTTGTTCACACATGTCCACCCCTGCTGTCCCAAACAGTACGTGTCACATGTTTTGCGCCGTACTTCTTCTTAACTTTCCAGTACGCTGGCGGTCTTTCCACCCGAACACAGGGGTTCGAGCGCCGCTGGGGCATTTAAACAGGGTTCTTACAGGTTTTTATAAAAGAATTTCCAGGACTTTTCATGAGGCACATGTTCTGTGAAATTTCTGTGAAAAAGTGGGTGAGAGAAAAGTCAAATTTACCAAACTCATGCCAGCATTGAAAAGCTTTAAATGTTGTAGTTGTAAACGTAGAAAAGCGTTTCACATGCAGTCTTACGGGAACTATGTACTATGAACTATGTCACGTGTCAGTCAAATTTTATTGACTTTTCAATAGCTTTATATATTTTTTCCATATCCCAAAACTGGAAAATTCTCTTATCAAATTCCTTGCCTTTTCCAGGTTTTTAATGACTGCAGGAACCTGCTTAAAAGGACTGTGCAGCTGTGTTAACGGCTCCGGGTTCGAGCATCGTCTGACCCCTCTGACCCCAAGCTTTGCACCCTGCCCCGCTCATAATGAGGAGCAGTAATCTCACGGCCGAGCCCGAGCCAGACAGGCGGAAAATATTTAGCCCAACCGGGAGCCCAGGGCGGCCTGTCACACTTCTGGGAACCAATATTGTGACCTTGACCCCTTTTTATTCACAATTACGACCAAACGTGCAAAATACATGCAGTTTTTTATTTTTTATTTTTTAATCTGTGACGCTGCGCCTTTAAACAGGCATCAGAACCTGGGCAAGTTAGGGGTTAAAAACCAAAAAAAGGTCTGCACACATATTCCATTTCTATTCCGTCACCAGAGCAAATTGTCCCAATTAGCATAACAAGGCAGAAATGGCTTAATGAATATTTGAGTGGACTCTAAATATAAGGCGAACACAGTAACCCAGCTGAGGCGTCAGGGCCGTGACAGGTGACGTTTTAAATGTCAACTCGGCTGGGTTAGAAAGCTTTAGCCGTCCCAAGCATTTGTTACGATGAAGCGACATCCAGGCGGCGGAAACCACGCCGGGTCCATCATCTCTGGGTGGGGTGGTGGTCACCTAGTGGGTAACACACTCGCCTATGAAGCAGAAGACCCAGGTTCGAATCCCACTCACTACCATCGTGTCCCTGAGTAAGACACTTAACCTTCAGTGTCTCCAGGGGGGGACTGTCCCTGTAACTACTGGTTGTAAGTCGCCCTGGATAAGGGCGTCTGATAAATAATGTAGATATAAACCTCGTCGTATTCCCGGCGCATCTGGACGTCGGTAATCCCGCGGGGACCGATGTGATGCACCGTAGGACGTGCGTGGAATTAGCTCAACAGGTGAATGGCATCCGGAGCGTTGACCCCCGGGAAAAGTCGCCCATTCCCAGCAGAGCCTCGGTGCTCCGGGGCGCCCGCCGAGGAAAGGGTCGGCGGGTCTGACGCGGCGGGGCGCGGGGAGAACCGCCGAGACCACGAACGAGGCAGGAAATAAATAAATGCATAAATTAAAAAAAAACCCCACTGGCACTTACTCCGACATTTTCCTTTTTACTTGCGTACGCCACTCTTCCTCCCCCTTTCACGGGCATCTTGCGTCTGTCTTCGGAGCTGGACGCGGCGGGACTCTGCGGATGTTCAGCGGCCGAGCTGGAGCATCGCTCTGTCGCAGGGAGATGTGGAGAGGGGGGGGGGTGTCGCAGTCCGAAAACTTAAAAGTCGAGAGGCGAGACTACAGCCGGCCCCGCAGGAACATTTTTCCTTTCCGCTGCGAGACTTTCGGCCAAACCAGCCTACTTTATGGACGTACCATCCCGCGGCGCGGGGGTGCCCTGCACCGGCTGCGATCAGATTTATTCCAGCATTAAACATCTCCCCACGGCGTTCGGCGCGTTAAAACTTCACACAGCGGGCGAATGGCTCATTATTTATTAAGGGTCCGGATATGAAATAGTCAGTGCTTTTATTTACGTGGTACTTGTTTTGTATGAAGTTGTTGGGTGCACCCCCCCGTACACAAAGAATGGTTTCTCCCGCCTTAGACACAAAGATTCTCTGCACATATAAAAAAAAAAAAAAAAAAATCGACATCAAACAGTTTCGGGGTCACGGGAGGGGAGGGGGCGTTCCAAAGAGAAAGAAAATCCAGGAATATTGTCCATTAGATTTGTAAACGATATACAACGGTCCTGCATAAACAAGCTTAAATCTGTGATCCACCGCAAAGTTTGTTGGGTAAAAGTTTTTGCTCTTCGGCGTGTCAGCAAGCGATAAAAACTGCACGGCAGGGTGAATTCGTAACCTCCTGCACAGCTTCAGGACGCACACCCACAAACACCTGACCACTTTACCACACACTGTGTGGAATGTGCGCAATGCGGGATGCCCCAGATAATAGCTTTAGAGGGGAGAATAAATAATTCACCACGAAAGAAGGAAATAGGCGGCCGTGCGTACGCACCTGGGCCACATGTTCCGAAACACACAGTTACACTTCAGACGTGGGGTGCGTGTGATGTAAGAGAGGAGGGAGATGTCCGATAATGGCTTTCCGGCCCGGTGACAGCTCTGCTGTCAGCTGTTCCACGCCTCTGCTGCGGGCGAGGCCATCGTCCCGTCTGATCAGTGTTACGGCCGGGCACCGGCAACGTGGCAGACAGGCTGGAGATGCAGTGTGTGTGTGTGTGTGTGTGAGGATGTCAAGTGCTCCTTCAACAACAGTAACACCACATTAGTACCATTGTAAAAAAAGAAAACACACTGTTTATGCAAGCCTCAGTAAATAATGTATGTGTGTGTGTGTGTGTGTGTGTGTGTATACAGGAAGTGCTGACACGCTATTTGAATGTCATTGTGGATTTAACAAAATCTTTGTCTAAACCATCACTCTGTGATAAAAAACGAGATTGCAAATGAATTTAACATATCTTAGTGCTTACCGCAGGTATACCACCCGAGAAGGAACACAATGTTAACATCAGGAACACAGACCACAGGACGCTGTAATGAAGCGATAATTGCCACATGAATACATTAAAGAGGTTTTTGGCATAAACAAATAGTATTATGCTGCGGCACAACACACAATGTTCTTCTAAATAAGTGGATTAATTACGGGAGCTGAAGAAGTGACATGCGCAGGCCAACTGCGAATAATGAACAAAGAAGAGCGCATTCTACAGCCAAAGAGGCATTTCCGAGGAACTATTTTCGGTTTCGGATTCCGGACATAACTCAGACGGGGGTGAGTGACCCCTGAGGGCCGACAGGAGGCAGTAACAGCAAACATGACTTTATTACTTGTTAAAATTGATCAGAGACTGTCCGAATATAAAGCAAACGGCCCGTTCCAGGCGCGGTAGAAGTTGGTATCTTCGAGCATTTCGGGGTCAGTGTAATCGGGCTGTTTTGCCACTCTGTGTACCCCATGTGATGGCTGGGCGGCGTGCCCAGGGTAAGCAATGCCTCATGCTGCCAGATTCTGCTGCAGCGACTCAGGCCACGAAGAACGAAGGGTTTTTACTTTTTAAAAACCCCAGACAAACCACATCCAACATGTACATCCCCGATCTGAGAAGCATCAATGCCCCCTTCTCAAGGAATGCCCAAGGCAAGTTATGTATGTCATAACATGCAGGTTATTCAGAACAAAATGAACACACAATGCAATTATTACACTTGTTATACAGTTAGAACATTACGGGCCAAAATACTTTCATTCATGGAGCCGGTGAGGAAAAAACTATTTACATAAAGGTAAGTACGAACACTACACACGCATACTGGCATCAGTCGATAACTTTCCATTTCCAATTTGAAAAACTTTGCAATCCGGCAGACGGACATTTACTGGAGGCTCGGGTTTCCCGTCATCTCCCATCAACCCTGGTACCACGTCTGCTAACACCGGCGCTGTAACACTGTCACCTCACATTGGCACAGCCTCTCCTGCTGCTGACAGTGGCGCCGCCGCCCCTGTCCCTCCAATCAGTGTATATATGGTCACCCCATCACATTGGCCAGCTAAAAGAATTCTTTCATCTGTAAAGTATCAATGTGTTTCTTTATTTTCATGACCATTTACATTGATAGATTCTGTCTAACTTTTGTCTATTGGTAGATATGTCCTTAACGAAAAAACGTGAAATAACTGAAAACATGTTTTATATTCTAGTTTCTTTGCTCTGATTACTGCTTTGCACTCTTGGCATTCTCTCGATGAGCTTCAAGAGGTCGTCACCTGAAATACTTTTCCAACAGTCTTGAAGGAGTTCCCAGAGGTGTTTAGCACTTGTTGGGATCCAGCTCACCCCAAACCATCTGGATTGGGTTCAGGTCCGGTGACTGTGGAGGCCAGGTCTCCACTTTTTGTTAAGTACAGAACTCCACGTGTTTGTTCATAGTTTTGATACCTTCAGTGAGAATCTACCAACGTAAATGGTCATGAAAATATAGAAAAAACATTGAATGAGAAGGTGTGTCCAAACTTTCGGCCTGTACTGTGTGTGTATATATATATATATATATATATATACACACACACACACACACACACACACACACACCTGCATCAAACATCTACATACTTTAAACAGTTTAAATTTGCAGTCTTATTCAGCGCCATCCCACGCCTTCCCAGAGGCCAAACGTGAATGCCCAGAAATAATAACAAAGAGACTTAATCCTCAATCTGATGCCCTTTTTTTATTGAGGCTAATGGTCTCACAGGATGTCTTTTCCAATTTCCTTCACAGGGCTTAGGCCAGACATTCGCATGGGGCTGAATAAAACTATATACTGAGAATTCCCCCACCACCAAGCCCTCCCCCAGGTGCTACCACTAAAATATGCATCGACCCTCAGAATTTGGAGCCCTGGGCAACCGCTTAATTTATAACGTGTTTGAAAAAGAGCAGAAACAAATACTCCCACTTGTCCACAACAGCACAGCTTTATTTATCTGATTATAAACTTCAGTAATAGCTTTTTTGGGAGACATACAAAATTCCTACAGAAGACGTTTTTTTGAAAACCTAAACCCTGAATGGCTTATAACATGATAGGGTGAGTGTAATACCTAATTCGAACACTAGAGGGACAAAGACCCTTTCCCACCTCGTGTAGGTATAAGAGCATTTTCAAGGTTAGTCTTAAATAACGATGTTTTAAGTCTGATGTTTTATGAGGTGTCCAGTCAATCAATAATCTCACTAGAATAAATAAAGAAATAATTATCACCCAGCCACTTGCAAAACATTTCTTGCTCCCCACATTTGCATCCTGTCAGTCATAAATAAATGAATCATGGCAATATGTGCCATACCCATTTATTCAGCTCTTGAATCTGCAGGAGCTCCAAATGCCTTGAAAATCAAATGAATTTTTCAAACAGTTTAAGACTTTGAAAAGGTAAAAAAAAAAATCCCGAATTTTGAGACGTTACATTGTCACTTGACACAAAACATGGTTTTCCTGGTCCGTACAGTTTGAGTGATACTCTCATTACAGCAAAAGGTTTGGCGCTAATTTTGTGATTTATAAAAAAGAATCCACCAGGAATCCACCATAGAAAGCTTTAAAGCTGCCTGCAAGATCAGCAGTCTTGTCTGATCTGGATAGACATTTTTTCCCAGCATATAGATGAAAAACGAAGTTGCTCAATTAAACGGGGAAGAGGCAGTAGGGATCGATGGGCGAAGGTGACCCATGAGATCTCCTAGCCAAGCCTCCCCTCTGGGCTTGTGCATAAATCACAGCTCTGGATCTCCTGACATGAACATGCCTGCTTCACTGAGAAAAAACAGCTCAGCAACGTGGTTAAAGAGGCAGGTAGTGCTGAGCAAGGCAGTCAGGCCCAGTATGGCCACAGCGTCCTACAGTGTGGTTCCGGAGAACCCTTGTTTCACTATGTACTGTCTAACATGTAGATAAAATGACAGTAAAGCTCAACTTGAACTTGAACTCAATGTTACCAACACAGGCCATATACGGTCCATATCATAATCCATATGCTTTAACCTATATGGCTCAGTGCAAACCTAAACATCAAAATACTGATCAATACATTAGCAAAAACCAAGACAATTCTGCACATACTACAGGTTTTCTATCTATGAAGAGGGTAAAAACAGACTCTCACACCACAGCGATCAGGAATCCCTGCCCTAGCGCCTGGTGTCCAAAATGGAAATGCCAGTGGAAGGACACACATTCATTATCCCACAAGTGTTAACCTGAGGACTTGCATTAAAGTCAAAGTGCTGCTCCTTTCACCATTAATGGGACTTTGGCTTCTGTAATAATGAAATATAAATCACAGAATTTTGCAAGAGCTCTTCGCACTTATGGCGTGCAAAATTCTTACTTTAGAACCATATTATTCAGAAATTCTAATGAAAAAAGTACAAAGAAGCAAATGGAAGAAAGAAAATGAAAAGTACCTGCCAGACGTGTGTTAAACTGGGCAGTGAGCGGCGTACGCTGGAGATGGAGAGGTATTGTGGCTCGCTGCTCCAGTAAAAGCTGTCCCAGGAGCAGGTGGAATAGAGCAAGTCTGAGCCGTACTGGTCCCTACAACAGAACGGCCACATTAGCGAACAATGGCAACCAGGCTACATGTGTGCCACCCACAATGACACCCACTCACACGTCATCTCTGGAACCTTGTGTCCCTTTCCAGGCACGCTTAAGTTATTCTTTCAATTTGAAGGACCGCATGGTTCAAAAACGTACCTATCTGATAACTGTGTGTTCAAATGTTTGTAACCAATGTTTGCACAGATGACCACTCAGTGTCCTCCTACCACAAGGAGAAGGCATGATCTGCATTCATGGACTACTCATTAATAGCGGTTCCCTCAACGGTCATTATATGAATACATTTTCTAGACACAATATTCAGAAAATAGGTCACTGAGTGAACTGCTATCAAATCAAATAAAAATTGCATTTGTCACATACGCTGTCATAAACGGTATGGTATGCAGTGAAATGCTTTTGTGACTGCTATAGACATCAATATTGCAAATATTGCAAGTATTCAAGTGAAACCAATATGCAAATATTGCAGACATAACCAAATATTACAATTTTATGTTTTTAAACATAAAATATGTGTAACAGGTAGGTTGAAGGTGTGCAAATGTGCAAAGTAAAGTGAAAGTAAAGTGGGGGGCTGAATCCAGAAGTGATTGAAAGTGCTGGAGTGTATTAGTGTATCTGTCCTATGTAGTGTTGTGGTTGTTGAGAGCTGGTATAGCCTGCGGGAAGAAGCTCCACTTCATTCTCTCTGTGTTGGACTTCAGGGAGCGGTCCATTTTTGGGATGGCTCATCATGATAATGTTCACCAAGATAAGAATTAGAATGATGATATTGTCCTTTCTTGCATTCTATTCCCTATCTGTGCAACTAAAAAAAAAAAAAAAAAATCCCACAAAATAAATTGTATAATCCTTTTTCAAAACATTTAAATATTATCATTTTTATATATTGCCTTTTATTCTCCAACTTACTGCCACTCAAAGTTTTTATAAAATAAAATGAATATAATGAAAAATGTCATATCAATATTGTAAAAAAAAAAAAAAAAAAAGGCTATATTATTGTAAAAGGGCCATGCTACTAACGTCTCACTACAAAGTCACCACAGGCCGAGAGAGCCGTATTCCGCTCTTTCCGTACACCTTCAGTGGGAAACTCATATTTCTGAGTCACGCGCTCAGGAAGGGGTGACACATGACAAATTGCGGCCCGAGGAGTGGTCGCTCAGAGCACACTGGATCCCGGCGCGTCCGGAGGCTCGTTAGTCACGCCACACGGCGCTCCAAATCGATCCCTGCCCTAACAGGCTGCTCCGCAGACATGCCAGTCCACTCATCCGGACGCTGCGGGCAAACATACACTCAACCAAATCTGCCATTCTGGAGGCAAATGGTTGGCTTCTCATGAAACATGTTATATTTTTAATGTGATTATGTTCACATAATTTAAACTGGGACACTGCTGGGAGTTATTGTGTCAGAGATGAGAATTCACAATCAAAAATGTAGTACAAAAGATGCTAATTGGATGAATACAAAGAATTACCCTTAAATTCATGTATTCTAAATTCTGCTCAGTGTGTGACTCTGCATACCCTACAGATATGTGTGTCAAGGATGTGATTCCGTCCTTATGACTTATGAGGCACAGACAGGAACAGAGTCAGCATACAGAGAGGAGGTGCAATGACTGATGGACTGGTGTAAGGTCAAAATTCGTTTGAGAACTTCCGAAGAGACCACTCACCACTGAACACCAATGGAATTCATCTAGAGGAGATCCTCTCCTGGGCTCCCAACACCAGCTCAACTGCCAAGAAAGCCCAGAAGCGTTTCTACTTCCTGCGGAGGCTGAGCAAAGCCCGACTCCCACCACCCATCCTTACCACGTTTTATAGAGTGACTATTGACAGCATTCTGTACCGCATGGTACAGTGAGGACAGCTGAGAAGATCACTGGAGTCTCCCTTCCCTCCATAACGGACATTTACAACATTTACGCTGTATCAGGAAAGCCAACAGCATTGTGAAGAACTCTCACTCTTACCATCCAGAAAAAGGTACCAAAGCATTCGGGCCCTCACTGCCAGACTGTGCAATAGCTTCTTTCCACAGGCTGTCAGACACCTGAACACTCGGGGACTTTGGACTGACACACACACACACACACACACACTTATTATCTATATATTTACAGTATATATTATCTGTAATATTTTCTATAGTTGCACTGTTCCATTTTGTACAGCAGTATTTGTGTTTACTATGTTTACATTGCTACTATTGCCTGTGTCCCGTTTGCACTTTTTGCCCAGTTTGTCTGAGTCGCACACGTGCACTTTATGTCAGTAAGTAACATGTAGCACCAGGTTCCTGAGAAACTATGTACTGTCTAACATGCATGTAGCTGAAATGACAATAAAGCTCAACTTCAACTTGATCTTATATAAAAATGTCACACACACATGGAGACATTCATGCCCAGAGGAACATATCTACACACTCAGAGTGAGAGAAATCATTCTACCCCACTGCTTCAGTACTTTGATCTGGGCTTGGCGACAGGCAGCGATCATAAATCCTTCAGTCGATCTCCCACAATCCATTGCATTTTCCTTGCAGAGCTCTCAGGACAGATTAAAATATGTGCGTGTGAACAGATCCAGGATGGATAGGGACACAGGGTGAGATGGGGGCCAGGCGGGAGGGGGGTGGACATGAGCGCGAGCGAGCGAGGCAGCAGCCGGGGGTGGGTCTGTGGCGGCGGTTGCCACATGCGGCGCATGAACACAGTGCCTTGCCGAGCGCCCTCTAATCTGAAGTGACAGGGGGAGCCGGGGTACAGGACGGCGACTGCAGTAACGCGATCCGCCTCTGACGACAGTTCAGCTGCCAAAGACATCATCTCCTTCCATCGCGCTCCCAGTTGACCCCAGTGGATGCTGAGGAACTTGCATGTATTCACACACAGGTGCATAAACAAACATATGTCACCTCATATACAAGCCATGTATACATGCATATTCATATTCATATCTGAACACACTTACATCCACACAACATACACTCCCCTAAGGGTATGTTCCCTGTGTGATGTTCAGGGGACCTTACAAAGCTGTTACATGTAGTGCGCGATGTAATAAGTGTAATAAGAGTTCACATGCATCGTTATATATAACGGGATTAAAACTGCAGAGTTCGTGTCACTAAATCTCACATTTTGTCCCAGCTAGAAATAAAGTGGGTTCTTTTTTAATCACGTTGCAGCGATCTCAGATGCAGCCATCTCAGGTGGCGCAAAAGTCAAAAGCTGGAGCGTAAATCTTTAAGTCAAGGGAGCAAACAATCATTACCGACGTACAATTGAGAGTCGTCAGTTCACCAAGTGTGCATGCCTTGGGACAGCGGGTGGAAATCGGAGAACCTGGAGGAAACCCTTGTCAACACAGCGAGAGCATGCAAACTCTGCCCATGAAAAGGCCGAGCCCAGATTCGACCTCACGACCTTGGAGGTGTGAGGCCACATCGCGCCACCGTGCAGCCACTAATTAAAAGGTATTTGATATGAGAGTTTAGACTGAGAGTGTGATGAAGGTACGAAAGTGAAATGGTTGTCATTGTGAAACACACGGTGACACAACGAAATGTGTCCTCTGCATTTAACCCATCAACTTAGTGAGCAGTGGGCAGCCATGACAGGCACCCAGGGAGCAGTGTGTGTGGACGGTACCTTGATCAAGAGGGCCTCAGTGGCACTGAACCCACAACCTTCCTTTTATGAGTCCGCTAAGCCACCACGGTATAAGTAGAGAAGACATAAAACCTAGAAAAGTCTCACTGTCGGACAGCATGCAAACTGGAGTGACTTTTTAGGTGTGCGTTTTTATGACAGGCATGCACAGATGTAATATTTAATATAAAGTTGTGTCAGAGAGGGTCTAGTGATGAGTTGTACGGGCTTGTCTGAAGTGTGTTTGCATGCATGTTTAATGTGACCGTCCCTGTGAACTGAGCTGACAGTGTCACAGACAGGCTGACAGTGCCCGCTCAGTACAGGGGCTGACCCTGACCTGACACCTCCACCCTGATGACTTCGGGGCAGAAAACAAGAGCTGCAACCGCAGAGGCTCATCAATTAGCAACTAACAAGCCCAAACAGCGAGACAAGACAACAGCGCAAGACGCGTAGATTACGTTACGGGTCATTATGGACGAGTCAAAGTGCAGCTATAACATTCAAGGACTATGGGGTATAAAGGTCCCTTGTTTTTTTTTTTTTTTTAAGAAACAAAGTTTTAAACTCAAGTTATTGTTCTGCCCATCTCTCCTACACAGACAGCTCAGGACCACTCCTAGATCGCCAGCGCTGGCATATCCCTGGATTAACCGGTCACAACAATCCAGGGCAGTTCCTCAAAGTCCTACCAGGTCTTGGTATCTTCCAGGAAAAAGTGACGTAAATTATATGAAATGACCTTCTGAGCTTAGGCCTTTCATCTAAGCTCAGCTCAATGCTTATGGGAGTCTACAACACCATCATCAAAAACCTAAATGAGGGGAAGATATCCTGGAAGAAGGGGGGGGGGGGGTCGTCTTTATTACCATATTCCTGGCTGAGGTCCAGGTCCCATAACTCCTAATGTAGGAAAAATGAACCAGACAGACACGAAATACAGATCTATCACAACAAACATGACAACACCTCTCCCACACCACTGTTGAGGCAGTTTGTACCTTTTTATAGATTCAAGTAGCCTCTGAGGGAGAAATTAATGGCACCCTACACGGTAAGACCCTCATAAGTCATTTACGATACTCTTGACATTAAAGGGATTGCCATAGAAGGCAAATATGACGTCAAAGCCATCTTCCTGCCCTGCGTATGAGGGACAACATCGCTGGCAGTCAAGGTCAGATTTTCGTCCTTGATTATGGATACTGCAGCGAAGGCAACCTGCTGAGGAAGCCAAACACCTCTGGGCACTACACTGTGATTCAGCAGGGCGAGGAGAGCGGGACGGACGTGACACTTTCAACCCCCGCCCTGTTACACCTAAAAATACAGCAAGCTGAGTGTTTAAAACGCCTTAGCCCTTTACAGACATTTTCCACATTTAAAAGAAGACTACAGACGGCCACATTTTTTAATTGTGGATAATTGCTGCATAAAATAATTGAATTCTAACGAGTTCAGTAATACTTTGGCCTGGTCAAGACAGTACATGGAACGCATGGGTTAAACTACTGCTGTACAGGCTGTATAGTTTCCAATGTATCACCATTTGACTTTAAAGTGAGATATTATTGTCATTGTCATACACAGAATAGCACATCATATGGTGCACATATAAAAAAAATAAGTGCATTTAACCAATCACACTTTATGAGCAATGGGCAGCCATGAAAGGCACCCAGGGACGGTACCGTGCTCAAGGTGTCCTCAGTGGTACCTTGACGTTCGGAATTTTAAGCCCCAACCCTTCGGTTATGAGTCTTGCTGCCTTACCCGCTAGGCCACCACTGCTATCACTTGACTCACAGCATGCTGTTGGACATGCATGACCCAAACAGCAGTTTTTCCCCCACCCATAATCCTAGGGATTCATGCATGGCACTGGGAAGTACAGCTTTGCATATGGGCCATGTTAACAAACATCATTATTACGCTGCACTGAGGAAGGAGGACGCAGGTGCAAGTTCATATGTTCACAAAACGGGTCATGGCGCAGGAGTGGTAGTGGCCTAGTGGGTAACCATGGGAATTCGTGATAGGAGTGTACATTCCACATAGTGCTAATGTGAACCATGTGAAGTCAGTTCTCGTTAAATTCCATCAACATATTGACTTTTCGACTGGAGAAGAAAATGCGCTGGCTCAAACATCACCGGCGTGTGCCGGGCCCCACCCCAATCACTGTTATGCTAATTCCAGACATCTTGTATTTTGACTAATTGTGTAAAAAAAAAACAACAGTGTTACTGACTGTTTGATGAAGAAAGTGAAAAATAACTCCTCTGCTCAGACTTCAATTTCTTTAAAAAGGTATTCAAAACACAAATATAATGTGCACATATTTTTATAAAGTCATATTTTTCGGCACAGCGTGTGAGTTTTCACTGCACCATCAGTGAAAAAAAGGCAAGAATCAACCAAAATACATGTTTAATTGTAAATGAATAAGAATTTAAATAAATCTATTTATATTGAGAGATATACCTTATTAATCACAGGCCCAATCCTACTTTTTAATTTCATCCTATAATTTAATTTCATAACATTAGTGATTACAGTTCTAAAAAAAAAAAAAAAGACTGGACGAACCGTCATTCTGGCTCTGGCTCAGTATGGTGTAAGTGTAGATCCAGATCTCCAGCAGTCTGAGGACATGAGCAAAGTCTTTTGGGCCCTGACAGGCAGTGCAAACGTTAATGTGCTCCTTCCCATCACCAGCTCCATCTGGCACCAGCTAATTAACACTTCTGCACGGCCGAGATACAACCGAAAATGAGCAGGAAGAGAGTGTGGCGGGGGGACGGGTCCACTAATTAACATCACGGTTGATATTAAAAAAAGGTCCCCTATTATGAAATTTTCACTTTGTGAGATTATTTAACATTAATATGAGTTCTCCTAGTCTGTCTGTGGTCATGCAGTGGCTAGAAATGGTGACAGGTGTAAAGAGTGCTTTGGCCATTCAGACAGTGGCAGCTCAATCGACCAGCTCTGCAATTTGCCCCTTATGTCATCATAAGGGGAAAGGTTACCTCCCATTTCACTGCTTTGTCCGCCCACACCGCCCCTAAAAAGGTAACTCCACTGACCGTCATTGTTTCACATGTAAAAATGAGCACAAATGTGTTTTTTTAGTTCAGTCATGACATCATTTCCGCTAAATGCCCGCTCACTTCTATAGGCCTCTCTCCTCCTCGTTCTGCCTCTCTCTTCTTCATTAGCATTTAAAGCTATAGACACCAAAACGGTGTTCCCTGGGGAAATCTCATTGCGTGACTTGAATTTCAGAAAGAGACTTCGGATACAGTATTAGGGGACAACTAAGACCGATATAAAAGCAAAAAATGTCATAATAGGGGACCTTTAATGTAATTTTCCCCACTGTTTAAACTCACCTATCAAGTCTTTGATCTCAAAATGATTGTGGACTGATGCTGCACCTGCAGTGCTGAATTGGATTAAATTATTATTCATTGCTTCAAATTACGGCAAAGGGGGGGATAGGAGAAATGGAAATATACACCAGAAAAGCAAAAGGGCACTTAGGGGTATGAGAGGATGTAGTATGACGAAGCATGATATATACACACACACACACACACACACACACACACACACACAGACAAATAAATTCATTTCCATGAAATAAATGGAACCCATTAATATCTGGCACCTCCCTATTCGTGAATCAGCACCTCTGTGCCACCCCAGAGTGCTAACCACACAATTTTAAAGTTAAAAATGCGCTATATGTGCGGGAACCATTTGGAGTGAGTGCAGAAGGTCGCAGGGTTTGTGGCTCCTGGCTCCGGTTACACAACTGCCAGATGAGCAGAGTGAAGACGCTGGATGGGGAAATTCCTTCAGAAGGTGACAGACTGAGAGACCCAAGTGCATGAAGTACTGCATGCTCTTGCAAGTGTGTAAAAACGTGCAAACTCTGTAATAATGCAGAGATAAAACACCATCGCTCAAAACAGCCCATGGGTGTAGAGGCTTTATGAGGGGTTCCGGCGCTGAAGTGGGTGACATTTCTTTCAAGCACCATAAATAATTATGTTTTAATTACTTTTTTTATCCTCTATCAAGAACTGATAGATGGAAGATGATAAAATGCTGTAATTATTTGGATAAAAACGTTCACACACACACACACACACACACACACACAAAATGCACATGATGCGCTCATGTCTCTGACAATGTTGCGTAATCACTGTAGTTATTCCTAACAAGGGGCTTAGGAGACACGAGAGTAATCCAACCCCCCACTAAAAAGAAAACAGGCCATGCCATAGGCTCTGAGGGGGAAAACACACACACTCGCGCTGCAGTGTGGATATACCGCCGTGAGGTCTTCAGCCTCGGTGGCAGGCGAACACGCATGCACACACACACACACACACACACACACAGAGAAAGTTCATCCAACTCCAGAGTTCAAGCCTGACCTGCACATCGAAATCAAGCCACATGTTAAAGTGAAGCTATTGTCATTGTGAAACACTGCAGCTCAGCACATGGTGACACAACGAAACAGCAACTTTCCGATTACAAGTCTGTTTCCGTGCCAACCACTGCCCCACTTATGATGACATCACAATATATAAATATGAACTCCAACATAAACCGTTCATCACTCAAATGCTCATTCATATTAGGGGTTGAAAGGGGTAAATAATGATGAAAACCTTCCACATATCTATACTGGATTCCAGTGTATTGATAAGATAAGACAAGGTGAGGAATCAGGATACATTTTGTCATATTGATTGATTGCCCCAGCCTTAATCGATACTTAAGCTTTCAGAGAGCAGACGGGTTGGCCAGTGATCTGCAGCCCATCCAATCTGTCCTGACACACACTGACGGCCCGAGGCCCACATCACCTCCGATCAGCGTAACCCTTCCCGTCTTCGAGGATCGGAAACATGCTGTGAAGTGTGCTCGGGGTGCTGATGGATCACACTGATCAGCGAGGAGCTGGACAGCAGAAGAAATTTGGAGGTTAAACTGGGTAAGAATTTACCCGGTTACAACACAATTATAGAAAATGATCGTGGCGTAAAAAAGAAAATGTGATTCATGTTCTGACACGATTCTGACATGTTCTTCAGAAAAAAAAAGAGCTACAGTACCTGTCCTTGGTTTGGACAACATGTCCGTAAATGAGCCTTGCCTTGTATCACTTTTGGTCCTGAACATCCCACAAGAGCTGCAGATCTGACCCCCGTGTACACAAAGTCACTGCTGGAAACAGAGCATTTGCTTATAGAGCCCCAAATCTTTGGAACAATCTTCCAAGGGATGTACGGGATTCAGACACGGTAAATGTTATTTAAATCCAGGCTAACAACACTCCCCTCACTCATTAGTAATGCTGCAGTAGCTAGTGGCGCCGGAAATATCTAGTTCTCTGTTCAGTTGCCGTTGCTAACTCATCACTAAAACTCTTCTCACTCCGCTGTGGATGGTAAACCCTGCCTGGGGAATGATTATGTGGCGTGGCCGACCTCCATGGACTGTGCTACTTGGCCCTCTGCTGACCCCATCTGATAGTCCCCTGCTGGCACTCTAACATACTACCTGGATGCCAATTCATCATACACCTTCATTTTTTTGGATGTATTTCATTGTAATCCAGCACTTACCAGAAGAGAACGGGTTCCCCTTGCTGAGTCTTGGTTCCTCTCAAGGTTTTTTTCTCGCCACTGTTGCTTCTGGCTTGTTCACTTGGGGCTTTGAGCATCGTTCTATTTGGTGGGCACTTTGTGACAATGTACATTGTAAAAAGTGCCATATAATTAAAGTTTGATTGAATTGGAGTTAATATTGAAATACTACATCCCACCCGCTGCCTGATACGTTTTTATGGATGATTGGTGTATAAAACACTTCATCTGGAAAACAGCTCTTTAAACAGTTTTTTGATATTCATAATCAAGCCTTAGTATCCCAGCAGTCTGGTTATTTGAAACTGTAAAATAATTTTAATTGCACATAATAAGTCATAGTCAATAAAATCTATCAAACCCTTTGACCAATCACAAATAAAGGTTTCCTTATATAAACAGCCCCTGGGCCAATGGATGTCTTCTGTAGTTTGTGAACTGGGTCGATGGGTGCTTCATATAAAATGTGCACAAATGGGCAATGACGCCCCCCCCCCCAGGCAGAGGATTGTGGGTATTCCGCGATGCCAGGTCCCCGGTGACAGAGGACGAATTGGCCCGAGTGAGTAAACAGATGAACGGCTTTAGGTGCCTGACTACATCAGGCCATAGATCTGCGCAGCACAATTAATCAATACAGCGGCATTAATCTGAGGAGGTCGTCTCGCGGTGCGACTGGGGTGGCTGAGTAGGAAGGAGAAAAACGTCTCAGCCGCCTGGCAGCGGCACGCAGTACGATTTATTATAAAAAGTAAAAACGAAATCTGACTTCAAACGCCGCTTCCGGACTTTTTTCTACGAGCTTTTTATAGCACATCATCCAAAAAAACAAAACAAAGGAAAATGGGAACGCCACACAGCCGCCACTGATATAGTGACTGCCAGCGCTCACGTTTCCAACGCCGAGGTCAAGGAGAGACGCTGTAACTCTGCAAGAAAAATCAAACACACGGATCGCCCCCCCCAAGCCCTAAAGTGCCGAGGCGACACCCCGTGTGGAATCAGACACGTTTTCAATCCCTGGAAATATCCATCACACACCGGGCACGGCTGGAAGTGGACACCTGCGCCGGTGTGTGGTTCGGAAAAGCGGACGTGGGGGCATAAACACAAAAAAATAAAAGACAAATGCCTACAATAGAACACACGGCATGACATTCCGGGTATCAGAGCAGGAAAATGAGCACAAACACTTCTATACGCTGATAGACGCAAAGACTTAACACTTCCCGTAAGACTCCCTGCCTTCAATATTCACCAGGTGCACATAAACTTATCTGCACTGACACCCTCACACCAAAACACACACCCGGACCATGACCATCAGAAGCACTCTTCTGAAGGACTTCTGCAGCGAGGTCCACAATCGCACGCACGTCGCCGAGCGCTATAAAGTACCTGCATTTACACACACACACCGAGGAGAAGTGTCTCCACGCATCTCCATCTCTCTGGGACGCTTTACGGGTCTACTGTCCTCACTTACTCACACACACACACACTGAAGCAGAGAGAGCAAAAGCAGTCATCAGCAACAACGTCACCCAGCGGTGAGATCCGAAAGCCCGACCCGGACCAAGTGCCAGTACCTTCCCCTCCGGCCAGCAGAAGCAGAGGGAGCTGGAGGTGTTGAGAATATCCGTGATGAAGGACGAGATCCCCAGACGCATGCTGGCAGGAGTGGAAGGAGGAAGGAAGGCAGCGAGGACGGGGGAGAGCGAGAGCGGACGGACGAGGAGGAGGAGAGGCAGAGGGAGAGGGAGGAGAGGGCAGAGAGGAGGACTGTGGGCTACCAGCGGAGAGCGGCGGTTAATTGTGCGCTGCAGCCGCTGTTACTGCCGCCGCCACTGTGAGACCTACGAGTCGAGTCGCACTCACACACACACACACACACACACACACACACAACAGGTGCACTTCAAACATGCACACACACACTCGAACGCCAATTTATGCGCAGAACAGGAGAACCAATAGAGACACAGGGACCCTCTTAAACTGAGCACGTGGTGGCGACAATAATAGAGTGAGTGATGAGAAGAAACACACACACACACACTCTTGTATTTATATCATGGGGGTTTGACGTCATAAATGTGTCGTGTACAAATTAGATTTGCATGATTATCCAGAAGGGTCCCTGAAAGGCAATATGCACGCAGTTCAAAATACAAACACACACACACACACACACACACACACACACACGCCTGGTGTCCCTTGCCAGGCTGAGCCGAAGGACTCCGACCCCCACAGTAACCTTTCAGGCCGGCCACATTGCAGCCAAGAGCAAACGGTGGCGAAACACGGCTGAGCTGAACTCGTACACAGCTCCAGAAATTAGAATAATAAAAGTCAGACCTCATTCATTAAAGTGAAATGGAACCGTGCCTGATTTACTAGAATATTACTTATAATCAATGAAAATGGGATTTTGCAGAAATGGCCAACTTCTCATTCAGTTAGTACATCGTAGAGGTTTTTAACCGTTTAGAATTAATTCACAAAACCAAATGACCATTTTCAGCACACATATATATATATAAAAACATACATACGTATATTTAATATTTATTTTTTTTGTCTAAAAAAAAAAAAAGTCTAGTGATTTTTGCTGAACATGAGACACGTTCGCCCTCAGTCATATTAAAAATACACACGGAATATGTTGCATGATAAAACGCTGCTGCTGCGGACCTGCCGACCTGCCTGTTACACACGATTCCGAGACCCCGTGGCCCAAAGCTGCTTATGCACAATGGTTCTGCGCGTTAATTACAGCAAACTTCAGAATTGCACTTCATACCAAGGTGACCCCTGGGTGAACCTGCGTGACTTAGAGCATCATTAATGCTCCATGCGTGTTTCTGCACCCTCTCTTTTTTCCTGTTGTTATTAAATGTAATGTTATTATCAAAAAATGTTCAATCCCACAAATACCTGAAATTCCCTGTAATCACATGCACAGACGCACACAGACAGACTTACTCTGGCGGTTTCCAGAGTCGTCTCGGCGGGGGGAGAAGCTCCCGTTTGTTGAGGGGAGCGATACCCAGAGCTGCCTGGATGATGGTGATGAACTTCTTGTACTTCATCTTGTCCACCTGATTGGTCCACGCTACAAGACACTGGTTAAAGCGTGGTCCATTTCCCCCCGACCTGCGTCAACATCCCGTTCGCAGCTCGGACTCGGCCGACCAACAGCCGAACAATAACACCACCACTACTCGACCAAAAAAAAAAAAAAAAAAAAATCTCGCTACATTTTGCTATTCTTACATAATTCCAAAAGGACTTTTAAACATTAAACTAATGAAAACGCTGCGGAGGGATAATTATGTTACTAAGCCTGAGCAGATAATGCAGAGACCTCTCCATTCTCTCTAATCCCTCAGTGCGGCTTAAACACCAGCGTTCCGTGCTCCAGCACCAGCCCTGCAGGAGGGCACCAAAAGAACATCTCCTCAGATTTAGTAGAACCCGACGTGGCAGGAAGTTCCACTTCTCCACACGTACGGTAGCGGTCATGGCAAAAAAAAGAAAAAAGAAATAATAATAATTTAATCCCAAATTCACTCTCTGTCCCACGCGAAAGGGGGAAAATCAGGAACGTGTAATCGGTTGTCAGAACAGTGGGGATTGGGGCGCGAAGCCAATAGGAGCTCTGGAAATGAACTTATTCGACAGCAGCTTGTACCGCTGGATTATGCTGACAGTGTGTCAGCCATGAAAATGGCAGGATTTTTTGCCGTCAAAGAGCTGCGGGTGAATTGGAATGCACACGTCTACAAATAAACACACACGTCGACATACAGGCAGACAACAGCAATAATGCGCCTCTGCCTAAATGGGCTCTCGTGGTTTTAAAGGCATATGAGCGATGTCTGCGGGGGGATGAGGGCCGTCCCATCACGGTGAGGATTACAGCAGCGTTGCGTCACACGTCACCTGCCTTTCAGCTGCGGTGATGAACATGATATTAGACTGGAGACCAAATCAGCCAAATAAATATTTGGAGCTGATGTTGGTGGATGAGCTGATTTCCACAAATATCCGGGATGGAAAGAAAACAACACAATATATTATCGTAAGACTAACATCTGGTAAATTGGAGTAAGGATTCAAGACTACTATAAAGGCGTTTGTGTTTCCATTTATGTACTTATGATTACTTTTTTTTTTTTCTCAAAAAAAATGTAACAGGTGAAGTGAATAATATTATTTCCAATAATACCGTATTATTTCTTTACAATGGCACCTGTCAGCAAGGTACCATTTTGAACTTGAAAAGTGTATTTGGACTGAAAAACAGTAAGTATTTGAGGGACTTTGACAAGGACCAAACTGTGACGGTTCGAAAATTGCTGCACTTGTAGGAGGTTCCTGGTCTGCAGTGGTCAGGACCTACCAGAAGTGGTCCAAGGAAAGAAATATATGACAGGGTCAAGGGCGGACAAGGTCCACTGCTACATGTGGGGTGCAGAGGATGGTCTCGGTCTGAATCCAAGCATCTGTTTGATATGCTGGAAAGACTAGACTGAACCATAAAGGTATCCCTAGTTCGCTGGATTTGAAGGATTTGCTGCTGACAGTTTGGTACCAGATTCCACGGTATGCGCTCAGAAATCAGGTCAGGGCTGCTCAATATTACAGAATAAATACTGTAATGGACATCACAGTAGAAGCTTTTGTGAGTCCTGAGAGGTCCTCACCTAAGGAAGTGAAATGTATAATATAGCTGAAGCATCCAAGCAATTATTAACATGGACTTGAACAGATTAAACAACAGAACAGAAAGCAACTTCCTGTTTTATTTGTTGATTTTTTCTGAATAAAAATTAGCCATTTACCTTCACTCGTCAATAAATGGAAATACAATCCCATTTGGGTCGTCACATTATCATTAATGACCTTGAAGTGCTTATTGGTTCACAGAATCTCTGTGTGTGTGTACCTGGCAATGTTTTTGTAACCATGGCCAGATCAATTTTAAGGGGGTCTGAATACTTTCCGTACCCACAGTATGTCTGTATGTATATGTGTGTTTATACATATATACATACTTGACATACATATACACACACATGTATGAAAAATCTATAAACTATGCAATCTGAAAACAGGCCAAATGTGAGAAAAGGAAGCTTGAATACACACACAGGACGTCTCCACTTTTTATTTCTGTGTTACTCTTCTTTTAGAATAACCTGCCCGGACTGCCAACGCGTCAATTGGCGTGAACCGAAACACCTTTGATGTTCGGCTATGGCTGCAGTGCTGACAACTTGACAAACGACTTTGCTGGTGTGAATATGAGGATGGAGTGGATGGTCCCACTCCCACACTGGTGTTGTTCACTGCTTTTTTTTTTTTATTATTAATTTATAGTGCATCTGAACAGCATCAATTTGGTAAAAGCCATTTTGAGAAAATTGTGTTAAATTAGGCAATAGCTATGATATCATATTTAAACTAATCTGCAAAAGTGGGCGTTGTCAATTCTGTGTAAGATGAAGTTATTTTGAGGTTTTAAAGCCCATTTGTCCTGTGCAGAAATGTCCAGCTGGACAGTGGAGCTTCATATAATATGTTTCATCCTTTAATCGGACAAAGCCGATCAGTAAAAAAAAAAAAAAAAAAAACATCCCACCACTGTGACAAATCCAACAACCACACACACCAAAAACAATATAATGCTGATAAAAAACTTATTTGATGGTGCAAAACATTTTATGTCAAATGTATTCAAGCAAAGTGTAATATATCTCCATGCAAATATAAGTTGCAATTGAATGAAGAGCAGCTTTTCCCCCTTTTTTATGTAGAAACATTCACACACACATAATTATGGACCTGATGCAAAGGTCAATGTATGACTGATTCATCCTCCATCCTCAGTCCAACGACAACTACATACATACCAACATAAAACAAGCAACTACAAATAATACGAAAGCACCAGCAGATTGCAGCAAATTAACACAGCGTTAACATCTCAGCGTTAACTATTCTTTTTGTCAGCTTCTATCAAAGTATTAAAAGTGATGATGATGGTGGTGGTGGTGGTGGTAGACAACAGTTTCCTAGCTATAGTAAAGATCTGCTGATCTGTGACTGTGACCTCTGACCCATACCCATGCTGCAGCAGCAGGATGCCACTGTTGCATGAATATGTAAATTAGACTGATAATGGCTCAATTAAACATCCTTGTGTAATTAGGTGGTAAAAAGGTAGTGGTCAGCGGACGTCCAACCGCGGCAAGAATTAGTCAACAGAATCAGCTCGCCAAATTTAGAATGATGTCACATTGCACAAATTCAGCTGAGAATTACGCAGTTTTTAGATGATGTGGAGGTTAATTATGAGTCCCATCGGACATGAACTGATTCACTTCTCGATCCATTATTCAGACTTGAAATATCAACAGGTGTGGGGGCCCTTCCTTCGCTTTTTTCATATACATTTATAGTTTGATTCCCTTCTTATTTAATTGTTTGTTTTCTTTTCACTTTTTCTGCCATGCAGGACCAAAAAAACTTCCAGCTCCATAGTCTTCCTTTTTTTTCCTTTAAATGCCTGGTATCTAGCCTTTCTTATGCATGTAAAGCTGGGAGGGGTGGGGTGGGTGCTATAGGGTTTATAAGGGGGTTATATATAAATTTACAATATATTGAAACATTACATGTTTACCCTATTATATCCCTGTTTAAAATCAATAAAATATTGTTGAATTAAAAAAAAAAAAAAAAACAGTACGGCAATGAACAATTTTGTCACCTTTCATGTAAATGACTTGGCTGATAAATCAGCAGGAAACCGGCGCCTTGGTGATGAGTCATCAATACTCACGAGGATTTTAATCAACCAGACCCTGCAGTTCATTCTTTACAGGGGCGCGCTTGACACTTTGACAGTCACACAAAAGCGTGCAGTGAGCACCAAGTGTGTGTGTGTGTGTGTGTGTGTGTGTGTATTCAAGCTCACACGCGTGTGCCCTCTGCCCCGAGCCAACTATGCAGAACAACATGCAATGCAACAGTCACGCTGCTCCATGCATCACTATGCAGGTCCAGCTCTACATGTGCAAGAGACTGTCTGCTGAAAGCTTGTTTAATATTCACAGGACACACACACACACACTAACATCGTGCTATTGCATAAGACAGCATCTGTATTTAGCAGGTAATTCATCTCGTGCAGGAGCAGATGTTGCCGTTAATCTCTGTACAGGAATGTCTCATTCCATATCGTCTCTGCCCACTGTCCCACTAGCGGCGATGATGTCTGACCCCATGCCACAGTCAGCTTATCTCAATGAACCACAGAGCATGGTTAATATATCACACTGCATAAGCCTCACTAATATGTGGGCTTTGGACGCTTCATGCAAATGCTTTCATTCATTCATACAGATATTCGGCGGTGGTGCTGTGACAGCGGGGCGGGTTCGGCACAGCAGGCTAAAAATAAGTCCCCCTCCTACAGTAGAATTAAAACCGGTGACACCACCGTCCACCCCCTGACTCATGGGGAGAGGCCGTACGTGTCCTTCCTGTCACGCGTCCGACTGGAGGTCCAATTTAGGCACGCCGAAGTGCGCCAGAAATACAGCCGCGCTGTATATTGTGTGGTGGCCTTGAGCGGCGGCAGAAGCCACGGCGCACATTTTCATCATGGAGGTGGGCTGTGTGATGCGGCACTCATGAAAACAAGAAGCCACGGACCCCACCGCTGACACCAGGATTATTTACAGAAATCTTGGACAGGGGTCAGCGTGACGTTACGACCTCATGTACAATTACATCCACAAACGACAGAAATACTCCATTAAATAGGGGTTGTCTTATTCCACCGATTCCGTGTCTAGGAGACAAATCAACACAGAATTAGAATTGTACTCTAGTAGTCCGATCACCATATCTATACACAAAGGGCCACCAGTCGAAAACTTGTTTCGAGACAACATTCCATGATTCAGCCAACAAATGGCTTTCAATTCATCTGATGAGTTATAAAAATCTATGTATTTTTGTAATACCCATTTGTACCAAAGGGGAAATGCATCCAGAATAAAAATCATAACAGATAGTATTCATAACACTAAAATGTTCATAAAACTAAAATGTAACTACAGCTACACGATCACATTTGAATGTGTCATTGACGTGTCATTTTTTAAACTTAGAAACAAATTCTGTGTTTTCATATTACAATATCAGCACGGTTATCACTGACAGCACAGGTTTTTTGAGAAAATCGAGACAAATCACTACATTTGCGGGAAACTGCAGGAAACAATTCCTCATGCATGACACCAACTCGTGTTGTCTTGCTCTCGAACGTACACAAACTTCTTTTTTTTTTAAACAGATAAATTCCCTGAAGGCGGGGCTCGATCCCCTCCTGCCGTAACAACATTTGCTTCGCTGTAATTATACGCTTGTTTGCTCATCACGACCAAGGATCAATAGGTGAACAGTAAACAACACCCTCAATCCCCCAAAGTCATCTTCCACAGCGCTCATTCACACAACTGCCGTGGGTCCATCCTCTTCCAATGGCCTGTGCGTGGTGGTCAGCCGTGGAATTCTGGTGAACGCTCTGGCATTACTGCAGCAGGGACCCACGCAGGTAAAAGACACGTCACTACAGCCACCATTGGACAGATAAAAGGTAAAAACAAATAATTATATATAAATGCTAATAGCTCGTGCTTTGGTTTGCTGGGGTCGAGTTGGGCGCGCGAGCAAGTTCTGGAGTTCCGGAATTCCTGGAGTTCGGAATTCCTGAATTCAGGCGGGCGTCTACTTCTTTTCAACGTTAAGCCCGTTTAATGTGGTACTACCTCCGCTAAAGAGGACCGTAGAGGCCCGCGCCGTCGTAAACATCTCAAATGCAACTCACCTTCAGTTCATGTTCGGCGTACGTCGTTTCGACGGGCACGTCACGACAGACAGGCGGACGTGGGCGTGTCCTGTTACCTGGGCGTGTCCTGTTACCTGGGCGTGTCCTGTTACCTGGGTGCCCATATATGGAGCGGTACCCGCGTTCAGCCTATTCATTACGAACGGCAACCAGCGCCAAGCGGTGTCAACTCGCCAACGATTTTGAATTATTTTTTTTAAAACGAATGCGTAGTTTAATAGGCTGACTATTATAAACAGCGCTTAATCACGCGGCCATACCTTTATTTCGTTTACTGTTGCCGCTGAGCTGAAGAAAGATCCATGGACCAGGCTGGGTCACCTCTCCAGGCCATCTTCACTGTGCCACTTTCGAACACAGATCAGCATCTGTGTCCAATGATAGCTCCACGTTCCCATGGAAACTTCCAGAAGCTATTTCTGGAATATTGTGTCAAGTGTTGCCATATGAATCGGCATGTTTTTTTTATAGTGGAATGTGACACGCTCAATGATCAGACGGTTTCAAAGCATCTGATTGTTTCTGTTAGTTGAAATGGTGAATGCAGAGTAGAGTGACTCTGCAATGAGGCAACAGACAGGTTACTTTAATTGATTATTAAGTGAAAAAAGGGAAGTGAAATGTGTCCTCTAACCAATCACCCTTGGTGAGCAATGGGCAGCCATGACAGGCGCCCGGGGAGCAGTGTGTGGGGACGGTGCTTTGTTCAGTGGCACCTTGGCGGTTTTGAACCGGATTTGAACCGGCAACCTTTCTTACCCGCTAGGCCACCAATGCCCCTATAAGTACTATATCGTTACAACTGAATAGCTCCACAATTCAGGATTCCCATTAAAACCATGCATAAAAATTCAACCACAAACAATGTAATGTCATTTGACGGGTGTGCACAGCACACATTACAATGCCAGAAGACCTGCTTCATGTAATAATAGTCAACAAGGTCGATGACATTCATGCACAGTACACTGGCTGTTTATTGGGATCGTCAAATACATCCTCACCCATGGAAATGTGGGATTCATAAAATTGTTGACACGATCTGTTGTTGAGGGTAATGGTGTGCGAATACAGCAGAGGAACAGGTTATTCAAGTCCCCCTACCGAGTTCCTGTTTACGCAGTTGACAAATTCAACACTGCATGATCCGTGGCCCCCACAAATAATATTGCAGAAAGGAAGAATGTAAAACATACCCATATCAAACATATTCAGCATTATTTGTTTTAATTGTTTGCAGGACATATTCTTGGTAGTACTGAGACACAGGCAGCACAGACTCTCTTAGAAACGGTAACAGGGTTATGGCTTTGGATATAAATATCGCACAAGCACCAAAGATCCTTGACAATGGCATGGAATTCAGACAATGCTAATAATTTCTTGCCACAAATTGCCAACCCTCACATGTGCAGTGTTAACATGTTAAGGACGGGGATGTGACGACACCACTCCAAGCTGTAACTTTTAGTCAGGAATGCACCAGATGGGAAAGGTCCATTTTGTTTTTAAAGAGGTCTGAAAATTCCTCAGAGAGCAGCTCGTGAAGTCCTACGCCGTCATGAGAGTAAACCCAACGCCCTCCACTCCAGTCGTAGCGCTTCGGCCCACTGGAAAATGAAGAGAAGATTAAGCAAGACTTTCAATGTTTTCGTCTATGCTGTCAACACTTGTGGCAAACATATGCATGTATATGTCTACCTGCTGGGCGAGGACAGCCATATCTGTCTGTTGGGCGTCTGTTTGTTGATGACGTACGTGCCGTGGCCGCACCCGACCTTAACTGTCAGCACGCCACTCTGCAGAGGGAAAACGCCAATCACCACTGACCTCACGGCCCAAAGAAGATAGCATAGCTGCATTGCATTTAAGTGAAAGTGTTTAGAATTGTCATTGTGATACAGCAAGCACAGCACACAGTGGCACAACGAAACCACTTTTCACCATCACCCTTGGTGAGCAGTTGGCAGCCATAAAAAGTGCCTGGGGAGCAGTGTGTGGGGATGGTGCTTTGCTCAACGGGACCTCAGTGGCACCATGGCGGTTCAGGATTTGAACCTGCATCCTTTCGATTATGAGCCTGCTTCCTTTGTTGCTAGGCCACCCCTAACCCTCTAACTATTAAATAATGGAGAATGCCACATAGAATGCAAATTCATAATTTTTCTTTTAGAATGTGTACATTATAAGGTTCTTATTTACAGGAAAATAACCATCCTGAATGTGGTAATCTAACCCTATTAGAAATGAGCAACCTTCAGAAAAAAATTCATGTTTCAGAAGGCCATAAACAAACCTCAGAGGTAGTTTTTAAAGAAATCAGATTGAAACAATTCCTTCAAAACCAGCCAACCATTTTTTAAAAAACATCTTATTATATAATATTAATTAAGTTATATAAGATGCCTGGTTATATAAAATGTCGGAAAGCCATTAAAGTTAAATTAAGAACCGCATGTCTATGTAAGATCTAATATCTATTAAAATATCCAACATATCCACTTACAAGCATCCAGCATGATGTTGTCCTGTTCATGGTAGTATAGTTTAGTGTCTATTTTCTTTCTTTTACAATTGCGCTATTGGGGGTCTGTGTGAAACAGTATTTTAATGCACGGTATACTGTGGCAATAAACCTCTCTTGAAATGATGTTTCTAACAGTGCTGTGCATCATGCCAAACCATGTCATGTAAGGCTTTAGCACCAAATCAGAAGCATCGTACAGGCCTACAAGCATTCATGTCTGCCTTTACATGCCACAAGACAAAGAAAAACGAGTTCCAGCAAGGAAAGTGTCGCCAACGTACATATGTTAACACACCGCGTCCCGGCCCTACCACACCATTGCCACGAGAGACCGCCATCTATCCTTTTTCTTATTGATTGATTCTTTCAGTTTGCCTGCTACTTTAAGGTTTGGTAAAAATGTCACCTGCATTGCGAAGGAATCTACACACCCCTCACATGCGCTCTTCACCCTTTTACCATCCAGAAACACGTACCAAAGCATTCGGGCCCTCACTGCCAGACTGTGATATAGCTTAATTCCACAGGCCATCAGACACATGAACACTCATGTATTTTCCTCTTTGGACTGACATATACACACACAGAAAACCTCTTTTATATTTATTATAAATATAATAAATATAAATGCACTATTCAATTTCTCACTTTGTGGTATTTACACTATATATATATATATATTTTTTGCAGCTTCATTACTAATTTCACTACATTTATCAGACGCCCTTATCCGGAGGGACTTACAATCAGTAGTTACAGGGACAGTCCCCCCTGGAGGAACTCAGGGTTAAGTGTCTTGCTCAGGGACACAAGTTTTGCACTGTCTGTCTTCTTTTTGTCTACATGTTTTTCTTGCGCTGCTTGTGTCCCATGTTTGCACTTTATGTAGCCCGGTCTGTCGATGTCACACACGTGCACTTTATGTCGGTACATAACTTTCCCCAGGTTCCGGAGAAAAGGTGTCACTTTCGTTTCACTGTCAAACATGCTTGTAGCTGAAATGACAATAAAGCTCAACTTAATATTGAAACTAATGCCTGGGATACTTGAGATCTGATGGATGGCAAGAAGACACTCAGCACAAGAGAAAGGGGCTTGAATCAAAAGCATATGCATTTTCAAAGCTGCATGACCATATTACTGTGCTTGGTGCTTTACAACTAATTCCTTATCATAATTATCATCATTAGTACTCAAAGTATGAGTCTGTTTGTTGGCATAATTGTCATTAAATCAAATTTTTAAAGCATGTGGCATCTCATTAACCAAATCGTTTGATTAATGTTGTGTCTTAAGAGGGCAGAGCCACCCAGTTATAAACATTCATGGCTGTACATTAGTAGCTTGTACTTTATCTCAGAGAGAGATAGGTTTTCTGTCCGGAAGGTAAAGTGTGTGTGTGTGTGTGTGTGTGTGTGTGTGTGTGTGTGTGTGTGTGTGTGTGTGTGTGTGTGTGTGTTTGTGTGTGGCTTATGGCAGATGAACCGAGAACGAGCTGCCAGGTCGGGAACGCGGCCCAATTCGTCAGCCGGGTTGCAGACAGCAGCCGTCCTGTCCGCAGCTGAAAAAGCCACAGCTTTATTACTCAAGCCTGTACAGACATCACAGAGACAGAGGAAGATGGGGGGGGGTAAATGACAAGGCAATGTTTCATCGAAGATGTAATTTATTTTTTTTTCTGAAGCAGCAGAAGTTGCCAGGCTGGAGGAGAAGTCCTCCCAGTCCTGATCGTGACAGGCTGCTTGCTGTGTGACATTAAATCGTCCATGGGAGGAGGGGTGTGAATGACCCATCAACCTGACAGCACCACCTTTGTCCCTCCGACTGGCCATCACCACCACCAATGACAAGCAGGACCAGTGTCTTGGTCTGAGTCAAATATTAACCAGTTTAAAGTGTCAGTCTACCAAATAGACTAACAGGGTGCTATAACTGATCTGGGACAGTGCCTACACCATTACCGACCATCCAAACCAGTATTGCCAGCATGGATCATCAGTGGCCTGCTCCCCCTTTGCTCAGCAGTTGCGAGAAGGATATAATGAAGAGACAATAACTGAACAGTAGTGATGTCCCATAAACACGACCAGTCATACAAATGCAGTCGAGCACAAAATGAACGAGACGAGGAACAGAACAACGCGGCACACGGGCGTCACGCTTGTTAATTAGACGGCTGAAAAATGTGTTCAAGAACCCACGGAGGCAAATAAATTCCTGCCTCCGGAAGACACCAGAACATGAGCAACACTGACACAACCTATTACAGAGGCTACGCTTCATCACCGCAGTAAATGCACAGGAGCAGGGCGCAGTCCACTGGGTCTACTAGCGCTGAAGACTGATGAAGATGGACTGGCTGAACCAATGCTGGCTCTTCTAATTAATGACAATTGTTTGGTGCATGTCATTTTGCATCCTACCTAGTGGTAGTCATATAGTGGTAGAACTTGAATTTCATCATGCATTTAATTGTGAAGAATCAACCTGCATAAACCTGAACTATACTATAACCAAGCACTCTGGTACCTAGCTCAATTTGTCATAAATAATTCGCACGACATCACGAAACAGGGGTTTAAATACGTGATGAACAGGACAGGGGAGACAACAGGTGAATATGTAACATGGACTAGATGGTGAACAGACACGAACAGGGCAGCTTTATACAATCACACACAGGTGAACACGATTAGAAAACATTACACAGGACTAATGTGAAACTCCGGACCGGAGTAACCCCTTCCGGACCGGATCATGACAGTTGCTGTCTGATGAAAATGTCCCTCAGGTTCCTGCCTTTGTTTTTTCTGCAGTAATAGCAGTTTATTTTTATTTTATATATATATATATATAATTTTTAGCATTTGTCCCACACCTACATAATTTACTGATTGGTAAAAATCTGTGCAATTTTTATATATAATACAATATCTATTTTGAGACTATACTGAGAAAGCCTTGACTCTTCTGACCCACTAACACGTTAACATCCCCTCTCATGGCGGGAGGTTCAGCTCCTCTCTTCAGTTTTTCATGCCGGGGTGTTGACATTCTGACTTGTTTATGGGATAAGCTCTTCCTACACTTTTAATCTCTGCCTCTGTCCTTCCACCATATGAGCGCTTTAAATCTGTGCCCAGCTGCTGAAGACCTGATCTCATAAATTCTACAAGAGAGGAACTACTGATCCCAATAAAAGCCCAACTTGGGTTCACAGAATCCTGACAAAAATAATATTAACAAAAAAATAATAGTGGAATAATCACATAGCAACATGGATGACAAAATAATGTAGACTAATGTAGAATTTCTGACTGGTTTGATATAACGATTCTGTTGCTTGCTACTGAAAAAATCATATTTTTATATAATCAGCCGCATCATATCATGCTCCGTACTGGGTCAGAGGCACATGGGGGACACGTCCAGCCTGACAGATGCAGCGGCTCTCCTTGGTCTGCTGTCTGGTCCCACCCGCGGTGAAGCCCTAATTGCAAATGCTGAAGTGGGACAGGAATCAAAACTGCGATGGCAACAGGGGCCAGACAGAGGGACCTCATCTCGCTGACTGAGAGAAGCTATGGGTTCACTTTATCTGTCAATTTTTTATGTTTTGCCTTCAGGGCATGAATTCAATCATGGAATCTGATTGGATGTCAACCTGCTGACCCACAAACTCGTAAGTGTGGACCACACTAACAAGTACTGATATAACCATTGTAGGTAATATAATCAGGATAATTATGAACTGTAAAGGAAAAAGTTATTAGAAATATTCAGCAGGATAGATCTGGCGTGTTTAGTATGACACTGCTAGTTAATTTATCATCATCCTTCATCTGCGAGAAATATTGTCTAATTTGTCTTAAGCAGGCTTCCAAATCTGGAATGTGTTCGTGGAGGTAGTGCATCATGTTGTGTGAGTGGCTGATAAAAAATGTATCGATGTAAATTACTCTGACAACATGAAAAAGTAGTATATAATGTCTGTAGCCAGTGCTGTTAATGAACTGCATGTCTACAGCAGCCCCTGGTGGACATTATGACGAACTACGTGTAAAATAATAATAATTATAATAATGATGACAATGATGATAAAAGCCGAACACAGTGAAAGTTTGAAGTGATAAAAACACAAAATGTGTTTTTGTTTCTATTGACTTGTGTATTGACTTACAGAGAAGACAACATCGTAATCAACTGCAGTAAAGTCCTCATCTGTAAGATCCTCAAAGTACTCCGCTAAGGCGTCCAAAGTTTCATCTGCCACCTTCTCATACATTGCTTCAGTGAGCTCACTGAAAAACATGAAACATTAAATAATGTTAACATCGGTAGATTATTCATATAAAAGCCTATTTTAAATGAACAACACAAATTACTAATACAATATTAATACAAAATACGTATCCTCTTTTTTTTTTTTTTTTTACCTGAACTGCAGTGCATTCTTCTCAGCACAAGCAGCTGTTATATGGAATAGTCTTTCATGACCACATCCTACTGGTCCTGGTAACTGTAAAAGTTGTTAATAAACCAGACCCATTAGCTTCTAACTAGTTTATAATTGATGACGTACAGACCTGTCCTACTTTGTGCTGAGAGCTCCTCCAGATGCATGGTGTAAAACATGGCCTTGCATTCTGTGATACATTTCTTGCCGGAGTGATGAGTTGATGGACATTCTGAATGACGAAAACGTGACGAAATGCATTAGGTAGAAAAACGCATCACAGCTTAATTCTTGTAAACCAGTAAACCTGAGTCTACTGTTGTTGTGTAAACTACCAACTACCGTCGTGCATGAGAAACAACTGGTTCAGTCAAGGAAATTATACATTTTGGACCATTACGATTATATATACACATTTTTAAACGCGTTAACGTGTTAAATAGTTTATTTCGCAGTGCCCATCAAACATACATCGGTGTTTACATGCGTTATGCATACGCGCGTTAACTTCTTGCCATCGATACGGGTAGGAAGTTAACCAGCTAACGACGTCGGATCGTTGCATTAAAGTGAAAATTACCTTTTCCGCTAGACGACTGGTTTGGGCCTGGTTTGGAGCGCTCGAAACAGCATAAATAAGCGAGTTCTGGCGCATACACTGGCATCCCCTCGTTAACCTGAACATGGCTACACACACAAGGATACGCATAGAATCTGCCATCGATTGGTTGAGACTGGAACAGAGTAGGAATGTCACCGCAAATTGACAGAATAGTTATTAACAGGCTCGTAATATATTTTATAGGGGGGAAACGCTATGGCATGGCACAAAATAATTAGAAGAAAGGAGGAGGTCGATCACTGACAGGATGATTAGATTCATGTGACTAAATGTAAGTAAAACCGCTTTAGTGTCGTCTTTTCATTTAAGGGTTCTGTGATGCTTGATACGTATTTACTGTCCTCAAATTGGACAAGACTGCATGGCCGAGACACCCACTGTATCGTTCGAATCGTGGGAAAAGGTGCAGCCAGAGATTTTAACTGGGACGCTCAAGATCGATACTATCGACAGTCTCCTCAAGTGTCTGTTTGACTTCTCGCGAGATTAGACTTGAGACTACGGATGCCGAGATGGGGACATTTACATTTACATTTACATTTATGGCATTTATCAGACGTCCTTATCCAGAGCGACTTACAATCAGTAGTTACAGGGACAGTCCCCCTGGAGCAATTTAGGGTTAAGTGTCTTGCTCAGGGACACAATGGTAGTAAGTGGGATTTGAACCTGGGTCTTCTGGTTCATAGGCGAGTGTGTTACCCACTAGGCTATTACCGTCTCTTGCACTGTCGACACAATTAAGTCAAGAAAACAGAAGAAATTTGGCCAATTGTACAGGAAAACAAATTTCAGTAAACACAGAATTACACACATTCCTATTTTACATATTTTTATACTTATTTTAATATATGTATTTATGCCAGTTAAGTTGTACTGATTGTAGTGATACTCTACACGAAAAGGCAAGAATAAAAATTAACCCACCAACGTATATGACCCATTATTTTTCGAATTAAGTCGTCACATGCTTTTTTTACAACCAAAATAAAATACACGAGTAAATTAAGAAATAAATCAATTGCTTCCAAAATATGTCACTTTGGCTCCCATTCAAATGCAACTAAATAAAAAATAAACTCTGACCATAAACTTTTCCGGTAAAATCAATAGACTGACTGGGTGCATTAAGACTGATTGAATGTCAGAAAAAAATCTAACTTTTCCATTTTAAAAATCTCTAATGAACACAGAGCACTTACGAATTTACACACACAAGCATGTACACACACATACACACACACGCAATATAGCTTGTGCAATATAGCTCAAGGCATCTGTCTGTCCTCATTTATTGCTATATTTATTCCATATTTATATATTGACCCTCGCACACTCAATGCAATAACATGTCTATCCAATAACAGTCGCTCTATTCCAGCATCATATCTGTAGCGCCTGTTTAATAACAATAAAGACATTTCACAGATGGACATATTTCACGTCCAAATGGCACAGTAACACATAGCATTTATTTAAAACACAGACTCTGATTTACTTTATAATGTTTAATAAATTATAGTCTCAAAAGCAACATATAGGCAATAATATAATTCAGTTTGATAACTTTAATATGGTCTCTACAGAACGGATTATTCTACTCTTGCATTCTAATGAGAAACCAACAGGATGCTTACATGTGAAAAGGATGTCCTGAGAAACACATTTCATTCATAACACCCTTACTGCAAAAAGAAGACGTTACCCTCCATTGTCATTGTGCCAGGCTATGGGCTATGTGTAATTTTTGTGTTTTCGATCATCCAAAAAAGAAAAATAAAGAGCTACAATTTTGGCAACTCCTCTAACAAAATACAAATTCGAGACTATGTTCAATACATACAACTTTCCGTACATAAAAAGTGCTGTTTGGGGATCAACCCATTTGCTGCTTCTGCAAGCTAAACCACACAGTCGTCTCTTGCCGTCGTGGCAAAGCAGTATTAACTTGTGCAAACCGACTGGAATTCCCAGTCCTAAAGATGAACTGAAATGGGGCAGCACACCAGGTGATTGGGCTCTTCTGCAGCCAGGAGCGATCTGCATCTATTTACAGATTCAAATACCACGTCGCCAGTTTCCTTCAGTCCTGGGAGAGGCGCGCTGCTGCATGTACATTTAGCGTGGTGCTATCATCTTCATCATGGTTTTATCATTTTGTCATTGATGTGATGCGTGGCCTTTCTGTAGGCCGCCATGAAAACCATTGGCAGGACCGAAGAGCGTCTCTGGAGTGCGGTGCAGATGAGCGAGGTGGAATAGTGTTTGGGGAACTGGGGTCCTCTGTTGTGCCAAAAGAGCCCCGGTTTTCAGGTGAGAGAGGTAATGATGGTCGTGTAACGCTGTGATCCACCCTTTCACTGGAATAAAGATCATAACATACACTGTCATGCATCATAAGTTAAAATGACACAGCGTGGTTTTAGAAGACCGGCTGAAATATGAAAATCAATCACTTAATACATTAGAGGTCCATTTCCTTTCATGGAGTCAGCCTAGTACAGTACTAAAAGTGTTTTATTTAAAGATTTCTGTTACTCTAGGACTAGACTGAATCCATGAACAAGAAATTGACCCTAAAAATGAATTCAGCTGCTCCTGTTAGGGGTTGCCACAGTTTATGCCATATGCCCTCTCCCATTTAGTCGGTCACATGCGTCCCCACTGTCCCCACAGTATATTCAGAATATTAAACTCATACTCTAACGTTTTACTGTAATACAAAACAGTGATTGTCATTGTGACACACTGCAGCACAGCACACGGTGACACAATGAAATGTGTCCTCTGCTTTTAACCCTCACCCTTGGTGGGCAGTGGGCAGAAATGACAGGCTTTTTTGTGTAAATTACATATAAAGTCATCCTTATTAATAAAAAGTTGATACTTTCATAATAAATATAAAGACGTTTTTAGCTTGCAGATTTTAATTTGCAGTGCCATGTCTCATCTGCACTTTATGTCATTGTCAAAATGTTTGCTCCAGTCACGCTATTCCAACCCTCTGTGTTTGTGCACAAGGTTAGGTTCACAATGATTGTTCTGGAATATCTTAATATCACAAGATGCTGCAGCATAAGCTCATAGATGTGCGCAGCCTCACCAAGTAGATGTCGTAGACAGATCCATCATCTCTGTCCATGTCCATGGTGCTCTGCTCAGACGTCAGGCAGATGGCGCTGTCCTCCAGTGTGAACGTCGAGCTGGAGGCTGCGTCTTCTCTGCAGGAAAATGAAACACGCAAAATGAAATGGAAATGAGAATGAAAATCAGGCTGATGCAGACAGGCTGTAGGTCTCTGACAGGCGTCCTGTTTCACAGTCAGCCCTGAGCCTTGAGAATGAATGATCATCTGCGGATAATAATATTAGCTGAAATGGCGGCGCACACCTAATCCAGTTTAACAGGATATTCACTGGAGAACTTTGAACTTGTGTACAACTTCCTTGTACAGCTGTGAACTGTCTGAAACGAGGCAAAAACCTCGATTCTCTGACATTTTTGCCAAATTTTTGTTCAGACGTTTCTCGGTGAAAAAACTCGTGGACCCGTGGTTGTTGGCTCAGCTTTGCGAGTAAGCAGCCACAGAAGATCCCCGTCACCTGATTCCCGACAACTTTATTGCAGGAATGTGTTTACTGTTTCACCACCCGTAATTACTTGACGAGCGCTCACACCAGCTCTTACGAGGGCCGACCCGAGGAAGGGTCCACTTTTTACCGTCTGAGTCATCAGAGGCTACTTATTAACGCCCAGCCCGCCCTAATGTTTTCCTTCGCATTTTCCTTAACACAACAGTATGATCAACCTCGCATAAGAGGCTCAAATCCTCTCGTTTTACTGGTTATAATGGTCCGCGCTGTTTGGAAACAACACCCAGACGGGTGACCTCTGTCGGGTTGGGCTTAAATATTTATTCAGCCTTTTGATAGAAAATTCCGTGGCGACGCGGACGTGGGGCAAGGGCACGAGATCAGAGCGGCTTCAAAGCGAAAACCGCAGTGACAGGATAATAGCAGGGCCGCGGCAGGTGGCAGGTGAGGCGAGGATGTTGAAAGGGTGGGATGTATTTACCCACAGGGGCCTGTTGAAAGAACACCTCTGCCGGGCCTGAGGTCAACACTGAGCAGGTGCGGTAAATAGGTCACGCCGTGGGTTTTTACCTGTCCTTCGACTGGCCGTCCACCGACTGCTCGTTCAAGAAGATGAAGGACGACGTGGAGTGCGTGGTGCCCATGGAGGAAGACTCATACAGGGACGGTGTAACCGGGACCAGGTCGGGCCGGCCGCAAGAGCCGAACACTGTGGAGAAAGTAGGACTGCATGGTTCATAATTAAGCTAACCACATTTTATGCATGTTTTCCCCTCAACATCATGCTGAAAACGAAAGTGCTGAGACGCACACTGCACAAGCGGAGCCCGTAGTTAACGATTGCCAAATGCTCTAGTTGCCCAAAAGCCCCCGTCACTTCCGAAGAAAGACAGCAGTTGAGTGGCAGTGCTGACTGCAGGGTTTACTCTCGACCCAACCCAATAATGAGCAACACGTCTGTCGGCCGTGATAGAAGTTTCCAGAAAGCCAGATAAGACGAACTCGGAAAAAAGATGCAGAAAGGCGGCCGCCTACAGCGCTTATTAACACACACCGCTTTTTCAATAGAATTACTTTAGGAATGCTGATTCATATGTAAAAAGAAAGATGGACTGTGGATGTTATAATGATTCAGTGTAGCAGGAATGAGGAAGAGGACGGCTCTACCTTGTCCATCCAGACTAGCGAGGCTCCGGGCCCCCGCCAGTCTCTCTTTCCTGTCCACGTCTTTTTCCTCGTTTTGAGAAGAAAGGATCTCCTGTGACGAGGACTTCATGGCCACTATGGAGCAGCGTGTCCTCTTCGACGGTGAGAACCGGATCGCTGTGGGCAGGAGAAATAAGAAAAAAACTGAGCAATGTTCCCTTGTCCATTTTGTGAAGGAAAGCGTGAAATGGAATCCTCGGCCTCAGGACGGCTATTTCACCAATTTCTTTACATTGATGAAGCAAAATCCCTTCATGGCTTTAATTGATCAACACCAGACCAAACAAATTATCCAGCACAGTTTCAGAAGAAAATAGACTTGAAAAGTCTGCATGTAGTAGAATGGGTGGTCTTCACACATATAAGAAAGTGAAGTGATTGTCATTGTGAAACACTGCACCACAGCACATGGTGACACAACGAAATGTGTCCTCTGCCTTCAACCAACACCCTTGGTGAGCAGTGGACAGCCATGACAGGCGCCCGGGGAGCAGTGTGTGGGGACGGTGCTCAGTGACACCTCAGTGGATCGGGATTCGAACTTCCGCTTCCAAGAAAAATTACTGTAGTAACGATCAGCTACGAAGCAGACCCATAATTGTAAGTTTGCGGGTTCGAGTCCCATACCGTCAAAGGTGACACTGAGCAAAGCACCGTCCCCACACACTGCTCCCTGGGCAACTTTCATGGCTGCCCACTGCTCACCAAGGTGATGGGTTAAATGCAGAGGACACATTTCGTTGTGTCACCGTGTCCTGCAATGTTTCATAATAACAATCACTTCACTTTCACTAACAGTTAAAAATAGTTGATTGCCATTACACTTACATTGCAAATATGGTTACAGTAATTCCAATTACAGAAAAAGCCCCTATGACTGTAACTGTAAGTAAAGATATTGAAGTGCAGCAGCTAAAAGGCAATTATAAGACTTACGCAGAATTTTCCGGAATACAGTGGTGCCCATGAACTTCAGAAATCTGTTGGCATAGAAACCAGGCCGGTGCACAGACACTGTGTCCTGAAGGGCAGAAGCAGCATTGGACATTAAGCTGTAAAAGCATTTCAAACAATGCGTTCGGAGAGAGGGTGCGGGTGAAGTTTCCTTACCCCATCGTAAACGAGAGCTTTCCACGAGTGCTCCAGCTTCTTGATAAACCTTAGAGGACATGAAAGAGCAAAATTTGACGTGTGTGGCTCAGAATCAAGTTAAAGCTTAAGAAGCTCCCTGCCATTGCTCCTTCTTTTCTGTAAAATTACATTCAGTATTCCACAGGTGGGAGATATGTCATACTGGGGATGATGATCATAACTGGAAACGTGACTGGGCAGTTTTCTGGAGGACACCAACGTCCTGACCATGTCCTCTATATTTCCATAATCCTTAATCAGAATCATGGAAAAATGCCCTGCAGATAAAACTCCCGTATAACAGCACTGAGTAGGATCCTGATGTCCAAACGCCACAGACATTTACAGCATTTATCACATTTACAGCATTTACAGACATGCTTACAGCATTTAAGACATGCTTGTCTATTGATTTTGGCTGTCATAAAACTCCATCAGGCTCCACCACAAGGCCCTATGTCGGCTCCACAACACTAGACTGTGCAGATCGGATTTCTGACCATTGTTTGGAGCGCACTTGTTGTGGAGCTGGGCCGGTGACGGAGTCTTTTGGACAATGCAGCACTTTCGGGAACAGATTATCAGGAGCGTTCCTCACCTGTACGACTGCAGGATGTCGATAATGCCCAGAAAGATCACCAGCTTCTCGTCCTTGTTTGTCTTGCACGGAATTCCGCCCATTCTGAAAAACAATTTTATAAGCAGGAAAGTCAAGATTGGGTCAGTTTAAACAGTATTTTTCATTAGCACACCCTGAAACCTCTGTGAGACATTGGTAAGCATCCTCCAGTCTTTTATATCAACTCCAAGAGTTCTCTAGTTTCTTTTGAAACACAGATATAATTCAATCTGTATTTAATGTATAATGGCTACATACAAAAAGGTTTATTAATTGTGTGCTATTAAAGAATGCAGGAGTGAAATCTGACCACAGATCTAATTGTGAGGCTCCAGCAGTTACTGTATCAGCAGTGAAAACAGGTTTTCAGAGCAGGATTAGGTTCTGGACAATGAGATGTTACACACTCTGGGTTTATGTGTGTACCGTGTGCGTGTCTCAACATAGTTTACACATCAGCAAATGTCCGCTAGATGAATTTCCAGTGTTTACACACGGAGTCAATGGCGTCCGTAATAACCCTGATTGTGAACAGAACACCGTCCCATTGTCCTGTGTACAGAGTCGCCATGGTGAAAAAGCATTACACTCATACACAGGATGACAAAAGCTGCCACGGTCGGGCAGAGGAGGTCTGTCACTTACGTGTCATCAGTGGTCAGGGCCTCGGCGGCCTTCCCGTCCCCCTGGATGGACTCCATGGCTGTGGAGTAGAGGACCCTCTGGCCAACAGGGCGTCCCACTTGCCCCATCTCTCCATCCCGGTTATTCTGTTCTAGCACGTGAACGCCCAGCAGAAGACTGTAGTCCATGATCTTAAAGCTCTCCAGCACCTGATGAACAAAACATCCATATATCAGTCCTAATTACACCAAATACTCCAACAAACGGCCAATTAGTGAGAAAAATGCTTGCTTTGTCACCAAATCTCAACCAGATATTATGGAGTAATGTCTTAGACCCCATCTTGAAAAGTCCAGAAAATGTTATAGCTGAGACATTAGCAAACATTCGTCATACACCATGTGTTACAGAGCAGGGAATTTCCTTGAATTACTTAAAAGACCTATACCTTTATAATAAATATTTTAATTCCTTTTCAGTGTCAGAACGATTGCATTTTTGGAGAATGTCCTTCTACTTCTATCTCTAACTACAGTCAGAATGGCATAAACGATTCAGGGCGGAGCCAACTAAGTGCCAACAATTTAGAACAATAGTTTTTAAAGCACAACTCCCATCTGTGGAGCTTATCTGACTAAAATGCTGATAAAAAATGAGTGGTGCGTGCCTGAGACACGTGCAGGTGCTAATGGGATCCCTGCTTTACATCAGGCCATTTTCCTGCCCTATTCAAATACATGCCCTTTGAATGGAGCCTGCCCACACCAGATTTGCCTTCCTTCTGGTCAGACCACACATGCAGATGGGAATTGTGATGGCCTTATACATTCCCATTTGGTCAAGGAATGTGGGCCAGTGTCACCGTGGTGACATGGAAACAAGTAGACTTTTAAAAGAGGGGGATGTCAGCTGTCAAAAGCAACAAATCATTTCATTCTTTCTGATACACAAAGAGATTTCAACCAGTTTATCCAGTGTAACAATATCCCATTCTAGGTAGGGTCTTGGTATAGTCTTCAGCCAAGCGTTCACCATTTCCACCAGAACCATTACGATCTGATTAAAAAAAAAAAGTCAAAAAAGCTGGATGAAGAAAATGAGAAAATGTTGAATTATGTTCAAAATGTTCAAAAATTGAGCTCCATTAACAGGAACGGAGGCTCTTACAGGAGCTAAGAGGGATATCCTCCATGATGATGATTCTCCATGTATTATTAACCAAATCCTTTCATTCGCCATATGTCATGGGACTGCTGGTGTGAGGAGGAACGTAGCCTATTTCTCCCTCTGTGACCCACATACAGGGCCTAAGAGTGTCCCCTATCTGCTGCCAGCATCTCTTCGGTTTCTCTGGACTGGTGCAGGTTTGTGCACTACTGCACTACTGCTTGCGTCAGATTTTAGCTTCGGAGGCATTTTGCTGGCTGTTCAACAGGAAACTGTAACAGCATAAAAACAAACAAACACTGAGCACTGCTCGCATACAAAAAGCCCATCCCGCCTTTCTCATGATGCACAGTGAGGTCAACAAAGGTTTTTCTGTCAATGAAAATGCAGAACCGTGTCTACAACTGTGTCTACATCCCATGTCAAGACGAGTCCTCCGCCCTGTCTTTCTTCCTCTTTTTTTTGTCCTTCGTTCACTTTCTGTGAACTTGGTATGCATGTGACTTGCATTAACATTCAAGCGTTTTAGCGGGTTGCCTCGAGGAGCCTCGTGAGAGAGATCTTCAGAAGATCTCTCACACTTTCATGTTATGCTGTATTTACAGTTTTACTTTTAAGAAGCAGATACAGATACTTTTAAGAAGCTGGAAATGTATGTAGTGTGTATCTTAGATCATTTAACTAACAATATAATTCAAAAAACAAATAGCATTTATGAAGGTTGCTCTTAATTAAATTAAATTCTGAAAAGAACTGAAGTCATTGTGAAACACCGCAGCACAGCACACGGTGACACAGTGAAATGTGTTCTCTGCATTTAACTCATCACCCTAGCTGAGCAGTCGGCAGCCATGACATGATGTGGGGACGGTACTTTGCTTAGTGACACCTGAGTGGCACCTCGATGGCTCAGGATTTGAATTGGCAACCTTCTGATTATGTGTCCACTTCCTTAGCCATTCCAGGGCCAGGAATTTACTTGGTAGACTGCCAGTCCAGCTACATCATCAAATACTACAAGGCAGCTATAGTCTCAGCGTTACCTAACATTGACGTATTTAGCGAAGCCATGACACTCGTTTTTGTCATTGAATTAACCGTGTGGCTACTTCTTACCTCTTTAAGTGACAGAGCGATTGTTCCTGGGCAGCATTAAATATTTGTTTTTGCCATTGACCTATTGTTAAGAACGTTCACAATGAAACGGCGAATGGGCAGCTGGCTGAATAAGTTTTGCAAGAGGCATGTTGTCTTTTCCGGATCTTGTTGCATCACCTATTCTTGGCGTCAACGTCCTTTCCTTAGTCACTGTATATACTATTAGAAAGAATCAGATTAGACCTTTGGTCCAAATATCTCTTTGGTTAATGGCTGCTATGGTTATGCCCATAAACTACTGTCTGCTGTCTAGGTTTAAACAGCAAGCAAAATTATGGCTAATTTGTCCAAGAAAACCAAGTAAATGCAACAGTAAGTCATGTAAAGGGAGTCTGTGAATATGATTTGGAACACCCTCAGATGACATAGCACATCAGCTAAAGGCATTCCAAGTGCAGTTACATAAGCCAGAACATGCTAAAGCGTCAGCTCTTCATGTAATCTAGTTTAGCAGCTAATGCTCTGGAATGGGTGGGAATGTCAGACCTGGGACCTAAGACCCCCATCTGGATGGCTGTTTGAGCTCAATTCTGGGAACATTTCTTAATCACATTTCTGTGTTTAGGTTCCTGTCACGTCCTGAAACAGGGGGCAGCGCTGGAACAGAGCTCAGTGGAAACGCAGAGCGAGTCTGCCAGCCAGAGACTGAAGAGCACAAAAAAACACAGCCAAAGCACTCTGACACTGAGGCTTTCCATTTACTGGAGAGCGAGAAGTGACATAATGGAAACAATGTCACACATCAAACAAAAAGTCAAACCCCAGTCCATTATGGAGTGCCATGATTGCCAAAATTAAATAGATAAATATATTGATAATTAAATAATAAAATGCATCACGAATTATTTAAAATGGGAGAATAAAAAACCTAATTTGTATTAATTATTCTATATGACATGAATTATAAAAACAGAAAATTAATTAATTAATAATGTTTTGAAATATTTCACTATTTATTTAATTTGGCCACATTCAGCACATCATGAACTACTTCTATCTGTCAGTCTGACACATAGTAAGTGGGAGGGGCTAATGCTAATCTAGCCTGTGTCTTTTATCGCATGGTGCTACCATTCAAGATATTTGTCAGAAAGGGCAGAAATAACTCCCTCAATAAATTCCTGCATTTTACCCACTACATATTTCGGTTCAGCATCCCCTGTAGACTTGACATAGACAGCTAATCCTACAATGTCTCTTATCCATTAATGGTAGTGCCATGTTGGAATGGTCACAGCTTCACACCAAACCAATCGTGCGTACAAGACGAGGCTACATCAGTGTTAGCCTTGCCCACTTACTTTGATGGGTCAGACTGTAAATCACTCCATAGTTCATCGGCAGCATCATCTGAAACAGACCCAGTGTTCTTACTTCTTCGGCACTTCATGTAATAAACAGGGCCCTGTTTTTATAGTGGTATATTACAAACAGAGTGTTGGGGGAAACATTATTTATGTCTTCTAAACCTACAGACCTACATAAAACTAATAGGTAAGTGGAGATTTTATTTGGATTAAAAAACACAACTACATGTGCACTGCGCTCCTCTCCAGTTCAGTGCAACAGCATATAAAAGTACAGAGGACTGAAAAACCACAACTAGTCATAATATACTGTTCAATAGGAACTGTTATTTGATTTTAAAGTCATGGCATTTTGGCTGATAAAGTATTTTTCTTAGTTTGCCCACCATTGGCAGATTGACCAAAAAGTCTATTTAGGGCAAAATAGCTCTTACCAAAAAATGGCTGCTAAAGTGAAAGTGATTGTATTTTTGACACAGTGTGACACACAGCACTCGGTGCACAAAACAAAATATGTCCTCTGCATTTAACCCTTCACCCTTAGTGAGCAGTGGGCAGCAATTAAAGTCACACGGGGAGCTGTGTGTGCTTGAGCAAGGTACAGTTCCCCCAGTTTTCAGTTTCCCCTATGATTTCACTGCAAAAACACCCAAAACAATCTTTTTTTAATTTTTTTTTTTTAATTCATCACCTGACAAAAAAGCATGCACTTACCCGACAGTCCCGCTGCAGAGTCTTGGTCAGGGCATTGTATGTCTCGGCATCAAAGTACAGGCCGTCGTGCATGTCCTGGAAGTCCAGGTCCTTGAAGGTGGGACAGGATTTCTCACGTTCCTTCCTTGAGGCTCTGCGTTTGTAGGTGGAGCCCTTCAAATCATATTTGTACTGCATCTTCACCGAGCGCGGCAGCACATTGTTCATCACCACCAGGCGGATGTTCATGCCACCTGACTGAACGCAGTAAAGTCCATAGAACTTGGGCAGCAGGGTACGAGGATTCTGGTTAAGGTTCTGTAGCACAAAGAACACACCCCAATGTAAATAATGCCTGGAAATATCACATGATGTCTTAAATGGTTAAATTTATATATTATATCACAGTTAGATTGAGCATGGCATTTTAACTGGTTAAGAGGAATCCTAGGAGTGAAAACATCTGTTTAAACCTCTTTACATATCCTTCTTTTCATCATAGAAGATAAATCTAGTCATTATGTCCCAGCATCCATACAAATTGAAGGTTAACACATAGCATCATCACAATAATAACCATAAGATGACATAATTTACTACCAACTGCAGCATCATGCATAATGATATAAAAGAGGCTGTGATGGCTGTCAATCAACTCCTCTACCAGTATGTCTGAAAGATGAGCCGAAAATCTGCGATATGCATTCTACAGTTTGTCTAGCACAGAGCACTTCTTGAATGCCTGTTTAATCCTTTGCACAACAACTGAAGTTCCTACAGCCTCTCCTCACGTGACTGAGTTGTTTTGTGCAGCAATTTGCAGATAAGGTTTAAAAAACCTGTGATATCATGACCACAAAGAAAATAACACGTTCTTTGAGTATGGATTGGTGGGACAGTTGACAGGTTTTCATTTGTTGTTTAACTGGTGTTCAGTGGAATAATAGAGGTTAAAGTTTAGGTTTTAAATCAACATCATGCCTCATTTGCATTGGCAACCTGTCCAACATAGGTGGTGGTAGTAGCCCACTGGGTTAGACACTTGCCAATCAACCAGAAGTCACAGAGTCAAACCCCACTTGCTACCACTGTGTCCCTGAGTAAGACACTTCTCATGGTTAAGCACTTGCATTAAATGTCAATGAGGTGACAGATGCTTATCACACTCACCATATAATAACCAGGAAGTAGTTTCTGCAGAAACTCAGCTTCCTTGTGCTGGACGGTTTTGATGATGAACTCATCGTCGCTGGTTAGGTAAAAGAGAGAGCCGCTGGCCCCGGGGTTGGACAGCTCAATGAGAGGCTCTTTACAAATGGAGTACTGGAAAACATGACAAAGCAGCCTGTTAAACAACTTCAGATGGTACGTTCCAGGGAACCCACATTACAGTGAACAAGAACATAAAAACATCGTTCTCCAGAATCCGGAAGGATTATTTGGCCATTTGCATAGTTTTTTTTTTTATATATAGAAAACATACCCAGCCCCAGTGGCTAAATGTGGAAGAAATGCTTTTTTTATTGTTGTTTGTACAAAATATCAGCTGTACCCTAGGCATCTATCACGTCTAAGCCCTGGCGTCCTGACATCGGCCCGAACACAACCAGCCAACCACCCTCGCCCGCCCCGTTCTCTTGCGACTTCCTGACTAATGAAAGCCAAGAGTCACGTTGAGGGCTGAACACAAACACATGGCCATTTCCACTGCGCTAGAGGTCAGCGAGTGTGTGTGTGTGTTGTCTTAATTAGCCTCTGCCGACTCCACTAGATGAATAAATACATAACAAGTACACATCAAGCCAGGCTTGTTTGTCTCCTTCTGCGTTCTTTCTCCAAAAAACCAGACGTCTGCGCCCACCCTCTGCATATCTGCATAATATTTTTTCTGAAGCTTATCCACTCGGCGACACTATCACTCAGCGACAGACAAGACCTAAAAAAAAAAAAATGTTCTGTACAGCATATGGCACTAATAAACCGCACAGTACAGTTGCTCCAACTCTCACGCTGCTTATGATAAGCAGAGGTGGCAAGAGGCCATGCATTCTTCACTCAAGTATAAGTATAGAGAGCTGAAGTATTCACTTCATGAAAAAATGAAGCACTCCACTATACATGACGAGGCTTCTAATCCTCAACGTTATATCAGACGCCTCTCGTAATTCACCTGTCACCTTGTTGTGTGATTTGCAAAATTAGGCACACCAATGGGACACACTAATGTTCGTTCTATATGTGTTTATAATCTGTTGAAATTGGTCTCTGATGTCTGGATGGAACATAAAAACAGTAGAACGTACTGTTAAACATGTTAAAACATAAGAAAAAACACATGTCGAATTTTATATTGCGCATTGTTACTTCCCATATCCGATGATAAGACAGTGAGTGGCTGTCCCAGGACAGGATTACCCACTGACAGAGTTGCTCTGCACCTTCCTCAGCCTAATTAAACCGCAATCGCACTTCCACCCAGGAGAGACGCCATTACAGTAATAATTGCTGTCACGTTCCCAATTAAGCCGGCCACGACCTGCGTGTTTTCAAGAGGAGCAGAACTGCAGATGAGGCTGGTGCTGCAGAGCCGACTGCAGCAGGCGACACACACACACACACACACACACACACAGATAAAGGAAAAAGAGGAAGGTGGGAGTGTTGAGGGTACTAACAGATGTTTCTACACACACTAAAGCCCACAGGCCGCACTTGATATATTAAAATGACTACCGAACACCACAGCTAAGGAAAACTGAAGAGTGACGAAGGTTAATACTGCTTTAACTCAAATCCTGCCTCTGACTGGTGTCAGATTTGGGGTTAGTGTTTGGTCCCTCAACATTTGGGGTTGGTATTTGGAAACACACTGGGTTGAAATTGAGGTCAGTCACAGTAAGGTTCCTGTGGACCTTAATGCTTCCCATTTCAGGAAACAGACAGTAAAAATCACTGCTGGTCCCTTAATAACTGGGCGCAGTGTATCCGGGGCCACAGCTCACAACGTTGCAAAACAAGAAGAAACTACAAGAAGAGTTCATTATACATTATATATACTCCACCTTAACACCCACCTTATGCACTAGTCATATGTATCGTTATAGTATGAAAGGAGATTAAAATGAACCTGCATTATGTCTATTGAAATTGTTAGCAAAACTGACCAAAACTGGCCTAGCGGTTAAGGAAGCGGCCCTGTAATCAGAAGGTTGCCGGTTCGAATCCCGGTCCACCAAGGTGCCACTGAGGTGCCACTGATCTAAGCACCGTCCCCACACACTGCTCCCCGGGTGCCTGTCATGGCTGCCCACTGCTCACTCAGGGTGATGGGTTAAATGCAGAGGACAAATTTCACTGTGTGCACCGTGTGCTGTGCTGCTGTGTATCACCAGTGACAATCACGTCACTTTCACTTTAATTAGAATATCCAATAGAATACATGTTTTCATTGTAAATTAAACTTTTACGTACTTTGTTACAGTTAATTACAGTACAGAGCTTGCTGAGCACAAACAGAACTTACTTTAGTTTCAATGCTGCAAACATAACATTACGTCACACTGCATGGATCAATGTTTGCACAAGAAGCTGATGGCTATAATCTATTATTTGCTCAAAACTCAGTTTTAATCAAACATGGTCTTTCAGACATGTCATTTAAATTTTTGACAGCAGTTTACTAAAATGCATATACAGATCCGTTATCTGGCCCGTCGATTACTAATAATCAGTACTAGTATCAAGATCTACTGCACTGTTCTACGATGTAGTTCCCACAATATTTCTTACCAAGTAGTCATCAGGTTTGATCCCAAAGAGTTCCCGGAAGTAGCGGAAGGCCAGTGGGGCATAGGTCTTGAAGCGGAAGTCGGGGTAGTGGTGTGCTGGGGTCAGGTTGCTGCCCTCGCTGAGCGGCAACAAGGAGAAAAAATCATTACCGTTCAATACACTCAGACATCTTCGCTGACACATCTGCTTCTGATGGATCCTTATTTTTTTAAATGTTTAAACGTCCCCTGTCATGAAAATTTAACTTGCGAGAATATTTAACATTACAAGTTCCCCTAGCCTGTCTATGCTCCTGGAGTGGCTAGAATCTGGAGTTTGTCCCCTTATGTCGCCATAAGGGGAAAGGTTACCTCCCCTTTCTCATGCTTTTTCCATTCAGAGAATTTCCCACCCCTCCCCTAAAACATAATCTCCACCGACCATCATGGCTTCCAAATGAATGCTCTTGTGATTGGATGTAAAAATGAGTACAAATGTATTTTTTTTGTCCCGTCATGCGAGACGTGACTTCCTGTTTGTGCCAACCATAGTGGTTGTATGAATGATGTTGATGACGTCATTTCTGCATATGTGACATCTTCTCCTGCCTCTCTCCTCCTAATTTGCATTTAAAGCTGCAGACACGCGTCCTGTGTGACTGGCCAAAAGTGGCTGTAATTCTGCACCGCGGCTGAATTTCGGAAAGAGACTTCAGATGCAGTATTAGGGGACAAACAAGACCGATATAAAAGCAAAAAAAAAAAAAATCATGACAGGGAACCTTTTTTTTACCCTCCCACTGTCCACTTGAACTCTTGATCTTTGGCCCAAAAATCTCAGTAAACTGCTTTCAGATAGTGACTACTATACATGATTGACCACAATGGGATTACAGTCCGCTTCTCTCAGCCCAGGGGAGGGGATAGCCAAGGGAAAACATGAAATTGTTCAATATACAACAGTTCTGGGACCATCTGATCTCTTTCTGAGCACATTTAACACGCCAGTGCCAGTATATGGTTACTGCACTCAAGACCTGAGGACAAACTACACCTCGTGTTTACCAAACCAGTACAGTGAACGCAAGCTGGAAACCCGTGTCCACCGAGCTTGTGGTTCAGTATTGAGTTATCACCGCCTGGAGGCGAGGGGGTCCGCCTATGAAAGCATCGGCCGGGGATATGACACCAGTGCAACCCCAGGTAGGGACAATAGGTTAAGGTGTGTCCTGGGAAAAGAGCTGTGACCCAATTAAAAAAAAACAATCAATCTCTTTTAATCAGGAGGGACGTTACTGACCTGCTTCAATAAATGGCTGAATGAGTTGAGCTGATCCGAAACAAACAAAGAAATTGGGTTCCTAAAAATATCTGTAGCGGGTTTACGGCTTTCTCAATTCATTTCATTCTGGTAAGCTAATTCCAGCTAATTCCGGCACAGAGAGGTTGTTTTGTGCCCCGGTTATCTGGGAACATGGATAAGCTACGCTCTGCCTGTTATGCTGTTACAGTCCATAACAGTCCAATGTGCCTCTTCGACCTGCTGCTCACACTGAGGGAATTTTGCTCTTCTTTTACCGATTGAACATCTCCTCGCACTTCCTCGCGGCTTTGTTTTCTACCGGGAAACTGACGCTTGTCCAGCTGTCTGCTCTTTTTGAGTGTGAAACCCACAAGTTCCCTTTTCTGTGTCAAAATAGGGATGCCTCTGCTTCCTAAATGTACCAATTTCAAACCGTAAGAGAAGTAAGCGGTTCTCATTGCTTATTTTTTTTTCTTTTCCGGTCTCACCTGGGCAAGAACACGCTCTCCACCACGTAAAAGTCCTGCATGAGCACATCTCGCTCAGGTTTGGAGGTCAGATTGCCCACGGTGTAGCCGATGCCCAGCTGGATGGCTCCTTTCAGAGTGGAGGAGGTCGTCTGGAGCACAATCCAGATGAGGGAATGTCCATGAAAACAAAAATGTGTTCACTTTCACATGGTTTTACAGCAGCTGAACCGCAGTGCATCGGCAAATCACATGACAACAGACTGAAATCTCGCATTAACTTTGCAATAGTCATAATATGTCGCGCTCTTTCCCATGTCTCTTCTTACAGGCCACTGTTGCTTTTCATTGCAATCACGTATGCGCATGGATTTTGATCAGTGTGAATACATACATTTCCAAAGACAAATAATCTCGCTCAGTAGTTATTGGTTTGAAAAACTCTGCACAATGTAAAGAATTAGAACAGGGAAAGGGGCTCTACCTTTTTGTAGGTTTTCTCTCCAATGGTGTTGCGAGTGCCTCCAACCCCATTTTCAGTGGATGATGACATCTTTGACAGACAAGGAAGGATGGATTAATCCTGCATGCTCCCTTTATTTGGCAGTGTGTACGCTCGACGCAAGAGCCTGCAATCTTTCAGAGCGGAGAGGTGCACTTCCTGTGCCAGGAGGATGCGGCCGTACCTTGTTGTGAGCAAGAGTGCTGCCGCCTCACTCTGCCGTTCACCACCGCGGCATCGCTCATTCGTCCGAGTCTAACAAGGTCTCGAGTGGGACCTGGCTCTTGCCGTAAGCTGGAAAGGGAGGAATGGAATCAGGATGAGTGTTTTGACTCCCAAAGAAAGAAAAAAACAGCAGCTTCTGTAAGTGAACACAATAACATTCCATTGTTATTGAGAGAAATGATGAAATAGCAATAGAAGCCGTGAAAAAAATGCTTTCCTCCAATAACGTCCTGCAAAAGAAAAGTGGGTGAAGGCTCAAATTTCAACTTGCAGGATTCAAGTTCAGCGATACAATCATCCAGATCAATTTACAGTTCAAGAAAAGAAAGTCTGAACCACTGGACTGAAGCCACAAAAACCTGAAGCCAAATGGGCCAAAACCAATCCTGACCAGAGCTGGTACATACAGTCACCGCAAAATAGCCATAACATCAAAACATTAATCATAGGTAAGCATTAGGGTAAAGTAATGCTATTTATCTGTCAATATCAATACTGATCATTACAGAAAAAGTCCCTTTGAGGAAGGTACCGTCCCCAAGTGTTAAATGCGGAGGACACATTTTTTATGTGCTGCATTGTTTCACAATGACAATCACTTCCAACATTGTGTTTCAAAAAAAAAAAAAAAAAGCAGCCGTGTGAAGTGGAACTGCCTGAGCTGCCGACACCTGCGTGCCGATGCGTCTCGGCCTGCAAAAGTTGAAATGGAAAAGGCGAACCCTTTTAGTTTGGCAGCATCACTCACTGCCAGAACGATCCACCTGAAATGTCTCTCACGCCACCCGGTCGAAAATAACATGACTTATTTACAATGATCCGGGAACTAAGAATGTGTGCACAGACAAATGGCTTCTCATAAAGGAACTAATTCATGGTAGATAGTTACCCGAAGGTGCCTAAAACGTTTCTGTATAAACAGAGTGGCACGAAAAAAGCGGCCCTGTCTAATATTTACAAGTACGGCTTTGCAGGGACAGGCCAGGGCCCTTAGCGCTGGTCCTATGGGAGCTGATTGCTTCTGTCGAGTGTTTTCCTACTTTGACACGTCTGACCAGAAACTGCAAATGGCTCGATAATCAGGGTAAACACTCGACTTCATGAACACCATCTTATCCATGCTCTGCATCCAGGCTTTAAAAGGGCTGTGGAACTTCTGAAGCCTCAAAAGACAACGTGATGTTAGGGAAGATGCCCTTTGGATTGGATTGAAGCCATAGTTTCAGTATCACAGTCACCATTTGCCACTTCATTATGGACTGGGACACTTGATTCATTTGCGTAACTTGGATCATTAGACATCTAATTGCCCAGGGTTAGTAACTGGAGCAGCTTACATCAAGTGGCACAGCAAAGATCTACACATCTGTAACATAGCTTCCAATACAAGCACTGAACATGTCATGTTAACAGAAACACTGCATAATTTTTGTAAATACAGCGAGGAAAACAGAAGGTTACAGAGATACGTGAAATTCCATCAAAATTCCAAAAGTGACTTTCGCCAGGTCAAATCTGAGCACACATGCCTGGCATAAGTGGAGCCATACGCTATCTGCTGTGTCCTGAGTTGCTGTGGACACGATGGCAACACTGCAATTGCAGCTGACAATGGCGCATTTGGGAGGCGCCGAACAATGCGCGAGTGCGTGGCGGTGGCTTACACGTTTTCACAGACTTCCCATCTCACTTTCCCGTCGGAGTTTCAAGCACATTACAAGTTACCTCAGCAAAGAAATACAGAACAAAACATTCCTGAAACAGAGCAGAAATATAATGCCATCCACCTGGATGTGGTGAATACAAGGTAAATATGTAAATATATGACTGTGCGTGCGTGAGTGTGTAATATATGTACGTATGTCACACTCATATATACCTTGTGTGTGATAAAAATGATACAGAACCGCTACATTAGGTTGGTGGATGTGTAAATATATATATATATATATATATATATATATATATATATATATATATATATATATACACACACACACACACACACACACACACACACACACACACACACACACACACACACACACACACACACACATATATATATATATATATATAAACCTCACAGGACACCTGGTATTTTGTACTACACTCACACACCCCCACCCACACACACTGAACGTAGCGGTTCTGTATCATTCCTGCAGAGCATCACCCTTTTTCTAAAAACCCTGACCTATGCACCATTGAAAGTGTTCCAGAATAATCCATGGGAGGCCCACTGCAATAGAACTATTGTTGTTGCCTTTTCAGATGGCCAAGCTTCACTCTCTCTCTCTCTCTCTCTCTCTCTCTCTCTCACACACACACACACACTCACACACACACACACACACACAGAAATTTGTTCTAAAAACTTATAATAAATATATAAATAGAATGATTATTAACAAAAAAACTATATCGGTTTACTCTGTATCAGCATATTTACCTTAATTGCCAGCCATTGACATGTAGTTTGTCTATCTAACAACCCTTTGTGAAAAAAACTGAAGTTTTGCTGTATTTTATTAAAAATGCAACAAACCACACCACTGTGTATACAGAAAGAAAATCAGATTTTTGGCTAGCAGCAGCATCACAGATTTTACATTCCCTAAATGCACAAGAGGAAAATGACAATATAAGATTATTGGCCTACATTTATGCCGCATCAGACAACCTAGAATTAAATGTGTTAAATTCTGCTGAGACACTGCAGTGGGAAACTCACAGCGCCACCGACTGGCCTGGCATACATAAATCTGTATTCCTGAAAATACTGATGTCGTGTGAAGGTGAAATAGTTATGTGTATCAGCTGAAAGGTTATTTCAAACAATGTGGCTGTTTATGCATCCTTATTTCGTGTGTACTCTAACGGAGCATCTGCAACACCCTTGAAACGCAAGAGGAAGCTGAAAATACACAATCTCAACCCACAAATACGCATTTGCAACACAAAAACAAAGTAAACAGAAATGAAGGAAACGAAGCGCAAAGTGACTGGCGGATCTCTGGTTGTCTCCACACCAGGACACAAAGTGGACACCTCCCTTAGAACAAACACAAGACTCAGCACTGACCAAACAGTAGGTTGACGTCCCAGCGGCCTCAGAAACTACAAATTCCTTCTGGTCAACGTAAGATAAATGTTAGCTAAGATTCCCAATCCTGACCTTGAAGGATGTCCCCAAATTAAGAGTTCAATATCTCGGCCAATACCGCGACTGATTTGAGTAAATATTTCACCACTTGCTCAGGGTGATGCAATGTTTTCATGACATTACTTGATTTAACTTTTCCAGCAGCCTTTTTTCACTGTTCAGCCCAGTCTTCTTCAAGCCAATAACAGTGGCCTGCAAAACTACGAGTAACATCTTACGCTCCAGGAGGTCACCTGCACTGCGTTCCAAAAAGGAATTCCATAACGTCTGCATTCTTCACATGCAGACCAACCCTGCAGCCAAACTTGGGTCCCCTCCAATGACCGCATGCCGCTGTTTCTTTAAACCACGATTAAAAATCAATAGTTGGCCTGCGCTGCAGGAAATTAAGGGATTCAAGACTTCCGCGTATTGTTCTGTCGCTCTAAAATAAGATAAAATAGTCATCTGCTCTTTCATGTCCCTCGGAGATTAAAGGAAAATGAACAGGCAGAGGACAACTAGGGAATGCAGTTCTAGATTCTGAAAGTTAAAAGTTTACACTCTGGCCTCTGCTAGTGCAGGTTAATTTGCAATGGCAAATACCCACCGTCATCAGTCAAAAGTTGAACATGCTTTCACCGGCTTTCTTGCCCTGTTTTACCTGACCAAGGATGTCGCAAGTTAAATAAATTAAATCTGAAAACTGTGTTTCATCCAATTAATAATTTATTGCCATAAGTTCCAGCCCAAACACACAGTGGTCAGAACTCTAAAAGATACGATGCAGAAAAATTCACTTTGCGGGTGATGGGGCGTGTTCGGCAATCCTTCGTATCTCTCGAGCCAGTGGAGATCAGAAAGTGAAGTGATTGTCACATGTGATACACAGCAGCACAGCACACGGTGCACACAGTGAAATTTGTCCTCTGCATTTAACCCATCACCCTGAGTGAGCAGTGGGCAGCCATGACAGGCACCAGGGGAGCAGTGTGTGGGGACGGTGCTTTGCTCAGTGGCACCTCAGTTGCACCTTGACGGGTCGGGATTCGAACCGGCAACCTCCTGATTACAGGGGCCGCTTCCTTAACCGCTAGGCCACCACTGCCCCAGATGACTGGTCATACAAACACATCTGTGTAAACTGAGTCTTTACCACAACGCTCAACCTGCAACTATGAACAGAACCTAAAGAATCACCTCCGTGTTCCTCAAGGGGCGATCAGAACTGCACCAAGCGCGCACTAAGAACTATCGCCCCGAAAATTTACTCCATCTTCCTGTGAATTTTGTTGAAGTTCCGACAAAAAAAGTGGTGCAACGATGCCTCTGCCTCACCCTCTTCGACCTTTCGTTCCTCATCCTGAACCTCTTACATGACTACATCTTCTCTGTCTCGGACTAGGTGAGAATCGTTACTGAAAGATAACCGGTGCCTCAGTAACTAACCATATCATTACCAGCTTGGCAGTCAGGAGTATTGTGACGTGGGTCAAACATTGTTATAATACATTAGAAACAGCCTAAGGTCAAAGTCAAAGGGAACTTTATTGTCATCTCACCATATACACAGAGAGGCGAGATTGCACCGGTGTGCAAAAAAAAACCATAGACCAGTTATTCTATAAAGAATGTGTTTCTAGTCTTGACGTCCTTCACACATTAATAGTGACCGATTCTGATCTCCTGGGTAGATCACTGCAGATTTCTAAAAGAACATATGCAGCCTGCTCCGTGAGGAAACCCTCCAGATTTCTTCGCCGAAGGGTGGCACATCAGTGCCCTAATTGGGTACAGTGGGGATTATGTAATTCATTCAGCCCTCGGTGTGAAATTGTCGTTGGCAAAAAGTGCATGTAACACTACGTTATGAAACCAATTACAGTATAAAAAAAAAAAGAAGAAGAAGAAGAAGAAGAAGCGCTATACTGATTCGGAAACATCAGCAACACTCTTGAGAAAGATTACTTTGGCACAAGCCGTATTTGCCTGGGAGGGAGTGTTCTGCGCTACACGTGGGAACCGAGTATTTTCAGCGGACCGGGTCGGCCTGTACCCGTAGTCACATGAGTGGTGTGACGCAGAGAGGCAGGCTTGAGGGAATAGAATGAGAATGGAATCTATCCATCTATCTATCCATCTATATATATATATATCTATGTGTGTGAGTGTCTGCTCCAACATTCCAGCAATTTGGGCAAAATGTCGGTGCCTATTTTGGTCTCTGCTGGCAACCACCTGAACAAATGAAAGTGCGTTTGGTTTGGAAGGCGCGCGGCTGCGCCGAGAGACTGCGGGGCGTGTCTGTCTGGGACTGAGGCTGCCCTTTCTCCTCAGACCGCGGGCGCTCACGACGCCATGAGCTCAGAGCGCGGCCAGCACAGAAGGGCTTTCATCAGGGGCCCCGGCACGGCCCTCCTCCCGACATCCTGCACGCGCCGCGCTCGGGGCCTCCGCCCTCGCGGCGTCTCCCTTCGGAGCCAGCGGCGGCTAATCCGCCCGGGCCCCTTCCGCCACCGCGCTCATTAGAATCGGGCCTCGCGGGAAATATTGCTATGGGAGGTAATTTTGCATTTTAACAACAAAAAATGATGGAGGGGAAAGGATAGATCAGGACCGGAGTTCCAGAAACCAGGACCATAAACACCGCCATGTCGACAGGAGGGAAAGTTAATAAGATTTCAACTAGGATTTGCATTACAGAGTAACTATTACATTAATAGTTTTAATGTCCGATTCCAGTGGTTCTCAAGCCTTTGTCATTTATTCAGATACAAATAGGAATTGTAGTCCCACCAGAAAATGACGACAAACTTTGAAAGGGATAAGACGAGGAAGCGAAGTGAAGTGATTGTCGGTGCACACAGTGAAATTTGTCCTCTGCATTTAACCCATCACCCTGAGTGAGCAGTGGGCGGCCATGACAGGCGCCCGGGCAGCAGTGTGTGGGGACGGTGCTTTGCTCAGTGGCACCTCAGTGGCACCTCGGCGGATCGGGATTCGAACCGGCAACCTTCTGATTACGGGGCCGCTTCCTTAACCGCCAGGCCACCACTGCCTAGGAAGGCTGTGGAAGTCTCCGAAGCAATGTCCTTCTCCTCTACACCCAACGAGTACACAATCAGCAGCCTGTTTGCTCGGTTGGAAAAGTAAACTTGACGGTGCGCAGTGTTTCCAAGGGCGACGCCGACGCCTTCAGGAGAACCTCCTACGACCGACGAGCGTCCTGAAAGGAAGCCGACCGCCAGCAACGGGTTGGATGAATGTCGCCCCAGCGCACGCGACGGCACTAATACACGCGTGAGCGTGGAGGTCCGGCAGCGGGGACGGATCGTTAGAAACACGAGGGAAAAACGGCACGTATCCCGCAGCACGGACAGGCCGAGCCGCTGTCTCACTTCAGCCATGCGGCAGGAGTCTGGAAAACAGCTGAGCGCAACAGAAAGCGCTAAAGGGACGCGGTTATGTAACGCGCCTCAGATGAAGCTCACATGCTCTGTTATTTCGTTACGATGCCGCCACTGTGGGCTGTTCCTCAAGTCCTTACCGGATCTTTCCATCGTCACTTATTTATATGCAAGTGATTTTAGGAAATTTGGCATAAAATGACACAGGGCTCCGAAACGTGAAAGAAAGAAAGAAAGAAAGTGAAGTGATTGTCATACACAGCACATGGTGACACAATGAAATGTGCCCTCTGCTTTTAACCATCACCCTTGGTGAGCAGCCATGACAGGCACCACTGGCCCAGAAACATGTCTCTGAATGCACAGACCAGTTGTGCAACTACGCAAATTAAAGCTCGATTTACGCCAACGGTCGCGATGGCCAAACACACTCACGGCCCGGGTATCTAACGCTAAATATCCGATCAAGTCGACAACAAGATACAGCAAATGAAGGTAAAGTGAAGTGATTGTCACTTGTGATACACAGCAGCACAGCACACGGTGCACACAGTGAAATGTGTCCTCTGCTTTTAACCATCACCATTGGTAAGCAGTGGGCAGCCATGACAGGCGCCCGGGGAGCAGTGTGTGGGGACGGTGCTTTGCTCCGTGGCACCTCAGTGGCACCTTGGCAGGTCGGGATTCGAACCGACAACCTTCCGATTTTGGGGCGGTTCCTTAACCGCTAGGCCACCACTGCCCCACACTCCAACCTCCATGACCTCCAACTCTCTCTACAGAATCGACAAATCAATTCAGTTCTTGGCCGATAGTCGTTTATTCCTCTTGTTGCATGACTTTGAAAGTCGTGTAGTCTGAACTGAGCTTCAGACCTATTTCACATCACCGACTTCATGCCGGATGCCTTTCCAACAGGAGGCTATTTGCATCTCCTGATTTCCCATTCAAACTCACGGACAAAATGCCAAAATGGCTGCTCAGAGAAGAAAGAAAAAAAAAAAAAAAGAAATTTGCAAACGCTCTCTGCCATTTCAGAGCGGGACCATGAGATCCTGAGGCAGAGGCTGCTCTATAATCCGCGTGTGCCGCCGGCTGCTTTCCAGGGACGCAACATTGTCCATATTGTGTAACTCGAGTCTCTGCGTTGCACGTTCCATGGCAAACACCACACGCAAACAAAGGCCTTGTGACGGGTCATCGTGACGTTTTCTGTAGGTCCTGTACAGCAACGGGTCAAAAAAAAAAAAAGAGGTTTGAGTGTGAACGTGTACTTTCTACAAGTTCCTGGTTACTTCCTTAGTCCGCAGGAAACCGAGAAACCGAGAAAGGTGTAAAACCTCCATGCCACAGCCACAAAGATGGCAACATGCGCCATGCAGCATTCTGCATGTTTCAGCGTTCGGTAATCGTCTCAGTGGAACGCGAAGCTGACTTTGACATCATCAAGCCACAGTCCTGAGTCACGGGTCCCAGCTGCCAACACAAACCCTCCATGCCCCGGCGTGGTTCGGACGCAGGCCGACCGGCGCCACGCTCCTCACCGGCGGGCCTCGGACCCCGGCGGAAACATCTCGCGCCTCTGGTCTAATGGAGCTCGCGGCGCGGTGACGGGCGAGACACCCGTGGGCCCGCAGGAGCGCTGTCACCGGACGCGCTCGATTCTAATGAAGCTAATGAAGCCCTGCGGCGGTCCAAATGCCGCGGCCTCGGGGACGGCCCACGTGGTTGGTTTTTTTGTTTTTTTGTGTCCAGGGCATGAAGACGGACCAGCATAAACGCTCTTCCTCCGATTGTTCGGTGCGATCATGTGACAGATCCGCCTCAAGTTGTAACTTTCTGCACGACCTTGGTAGTTTTTTTTTTGGTCACATGATTACAGAATGTCATCCGTTTTTCTTTTCTATTTATTTGTATTGCTATACATACACAAACAGTGCAGAAAAAAGTACAAAAAATAAAAAAAAAACAGTCCTTCTTGGCACTTAATTGGTAAAAAATACATACTTTGCACATAATGATACTAATGCCATATACCATTGTTTATTACGTGCCATGCAATACTACACCACAACATACTACACCGCTGTGTTTGTTACGCCCCACTTTGTTGTAATAAAGTATACACGGTGTGATATATATGGTTAAATTAATAACGCGTGGTATTATATTGCATTGTTAGCTGGGTGTACTTTGTACTTAACTCAAAACGGAGTAAATGTACCGATCCGATAACGCGTCGTTGCTCCTGTGGATTTTATGGCTCTAGGGTGGTAGTAGCCTGGTGGTTAACGCACTCGCCTGTGAACCCGGGTTCGAACCCCACTTACTACCATCGTGTCCCTGAGCAAGACACTTAACCCTGAGTGTCCCCGTCACTACTGACTGTAAGTCGCTCCGGATAAGGGCGTCTGGCGAATTTGGCTGCATTTTTGTTGCCGCCTGCTGCAGTAAAATGAAGAAGGTAAAAGCACTGATTCGAGGGCGGCCGGAGGAGGAAAGTTTGACCCCCGCAGCCCGAGCTGCGCGACAGGCAGGTGCGGGGCGCGGCGGGCAGGTACAGAGCCCGGTTCCGTACTAACCTCGCCGGTGCCGCTCGTCCCGCGTCGGTCCGGTCAGCGGGTCCGCCTGGTCATTCCGTCTCTGGCGCCTGCTCGTCCCCGCCCGCTTCGGCGCGTCGCCGCGGCTCGCGCGACTTGTGTCGCACTGTGGCGCGCGCGCGCGCGGGTCCAGATGTGGCGCCGAGGCCACCTGCAGGGGGGGGACGGGGTTCACACCGGAGACCGGCGTTCCGCTTCCGAGAGATCTCCCCTGTACGCGTTTCATTAAAATGTTCGGAGAAGTCCTTCTGCTGCAGTGACATTCATCGCGAGGGAGGAACGTCTCTGGCGCCATCCAGCGGCAGAGTTGCATACAACCTGTGAAGTGAAGTGATTGTCGTTGCGAAACACTGCAGCGCAGCACACGGTGTCACAACGAAATGTCCTCTGCATTTAACTCATCACCCTTGGTGAGCACCTTGGTGAGACAGGCGCCCGGGGAGCGGTGTGTGGGGACGGTGCTTTTCTCAGTGGCACCTTGACGGATCGGGATTCGAAACCGGTACCTTCTGATTACGGGGCCGCTTCCTTAACCGCTAGGCCACCACTGCCACCGGAAAGCTTTCAGCACCTGGTATTCCCAGGCAGTCTCAACCAGGCCCAACCCTCCTTAGCTTCCGAGATCAGACGAGATCGGGCGTTCTTCGGCTGGTATCAGTCGAGTGATCTATTTTTATTGGTGCAGAACTAAGATGTGCATTGGCACAAAGCACCTCAAATTTGAACAAGTCAAAGGCGAGAGCAGCAAACCTCCCTTAAAAAGAAAGACGCCTTGGAAGGAATCCAGGATCAGAAAGGCGACCCCTTCCTCCTCTGGTCTGCCCTGGGTTGCCCTGGGTTGCCCTGGGTTGCCCTGGGTTGTTCGTGTCATGCACCGGTCACAGGTGTAGTGCGGTGTGAGCAGTGCCATGGTGCCACGTCACACTGTCCAGTTTTAAAGTCCATTGAGGTATTAAACGAGAGAGTTCTACACAGGTATCACCATCCAGATTCTATCAGGCCAAAGACGTTGCCTGGTCGGCCCATACCAGGATGTTCTTGGGGAAATATGTTCTTTCCCACGGGAGTGAATAATGCGATATAGAACAAAGGAAGAGTTAGCTGTGTTAGTAGGCTTTCACTGCAGTCTGCTCATCTGCTCATCCAGTGAACCACCATAACTACAACATGCATCACATTTACGTTTAACATATACATTACAGAGAAACATAAATAAGTGCTGTGTTAAAATAAATTCCCCAACAACATTAGCCTAGTAGCCTAGTGGGTAACACACTCGCCTATGAACCAAAAGACCCAGGTTCGAATCCCACTTACTACCATTGTGTCCCTGAGCAAGACACTTAACCCTAAGTTGCTCCAGGGGGACTGTCCCTGTAACTACTGATTGTAAGTCGCTCTGGATAAGGGCGTCTGATAAATGCTGTAAATGTAAATGTAAAATGTAAATTCCCTCACATAGACAGTGCATAGGCACATGGCTTTTTAATGCTTTTTGGAATGTTTAAATGGTTTATTCTGTTTGGTATTTTTCTCTCAGTGCCGCCAGAGTGTGTGTGTGTGTGTGTGTATGTATGTGTGTACTTATGCATGTATTACATTACTTTATATATTAATGTATTGCTTGAGAAACACAAATATATATATATATATATATATACACACACACACACACATACACACAACAACATTTTGTGTGTGTGTGTGTGAGTGAGTGAGTGTATATATATATACTGGCCAAGTGTGTAACACACACAGGAAATTTGGTTACAAACTTTTGTGTTTCTTAAGCAATACATTAATATATAATGTAAATGTACAAAACAATGTACAATTATGATGTTACAAACAATAATGCAATACACAGATCACAGACCATGTATAGTTATTCAAAACAACAACAAAAAACATGGAATGCAGTTTGGTGGCCTTGTGTGTAAATACGCTAGTGTGGATTAAGTTGTTGTTGAGCTTTAATGAATGAATAAGTGAGTGTACAGTTTGTCTGATACAGAATTGTAAATGACGAGCAGGATGTAATAATGAAAAAACATTATTACAATGTTGCACTTCTTGATGGCGCTTAGTGACAATTAATGTCACTTCTTAATGTTACTGCAAACAAGCAAATCATCTGTGGGAAATCAAATAGTTTTGAGTTCCCAGGTTTCATCAATCATTCCCTGAAGTTCCAACAGCACTAGAACGTCAGAGAACGTGTCTCTTTAAAACGTTCAGGAACATTCTCATTCTAGAAACTACGGGACCAGTCTCTGTACGTTCAGCTGTTGTGGGCGCCACCTCCTCCTGCCCCCACCCACATCAGACATTTGCTCCTGAGATGTCAGCTGTCAACCTTTTTCCTTAAATAGACCATATCAGAGTCAGTCCATTTAACTGTTGGTGGGGGGAGATAAAGGTTTGTATTTACGTATCAAAAGCCATAAAAGGTTCTGTAAACGAATGATATCTACAGAGCACAATAAATCTCCTGCTATTTGGAATATGTGTTAAAATTGCACCACTGATGGGATCCAGCTTTGAACTGGCCTAATGGCTGAATGCAGTGGACCCCTCGACACTGATTGTTTCCCGATATGTGGCAGAGAGATATAAATATAACCCACATGGTGATCCACCACGCTGAGAAAGAAAGTGGAAACCTGACGAGAAGGAGCAGAGCTGAATTTTACTACCGCCTCGACTTTAAGGTACGCAAGGTTTCGATCCCGTCTTTTTAAATAGAGTCTTCATAGACCAACAGGACACCACTGCGTTTGGGGGGTAGATGGAAGGACATTGCTTATGTGGAGGTGCTGTCCATTCTGTGGTGTCCATTAGCTGAAAGGCTCCATAGGGTAGCAACCTTTTGCCCAAATAAGGCATGAAGGAAGAGCACTTAAAGTTAGTGATAACATGTGCTGGGCCATTTGCTTGAGGTACTTTGGTTGAGGCAGTGTGCACAATGGTAAGATCTGACTTTTTTTTGTTCAACTAATAATCTTTATTTGATTAGTGCTGTACAGTCCCATTCATTGCCTTTGTCCACACAGTTGTCAATGTAAATGCAGTCAGTTTTGGATTGTATGGGTGTTTTTATGTTTCAGTTTGCAACAGCATTATTTTCTTGTTAGAATTGTTATAACTTGCCAGATATTATGTTGCATACTACAGTTGGTAGTTTTTATACAGTAGTTGGTTGAGTACTGTATGTTTTTCAGAATTCTAGATCAGACATTTAACATTAACCAAGTAGTGACTTTAAACAATGTGTTATTTTATGCATTGTTTTTATTAATACATTATACATAGAAAATCTATAGTCTAGTAACATGTAAAATCATGCAGAATGGATGTAATAATCTGAAACGTGTCATTGCAAGCTGTTGCAGTTTGAATTGAATAAGACACGGAACATGCTGTGTGTAATGCGCGCCATGTTTTCTAGATGGGAGATGCAGTCCAGCTGAAGGAGGAGGGAAATAAGCATTTCCAGGCAGGTCAGATCGACAATGCTATCGACTGCTACACAAAAGCCATCAAGTCGTGCAAAGACAAGAGCGTGTTGGCTGTGATCTTTAGAAATCGCTCAGCCTGCTACCTGAAGAAAGTAAGACTTCCGGCCCACATACGCAGAGCAATGCAGATTTACAGTTTTGGATAATTTACCTTTTCCATACTTTACCTAGGAAAACTACAATAATGCAGCCTCAGATGCTTCGAGAGGTAAGAGCACATTTAAATGCAGATTTTGTATAAATCATTATTTTGCAGGACTACCATAATTTAATTGGTTCCCTCGATCATTGACAGCTATTGACATAGATGCTAAAGACATCAAAGCTCTGTACAGACGATGCCAAGCACTGGAGAAGCTGGGCAAGCTGGACATGGCCTTCAAGGACGTGCAAAGGTGTGCCACCCTGGAGCCCAAGAACAAAACTTTCCTGGAGACGTTGAGGAGACTCGGAGCAGACATTCAGCAAAAAGTCCGTTTCCTTTGGACTGCTCAGTTTTAAGACAGAATTGTATTCCACTGTCTTGATGACCCCCCTTTATGTCCACAGTTAAAGACCACCTTCTCCACAGACTCCAGAGTCCAAAACATGTTTGACATTCTTCTGAGTGAAGAACTTGACAGTGACAAAAAAGAAAAGGTGTGCAGAAATATATCATCATCTGACAGTGAAATGCTGCCAGTACTGATCTCTCTTTGCCTGATTCCTCACAGGCAGCAAACAACCTGATTGTTCTGGCCAGGGAAGACGCAGGAGCTGAGAGAATCTTCCAGAACAACGGCGTGCCTCTGCTGCTGCAGCTGATTGAAACGGGAAAGCCTGAGATGGTTCTGGCAGCCGTCAGGACCCTCTCAGGAATGTGCACCGGGCACAAAGCCCGGGTAAGTGACCACAATGGGCCAGTAATGCACGGTGTTGTGCATGTGGGTGTCCGTCAAAGAGACTCAATATTTGAATGATGCGCGTGTGGTTTTCAGGCCACTGCTATCGTCCATCTTGTGGGCATCGACAAGCTCTGCAGCATCATGGGAGTGGACACCGAAGAGATTGTCCTGGCCACCGGCAATCTATTCCAGTGTGTATACGATGCCCTGACTGGAGCCGATAAGCGGGATTATGGAAAGGAGGAGGCCCTTGTGATGGGTAAGATGGGCACAATTCTTGAACATGTTCAGTATACTAAAAATCTCCAGATTGCATAGATCTTAATGTCTGCCAAATTCCTGCCAAATCGGTTGCTATACAAATGCAAGATGTTTTTTCATAAGAAACTGAGCTGCAAATATTTTTTTCATATATTAACATTATTGATGTTTATAACAGTAAGTTCAAATTCATGAGGGAACATTTTTTAAATAAAAAAAAAGTTACACCTTTACCTAAATGTCCGTTTTGATTTCAGACTCTACCAGGGACCTGAAGGCTATCTTGATGGCTTTGCTGAGCGTACTGAACAGTAAGAAGGTGTCAGGGCATGGAAGAGACCAAGCTCTCAACCTGCTGAATAAGAATGTGCCACGCAAAGACAAAAAAAATCAGGACCACTCAAAGACACTATTCACCATCGACAACGGTAACTAAGTGAGCTGTTGTGTGTGTGTTTTCTTCTAATAATGGTTAATTCAGGCATCCGAGTTGTATTATAACAACCCATTAATATACTGAGGAATAGAAGCTTTCAATTTACAACTGAAGCTCACATTATTTGGTGGTGTCTTTAGGTCTGAAGAAGATTTTGAAGGTGTGTGGTCAGATTCCTGACCTCCCAGATCAGCTGCCATTGACAGAAAACACACAGCTCATTGCCAGCGTTCTCCTCAATAAGCTGTATGATGACCTGCGGTGTGATCCAGAGAGAGACAACTTCAGAGACATCTGTGATGAATACATCAAGTCAGTCATTTCTAAACTTCTCCCTCACGTACATTGGTTACTGACCACAATCCGATGTATCTATTGATGCAGTCTTCTTAACCTGTTTACACGTATCTCCTCCACAGGGGCTCATTTGACCCCAATGACATGGACAAGAACATCCACGCCATCAATACTCTCTCAGGCTTGCTCCAGGGTCCATTCGATGTCGGGAACGCTCTGGTCGGCAAACAGGGTGTGATGGAGATGATCGTGGCCCTGTGTGGCTCGGAGCGTGAAATCGATCAGCTGGTGGCAATAGAGGCCATCATCCATGCGTCAACCAAGATGAGCCGTGCCTCCTTCATGATCACCAATGGCGTCTCTCTGCTCAAGGACATCTATAAGAAGACCAAGAATGACAAGATTAAGATCCGGGCGCTGGTTGTAAGTAGGATGCCCGGAGGAAATGGGGGCCACATAGGTTAACATGATTTAGGATGATTGATTGGTTATTAATGAGCATTCTATTTAACATTCATTGTATTCTCTAGGGTCTGTGCAAGCTTGGCTCTGCTGGAGGTGATGACTACAGCATGAGACAGTTTGCAGAGGGATCTACTGAGAAACTGGCCAAGCAGTGCAGAAAGTAAATCTACAAAATGACCTAGCTTTAGACTTTTCAGTTCCTGTCATGAGGTCAAACTAAAATCAAGACTTTTGTGACCTTCAGATGGCTGTGCAATCCTTCCATTGATGCACGTACAAGGAAGTGGGCCGTGGAAGGTCTGGCCTACCTCACAAATGATGCAGATGTGAAAGATGACTTTGTGGAGGACGAAGCTGCCATGAGAGCAATGTTTGAGCTGGCCAAGGTACATTCTCAACCAGATAAGCACAGGGTTGCGATTGGTTTTCATGAATCTAGTCATCAATGCTGACCGTGCTCTGTTTTGCTGTCTGTGAACAGTCTCCAGACAAGACAATTCTTTATGCAGTGGCCTGTATTCTGGTCAACTGCACCAACAGCTACGAAAAAAAGGAGATCATACCAGAGATGGTTCAGCTGGCCAAGTTCTCCAAACAGCACGTCCCAGAACAGCACCCCAAGGTAGGGCATTTTTACTTGCTGCAATGTATAAACCTAACCTAAAACCTATTTCATGCATGGATGTAAAACTTTGAATGTCTAATTTAGGACAAGAAAGACTTCATAGAGAGGAGAGTGAAAAGGCTGCTCAAAGGTGGTGTCATTTCAGCTCTGGCTGTGATGGTAAACGCAGACAGCACCCTTCTGACAGATCAAACCAAAGAGATGCTCTCCAGGTTTAAACTTTTACCCTTGTTAATTCACTTTACCACTTTGACCTTATTAAGCTGTGGGGTTTTAACAGCATGAACCTCTTTTTCCCTATTCAGAGTCTTCCTTGCCTTGTCTGAGGATCCCAAAGATCGCGGTACTATTGTTGCTCAAGGAGGAGGAAAGGCATGTTTGCCTTGCCTGAACACACAAATATCATTATTTTTTATTGCTATATGATAATATTGATAACAACAAATTTTTTCCCCACTAGGCACTAATTCCATTGTCTTTGGAGGGAACCGAAAAAGGAAAAGCTAAAGCCAGCCACGCTTTGGCCAAAATAGCTGCTATTTCGAATCCCGAGATTGCTTTTCCGGGAGAGAGGGTGAGGCCATGCCCGCTGTTGACTGAACAGATTTTGTTGCGTGTATTATAAAAGCTCATGCCGTGTGCATGATTTTAACAGATCTATGAAGTCGTGCGACCCCTGGTCAACTTGCTGCAGTCAGACAAAGAAGGAATTGAGAACTACGAAGCCCTCAGGGGCTTGACAAACCTGTCGGCTCTGAGTGAAAAACTGAGGTGACTCATCAGCAATATGTGCAAAAATATTTTTATTCAGAAAAATTTGCATTATGTATTTGTCTACATCAGGGTCAAGATCATCAAGGAGAAATCACTTCCTGAGATTGAGAACTACATGTTTGAGGAAAATGACCAAATCAGACAAGCAGCAACTGAGTGCATGTGCAATTTGGTCGTTTGCAAAGATGTAAGGAAAAGACGGATCAGAATTCTGTAAATATTTCTGTAAATATCCAAACTTGCCGAAAGCACGCGGGCATTGGGAAAGAACAAACTCATAATTAATAGATTTGCTCCCTAGGTTCAGGAGAGGTACATGGAGGATGGCAACGACAAGCTAAAACTTCTGGTGCTGCTCTGCAGTGAGGATGACGAGAAATTGCAGATCGCAGCCGCCGGCGGCCTGGCAATGCTCACAGCAGCGCAGAAAAAACTCTGCACCAAGGTCACGCTGGTGGTAAGCGACTCTCCTCCATTTGGGCTGAGAGTTATAGCTAGATAGCTAGATTTGTGGATCTGTCATTGCTTTTGAAAGCTTTTGTGCCTTCCAGTGCTTCAATTTACATCTGCTAAGTGAACTTAAATGGCTTTTAGCCACGTTCATTGACCTCTAGGCTATTAGCATGCTAACTGTCTACACATAAAAAAAAAATTGATCATCAATTTGAATTGCCTTTAGACGGTGCAGTGGCTGGAGATTCTGCAGAGGCTGTGTCTCCATGACAACCCAAACATCCAGCACAGGGGCATTGTGATTGCCTACAACATGATGTGCGCTGGCGAAGAGCTGGCGAAGAAGCTGATTGAGAGCGAGCTGCTGGAAATCCTCTCTGTTGTCGCCAAGCTGGAGGATCAGCCGAGGAAGCAGCCAGCCATTGACGCAGCTCGCACCTGCCTCTCCAAGGCGCTGGACCTCGGACTCATCAAGCCTTTCTCGTAATGACCATGGGCTGGAGAAAAGCATATCTGCTGTCTTTAAATCTTTTTTTTTTATTGCTATTTATTCGTAACAGCTACATATTGTTAGTTTTCGTTTTATTTAATCTGTTTTGAGTAAAGTTTTTTTGACAAAACATTTTTTTGTAGTTGTGATCCAGAATGTTGCCAACGTAGTGTTCTAATATTTTGCTAGCAAGCAAAAAGTGACTATTTTCAATTTTATCCCAAACGTGTAGACGTGAGAAACAATTTATTACAGCATGAAGAGCAGACATCTACAAATATTCTTCTGAAGGGAAACATTTTTTTTAACTTTCCTTGTGGCCTAGCGGTTAAGGAAACAGCCTCATAATCAGAAGGTTTCTGGTTCAAATGCATGATCCACCAAGGTTTCACTGAGCAAAGCACACACGTCCCCACACATGCCTTTCACGGCTGCACACTGCTCACCAAGGGCGATGGTTAAAAGCAGAGGATACATTTTGTTGTGTCACTGTGTACTGTGCTGCAGTGATTCACAATGACAAATCACTTTCACTATCATCAAAATGACCGAGCTGTTTTGTAAGCATTTATTGTTTTTTTTGTTTTTTTTAATGAACAGCATGTATTTCATGAATAAGATGCTTCGGTGTAGCTTCTTTGAACTTTGTGAGACAGACAATAACAAAAGTGAACGAAGCAGCCAACACACGTTCCACATTGCAGTCAGAAAACCATCCCCACAATCTTAGTGTTCGAGTCTTTGAAGAGCATAAACTATTAAATATTTTTTATAACCTTTTGACCTTCACGTTTGCCTTCAGTTTTGTACTACACCGTTAAATAAAAACACGCTTGGTAAACTCGTGAGTCGAGTCCTGATCGTGACGGTCTGGGTGACGTCACTCGCTGACACGCGCACGCCAATGATCCTTGGCGATGACGCGCGGGTTCAGGGTGAACGTGTCGCGCATGCGCACTTTACAGGCCCGCGCCGCTCGCTGCTGCCGGCTTTATGCGGTGGCCAAACAAGTGTGCCCGGTCCAATTTATAAACGCAGTCTGGATATATATGTATATATTTTTTTTATTTTAAACTGTTTCTTTAGCTCTCGTGTGTCGCCCCAGGAACATGGCGACACATTTCGGAAAGATTGCCGTAGGCATTTACGTGGAGATTAAACGGAGCGACGGTGAGTCGAACTTTAAAAGTGTTCATTTAGCTGATTTAGCCGGTGGGGGCTTGCGCCGTCGGAGTTTCGGCAGCACCCGCCGGGCTAAGCCCCGCGCCCGGGGAATGTGTCAACAGAGCAACCGCTTCGCTCCGAGCAACATGGCCGTGTTTGTTTGGTCTCGTTCGGCTGAGCGATCTGACACCGGACCTACGTCAATTAAGCTAACGGTTGCTTCGGCGGCTATCAGCGACTCGTGCTAATGGCCAAAATAGCATAGCTGTTAGCGGAGCTAGCCGGAGGGTAAACACGGGAGTTCGGTCTGTTTTGTCATGCGTGTCACGGGAGTGGCGTGTGACCGGTTATCTATAGATACTCCGAATGTTCGTAAACGCTTAATATCTGCAAATGATGATCTTGTCTCACATGTTCACGTTCCCTTCTGGTGTTCCAATCACAATGCTTCTCGTGTCATTCGGTGCACTCAACTGGCGACAATCCAGTTAAATATTCTAACTTTTTGGGAAAAGTTGAAAGTAATCTATGAAAACCTCCAGGTCGCTCGGACATTGCCATTTGTACAAGCTGAACACGTATGCAGGTGTAAACATTCGACATTAGTCGTAACTTGAAAAGCAGTATTTAGATGCAAGGTGCAGGGGTCATGACGTCCGATCACCATGGCAACAGAACTCCTGACCCAAATCTTGGACGGACTGTACATATTGTTTGAAAATACATGACATTTTAATGTGTTTTTGTGATATATACCACATTTCCCATGTATCATCCCTTTTTTTCCCGCTGGACCACTCCTGAAGAGAACTTTTGAAATCTTTGTCTGGCCTATTTACCCATTGATTCGCTGTTGAAAACATATTTATCTAAAATAAAAGAGTGCACATTTTACCATTCCGGTCCATCATAGGCCATTATTTTGTATAATAAACAAAGATGAATAAAGCTTTTGGGTGTTGTGCTTATATTGTGTGCTAGTTCCTCCTCCCTGTTTTTTTTTTTTTCTAGAAATGAGAATGACATCACAGCCTTAACTCATGAAATTTTCATGCCATGTTTGTCTCCGGTCGGTGCTTTTGTGACCCAGGGTAATACAGCAGGATTATGTTCCTGCAGTAGAGATGAATCCAGCCTATAAATAATGGACAGATTTTCTCCCATTGTTGGGTGGGAATTATGTTATGCAATATTTCCCTAAGAAACAAATACACTGACTGTTCTGTTTGTAAGAACCTGTTTTAGCTTGCTTATATTGAACCCATGTAACTCGTGAGAAACACAACTGTGCAGTAAAGTCCAACCCTTGTGTTAATGGCTGCTGTGCACTTTGCTGTTTTTGTTTCAGGACGAATACACCAAGCCATGGTGACTTCATTAAACGAGGATAACGAAAGTGTAACCGTGGAATGGATAGAAAATGGAGACACAAAAGGAAAGGAGGTAATGCTGCCAGCCTGTGATCTTCAGCATTAAATATTAGGAACAGAACCTCTTTACGTCAGGCCATCATATAAAAAATGCATTCTGTAGAGATTGGCAGTGGCTCTTCATTAAAACAGTCCTTGGGTGTCCTCAGTAACAAAACCTCAGTGTTCCTTCACTTTGTTTTTTCGGGCAGATCGACCTGGAGTGTATTTTCTCTCTCAATCCCGACATGGCTATGGAGGAGGAAGTCATCTCCTTAAGCCCCGTGACCCCTCCACCCACCACACCCACCACTGTGAAGGTCAACAAAATACCAAAGGTCAGTTTCTGGTGTGAAGCACAAAGAATAAAGCTTCCTTTTGTCAATGTTCCTTACGTCTTTTTTTTTTTTTTTAAGAACCGAAAGACAATTGCTCCTGGCAGGAATGAGGTTCCGTCTAGAGACAACAGAGGTGTGTTGACTCTTACTTAACCCCTTTTACTTTGTTCCACTGGCTTTTTGACCAGCTTCTGTGTTCTGCTTGAAGTGGGATCCACTCGTGGAAGACCTGCACAGCAGACGGAGTCTGCCCCACCTCCACCCCCACAACAGTCCACCCCTCCCTCCCAGAGCCAGACGCAGAGCCAGATGCAGAGCCAGGCACAGCAGCAGAATGGTAATGCCCACTGCACATGCACCACATTTAATGATAATGTGTTTACAATAATAATAGACATTGCAGGAACTGTTACGTTTATATCTGACGAGATTATTACTCTCCAGATCTTTCTAGCCTTATATGAAGTCACGTTGCCCTGCCCCAACCTAACAGGGAATTAGACCAGATTAATCTGTCTGCTTTCAATTTGGTTGAACCCTGTACTGCTGTACCCTGCATCTCAACAGATTCAGCTAGATCTTTCATCTAGTCTTTCATCCTACTTATTGTAGTGATAATACTGTGTTGACCTGAACATAAAAAGCCCCCTTTTCTCCAAATAGAATCTTTAGGGTAAACAATTTATTGTTTTTACCCAGACAGTTCTTGTCATTTTATCTGAAATGCAAACAAAATTGATTTAATCATTACATTTAATTGCAGGATCACTTAAAACACCAATAAAAAAAATTGCTATCATCTGTCATCAATGATACCAGTTTTTCAGGCGTACATATGGGCTAGTAAAGTCAGTCCCTAAAGAAATTCATGATTAACATTAATTCAGCCAATCCATGCTAATTATTTGCTTTTTGTTGTGCAAAATAAAACACCACTTTTTTCAATTTTGACCAATCAAAATCCGTTTCACTTCCGTGTTAAAAATACATGCATGAAAGCTGCTCATTTACCCTCAGATATTTCAGCCAAGGAAAAAAATTTACCCTGATAGTGGGGGTAAACTATTTTGTACCGCATGCATTTCAAAACCCCCTTTGAATAAACAATATTAAATGGCATAATTTTAATGTTTTATTTATGTATTAATTCAAAACAAATATAAGATGATTTGCGGCTTTCACATACTTCAGCAGTTTAACAGCAATTTTCCCCTGAATAAAAACACAACAACCTTTGTTGCAAATTTTCACTAAAGTTTCTGCAACTTCAGGCAATTTAGATCACATCAATCACAAAAGTTTATCGCAAAATCCTACAGAGGGACTGTATAGTATTTCCTTTTAATATGTTTGTACTTATAAGATCCGGTTGCTTACTACTGAAGAATTATAATGAGAAATAATTTTGTTATAGACCTGTGTCCCTGATTTGTGTGTTTTACTGTTCAGACTTGAGGCACCGTTGAGCCTCTCTGTTGACCCCCTGCTGAGCCTTCCCTCTTTAATAAAGCCCTTTTTGAGCTGCGCAGGGCAGCCTGTTGGCATCGGCGGCTGCCAGCTGCTTCTAAACACCCACTGTTGTCAGCTGGTATCTGCCTGCAGAGGGAACTCAGCCCTTTCAGTGGGATCACGTGTCCTGTGCTGCCTTTGCGCTTTTCATCATTTTCTCCCTGCCCATAGCGAGGAGGAAGTCGAACTGTGTGAAGGAAGTTGAGAAACTGCAGGAGAAGAGGGAGAGGCGGCGGCTACAGCAGCAGGAGCTGAGAGAGAAGAAGGCCCAGGTTCGAATCCTCGTCACCGACCCATATCTGCTGCCTTTCCACTACTGGCCACCTTTGGAATACAACTGTATACTTGCTTTTTGTTCATACTTTTGTCTCTTCACTGAATGGAGCAGTGTTTTGCACTAGAATATCATATAATTTGTTATTAAAACCTATAAACTCAAATTGGTCTTTCACAAATTTAAACTGAAACAAGACTCACATTGTCAGCTGACGTCCTCCATTTACACCCTCTCTGCTTGCACAGTTTGGAACAAGATACAGAACGATCACATCTTAGAGGCTCCAGTGTAGTGTGCATGACAGGTGTATTGGTCTCTCTCCCCCTTTGTTCTGTAGGAGGTCGACACCACAGTTCCTAACTATGAAATATTACAAATGATCAGAGACTTCAGAGCAAGTCTGGACTACAGACCCCTGACCACTGCTGATTTGGTGAGTGTTTAAATATCTGCTCCTTTCATAAGCAAACCCGCTTCAGCCTGACCAAGTTACTTTTGAAATTATTGTTTTGAATCGTATGCCAATGGCTAGTGACCATTGTATTGTGTCATTTCTGTGTTCTCAGATAGAAGAGCATCGGATATGTGTATGTGTACGGAAACGGCCTTTAAATAAAAAAGGTACCAGTTGAAACAATTGTGAACCATGGGATTTGTGTCGCGTGTCCTATATTAAAATCAGTTTTCCATTTTCCAGAACTTACAGTGAAAGATCTCGATGTCATCACTATTCCAAGCAAAGATGTTGTGATGGTCCATGAACCAAAACAAAAAGTGGACCTGACTCGGTTCCTGGAGAACCAGACATTCCGTTTTGATTATGCATTTGATGAATCTGCTACAAATGAAATGGTTTACAGGTAAATAAATAAGCAACAATAATATCTGAGTTTTAGTATTGCTGTTGCTTAAACACTATCAGTGGATTCCGTGGTGAGTTTAATGTTAATTGCTGCTGTTTTTTGTAGGTTTACTGCCAGACCCTTGGTGGAGACCATTTTTGAGAGAGGAATGGCAACCTGTTTTGCTTATGGGCAAACAGGAAGTGGTAAAACCCATGTAAGTCAGTCAGGTATACTGTACATGCCTAATTACATTTTTTTTAAACATCACTGTAACTAGCTGTGACTAGTAACTGTTTAAACAAGGATGCAGTAACATGACAGGAAGTCTAACGACTTCCCCAGAATATTAATATTTTATCATTAGATTGTTGTTGTTGTTGTTGTTGTTATTATACTTTACATTTTTCAGCATGCCCCATCGTGATTGTCAGTGACTCTTTTTTTTTATTATTATTTTTATAACTTTAGACCATGGGGGGGGACTTCTCTGGAAAGAACCAGGACTGCTCTAAGGGAATCTACGCATTAGCTGGTAAGTGGATTACTGGATCACTCTGTTGTGTTAGGTGCTAAATGAATTGTCGTGTTAGGAACCCAATTGTCACTTCTCTGTTCTGTGCAGCTCGGGACGTTTTTCTTATGTTAAAAAAACCCAACTACAAGAAGCTGGAGCTTCAGGTGTATGCAACTTTCTTTGAGATCTACAGTGGAAAGGCGAGTTGTTCTGGACAGTTTGGATAAGAAAACATGTGACTTGCAGCTGTTAGAATGAATATCAGAATGGCCGTTTGGTGGCTGTTTCAGGTGTTTGACCTGCTGAACCGCAAGGCAAAGCTGCGGGTGCTGGAGGACGGCAAGCAGCAGGTGCAGGTGGTGGGCCTTCAGGAGAAAGAGGTGCGCTGCACAGAAGACGTCCTCAAACTCATCGAAGTCGGAAACAGCTGCAGGTAAGAAAATCCTGATGGCAGGATATTCTTTTTTCCCTCTTCTTAATAGTTTTATTTCTCAGAGTCAAGATCATTCAATTTAAGGCAGCGTTGAGCATTTTAAGTTTTGACTCTCCTCTGGAGTTAAATTTTGAATTCTGTGTAGCCAAAATCAAATAATGTGTTTTATAAAAAATATGGTTGGAGCTTTAGAGTTGTCTGCCTTGGCTTTTGTTGTTCTCTCCTCTAGGACATCGGGTCAAACGTCAGCCAATGCTCACTCGTCACGAAGCCACGCAGTCTTCCAGATTATTCTGCGGAGGAAGGCCAAGATGCATGGCAAGTTCTCCCTCATTGACTTGGCCGGCAACGAGCGTGGCGCAGACACCTCCAGTGCTGATCGGCAGACTCGTCTGGAGGGAGCTGAGATCAACAAAAGTCTCCTGGCATTAAAGGTACCAGGCTGAACATATGAGATACTAGAGATCAATCAATAAATCAACGTTATAAATACCCAGATAAATAGATCGCCGTAAAATGAGAGGTGAAGTCAATAGCAATGTTGACTGTTACAATGGTACCTAACAGTGGCTGTGGTATGTTAAATTAACACTTCGTCCTTCAGACTGATTGGGAAGGAAAACCGGTGAACTGGTGACCATGTTATGGGTAGCCAAGGCTCATTGATCTATGTTATTGTCTTAACCAATGGAAGAGCTACTGCAGCTCAAAAGGTGTGACTCAGCACCTCACGGAGCACTTACAATGGCCATGTCAGCATTACAACTGTTCCATGGGCCAATGGAAGATCCGGCGTTGATGGACTAGTGGACTTTAATGAGTTCATTTTATGGCTGATTGGTGTATATTCAATGGGCTCAATCTCTGATTTAACTAAATGTCATTATAAACTATATGTTTAGTTTTCAAAAATGTTCCATTACAAGACAATGTTATAAATACGTACCTGTTCTTTTTGAATAGGAGTGTATAAGGGCCCTGGGGCGCAACAAGCCACACACACCCTTCCGAGCCAGCAAACTCACACAGGTCCTCAGAGACTCGTTTATTGGGGAGAATTCCAGAACATGCATGGTGAGTTCCCGCTCCCACGTTGCCCTAGCGGGTAAGGAAGCGGACTCGTAGACGAGTACAAAGCAAGGTACACATTTCATATCACAATGACTTTCACTTTACAGATTGCGACCATCTCCCCTGGCATGGCATCTTGTGAAAACACACTGAACACTTTGCGATACGCCAACAGGTGAGGCCTGACTTTTAGAGACAAGGATGCCAGTGTTGTCTTGGTATAATAACAGGTCACATGCGTTATCAGAGTTATTGTGTCGGGAATTAATAGCTGGAAAAGCAATACCACCGTGGAAGTGGTGTAGTTATGTGTGGGCTGTGTATTGTATTATGACCGCTTCAGTCTTTAATGGATTGCTTCTGCTATTATGACACCAAATGACAGTTTCTATGACCAAATACCTTGATTGAAGAGAAACCTTTTATTTCTCTCCCCTCTCCTTCCTCTCGTCTCCTCTCTGGGCGTCTCATCAGAGTGAAGGAGTTTGGGATTTGTCCCTCCGACATCCCCTTTGCACAGGGGGGAGGAAATCCCTCTGAGCTCTCTCCCACCCATGAGTATGATGCTTCTTTAGATTTAATGTCCCTTTTTTTTTCCCCTCCTCCCTTCATCAGCCTTTAAAAAAAAAGCTGCCCTCGCGCACCATCAGAATGGTGACTTGGCATTTTGTGTTTTGTATTTTTTACTTTTTTTAAAACCACATTACCACCTCTTGGTCACTGTGAGCTATCTAATCAATTATGTTTCACATTTCATTGTTTGCTTTATAATCCCAAGGCACATCATCTTTCCCCAGCCATTCTTAACACCAACAGTTGTTTTTATGCCACCGTCAACAGCCATGGAAGGACTGTTACTGTCATACAATAAAGATGTATTCAGATACTAAAGGGCTTTTATTATAAAGCTTTTTAGTGTAACCCTCTGGCCTACATCTGATTTATGTGTTACAAAAATATAGGTCAATAATCTGCACTATTGTACTGCATATGAGACATCATTTGAATAAATACCATGATATATTCAGAAATGTTCATTTGAAATTAAAACCAAAACCAAAAGTGAAGCTATTGGCTGTCCATGGTGCCATTACAGTGAGGGTAGCTGGTGGCAGGTGGATGATTGCGTCTCTCTTTTCAGAGTTAAAGAGCTCATAGTGGACCCTAACGCTGTGGTGGAGAGCAACCGACCCAACATCCATGCGGTCGGTCAGCTGGACCCAATGGATGAGGATTGGGACATTCCCGACTCCCCCCAGAGAGACGATCTCAAGCTGCTGTGTCAGCAGAATGTAAGGAAATACATTCTGTATTCCAAATTATGGTGTGTTTTAGTAATAATAATGAACAAATAATGTTTCCTTTCCTGATGTTTATCATTTAAACCACATCTCTGAATAGTCACACATTAAACAGCATGAAAATGTTTTAGTATTTAATCCGGTAAACTAAATGAATGCCATTCAGCGGCAACCAATCGTTATTTCTCACTCATAGAATAGCCAAATAACCCGCAACAAACCTGACTCAATAGTCAACTTGTTTGTTGAATGCCTGGAGCTAACTCCACACTTGACTTTTAACCTTCCCATAATTCAGTTTGGTGCCATTTAAAGTGGGTGATGCCCTCCTCAGCCATCTTTTTTTTTTCTTCAAAATCATTCTGGATGTGTTAGAACTTGTCATGAATTTCTGCAAGAAATTTTCTTTTTAGCCATATTTTGTCATCCATACACTTTGTACTCCCTGCTTTAAAATCCTCCTACATCAATATTTTTTCTTCATTTTTTTCATAAATCACTTAATCAACTTCAGCCCTTTTCAAAAACGATCAAACATTTTAGGATTTTAACCCATTAAATGTGAGATTAATCATTTGAATCTCTGATTTTTATTTAAAAAAACGTGCTACCTCTAACTTAGTCCTAAAAATTTTCAATCTTGCCTCATGTCTTTTCAAATGGGGCTGTTCGCTTCCTCTAGGAAGAGGAAGTTTCTCCTCAGCTCTTCACCTTCCATGAGGTGGTATCCCAGGTGGTAGACATGGAAGACCAAGTCCTAGAGCATCACAGGGCCGTCTTTGAGGTGAGAAACATCTCAATGTTTCCTTTATTTGGAGATAATTCTGGATGTGTTAGAGCTTGTTGTGAATTTCTACAAGAAATCTTCTTTTTAGCCATATTTTTGAAATGTTAGTCTTATCTCATCCATACCCTTTGTTACTCCCTTTATGCACAAATTCTGCTTTAAAAATCTCCTACATCAATATTTTTGTCTTAATTCTTTTCATAAATCACTTAATTAACTTCACCCCTTTTCAAAATGATCAAACTTCTCTTTTAAACATGAGTCTTTGCTTTTGTTGTCCTGAGCAGGAGTCAATACGGTGGCTTGAGGAAGACAAGGTTCTTCTGGATATGACAGATGAAGTAGACTACGATGTGGACCAATTTTCTTCTCAGCTGGAGCATAGTCTGGACCAAAGGATTGAGATCCTTATTGAGCTGAGAGGTAACAGAGTACAGATTTTAAATGAGTGTCTGAAATTGTAATATTTATTATAATTGTTTTGGTTTTTTTTTAACAGATAAAGTGAGGTCATTCCGTTCTGCTCTCCAGGAAGAGGAACAAGCTAGTAAACAAATAAACCCCAAAAGACCCAGAGCTCTGTAGGCTGAACAGGATCAGTTCTGCAACACGGATCATGCTAGACAATTTAGTACCAAACTCGGGAGCTATGAGTTTGTGTTACACAACCAAAAAAGATATTTCCCTGCAGTGTTTCCCTCCATTCAAACGGGGGCAGAATCCTGGCGAAGTGAAGAACTATAAAGGTCTGAAAGGTCTCATGTTTGGAAGATGAAAGTGTTTGTTTACTTTGTTCATTTTAGTTGTTTTTTTTATTTGTTCTTTTTTTATTATGTCATTTCTGATTTTCTTCAGTCTAATCATGTTTTTAGGTTTTACCAAACTTTAGCTGAATAAAACATTGTTAGAAAGTACATGACATTGCAAACAGGGTCCTTGTCAAATGAACGTTGTTTTGTAGTTTGTTGTTTAATGGGCGGGTGGCAGTGATGCACGTTGTTGAAGGGAAATGTTCAGTTTGTAGTAATAAGCACCTTTCTCTCTTCAATTATTTGTCTTTGTAACTTTTTTTTTTTGTGCCATATGTTTGATGTGGCAGAACATTTCTCACCACTTGTAGTGTTGATCAGACATCACACGACTTAATCCTATTTGTAAAAATAAATCAAATTTTCGTTAATAAAATTTAACAAAGATATTGTGAACGAAGGCCGCTTGGCTCATGGTTTTAGTGGTTCCTCAAAATAATGGTGGCTAAATAAAGGACGATTTCACATGATCTCTGGGCCTTTGCTAACACATATATTTCAGAACAGTAATTTCTAAATATTTACAGTAGAATGTTGGGATGATAGTAGCAGAATTTTGATAAATATTTTCACTGCAGCATAACCAACAAGTGTTCTTAGGTTAAAAAATTTGCATGTGTTTTATCCACTTCTTTTGATGATGCAGCTCTAGTAAAAAAAGTTTCCCAAACCTGATATGTGGTTGAGCTGATTATCTAATGATCTAAATCAACAACAGACACTGATAGGTTTCTGTTTCTGTGGTGTAGAAAGCTTGGCACCAGTAACATGTGATCATGTCATCAGGTTTCCAGAGGTTTATTTCTGGCTTTGTGCAACAAGTACAACAGAAAATACTAAATAACATTTACAAAAAAAATCATTATTTATTGAAATGATAAAAGAATTTTGTTTTTAAATATATTGTCTATATTTGTGAATATACATGTATAGTATTTGTTTGTTTTATTAACAAAAAATATACATAAACAGAACCCTGGAAAATAGGTCTGTTCACTGTGCCATAAACAGGCCTGTCTTTCCTCACTTTTTGATCAGTTAAGACACACTTTAAAACATTTTCAACTCGATCCACTAATTCAATGCTGCACAAAAAATTCCCTCATCTCAGTTTTCTACAAAACCTAAGCAGCTTTTAAAAAATGGAACACACCCCATAACAAAGACTTTTGATGAGGGCAGCAGAGGCCTGAATACAACATGTGCCAACATACAACATGGCGTAATTTGCGCTGGGACGCGTGAAAAACTGCTAATGAATTATTTTTTCTCTGCTTCCTGTGTGTAGAAGTGTAGAAAACCAGGAAAAGGAGCTAAAAACAGTTAACATCTGTACATATCTACAAATTATTGCCTTGTCACAGTACGCAGGCCGGCATGCTTCCATCATAGCCGCCTAATGCTGGTGGTGGGTGTCTCTAATAATTACCATCACTGGGGGTGTTTTTTGTAACTCTTTGTGTGCATATACTTGTAAATATTTGGGGTGTTTTCTGTATTTTTGTGTGATTTATGACAAGTTGTAGGATTAATTTTTATATTGTTTGCTGAGGTTCCATGCCTGTACTAGGCCTTTCCGGAGCAAACAACGAGCGGCCCTGCTAGATGCAGTAGGCCTCAGTCACTTAAACGGTTGTCTTTATTCTTGTGGGTTTAAAAAATAATAATAATAATAATAATCTCACTTTTAAATGTTGACATTGATTTTTGGGAATTTTGGGGGGGGGAAACTGAAGAAGAAGAAAAAAAGGAAAATATTGTGTCCTTTTCTTGTGATGTACAGTCGTGGCCAAAAGTTTTGAGAATGACACAAATACTGCTTTTCACAAAGTTTGCTGCTTCTGTTTTTATTGTGGAAATTTGCATATTCTCCAGAATGTTATGACGAGTGATCAGATAAACTGCAAAGTCCCTATTTGCCATGAAAATGAACTTAATGCCCCCCCCCAAAACACATTTCCACTGCATTTCAGCCCTGCCACATAAGGACCTGCTGACATTAATTCAGTGATCCTCTCACTAACACAAGTGTGTGTTGAGGAGCACAAGGCTGGATATCATTCTGTCATGCCGAGTTAGAATAGCAGACTGGATGCTTTAAAAGGAGGGTGATGCTTGAAATCATTGTTCTTCCTCTGTTAACCATGGTTACCTGCAAGGAAACACGTGCAGTTGCATAAAAAGTTCTTCACAGGCAAGGATATTGCACCAATCAAAACCTACAATGAGAGAGGTTCAGGTGTTGTGAAGAAGGCTTCAGGGTGCCCAGCAAGCACCAGGACTGTCTGCTGGACAAAAAAACCCCACAAATTCTGACAAACTTCAGTCCGGATTTGGTCCAGAAATTGATTGACAGCACGCCAGAGTGGATTGCAGAGGTCTTGGGTAAAAAAAAAAATAGCGACTTTGAAAAACTTTATGTAATTGTCAATAAAAAATACTTGTAATTATACTTGTCAGAAACAACTGACAAAAAGATCTAAAAACACTGAAGCAGCAAACTTTGTGAAAACCAGTATTTGTGTCAATCTCAAAACTTTGGCCATGACTGTAGTAAGACATGTAGTACATATAATGGAGTAAATTCTGTCTTAAGACACCTTGACAAAGTCACATGAGGTCACACTTTCAGGTTATTCTAGTAGACATTCAAAAGGTCAGGTGCCCCTAAAACCCATGGTACGAAACGTCCATCTCAAATGCACAGGTAAAAGAAAATGGTAAAAAGTGGTCCCCCACACCACAACACTATGGGCCTTATAATACTGCCATAATACTGTTTCAAGATCTACTGGCTGAGCACCGTATTCAGAATATGAAATGAAGAAGAGGTTTGAGTAGATGCGACCTGCTTAAGGCTGTACCGTGTCCTTGCACCTGAAAATCTGCCATCGGAGGTTCTCTCCAAGCCCGCAGAACACAGCTTTATAGTCTGTGGCGGGCAGTTAAGGGCAGATGGCATGGAAAACAATTCAGCCGGGGAAAGCGGATGGCGCATGGAATGGGGTGTTCCCACACTGAAATCCACGACGGAGCAACGCGATGAGGTAGCTGGTTATTTGCTCCTGGAAGCTGTTTTTTTTTCTGGACGTCTCCTTCAGAATCTGAATGGAGGAACCCCCTTTTCCCCATTTGAAACATGAAACGACTTTGCTGAGTTTGGGGGAAAAAAAAAAAAAAAAAAAAAAGCTACACCAACCAAATATCAAAAGTCTGTAAACACTGGCATTGCAAAAACGTAATTATAAATAATGCAGAATCTCTTCTGAGTGGAACGATGAGAAAAGACCACCGTTGTCAACTTCAGCATTCGGGGTGCCACCGGGGGTCCCACTAGAAGCAGACGATGGAAGGGGAGTATCTGAGTCCCAGTAAATTATAGTTCTATATAAACTCTTGATAAAGTCAAGATCTTTAGTTCTATACAGTAAATACATCACTGATGTCATATTATAAAACAAAAAGTATTCTGAATATAGTTTTTAATGTCTGAAGAGTCTTATGTACACATTTGTCTTTGTGAGGGGTCAGTCCAGCTGCACCGCTGTGTGTTGGTGGTGCCATGGATGGGACCCCATGAAGCCGCTCGGCTCGCTGGGGGCCAAGCTGCCGAAGTCCGTGACTGAGACGGCCATTTTGGCACCTGTGATCCGGTGAGTGCAGTGACCCTCGAGGTCCACGTCTAAATTGGCCACAGAGACGTCACCGATGTAGGGCTCCGGGAGAGTCCTCTTCATCCTCTTATCCAGCCACTCGCAGTCCGTCCCCCCGCAAGCGCCGGACAGGCAGAAGCCACCTTCTAGGACACCCGGACGCCCCGCGTCCCCACCGGGACTGAAGCCCGGAGGGTGGTCAGGGCTGGTGGCGCCTCGGTGCGTGTTCTCCAGGGGCAGGAAGTTACAGGAGTCCAGGCAGGTTCCATCGGCTGCACTGTAGACGGACGCCATGGTGCTGCTCAGGACTACAAGTGTTTTGAGAGAAAATAAAAGAAAAAAATCATATTTTGGCAATTTTACACCACTTTTCTGTACTTTTTCTGAATTGCGAAGCTTTTGTTAACTGAACGTGTTTTTTTTTTTTTTTTTTTTCCACTTCTTGCACTGAATACTTTGTAACTAAAAACTTGTAATGTGCTGTAATGCTTGAGCTAAGGCTTGGTACAGCCGTTGGCATAAGTTGTTTATTAATATGCATAAATTGGTAAGGGGCCTAACGAACAAAACCGCAGAGCTGATCGCAAGCATGTTTTATGCATCGACGTGACTCTGTGTGAGATTTGGGTGCCGACCTGTGAGGTCACTGGCGGTGATGGAGTTGAGGATGCCCAACTGCTGCCCGGCGCTGGCATCGGTCCTGGAGCCTCCTGCACCGCTGCACCCCGAGGACGAGCCGTCGGTCCCGAGCGTCTCTGCGCCGTCCACCAACCGGTCCATCAGCTCGCTGAGGAGACCAGGCGGGATTTGCGAGAGTAAAAGGCCGGTTCACGCCTAAGCCACACCTCACAGTGACCCGCGGCGGACTCACATCACTCCGGGGCGGCAGCCGTACTTCCTTTTACCCGAGCGCCTCTGCTGAGCGAGGTGATCGAAGCGCTCCGACTTCTTCCACATGTAGTAAAAAGCCACGCACTCCGCCACGCTCCGCGTTCTCACCTGCAGGGCAGAGAGGAAAGCCAGGTCACACACACACACACACACACACACACACACACACACACACACACACACACAGCCGACCGGCGCCACCCACTTTGTGCTTCTGTATGAGGTGGAAGTTCTTCTCGTACGTTCGCAGGGCGTGCTCGAAGTCCCTGCACTCTTCTTCGGACCACGGTGGAGACCCTTCTGACGACGACAGCAACACCAGCCATTTCCATTAACCAACTTCTCAATTACCAACACAAAATAATGTCGTGGTAAAAAGAACCGGAAGTACCTTTGGATGATCTGATATTATTATTGTAGCGCTCAAGTGCTTCGCGCGTGTTGTAGTTACACTTCACCAGCTCATACAGAGCCTGCAAAATGGGCACGAGACAAACATTAGTTTTATAGCTTCTATAACGCCGTCTGGCAAAGGGCTTCATTCTAATTGGATGGTTGGTGTGCAATAACGGTTACAGACGCGCTCAATTAAACGCAATAAATGAACGGCCGAGTCGCGACATAGCAACACAGTGAGGGTCAGTAACTTAACGGAAGCGAGCGAGATGGTAGCCGGTTTAGACGGGCGGAGAGGCGTACCTGTTCATTGTCTCGCACGTGGGTCCGCGTCTCGCCACTTTCTCGGCGCGACGCCACTTCACAGAGAAAGTCTTCCACCGCACTTTGTGACAGGTGACCAGGACTCCACAGCAGCTGGTCCTCCACCTCGGCCGCTGCAAGACGGACAAACCTTAGTGCTGAAAATTCATCGTTTAAGGAAGTGTGAGAGCACGTGCACAACTAGATTGCAAAAGGCCCACGCTCATGTCGGACGGGCCGTAGGCCGCTTTTATTTTGCTTGCATAAAGCGGAAACACTGGAAGTCCGTATAGAGCCAGAAAAAAAAAAAAAACTACTAAACTAAAAATACTACACAGACCAGGTAAGGTGAGGTTAGGTGAGCAATGGAGAAATAGTGGAGACCCGCGTTTGACTGGCAGATGAGCTGATTTGATGGCTACATTAATGACATACAGAATGTAGACTGCATTAGTTGAAACTTTTAAAACCAAAGCCCCATTTATTGTTTTTTCTTAATGGGAGCATAATTTTTATCCTAACAAGGTGACATCATATTCAGTCAAAAAAGGAAGATTGCCACAACAGCGATATACAGGATATAAAAGGAAACGAAATGTAACGTCATTATCTCACCAACTCACCCATCTCCTCATCGCCATATGAGCAGAGGCCAGTAGGAACGTCAGCTTGGTACTGTGAGCCAACCATAATCTCCTGCAGACAAAAAAATAGAAGGGTGAATCAAGATCTGGTCCTCAGACGCCACAACAGGACAATGAATTACAAGCAGGTTTTAAGTAAAATTGCCAATTACCGTGAATTCCGGCATATAAAATGCTACACACGCTTTGAGAACTGCGGATTTTACAACAATGCGGCTAATTTATGGATTTTTACAGGCTAATTAGCTTCCTGTCGCTGACATATTTAACCACGTCATATCAGACTAATGGAATTACCGCACATCACAGTGGATCGATGAAACTTTTTCGGAAAAACTCACTCACGCTTATTCGTGCACAGACCCTCATCGTGAAAAAAAGACACGAAGAAATACACATGATGCGACTTTCAAGTTAAAAGTCTGGCTGTCGAAGAAGGAAATAAAGCTGCTGCACGTAAGCTGGAGTGCACAGGAGGACGGTGGCGAAACTGATCAATGACTTTTGCTTTTCCTGTGTTTTTCCTGTGAAAGTGTGTGACGAAATAGCTGTAAACCTTCAGGCCGTTCAATTCCAGCTCCATTACTGTTAAAAGCACTGTTCTGGAAAAAAACATAGTTGTCAATATTACTATCATTTATTTAATAATAAAAAAAAAAAAAAAAAAAAAAACTTTCCTGTAACATCTTGCTCCATTCATCTCTCATGTTTCAACAGGGACTGTGTGGCATATAGGCAAGAGCGTCTTGTTTATGTACATTTTCTTTTTTTTAAATTAAGAATCAGTACGTGCGACCTATATATAGGTGCACTCTATAGTCCAGAATTTACAGTAATGGTGAAAAGTGCAAAAGCAGCATTAGTCTAAGAGAAATTAAATTACTTACATTGCCTACTTATTCATGAACAAGCCACATTAAGGAAAAATTATGAGCCCATCTTCAGTTCTCGGGATCTGTCAACAGCAAAAATGTTCACACACCTTTCTAGTGTCCTCTTCAGGGTCATCCTCCTCTCCCTCAGAGTCCCTTTCGCCATCACAAGCAGAGGTGGCTAGAAGCACAGACCACCAGGGATTAATTTAGAACACTCGACTATTTCAAGAGTACTACATTTAAAAGGACATTTCTACACATTGTACTAATTACTCAAGCGGCATATTTATATACAGGAGGCAATGACATCTTTTTAATGCTCGGTGGTGGCAGGTTCAGGCAACCAACCAATTCTGCCATAACTGGGCTGAAATAGTCTGATCAACTCACATCTGGGTTTGTTGGGGAAGAATTCTGTAGTTTCGTGGGAGGTGACCGAGGGGGTCAGATCATCGGCGGAAGACTGGGTTTCCTCTTCATATTCCCCAGACAGGAGATCTTTCGCTATTTCCTCCTGTGCATCGAAAACGTTGCTTTTTTTTTTTTTAGAAATGAACATGGCTGTTATTATATTAAACTTTCCCCACAGGAGGAACTAAAACCACTCACCTTATCTAGTGTCATGTCGGGCAGCTCATCGGCGAGCTCGCCTGAGGAACTGTCCATGCTGGATGCCGCTGCGTATCGATACATCACCAGCAACTCCTCCAGCGGCATACTGCCCTCCTGTTAAAAACCCCGGCGTCACATGAGACACATTTTACATTTACAGCATTTACCAGACGCCCTTATCCAGAGGGACTTACAATCAGTATTACAGGGACAGTTCCCCTGGAGAAACTCAGGGTTAAGTGTCTTGCTTAGGGACACAATGATAGTAAGTGGGATTTGAACCTGGGTCTTCTGGTTCATAGGCGAGTGTGTTACCCACTAGGTGACTACCACCCACACCAAATGGGGGCCGTCGTACCTTCTCCAAATCCTCGATTTCGGCACTGACGTTCCTCTTGCACTCCAACATTTCTTCCTCCTCCAACGTCTTCTCGTCGTCGAAATCGTGGACCAGCATCTCCGCAGTCGGGTCAAAATCGTGGTCCTCGGAGGACAAAGAACCAACTGCACAACACACAGGTTCTAGGTCAAGCTAAACAGGGGGAACAGACACTGGGCAACAAAAAACCTTAAAACAAAGTTACATTTATTCTGCAATAATAATGAATAAAAAAACACATACCTGGACTGGAGCTGCCAACAGGAGCCTGTAACACAAAACGTGTTTTTTTTTTTTTTATCACACTTTAACAGCAAATTTAAAAACTGAGGAAGCTTGACTGACGTCAGATGGATATACATGTAGAAGAAGGGATGCTAATCCACAAATCCGGTGCAAATGAAACGCCTTGTTGCCCGTATTTTGGTTCGAAGAAGCGCGATATGGGCGATGGGCGATAATAAACATAGCCGCCGGACAACGCGACCTGCGGACGGTGGCGGGGTTCGGGATCCGTGCTGCATGCGTCACTCCGGCGAAATGTCGCCGGGCATCAACTGCCACCTTCATATTATTTCATTTTTCACACACAAACAAACTTGCACGTTAAAGACGCGGAGGCCCCTGCGGCTCTCTTTTGGGATAAAACACCCCGGGACGCCGATTTAAACCCGTTCCGACACGCCGGACATCACGCGTGAGGCGCTTATTTAAAGAGAAGCTGCCGACGACCGAGGCTTCGTATTTACGTTTTCAAATCTGGCCCCTTGTCCCCAGCTTCCCCTCTTACCTCCGCCATATTGGTGCCTTTGCGCTGATTGGCTCTTCTCGCCGAGGACCCGGATGGGCCGCGGCGGCGGCTTCAAAATTGTGGCGCGTCGTCGCTGGCTGGCGTATCACGACGAGAGCCGTCTCGAAACCTTAAATATGTTAGAATCGTATGGCTAAAACGTAAAAAAAAATTATTATGAAAAGAAGTTGAAACTGTGTAGAAACGATGCTTCGCTTTTTTGTCTCTATACATTTTAGAACCCCATTTTCTTACCCCATTATTTGGAACAACCTCTTTAGCAAAGCACCGTCCCCACACACTGCTCACCAAGCGTGATGAGTTAAAAGCAGAGGACACTGTGCTGTGCTGCAGTGTTTCACAATGGCAGTCACTTCACCTTCACTTTCATTTGCAAGAGGGGAAGGTGGGGGTGGTGAGTAAGTAAGTACAGCTTTATTGTCATCCCGTCCATGTACAGACGAAGTGTCGTCCTTCTGGACCATAGGTGCAACATAGAATGCATCAAGGGGGGAAGGGGGGGCACAATTTGTTGTGTGCTTCAGTCAGTGCCCATCCATAGTACCGCCGGTGATAATGTGTGTTGATGGTGTCCAGCAGGCCGGGTTGACAATGCGATCGTCTGAAGAGCTCTGTGGTCGGGCGGTCTGGCAGTTTCCATTCCAGACTGTGTCAGGACGCTCTGGACTGTGCCTCTGTGGAAGGTGATGAAGACAGGTTTAGGGGAGGTGGACCTCCTTCACCTCCCTTCGACAGAGAAAGTATTGCTGGGCTCTTTTTTTTTGTCAGGGAAACAGTGCTGTCTGTCCAGGAAAGGTCTTGTGTAATGTGAGAAATTTGGGTGGCACTGTCGATGTTGAGTGGAAGGTAGCCAGACCTCCAGCCCACTCATGCTATCGAGTTGTGGGCAATGACAGGGATGTTCAGGGAGGAGGTTTGATAATGCTTAAGAACAATAATCTGTCTCTTAATAAAATCCTCTAGATACACCGATCCACTAGTGCGAGTGTATAGGCTTGTAAGATGGCCATGACGTGGCGAACGTTTAGACAGCTAGTAATCCGAGGCAATTAAAGGAGGCTGAGCGTCTCACTGCAGCATTGAAAGTTGATGACAGTTAATAATAAACCACAGGAACCAGATTTAGGAATGACATTGCCTCCCACGTCATTAGATGGCGGAGGTGGTACTCATCATAAAAGGTTCGGGAACAATAAACAGTAAAGACACATAAGGAGGCCCTGGGTGATCCGAGGCGACCTTACTCTCAGTTTCTCTGTGCAGAACCCCAAAGTCTTTTTTTTTTTTTTTTTAAAGTGAAGTGATTGTCACATGTGATGCACAGCACACAATGCACACAGTGAAATTTGTCCTCTGCATTTAACCCATCACCCTGAGTGAGCAGTGGGCAGCCATGACAGGCGCCCGGGGAGCAGTGTGTGGGGACGGTGCTTTGCTCAGTGGCACCTTGGCGAATCGGGATTCGAACCGGCAACCTTCTGATTACGGGGCCTCTTCCTTAACCGCTAGGCCACCACTGCCCCAAAAACTGCTCTCCAGAATGAGGAATTGTTCAGTCACCGCTGCCTTCAAGAGGTGATGCGGTTTTTGGTTCCATACGGAGGGGACAAATTACTGCTGTTGTTGACTCAGATGTCTATATTACATACTTAGATGCAGCATTGCACCCTGCATTAGTTCCCATACGTCTTTTCATCGACAAATACTTATTCTATTTTACAAATGCATTGCAAGAAGACGATGACAAAATCATAATAAAATCCTAAATCCAGAACAAGGTCATCGCCCAACGCCCCCCTGGTTGGAAACAAACTAGAATATTATAGAGTTTCTCAGTTGAGGAAAGATCTTTAACAAGGACAGACACATTAGTTACATGACTGATCCCAAAACAATCGAATCAAGCGTAATCACACCACAAACTGTTTAATGACAATAAGCTTTTTATTTAAACATTAAGGCAGTGTTCTTTTTTTATTTTGTTTTATTACCTTTTTTTTTTTTTTAAACACTGCTTTACACAAAGCTTGCTGGTGGCCATGTCTGAACAGTGTCAACAGTTTTCTTGTGATTTCCAAACTTGCAGCAAGCCACATAAATATGTACAACTCTTCAGGTCTATGTACATTGCTGCCCATCAGACAGCGGGCTGACAAAAAACAAAAAAAACGAAGATATCCAAACACGCACAATGCAGCTGTATGAGGAAGCAGGTCGTGGCTGCCCTTCAGACTGGAGGAAAGAGATGGAGGAACGGTAGAGATGGGGATTGGACTGCACATTTGCTTAGAGATTAATGAGTCTGAACACATTAAATGCCTTAAAAATAGACAAAAACCAAGCAAGTGTGTGAAGATGGGCTGAGTCCAGTGTGTGAGAAATGACTGGCACATAATGCAGGAAGCCTGCAGCTCATGCACTTCATAAGGACACATAAGCTGTCCTCGGGTCCATTTAGCATAAAGTCAAATGTCAAATTGAGGGCGTGATCCCATCAGAGACACAAAGCCCACCCCACCAAAGACAAAAAAAAAAAAAAAAAAAAAAAAAAACGCCTACAGGTCTGAAAATGAGTTTAGTCCAAAATAAAATCCTGTTCAGAGCTGCACTAAGTGCTTCACATCCAAAAAACAGTCAGAACAGTTCATGTGTGTTAATGTAAAAAATATATATAAAGATCCAAAGACGGTGAATACAGTCCACACTCTCAGTCTGAAAACAACTAGGCACATGTATAATGGGGAAATAATATGGAAGTGTGGTCAAATATGGACTGCACGTGTACCCTGTAACCCACTGATGAGCGCCAGCATTGAACAGATTATCACAAAGCAACAACAGTTACAATGTGACACATTTAAATGATAAAATCATCAGTACTAATGTCTCAGCACATTTTCAACACAGGACAGAACTTTAAATGCATGTATATACTTTATATTGGTTTAGATTTTAAAAATAAGTAAAAATGTCTTAAGAGTCCATTTCTGGATGCATTCTAGTAGTGGTACAGAACAGACAGACACATACACACAAAAAAAGACACACAGTCCCAGTCAGTCACACATACAGTCATCAGAGGGATCACATCAGCATGATGAGGAATGGGATCAGCTCAAGTAAGCCACAGAGGTGAAGGTTTCCAGCAGTATCATTGTGTGTGAGAAGTGACGAACTGACTGAGTTATATACTTGATTGATGTTAATTCTGCTCCTTTAAACTCTTTTGTTTGTACATAGAATAAAATTAAGTATTTAAAAAAAGTATATGTGCATTTGGCACAGGACACACAAACAATTACAAGGACAGTGTTGGATCCAACCTCACTATGTTCATAAGGCAAACAGGAGTCAGAAGGGCAAAAAGTGGGTCTGATAAAAGTACAGGAATGGGGGGGCATGCACACACACACACACACACACACACACACAGCGAAAAGTGTGAGGTATCGTCAGAGCTGAGGGTTTCATTGAATGTGTATGCGGAAGTCTGTTTCTGCATATGCAGTGTTCGGTTAGTGAGTGTGGACAGCAGCAGCGGAGGTCATGCGTATGTGTGTGTCGGTAAGGGCGAGAGAGAGCGAGCGAGCGAGGGTGTGTCTTCACTCGCTATCTGACAGAGTCTCATACTGAGAACACAGTAAAGGTTTAGGCTCGTCCTCCCAGCTGCGACCTTGCCCCACCCCTCCTGCACTCTGACTGGTCTGTGTGGGGGAGGGCGTGGGCATGCTGCCTGGAAGTCGCATAGTCATGGTCAGGGGGTTGTAGGGAAATGGGGTGGAGCCTGTGGCAAAAACAGAGAGTGGGAATATGAAACACATAAGTATTATATCTAGCAACAATTAATAATATTTAATAAGAAAGATCTGGGGCAGTATTATAGTGCCATATAGTAAAAAGCGCAGGTTGTGTGTAGTACCAGTTGAGGACGGTCTGTCCTCCCATGTGCGGTTGCTGATGGGGGTTCGGCGGCTGCAATCTCCCTCAGAATGGACGGACGACACGGAGGACGGTCTCTCCCCAGCTGAAGACCCTGGACCAGGAGACTTCACCTTGCGGCCATTCGAGCGCATGATGGCCTTCATCTTCCCAGCTGCTGCTGCGTGTGCACATACAGAGCCGAAAAAAGAGGAAAATATGAATAACGACCGACTAACATCCTGAGCGAGTGTGTCTGCGTGATATTTTAAAGCTAACCTTGCAGCGAATATGGGTCATCACCGCGACCCTCAGTTGCTAAGGCAGCAGCAGAACGCTCATCTGACTGCTCATCATATTTTCCCATCAGAGCTTTGCGGATTATTGCCTCCAGACCAGTTGTGCTGCCCCCACCCTCCCCCACCACGTGGGGACGGACATTCACCACACCTGAGACAAAGACGTCTATTATAATTCTATTTTAGGTGGTGGCAATGGCGCAACCTTCACCCATGAGAGGAGTCACATAGCTTACCGACACCTGCAGGCATATTAAAGATCTCCGTTCCAGGCTGCCCGGAGTCTGCGAGGCAGAGGGAGATGCAAAAAGAGGTCAGACAGAGGTCAGGCACGGGAGCGAGACAGCAGACCACCGCATCATCTGAAACTCACTGAATTCTGTCTCACTGCCCAGAACGGTCATCTTCTTTATCATCTCCTGCTTTTTCACCTTCACCATGGTGGAGTTGCTCTCAGTCAGTTTGCTGAAGAACGTAGGATGCTGAGAACCACCAGCCGGAGAACGAGAGCTCATACTGAGAGAGATACACAGGGAGGACGTGTTGGGAGTGAATGAATAACACTGACAGGAGGACCTTTACGTCCAAAATAATGAAGGAAGGGGGTGTGAGGGCTGCAAGTCATGTCCACATGCTCCTCCCTCTTTAAAGGTAATAAAAACATAATTAAAATTCATCTTCTGGGTATCAGGAGTAATTACACACCAACAAAAAGTTATGGGTGGGAGGTGATTGCTTGCTAGTTCTCCCTCTGCATTTTTAAATTCCTCCATGATTTTATATCCATTTCTGGGGATTGATGCAGCCTATACGATTGAGTTCATGATAACTTTTCTAAGAACAAATGGAATGCAAGTGGCAACGTTTTCAGCCATTGTTGAGGGGAAACAGCAGGGAAAAGTGAACTTGTTCAAGTGAGGAAGGTAGCAGTAAATGTTGTTGGTAAATTAGAGACAGATTGGTCCATCTGCCAATGTCAGGTACTGGCCAAGATATTTCACAAACTAGTCATACATATGACGCAACTAATCAAATTACTAACAATGAAGTTAATATGGTCTACATTAGCATTCTGTATTCAGGATTTTAACAAATCAGGATTGTAGCAATTTTACATGCTGCTGCCCAAACACAAGTGTGAATGTATTTGTCGAAAGGAATACAGTTATTGGACAAATTTGCAAGGTTGCAAAGAACTCATGAGGGCTGGATGAATTTGCATTAAAATCACAACCTTGCAAAATCCTGGAGGGACTCAGAAGACGAGTAAATACTATATTTCTTATATATAGTGACACCAAAATTGGTCCTTTGGTCAATAAATATTAGTTTATGCAGTGTGTGAAAAAGTGTATTGTATTTTACCCTTGTTCTTGCTCGCTGGGGTAGGATGCCTGCTGTGTATCAGCTTCAGATGCAGCTCCGACTGGAGATACAGGCTCAATGCCATCTGTTGACACTGGGGACATCTTACTCTGAGGGGATCTACATACACACACACAAAAAAAGTTGAGCCAGAAGTTGTCACATAATGGACCAGTCATCAGACTGAACTAACAGGAACCAGTAGTAAAATCCCTTGAGAAAATGACTACAGGTTTCAGAGTGGCAGCACATTTGATGACCAAACATCTTAGTCTGTACATCTGGCAGGACGTACCTGTCCCGGAGTCGCTCTGCGGAAGATCCCTCTGGTGTGTAGCGGGACCCCGGTGGGGCATCAGAGGGACCAAGCTGGGCCTGTGGAGCACTGGAGGGACGAGAAACATCCAGCCCAGGAGAGCTGTGGGACCCAAAAAGAACAGGCTGGGGACAGATCTGTCCCTGCTGACTGCGTGTATAATCCTTCACTATCACCTCCTGTCAGACACACACACACAAAGCATTATTAAATCTGCAGTCATTAAATACAGAAACCCACACAAACCAAAAACATTCCTAACACACAACTAAAACACAAGTATTCACAGCACATCACTTTTTCCACATTTTGTTATGCAACAGCCATATTCCAAAATGGATTAAATTCAATTTTACTCTACACACAACACATAATCTACTGTATACATACACAAACACACTTTAGAAAGTACTTGAAAGTACTCACACTGATATGCTGGGCCAGTGTGACCACCCTCTGGCTGCCTTTAAGGTGTGGGGATGTGGGCAGGGCAGGGGACAGGCGCTCATCTGAGAGAGGGTGGTAGAGACCCGATTGCTCCAGAGAACCAGGCTTTTGCTGGACTATGGTTGGGGAAGATAATATGACACCCATTACACACAAGGCATGATGGGAAAAGCAATAAAAAAAAAAAAATAAAAAAAATACAATAAAACCAAACTTGTTGTGGTGAAAGACTGATGGATATGTCACTGTGATCTTACCAAGAGCCCGTAGCTCGTCCTCCTGAAGGGGTAGGCTTTTAATCTTGTCCTTACTGTCCCCCCGGCTGCCTGGATCTGTGGTGAGTAAGGGGAGCCCTCGGCTCAGCTGCTGTGCCACAAGGGCAGCCTGTGAGTAGGGGTATGCGCCCCCGGGGACAGGGCTGGACAGCTTGGAATCAGACTTCCCAGTAACTGAGGGGGGGTCCTGTGTGAGTTTCGGCAAGCCTATTCCCCGCTCATGAGATCTCCCCTCCTCACGGCTCAGATCTTTACCGCCACTTGTGTCCACACCCACTGGGTACACCTCCCTCTGAAGCTGCCTGCTGTTGCCCGAGTACCGAGAGGAGCCTGGCGGATTAGACCTGAAGACCAAGATAAGCGCACACACACATTATGACAGTTCACATGACAATTTCCAAAAATATGGACACTCAATGTCACAAATATAAAATGGATAACATCCATTTTCAAAAACAATTAACTAGGAAAACAGAAGAGTGACTGACCTCAGGACAGATGTGGCTTCGCTGACCGGCAGGCTCTTGACACCAGTGTTGTGGAGGACACTGGGTCTTTGCTGGATGCTTTCCTGTGGTCGAGGTGAGGCTGGGGAGTGCTGAGAGGGATAGGTGTGAGAGGGTGGACGGGTGCTGATACTGGAACTTGGATCGTGACCTGTAGTTTATGGACAAACACAATTTTACACATTCACACATTTTTTCCCCAAAAATTAATGAACCCAAACCATTCAATGTCGAATTTGAAAACATATGTTGTCCAATTCTCTGATCAGCAATACATTGTTGGGAATAATTATTAATTGTGTGTTTTACACTTTTACTCCTTCCAGAACATTTCAGACACTGTTGGGAAGACCTAAAACTTTTACAAAGTACAGTATATAACCAAAATAAAAACATAAAAAATATATGACTACATAGCAATAAAATATATATCATCCTAATCATTCACAAAAAAAAAGGCTGATGACACAGATTAAACAGAAATGTTAAGAGTCCTAAAAAGCCCTAATTCGACGCCGTACACATAGGAGTGTGTAAATGTGTGTTTGTCCATACCTGGTCTCCAGATGGGAGCGTGTTCCACAGATCCGTGTCCCAGGGAACCAGGTTTTTCCCTTTCCCGATCTCTCTCTCTGTCTCGGTCCCTCTCTCGGTCCCGTTCTTTCTCTCTTTCCCGCTCCCGCTCCCTTTCCCTATCCCTCTCTGAAGTGCTTGATCCTGGGAGCTTGCTCATATGTGATGGTCCGACTGAAAAGAAATACAAAAAAGGCCATTACATTCATCAACACTAAGAATCATGCAGTGAGTCAAAATTGTTATGACTTCAGTACAATTGATTACACTTTATACAAAACTATGTGAAAATAACTTATTTCAGGGCACACTTCCAAACTTCTATGGACAATGGAGAATAGAAACCATGATGACAGTGAAAGCATTTACTATTTTGCGGCCTATTGGCTTACCTGGTGAAATTGGGGAGGCAGTGTATGGACGGTTGGAAAAGGTGCTGGAAGTTGGAGGAATATAGGTAATGCAGTCCATTGGAGTGGGGCCTTAAGACAGGGGGAAGCCAGGACATATTAGTAAGGTGTTTGTTATTCAGAAATTCTGAAATTTGTTAAGGGCTGGTGTGTGTGTTTCTCTCACCACGTGCTGTAGGCGAGTAGGCCATGGTAAGAGGCTGTTCCCGAGGTGAAATACCCCTTAGGAGGTCTGGTCGAGGGGTTGCCATGGGAGTGGTAGGCCACTGGTGCATCTGCTGTGAGGTGATGTAGTCAGTGAAGAGCGTGTGCCTATTTTCTAAGGCGGCGGTCTCTGGGTAACCCCGGATCAGGAAGGGTGGATATGGGTGGGAGTAGCCGGGTGGTGGGGTCAGGTGACGGGATAGGTAGTAGGCTGGGTACAAGAGCATCAATTGGTCAGTAATGTTTTTCAATGAAAGGTGTGAATATTTATTTAAAAATTACATTCCTTGGCATAGGTACCTGGGTCAATGGGAAGACCTCTAGAAGGGTCAAAAGCCAAAGGAATCTGGCCACGATACATTTCTGTACCAAGCCCCTGCAGCAATCGCTCGTATGAGGCCTGGTGTTCTGCCATGCCCGCAAGTGGAGATTTGGTGGAGGGTATTTCTCGTGGCGTGGGTGTGGACTTGCGTTCCTGCTGCTGGTTCTTACTGGAGACTGCAGTGTAAAAAAAAAAAAAAAAAAAAAAAAAGTACAAATAATCAAGAGACCACAAAGAGAAGCAAATATACAGACAATGTCAGTGAGGTTTTAATTACATAGCTTGGTGTATTCGTGTGACTTTGCATACCTTCATGCTGCCGCTGTGACTGCTCTGTTCGTGGTGGATGGGGTGAGCTGCGGTGAGTGGGGCCAGGGTAGGCAGTCCTGATCGGTGGACTGTGGTGAATTCTGGAGCTCTGCTCCACAGGGGACGCACGTGACAGGGTGGTAGGCGTGCTGACAACTGCACTGGGACGGCTCTTAGGCGGCCCTGATTCCTCATACCGGCCCCGATCCGATCCACTCTGCTCAGTGCGGAGCTCCAGGTGGGGTGGCAGTGGTTGGAATGGACGAGGGGGGCTGGCGATGATGGAGCGGACATCGTGACGCTTTGCAGAGCCCAGAAACTCTGGCTTAAGAGGAGTGCCCTGAGAAAATGTGGAAGGGAAAAAAAAGACAGAAACACTCCATTATAATAATTAAACTGATAAGCTGCAACATTATGACAGGTTCAGTGAATAACGCTTGTCATAATTGGCCATGGCTGTGGCTGGACATTGTCGGAAACAGAACCACCTGTGTGATGGAGCCTTCTTTGGGTGGTCCTGGCCGCAGTTCCTCTCGGGGAATGAGGTGGATTGAGCGTCCTGCTTCCTTGACAGTGGGAACCACTCCTTCGTAGCCTCGACCCTTATGCACATCGTGTGGCTGGGAGGAGCTCCGCGGGGGAGGAGACTCTCTTTTTATTTGCTTTGGCTCGCGATGGATGAACTCATCCTGAGTGTCACCATGGCGTTGGTCGGGATGGCGAGGGGTCCCTGGGAGACGGAGGGAGAGATGAAATTGTTCATGATTCTGTTAATGGATGTCTGTGGTAAGTTGTAATGTGATGAACATTGAATGTCATTTGGACTAGGTAAAAAACAATAATGTTATTGATCCAAAATAAGTTTTACTCAAAAGAGATATAACTGATTAAATTTAGGAAGTCATCGAGATGAGCCTGAACACCAGTAATCTTGAAGTAGTCCCGTTTTAGAGCATGCAAATACCACAACAAACCGTCCCAGACTCATGTAGACTCCTGACTTCAGCTTTTAAGATGTGTATATTCTGCAAAGCTCTTCATATTACATATTATATTCATTTGAAGTACACTTGTATAGTACAGTTGTCTGATTTATGTCTTTAAGTAAGAATCTAAACCAAAACTTCATGATATCTTCACATCACATTAACCTTTAATAACCTGTACAGAATGTGACACGACTGCCAATTTTTTCAGGACTTTTCCAGGACTTTCATGAACAGGTGAATCCTCACCCTGAGATATGGATCCACGGATGTGGTGTGTCTCCAGTCTCCTGTCTGGCGGCAGCACTCGGCCAACAAGTCCTGTGTAAAGGAAGAGAGAGAAGTGTAAAGATTAGGAGTGTATCTGTATTATGACACAATTTCAATGTAAAGCCATGTGTCATATGTTCAAACTATTCTTAGACAGTTGTCTATGCTACAAACATGTAACTCAAGATGGAATTTCTAGAACTTTATGACAGTAAACTCGCTACTGATAACGATAAGGTAACATGAAGGGAAGAATCAGGATGCATTGATGTCCCAAACAAAATGTCTGACCGGCCTGACTTTCACTTACTCACCCTCACAGTTGGCAGACAGTGCTTCTCGGGAGGGCAGACCACGCAAGATCCCACCCTCCATGACATCGTAGGGTCGTTTCAGCCCCAAGGCATCTCCCCTTCCATCATCTTTTGAGCCTGCAGGCCAAAAGCAAACATTTGAAAAAAATTAAGAAATCTGTGTAAACTAATTAGTATGTAAACAATCAATCAACATTTTGCGTGTATGTGTGTGTGCAAAACACATGTACGCACGTTCATAGGAGATGATATGTCCACTGATGCCTTCGTACAGGACATGAGCTTTAGAGGGTGTGTCAGCCCGTGTGGGGCTCTCTTCAGTAATAAAACGTGTGATGGTGCCTTTATACAAGACATCAGCTGGAGTTCCCTAAGAAAAGACAGGCCGAGTGTGTCAGTGTGAGTATTTAGTTCACACAGAAAAAGCAATTGTGAGAGATATCAGCATCAGGATTCTTTCTAATACTCCTTTAACCCAGAACAGTGTGTCATTCAGTTAAACACCATTTGATGATCTTACTCATACACAAAGCACCACTTACAAACACACAAAAGCTAACCTGTGTTATGGAGCCACCACGATATGAGACTGATGCATCTTGAGGAACTCTGGTACCTGGAAGGCCCTTGGTGATGCTGCCACCCTGTACCGCTGAGGCTGGAGTGAAGCATTACCAATACTTAGGCAACAATTCTGATTAACATTAACCTAAAAACTGTGACCGGTAAGAGCAACACATACCTCTAGTGCCTGTGCCGTCATGGGCACTGGCCTGGGTGGACAGGTTCTCTGCCTGAGACGACGAGGGCCCACACGGAGACAACTGCTCCTGTTTAACCACAGGAAATGCTCCCCCTATTTTTCTAGGCTCAATCCAGGACAGGCCCAGGGAGGCAGGTGGGACCTTGCCATGTTCAGATCCATGTGCTGGGCTGAGTAGCTGTACTGGGGTACCCTGAGCAACACAAGATTAAGAGCTTTGTTACTACTGAATGTTTGAGTATGCGGATGTCTATACTGTATGAGTGATCGTAAGTACCTGAGTGATGGAGCCCCCAGGTTTGGTAGAGGAGATGAGGGGCGGTGGTTCTGGCATGTGAAGTGGCCGCACAGCAACCATCCTCCCATCCTGCAGAGCACCAATGGCTGAAACAGAGAGGGGGAACAAAAGGACAAGCAAAGATGAACAAAAAGAGTGATATGGGCAGAAAGTCAATGAATGGATAAACAGATGAACCAAGAGGGCAGTTCCTCACCAGGGCTGTAGTGCAGCAATGACGCATCTCGGGGGGACAGCTGATATGGAGACATTGTTGGACGACCTCCCAAGGACCTCAGACTTTCCTCACACATCTCCGTTCGCTTCCCGTCACCAAGAGGCGAGTGTACACGTGACTTATCTACAAACATACATGCACAGAAAATCTATCAATAAAGAGAGTCTGCAATTACCACTAAGAAACACACAACAAAGAGGACTAAGTATGGACAGATGAGATGAAAGACAGCCTACCCTCCTTATCACGGTCAGTGGACATGGGGCTGCAGCCTCGTGGGCGTGGACTGGCACTATGTTCTCCACTATGAAGGTGATGAGGTGGCTTCATTGGCTGGGCAGTATGGTGCTGTTTAGCCATCTGGGATGACTCGTGTGCCATGGTGATCTCCTGCTGATAAAGAGCCAGCGCATGGGGTGGAACCACACCTGGCCGGCCCATAGCTACGGATAAATCAGGCATCTGATGGAGAGAGAGAAATTAATGACCAGCCACTTGATGTTATTTTCTATATTGACATCTGTTTTACTATGTACTATGCTTTCAAGTTTATTAGACTAGCAGAAGAAAACTCACTATTGGTGGGATGGGTGCAGCTCTTTGCTTCAGTTGTTTTAAATCCAGTGGCTTCTGTAGAGGAGAGATCACTCCATCGCGACCAAAATTCAGCAGACTTGGCCTAAGAGAGAGTGATTGAGACAGTAACAGAGAGACCAATAATATGTAAAAATGTAATTTTCATAATTCTGACCTACACCTACACATCTTTACACTTTCCCAGCATTAAACCTCTCTTGCTCTCACCTGCTCTTTTCCATGCTCTCAGTCTCCTCCACTTCATCAGCACTGCAGGTGGCACTGGAATCACTGTCACCATGGGAACCTGTCTTAGGCTCCCTCTTTCCTTTGTTGTGACCTTTGACATCAGCGTCAGATTCCAGAGACAGAGGTTTCTTGTCTCCACCCTCGTGTGACTCCTTCGTACCCTCCCCTGCCTCGGTTTTAACTTCCTGCTTAATGCAGGTCACATGGCAATCACCAGGGGCAACGGCTGACTTCTCCATCTCCCCTGTGCATGGGTCCAATGGACCAGCATCTTTAGCTGCTGTGGTGTGGGGTTTAGAGCGGCACAAGATGTCGTCTTTGGACTTAATATCCTCTGATGGACGAGGAGATGGCAGACTGTCAGTATCAGAGCTGTTATTGGCCCCTCCTAGAGAAACGGAGTTGGAAAGAGAGAAATTAAATCAATGGAGGATAGTTTTTGAAGCGTTTTATAAGATTTGATGTACTCAGAAATCTCAGATTCACTAGCTCAACAGTCAAAATTCTTTAATAAAAACTCCACATTAGGTTTGGTGGCCAATCAAGTTACTTTTTGGGGAAACAACTAACCAACAAAAAGGAAGCTTGAAAAGTTTCTGGTTTGCGTGTGTGTGTGTCTGTGAAGGTTACCCTCTCCATCTTCATTGGTCTCCTCCTCATTGCCACTGACCCCTGAACCCTCCATCTCCTCTTCCTCGGCTGCAGATGGTGCTGCTGCCTCTTCACTCTGTACTTTGCCCTTGCGTCTGGCCTTCCGCTCACGCTCCTACATGCACGCACAGGCACACACATACACAAAGCATCTGATCAATCTGATGTGATTTTTGGGTCAAGAAATGTAACCAACAGCTCAGACACCACCACCCATACAACCTGACAAATTAAAACACACCGATTTTAGCTTGTGCTGCTGCAGGATCTCATCCAGTTTCTGTCGTTTTTTGTAGTTGAAGTAGAAGTTCTTGCACTGGGACACTGTTTTGGATCCCACCATCTTAGCAATGGATGACCAATTCCGGCCAAACTGAAGCAGACCTGAAGCACATGACCATGTTTAGAGATATATGTAGTACATAGAAAACACACACATGCAAGCAGAACACAGACAAAAGGTTCGGACCTTTCTTGGCCATCTCCATCTCCTCCTCAGTCCAGCGTGAGCTCTCATTCATCTCTTGATTGGCTGCAAATCGAATCAGAAGCAGCAGATTGCAGGCCATTTAAAATTTTCAGAATAATGCTGAAGATGACAAATAAAACAGCACTGGTTTGCAACATTCGTTTCCAATCTTCACTACCTATTCTTAGGTATTCCACAATAATGAAGAGGTATATGCCAAAGTAAATGAATAGCAGGAATGTCATTAAGGCTGTGCCAGATCATACCATATGTGACAGCACCAGCATAAATGTTTCAGGATGATGGAGCAACTACATTCCCTAGCACACACGTTGATAACACAATTCTAATGAGGAGTTAGCTATTAAAAAATTAGAACTTGAGGAGAGAGGTAAGAGTGGAAACTTTAACATTAAGATTCAGCAAAGGTGTGCAGGACTGACCCAGGTCGCTGTTCACCGTGTTTGCACTCTCCTCCGTCTCATTGGCCATGGAGCGAGTGATTCGGCCCTTACGATGCCCACGGCTGTTTGCTGTGCTTCGGCCCTTCACTGTCACAGCTGGTTCCTTCTCCTCACCATCCTCACCAGATGTGTCATCTCTACACACACACACACACACACACACACACACACACATTTTCAGTTTTGTGTCCAGCGAGGCTAAAAGTGTCTAGGACACCGGACACCCAAAGGGTAAAAGCCCCTAATTAAAAAATGGAAATAGTTTCAGGACCTATAAATAAATTAAACACTAATACACACTTCATCCCATCCTCCTTATCGTCACCCTCCGTTTTCTCCTCCTCCCGCTCACAGTCCTTCTCTTTTTCCTTCTCTTCTTTTTCCTCCTGAGTGTTGCGACTCACTTGCTGCTGTTGGTTCTAAAAGAGAAACACAACATCAACACACACACACACACACACATACACACAACCGTGGATCAACAATTCATGCAAGCCATTCAGTATACACGCACCTGGCTTCTGCCCCTGCGCCGGTAGCTCCTACGGACAATGTGTTTGTAGTTCTCATTCTTCTTGGTGAGGTAGTAGAAGAGTACACACTCAGCGACGGTCTGCAAATCACACACAGAGGTTCTTAAAAATTGATCAATTATGCTGTGTGGACAAAAAGCGTACAAAAGTATGTAGAACCGACCTTTCTCTCCAGGAAGGAAGCGATTAAACCAAAATTCTTTGGGTGTTGAATGAACCTAGGGGGGAAAAATAATACATAAATAAATAGATGGATGGATGTCAAGCTTCATTTTATAACAACAAGAAACAGATGATCTGATCCAAGCAGATTTATTTATAAGTCTGTGCTGGACACGGGCACACATACTTACTTCTCACGGAAAGTGTCCTTCTCCTGTTCACTCCACATGTTCATCACCTGCCGGTCCCTGTAAACCTTCATGGGGTCGGTCATTAAGCCGTTCATGTTGATAAATTTAATCCGCTGCTGCTCTGCGTCGAACAGCATTGGCGGAATAACAGCCAACTGGCGCATCTGCTTCTCAGAGTTCTACAGAGAGATGGAGTAGGGAGAAGTGGATGAAGTGTTAAGCGTGCAAAAAAAAAAAAAAACACACACACTTCAGAACACATGTAGATGCTAGCTCACCTCCTGCTCAGAGATACCATCAATGATCTCAGAAACCTCATGCTCACTTCGAGCGGCTGAGGGTAATCCTCCACCACGCTGCCCTACCCGACTGTAGAAACACATAACCACACAAATAAAGACCACATAACACTGGGTACTAAATTTTGTGCTATTGTTGTACAGATCAAAATGCTTCAACTGAGCATGGAAAATGAAATATCTTTCAGTACAAAAAAACATGTCACTGTCACATGTAGAGACAGTGGAGTCTGTTGATTGATCTTCCATAAATGACGTGATGTCACGTCACAGAGGCCAGAAGGAAAACTCTTTACCAGAAAACTCACTGTACATATGTTCTTGGGACTTTTAGTACTATAATGAAACTCAATTTTGATCCATTTCACCTGCATCTGAACTTAAACTGTGGCAGAAACAGTACATGAGTACTGTTACTCAATGTAGTATGAAGCATGACAACTATATCATAAGTGTTTAGTTGCAGAGTACATTTATTAGGGTGGTAGTAGCCAGTGGGTAACACACTCGCCTATGAACCAGAAGACCCAGGTTCAAATCCCACTTACTACCATTGTGTCAAGAGACACTTAACCCTAAGTTGCTCCAGGGGGGACTGTCCTTGTAACTACTGATTGTAAGTCGCTCTGGATAAGGGTGTCTGATAAACGCTGTAAATGTACATTTTATACAACCTCCCCACAAGATAAGATTCCTACAGACAGTTTAAAGTACCTGGAAAAAAAACTACCAGATTGGCCCCAACATAATTTTTAAATAAAGTACCTGTGCATGCGCTCCTGCAGCTCCCGCTGTTTTTAAATAAAGTACCTGTGCATGCGCTCCTGCAGCTCCCGCTGTTTTTAAATAAAGTACCTGTGCATGCGCTCCTGCAGCTCCCGCTGTTTGCGGATTTCGGGGAACTGTTTCTCGTAGTACTCGCGCACTTTACTCTCTTTCGCCCGCCTTCGTGGATTGTTTTCGATGCGCTCCACCTTCTTTTCCCAAGCCTCCATCAGTTGGTCATAGCGCTGGCAGAATTTCTGCTCCTGAGGTGCACACACACACACACACACACACACACACACAAAAAGACAGAAATATAATTGTACCTGATGATCACTGTTGCATCTAAAATGTTCAGGTTAAAACTTCTGTGGTTCTGTCTGGCACACAGACATATTTTCTGTCGGACAATGCAGGCTTACATACAGGAAGTGTGCGTGTGTGTGTTTGAACTCACCCACTGCTTACGGGCATGGTTTCGCCTCTTGAAGTACAGAATGAGCTTCTTTCTCATGGCTTGGTTTCTGTAAGAGAGCACAGTTAAAGAGTTATCAGTCACCAGAGTTATCGGCACCATGGCGGCAAAATAATTTTGAAACACACAGACACACACTCACATTTTAATATTCTCATGGTACTGCTTGGTGTCAGATGGCTGGTTGTAGAGTGGCTGAGAGAGGAGGGCAGAAGTACAGTTTAGGTACTTGAGGGCATGTTTGCCAGAGTCTCACAGTAACTCAGAAATGAAATATCAGAAATGAAAGCAAGGAAAAGAAGAGAAGTGACCTTTAATGCCTCAATCTACATCAGGTGACTAACAGATACTCACCAGCTCCACTCTGGGACCCAAACCCTCCAAGATTCTGTGAGCCTCTTCAGCTTTTTTCTGCATGGAAACGCACACACACACACACACACACACACACACACACACACACACACACACACAGAATGAAGAGTCAACCAACTGAACAACAGTATACAATAGATATAGCTGTATCAAGATCTACTCTCTTGTTAATACAAATTACAAATGGAGCACTTTTATGTTGGTCATAAAATTAACCTCTGAATATAACAGAAAAAAAACATTGCAAGTCAGGGCTCTAGACTAACTTGTTGCACTGGTGAACCTAACTGCAGCAGTGGTGGCCTAGCGGTTAAGGAACGGCCCCGTAATCAGAAGGTTGCCTGTTCGATTCCTGATCTGCCAAGGTGCCACTGAGCAAAGCACCGTCCCCACACGCTGCTCCCCGGGCGCCTGTCATGGCTGCCCACTGATCACCAAGGTTGATGGTTAAATACAGAGGACACATTTCATTGTGTCACCGTGTTCTGTGCTGCAGTGTACAACAATGACAATCACTTCACTTTCACAGGTTCACTTTTTTCTTCTTTTTAAATCGTGGTCCATAAGAAATATTGACTAAATAATTAACTAACAATCTGGTTAACAAAGTTCCTTATTTCAAGCACAATTTTACAAAGATACGTAACTTAATGTGTTTGTGCTTAAAGTGTTTCACTGAGATAAATTAAATAAAAATAAAATTAAATTAAGAGGTGTTTTAAGGGCTTGAACCTAATTATCATTTGGGCGTGATGATCTTGAAAGGCAGCGGGGAGAGGGGACACTGGGCCAGTACATTTATCACTGCATGTAATCTGTTGTATAGGTGCATTGTGCTTTTTCTGCATTACTTGATATCTTTTTATTTGGGTCTGCATGGTAAATGAACAGTCAGGCATTAGTGCAAAAAAGGATGGTGACGCGGTGAAATGGAGGATAGCTGATGCCGATTATGTCCTGGTTGCACAGGCAGCAAAAGCCGTGGGGGGGGAAAAAACGTTGACCAGTAACAATGACGTTAAAAATGTAGAAATTACTCGTAGTGCATGTGAAGCATGTTGGTACAGTCATGTTGGCTGGCACCCGCCGCCACAATAATGTCGGGTTCAGGCTTTTAAAAAGCTGCACTTGTCGAGCTTGTCGGGTCCAGTCGGCCTGATTAAAGCGTTAATACGTGGCTACATCCACTCTGCCTACCTGACAGGCTACTCACCCCTCTCTCTGTCTGACTGCAGCATGCAGCACTTTCAAACATACAAGAATATCTGGACAACAACCAATAAGCCGATCTCTGCTTGGTTTAGAATACAGTATGTTCCTTATGTTGCTAGAACGTTCCTAATGTTGCTAGAAACACAGGGAGTTTACGGAGACTTTTCTCCCCTGAATGCCTGGCAGTACTAGTCGCACCATTCCAGGGCCAGCTCCAGGCTATGCAACGTAACCCTTGCTATAATGCATGCATATCCAGCAGCGTGCGAGTAGTGTGGGTGTGCCTGTGAGTTGGAGTGACTGAGCTAGAACTCACTCTGTTCTCATCATAGATTATCTGTACCAGGCTGCGGTGTTTGGCTTCGCTGGGTGGTGGGGAAATGGAAGGTTCCGGATCCTGCGGCTTTGCTGCCTCCTCCTCCAACTGTTGCTGAGATAGTGAAGACAAAGCAATGTTGAGAAGATGGGGGGGGGGGGGAAGAAAAAAAAAGGTACATACAGACCTGTTTTTTGCGTAGCTTGCAGATCTGCTGCTCAACCATGGTAATTTCTCGATCCACACGGTCCATGTTCTGAATCAGCTCTTCCTTGGAGAATCGTGTTGGAACCAGTTCCAGATCAGAGTCCATCTGAACCGGACTGACGGGTGAGACTGGCTCCAGCTTCCCAATAGAGCTAACCCGCTCCTGGAAGACCATGCACACACACAATAATTTTTTATTCACATGACTATATAAATCACAAATAACACAATTACTAATGTTCAAACATGCGCGCGCACACACACACGCAGACTCATTAAAGTTTGCAAGATGAAAGAATGAAGCATCTGAAAGAGTGTTATTTTAGAAACTCTTTCTCCTTCTCCCTGAATTGTCACAGCTGCCAAAAATATTTTGCAGCCTTGGAAAAAAAGCACACTCTCACTTCATGAAATGCAAATGAGCATGCATCTTATGCGTTATGTGAATGCATTATTTGCCTTACATCACTAGCTACTCAGGATTGAAATTCTATTTGTCTAGGAAATGAAAAATGCATTTACTGCTCTGGCATTGCAATGAAAGTAGCCTGCAGCTATAAGAATGGTATTGTCTTCTGGAACTGTGGCATGAATGTCAGAGTCAAGATTTCGGACTAGGTTCACATACCACTGTAACCCTACATGTGAGTCAAGACAGTGATGACAATTAGCTAATGTCTGGCAAGCGAAAAGGTGCCAAGCACCTCCCACAGACAGTGACAATGAACATGATGTCCCCACTTCCTTGAAGCACAATTGCAACTTTGGCCAGTTCAGTAGGTGCTTCAGACTTAAAGGTCCCCTGACACCTATCACCATTTCTAGCCACTGCAGGACCATAGACAGGCTAGGGGAACTCGTATTAATGTTAAATAATCTCGCAAAGTTACATTTACAGTTACATGATAGGGGATTTTTAACTGTTCGCCTAATAAACGCTTAAATACGTGCGATGTGCTGGAAAAACATGTCCGATTCGCTGAGGCACAATTTAAAGGATTTAAAGTATCTGTTTCTGACGGCTTGGTGCCAGATACCACAGCAGACCTCCAGGCCATTTTTAGTGCCAATGAGCGAACTACTCAATATACGGTCATAGTGTAATGACTGATTTTTGTGCCTTAACATATAAGCGGTAAAAAAGGTTATTACTGAGGCATTCTTGATTAAATAAGAGTATTATTAATAATACATTATTTAACAGGAATAAAAATATGAAAACATGTATAGTTGTCTACAACTTTTCAAACGATACAATAAAAACCATAAATACTAACAACTGCTGTTTTTATTGAACGAGTCAGTGACTGAATCACTCCCCTAAAATATTTTGTACTGCATATCACAAGCAGCCATCAAGCTGCTGCAGGAAATAAATTTTTCATTCTGATATCTCCTACAGTAATCTTGCCATAAAGATTCTGACCTTTGACATGTCCTCCGTTCCAGACAGAGGAAGAGGTGGACGATGAGAAGGGTGACGAATGAGGGACTCTGGCCCCATGTCCAAACGTGGACGTTTCATCTCTGAGTAGTCCACCTCTGACTGGCAGTTCGCTTCAGGCATGTAAATGTGCTCATAGCGAACATGGGTTTCTTGACCTCTGTGAATAAACACACAGCACCTAGTTACAGGTAAATGCAAGGATTTCAGTTTTTCACCACAATGCTTATAAAGTGCTTTGTCTACAATGGTGTGCCACAGTTGACATGCTGCTGTGCGTTTTACCAGCAGTCTGCTACAAATGTCTTGGGGAGAGGGCACTGGGTACACACATATGCATTTACATATATAAAACACACACCTCATCTTCTTCTTGCATTAATCCTATGGAGGTTTGGTCTTCACATAAATCACAGACTGGATCAATTTCCCCTACACAACTTACTGAGCTTCATACCATCTGCCGCTCAGTGCAATATTGGCAATATTGTGTTTGCATTGTGATTCATCTGGAAAACTACTAGAATTTTTTGGAGTATTCACAAATGAAGCAAATAAAGCTGCTCTCTTGTGTTGTGCACATGTGTACCTTTCACTGCCAGGCAGGAACTCTGACAACAGGGAGAGTCGGCGTCTTTGTGGCTGACTCAGAGCCAGATGTGCGGAGTAATCCCGCTGGTGAGAGTGGTACTCCACCAACCCGACGTCCTACACACAGCCATACACAGCACAGTCCATCAAGTCATTCCACATAAGCAACACTAATATTGCAACATCAGGTTCCTTAGGTCCTCTTTCAGACCTTCATGGCCGAGCTGCACGTCCTTGACCAAGCAAAAGCAGATTTAAGGAAACACCTGCACAGCCGGCTACTAATACCAGAATTTCAAGAATTAAAATACATTTAACAATTTTCCTTTTTGCTTGGTATGACATTGAAAGCAGTATAATAACATTTTTTATTTAGTTACTGTCCTGTGGCACAAATTTTTTTTCTGCCACATTACTGTAAACCAGTCGGTGGCAACTAAACAATTAGGATAAAGATTTATATATATAAAGATTTAATTTTATTACAAACTAAATTATTTAACGCCGCACTAGAGGTGCCCTGGTAGAAAGGGGGAGTGGCTTACTGCATGTGGGTGGGGCAGCTGCAGAGGCAGGGGTGCAGGGCTGGGCAGGTGAAGTGCATCCACAGTCCTGCGGCCCTGAGGCACCGACTGCGGGTGAGATGACATGCTGCTGCTTCCTTTACACACAGGAAGAAGGTGATGTGTAAATGCCAAAGCAGTGCATTATGGGTACTGAAGTCCTCACACAGTCAGTGACCTGTAAGAAGATAGAAGAATGCAAAAGTGAGTGTGATAGCCAGGACAGAAGGACAGTATGTGGAAAAACGACCAAAAATGGTTTCTCTAGCCACATTTATATTGCCATTTACATTCAATACATTACACACTAGGGGTGCACCAGTACAATACCAAAACATTTGGTCCCCCCAACTCTACATGCAGAGCTATAATGGCCAAAAAATGTGACTTTATAACATTTTTAAATTTAGGCCTTTTCACTATACCAACTGGAACCAAAAACTTTGGCAATCTAATGTGGCCTTGATGGCTTTCCATTTTGCACTAGCTGGAGTAGCATGTGAAAAGGTGTGTATGTTGTGATATGTTGAAGGAGCTCAAAAAAAGCCCAGACAATTGACCGGATGCAATTTCAAGGTCACAAAAGAAAAAGAAAACACTGGGACACCCTAACTTAATCCAAATCTCCTCTACGGATTCACGTCTCTTCCAATACACATCGCATGTGGAACAAGCCAAGATAAATTGAGTATATTCTACATCCCTTCACTGAAGCAGCTGCTTTTTGGGGAATTCATCCCTCAGCAGTACAGCTTCCATCCATGTTTGCCTTAACCATCACAATTTTAACAACATTGCACATACAAGTAATCCACAATGTAACGATGGGAGATCTTTACATTGGGCCCTATGATTTCCACAACAATGAAAACACGGACACAAACTAACAAAATTGTGTCTGCAGCCCACTACACATGTTTCCGGTTGAGGCGGGACTTTCACACACACACGCACACACACGCACCAACACGATGTAAAAGCATGGTAGGCTGTGGCAAAGAGGTTGTCAGCGTCGAATCTGGACAACTGCCTGCTCTGTGCTGCCCACACAGACTCGGCAAACTCTGTGCAGATCAGCAAATAAATCATCTTATTCAAAAAGTGATTTTATAATCACGATTTCAGATCAATATGCAAGTGATTTCGAATGTGAAGCCCTTTATTTTACAAATGGAAGAATGTGAATTAATGTGAAATAGTTATTTGCACGAAATACACATATTATTTACAGGTAAATGGTTTACAAAAGCAAAAAGTAAATGCCAAAGCACTTTGATGAAAGTGATTAACTGTGATGTCATACTGTATTTATTCTTTCCCACCCCAATCCGCTTCATAATCAATTTTTAGGTATAAGGAATGAACATGATTAAAATGAAAAAACATGGGATTCAGAACAATTAAAACAGAAAAAAAAATATTTTTTTCTTTTTCATGTTTTCATAAGACCCAATTATGAAATTTGCATATTATTATATTTATTGTTTTCCCAGGGAAAGTTTGTTTTTACTGGTATTATCATAAACAATATGATATGGTCTGCCAATACCTCAATTGTCCAATACACCCTCATTGGGTCATTGGTCATTAACTCTCCAGGAGGGCTATGGCCCATTGGCACTTTCAATTTAAAAGTAACCTAGCATACGGTAGCCTGTAAAGCAATAATTTAATGTCCAATTACCGTTGTGCCTCCCCCCCTCACCCTGCTGTAACTGGAGCTGACGTGGAGGAGATGAATCACAAAAATTCAAAGAGGCACAGTCGACCAGCCCAAAAAGGTAACCTATAACAGCTTGGGTCCGTGTGTCAAGTTGAAAGGTGAGTGTGGACAGGAGGAGGCAAATTGTGGCATCTTACTTGCCATTTATTAACTTTTGGTGTTTCAACCTTGCTATGCCCAACTAAACGTTCAGACATGAATAATATAGAAGTCACGTGTTACTTACTGTTACTGTTCTGTTCAAAGGTGAAGTAAAAAATGAAGTGATAGCTCCGTCCCAACACACAGCTTGTCTTAAAAGGTACATTTCACATGAAAAAAAAAAATGCAAAATGTTTTTGAACAGACGGCCCTTCAGGCAAAACACAAGGAAAATAACGCATTGTTCGCTTCATGCACAACACATGTAGCAAAAACAAAGCCCAACCCCAAAAACACAGTACAGACTGTACCAAACCTGTACCCCTACTTCATATTGAATGGAAGTGTATATTCAGTTAGACAAATATATTCATTCATTACTCCATATCCTCCATAGGTACTTCCACATGTTTTCTATAGGTCAGTGGTCCCGGAACTAAATGAGGTAGTAAAAGGATTAAAAATTATTTTTATCATGCAGAGAAATCCACGAGAGCGAATCACTAACCACACACACACACACACACACACAAACACACACACCTAAAACCCGCTAAATACCACAGACAAAGAGAAAAAACATCCAACAAGGGTGGAGATAGCAACGAAACTAAGAGATAGACTTTCAGCTGCCATTACTGGAGAAAAGAAGTGGGCGGGGCATTTACTTATAAACACCAGAGTGGGCCTCCAGACCGGAGTAGAAACACATGAGTGTGTGTCTGTGTGCACACTTACACACCCCCACTCACTAAATCCAGCACAGCTACACACGCCACCGGCAAGGAGATGGCAGTTTGCCAATGAAGTCAATGAACTCAGTCACCCAACATACACACACACACACACACACACACACACACACACACCCTCCCCTGTCTGCAGACTTCTCTCTTCACCAATGATAGGTATGGTGAGGATTTTAGAGCCATTACAATGGAGCTTATCCTTCCTGTGAACTAGAAGAGAAAAAACAAATCCTGCCTTATTGAAGCCAGATCATCATATCCTTCTTCTGCACTAGTTTCTAAAGTACGTAATTATCCATAAACAAGCAACATATATTCAAAATAACCACTATTATGGATATAATGTGATTATTAAAATGTAAAGAAATGCCAATTACATTCACATTTAGAGCATTTATCAGACACCCTTACCCAGAGCGACTTACAATCAGTAGTTACAGGGACAGTCCCCCCCCTGGAGCTTAGGGTTAAGTGTCTTGCTCAGGGACACAATCGTAGTAAGTGGGATTTGAACCTGGGTCTTCTGGTTCATAGGCGAGTGTGTTACCACTTGGCTACTACCACCCGATTATTTTTTTTTTTTACATTTCAGATGCTGTTCAGAGGTGTTGTCTCACTATTTGATTCTATGGACAACGATTATCAATGCATTTAAAATGATTAAATTAATAACAAAAAAAACAAGGCAAGGTTTTAGTCATTTGTTTCAAACCTTCTGAATATGACTGGTGGATCGCAAGTTATTTGCCAACACATGGCTGTGTAAAATAACTGAAAACAATGTGCTCTATGGCCCTGTACTAAGAAGTTACAAAATCAGTCTTATCTAAGAGTAAGACTACTGTAGAGCAAAGTGTCATACAAACAATGTCAAACTTGGGACAGTTTCCTGTTCGTGGATTAACCCGAGTCTTAGACTAAAAGCTTTCTTGGATTGGGAACTTTGCCTAGGACTAGGCCTAAGCCATGAATGGGAAACTGACCCTACAACTGCCAGGCCTAAACCGGTGCGCTCTTCATTCCTTTCCACTGTCATTTCAACAAACATCCCACATTTTTTTGTACTCAATGTCAAAGGTCAAAGTTCAATGGTCAACCTACCAACAGCAAACTAAACAGTGGCATCAAGATTTAGGATTTTACGCCACACACTGTACATTACAGTCGCACAGAGTATTGCTTAATATTTTACAGTAATAAAACATAATATATTTTTAATGTGTGTGTGATTAATATCTCCTCATGATTTTACTTTCAGGGGCTACCAGTGTGCACTTAAAGGTGCCTCTTCATAAGACTGTTCTAAACATAAAACAAATGGAAATGGGAAAACAGAGAAGCAGCAGGGCTGGACTGCAGTATGTGGAAATGTGGGAGTATGACAGGAAGCCTGTTGTAATGAATCTCTCTGCATTTCAGTCTCTCTCACTCACACACACACACACACACACACACACACACACACACACACACAGGGGAAATGAGAGAAGAAAGTGTGTTTGTACAGGTGTATACGAGTGTATGAGGACAGCTGTAAGATGGGAAAGACTGAGAAACAGAGACTGACGGAGGGCGTTTGTATGAGCATTTGTAACTGTAAATAACAGTAAGAAATCAGCCATCCAGTACTGAAAACTGAAAGGAACACAACGATCTTGTGTCTGAGAAATAAAATAACACTTCCCGACAGTGACAGGAATAGAGAGGAAGGATAAAGAGAAAAGAAGGGATGGTGGGATGGAATCAGATACACTGGGGAATGTCAATCAGTATGATTTATTATATTCCAAGTGTTCAGCATGCATCCCCCCAAATAAAGTACAGATTTTTGCCACTCACACAGACACGCTGTAAACAGCTCAATCCCAAACCACACCTCCATCAGCTGCAGAGAAACAAAGCCTGTCTCGGGGCGTCTGTCACTTAATTCAGTGTTTGACCCTTAACCTGCAGATTCCTTGGCTGGCAAGAGACAGCTGCCCTGACTAAACACACAAGCGCGCACACTCACACACACACACCTCACAGTATTTGTAACAGGCACAATATTCCCAACCGAAAACTCTCAGGATAAAAGTTCAGCAGTATTTTGCTCAGACGAGCTCGGATCAATACAGCATATTGATAGCAAGTACATGATGTTATGCATGAAGAGCACTTTGGACAGTGAAGATAAAAGCATACTGCTGACTGAAAGGGATTTTTAAGGATGCCTCAACACTAAGAAACATACAACATTTAAATATTAAGACTATATTATTAAATAAGGGGTGAGAGCAGTCTATCAACATGTGTCAAACACTTCCTCCAATCTGTACAATCCTAATACCCCTTGTACACAGGCGGCATCAAAAGCATGATCTCTGCGGTACACGTCTCAGCAAAATGTCAGCAAATGTGGCATTAGTGAACACACCCCATCTGCTACGTTTTACTTCCTACTTTTTGTTTGATGCTTCAAAAAAAAAAATCTGTATTAAAAGAATTACTTTTTTTAAAAATAAGGTATGTTTTTATGGTTTTCCTGTATTGTATATGGTAATCCTGTACAATGATTATGCATTGCTGACAAGACTGATGTAGAAATTTCCAAATACTAATATATACATATGTATATACCTAAATGGCCATAAATCAGATGCATATCAAACCTAGTATTATTTATGAAAGTGACTCAAAGCTCATTTGAATAGATTTGTCACATTAAACCAAAAAAACTGGGAACGGTAGATTCTCTGTAAAATAAAACCAAAATGTGGAACATCATTTAATGTGTGTTGAAAAGCAATGTAAAATACTTACTAATTTCAATTAAATTCAAAGCAAATTATTATCATAACAAAGACATTCAAATTTCATATATGTTATATTGAATAGTGCATCAGCACTTGGTCATTTTAGTTGCATATATTGGTATTGCATAAACATTATTTTATTGAAGGTTTGCACAGTTGACACTGTTTAAATATTGAAATATTTGGTGCAATAGTTTTGTCTGGTTTTAACAAGTGTGACTAGTTTCCTGTCACGTGCATCACATGGCAACTTTTCAAACTGCTTGTATGGCTTTTGTCATAACTTTATATTGAAGTACCCAGTAATAAAGCATGACAAGTACTACATACATGTCACACTTGTTCATAGTTCTGACCACTAGTTATGGGGATAAAGTAACTTGTCTTATCAAAATGTCCCAAGATTCCCCTAGAGAATTGTCCAAACGAGTCACCCAGAAAGCCAAACAAATGATCTGGAAAAGACACATAATCTAACTTAAATATTGACCAAATAATGTGCATCCCTCTTTAGTGGACAAATGGACAAATACTAACACACTGCAGCTGGTGAGGACAGCAGAGATGGCGACCACGAGCATAACAGAACATCAGCGGCACTGCACCTCCTGCTGCGAGGGGCAGACAAAACCAGACAACCACAAATGGACCTGGCCCCGTCCTCACGTTGTCCTCGACCAGAGTCAAGCTGAGAAACAAGGATCCGAGCTGCGACATAGGTCACAGTCTCTAGGTTTGCGTTAAAGTTGTTCGAGAACAGATGAGAAATGCCCATCAAGATCTTCGTTTCGATCATGCCATATCTCCGTATGACTGCAGAAAGCAATGGGATGACGTGTGTGTGTCGTAAAAACACGTCTCAAGGGCACATCAGCGAGATACTTCAGCGACTGCGACCCTGCACTTTGTTCTAGTGTAGTTTCGTTTTGAGCAAGTATTTGGGTCAAGCCCAGCACAACCCTGCCAGAATCTCATCACTCCGCCGTCATTACGTAACCAGCAGCGTGAGCCTCATAAATCCCATCAATTAAATGTCGGAATCGCCGACGGCCACGAACGCATCGACTGTAATGGGAGAAGTCGTGCATTCTCCTCCGGCCGACTGGGACGAAATCCAGGTGTGGCGATGTGACCGACATGACTCCCGCAGCCCGAGCTTCCTCTTCTCCCACGGCGCTGAGCATCAACTCCGGGCCAGACTAGCGAGCACTTCTCCGTGCGCCACACTGCCAAACAGTCTAAACAAAACACGTACACTGGCACAGAGTCGTCTCTTTTTCACCAAGGTCTTTAATAAAATCGAAAAAAAAAAAAAAAAACAACCACCACACTGGCGTGTCAGAGGCTAACAGGCTAACGCTAGCTCTGCTAACAGACGAAACGACCAAAACAGGCTAGCGAGCGGCTAGCTGCTAATGCTAACCGCTCGGTTCTGCGCCTATTCGGGCTCGGAGGCCGCCAGCCATAATACAGCGGGTCCGCACAGTTTACTACCCGCTAGTAGCAGCCTGACAACAACGCCGGCCTCGCTTTACAAAAGCCAAGCTTTTTGTTCCAGATAAGAGAAGCGCGGCCGTCGCTGCGTGCAATACCCCGCGAGACGGCCCGGCCTCCGCCTCGCTCCGCGGCGAATCCGGGGGCGCTTAGGCCGGAGTAACGGTACCGGCAGCGAGCGACGAACCGGGAAGGGACGGGACCGAAAGCCTTACCTTGGGGGTTCCGCGCCGCGCCGCGCCGCGCCGGGCCTGCGGTGCGTCCTGTAAGAACCGGGTGCGCCGAATGTCCAGCGTATTCCACAAAAAAAAAAAACAACAAGACGGCGCCCGTTTCCGCTCGCGTACGCCGCGGCTCCCCCGACCGAGAGGGGAGGAGTGGGGATTAACACCAGCACCGGGCCGCCTCCGAACGGCTCTCTCCGCTATCGACTGCGCTCGGCCGGCCGCTTCGCCCCGGTGCCCTCCGCTCGGCGAAGCCGTCGCATCGCCCCCTTCGGGCTCCGAGCTCCGGAGGTTTGGACGCCTAAAATGGAGGCGCGAAATCTCGGCTCGGCAGAAGGCGCTCGACTACGTTCCCGTTCGGCGCGGCTCGCGTCCTACACAGTGCACACTCGGCCCACGGTGCGTGCCGTTAAAGGGCCAGCGCGGCGCCGACACGATAACAACAGAACAATAATGACGCGGTGGTAATATAATAGTTATAGTAATGTAGCTACGGCCAATACCGCCTATAGGGGAATGTAGGTCGTTCACTACCATACTATGTTATAGCCACGTTTTATACATGGTGTTTATGTAAGCGTGTTATAGGTACAGGACATCGCTTAAAATTAATGTGAAGATTAATGTCAGCGGTCGTCGGGCATTATGTCCCGTTTAAAACTTGACTTCAGCATTCAAGTGCAAAATGAAACACGTTCAACAGATTTTTGGCAGTGTTTGGGTCTTTTCTTTTTTTGCCTCTATCATGGCATCCTTACAACCTATTACTGTGCACTTCGAGTTGATATTGCAGCGTTTCTAGTTCCTTGGTCGTGTCATGTCCACTTTCAATAAAAATAAGATTTTGATTGAAAACAAATTAATGTGAAGAAATGAAAGTTATGCATAGCAAATGGGTTGCAGAGATTTTTCCTGAAGTTTTCGTGCTAACCAGACAGCAGCTGCCATCGTACAAACCTTATAACTACATAAGCATGGATTGTATGTATTAAGATGTATTAAGTTGTTAATTCATTTCCATGATGATTCTCTGTTAAGATAATCTAACAGGCTTAGGAAGAGGGTGCAAATATGTTTAAAAAAGGATCATCAATGTCTTTTACTTGCTAAACGAATAATAAGTAGCCCGATTCATATTGTGCTGTCTGTGTAACCTTTGTTACATGCAGACATTTCCAGGCATTTGGAGAAAAAAATTCTAATTATCAGACCATGCCTAATCCACCTGGCAGAAAAAAAGGGAATTCATATTAATGTGATAAACTGGCAAAATGACAATATCTCTGTTAAACGACTTTCTTATTTTGGCACTGTTTGTCATTTTGGGTGAAAGCTTTTATTTTGAAAGTGTGTTTCCTAGAGAGAGCAGAGCCTCGTTCTGGTTGGATCTCCGTCTGTTCTGCTATGGTCAGGCTAGTCTTGACCTACATTTCAGCTCCCACTTGGCCCAGTGGAGTCAGATCAGATTGTTTATGTTTCCTCTCTCTGCTCTGGTGACTGATCCCTTCGTCTTTCCACTCATCTCACCACTTTCTGCAGCAACCAGCTCCACCACAGTGTCTCCTTTTGCATTGTGTTCATTTAATGGTGCTTCCTCTGCCCTGACGTGGCAGATATTTTTATCCCTTGCTTGGTTTGAGAGCTTTTATAATAAAAAATCAATTTTATAATCAATAATGTATATTATCTATCTTTTTACAATCATCTGCTGGCAGAGCATGGAATAAAGAAAAAGTCAAAAACAAAGAGCAAGGTGCTGACAGATGAGGCGTTTGATTTTTAAATTGTGTTTATTGTTTAAATTTACAAGATCTGCTTTTGACAGCCTGGTCCCAAAAGACCACAGTGTATGTCGAAAAAAAAGTGACAATCTCTTCACTTTAACTTTAACTTTAACTTCATGGCTGCCCACTGCTCACCAAGGGTGATGGTTAAAAGCTGAGGACACATTTAATTTTGACACCGTGTACTGAGCTTGCTGTACTTCACAATGACAATCACTTCACTTTCAAAGTGGGGATTGAACCTGTGATTTTGGGGTAGTCTGGTTCACAGTGTTACCCACTAGGCCACTACCACCCCAAAATTATACATGCATAACATAACAGGAAATAAATTCAGACCCAGTTACAAATCGTGGTCTCTCTGCAGATGCCTACTCTGTAGTGCATGTGGATTGGAAGAATGTACATGAAGTATTTGTCTGCTCCAAAATGGATTTCTCAGTTCTGCTGGCAGCTGCATCGATGGACCCGCTGACTGCCTGCATGTTTGAGATTCCAGCCCAGCCTCCTCCGTCAGCCTGCAGCTGGATTTCAGCCACTTCGCCCCTTCGCAAAGTCTGTCTCTTCTACCTCTGTGTTCTTTAATCAGAACCACGTGTCCCCCGCAGCAGAAACACTCAGGAATTTGTGTGGACAAACCTGATGGTCATACAGAAAGGAGCTTTATATGGCGCATAAGTCTGATGACGCCATGCAGTACACTGTGTTCTAATCTGTTTAATCCTTTCCTTCACCATCTTTTATTACAACATCTTTAAATGTTCAGATTGTTGGTTAGATATTCTACTTTCATCATCCATAAATAACAAGTTTAACATCTCTGCATCTATTTCTTACATCTCGTTCCACTATGATGATGCATGGTGCACATTTGTGTAATGAGCCAAATGTATTCTGTTTCTGCCCAGTAGTTATCCTTGTGTATTTCTGTATCTATGTAGATGTTTGCTCACATTGGCTTGTCTGTTGTGCATTGTTGAAGTCAAGTTGTCCGATTGAGTCCTCTTCCTTGGCATGCAACGATCTATGACAGTGACACACTCACTTATGAACCAGAAGAACACAGTCATTGTGTCCCTGAGCAAGTCACTCAACCCTCCATCCAGGTAACTACTGATTGCAAGTCACCCTTGGTTAAGGGCAACTGCTTAATGCCATAAATGTAAAAAAAAAAAAAAAACTGCCCGTGTGAAAACAAGTCCAAACATGGACGCAAGCGTGGTAGTAGCCCAGTGGGTAACACACTCGCCTATGAACCAGAAGACCCGGGTTCGAATCCCACTTACTACCATTGTGTCCCTGAGCAAGACACTTAACCCTAAGTTGCTCCAGGGGGGACTGTCCTTGTAACTACTGATTGTAAGTCGCTCTGAATAAGGGCGTCTGATAAATGCTGTAAATGTAAATGTAAATGTGTTGCACCAACACCTTGGTCTACAAGCAAACCTTGTGTGGTGTATGCTCTTTTCTAAAGGATTTTGAAACATGCTCATCCATTCTCATCCCTTGTTGTGCCAGTCTTTTCACAATGCCATCTGTCAGCTGAGCTGGATGGTCTGGCAACAAACCAGAGAACCAGGTGCCACATGCTCCACGACTGTCTCTTTGGGTGTCATTTGTCATGTGCTATTTTGTCATTTGTTATTTTTGAGATCTTGATGGATATTACATTACATTGCAAGGTTTAAAGGAGATCTTAATGAATGAGGCATCTCAAATTTGAATTTAGATTCAAATTCACTCTGAATTTGAATCTAAATCTGAAAATATTCTGGCAGTCAAAATTCACCTTATAAACCAAATGGTTTTATGTTTGAAAACAGAACTGCTCCAATCATGTTCCAAGCTGAACAAAATTGAAGAAATGGTAGAAAGCACTGCAGAATACAACCCAGAGAAAAACCAGCCCACCACGTCCTCCTCACCTCACACACCAGCATTCGCCAAGAATCCAGCCCCCGCAACACCCCCACTCAGGCCAGCCAACACAAACCGGGATTGGGAAGACAGAGAAAAATCCCAGGAGAGAGGCGGGAGATGGACGGTTATGATGGGCACAAAGCCCATGGTTCCACCCAATTAAAAACAATCATACTTTTTAGTATAGTCAAGTTTTGGCTATTGGCTATTAAATCCAAAGCCATCAGTGAACAGTGATGTTCTAATTCTAGAATTCAGCTGCTGGGGCTGCTGAACATTAAACATCAGATGGAAGTTGGTTCCAAAGCGGCATCTCATGTCATATAAATTCCATTATTAAAGGCATTTAAAATTATATGAACCGATGAGACTAAATATGATATGATCCTAAAATATAAAAAATAAATAAATAAAAGAAATTAGAAAAGAAAATTCATCAATGAATTGAAGGTAAAGCAGCATTGTGCAATGATTCTTTACTACCTCCTAAAATCTGAGCTGGGGAGAACATACAGAACACAGAGAGAATAATACAGCTTTTCACAACGGAACTCCCAGCCATGTCATTCATCCATCCTATTACCGATGACTCAGATCTGGGTCTCTTTACAAAAAAAAAAAAAAAAAGACACAGCTATTAATAAACCCTGCTGTTGCTGGACAGATTGAACACACAAAACATGGTACAGGATGATGTGAGAGTGTAATTATCTTGTATTGCAAGTTTAGGTTTATGTTTGCATTTATACTAAATGACTATACTACTAATGCTAAAATGCAGCACTGGACTGTTCTATACACACACACACAACACTTTCCTGGTTTTTGCCTACCTTGAGGTCAATATTCACATGTAGGGACTCATCCACTCATAACACACACTCACATAACATGGACTCTGTGCCCGCGGGGGATGGGAGAGCTTGTCGAGTAACGGGTGTGTGTGTGTACTGTGCAGGCCTATGTTTGAAACAGTGTCGTGAGTTTGGGTGGTTTTGAATTTCAACTGACCTTAAATCAAGGCAAAAAGAGAAAGCATGACTTTTTATTTGATATCCAATCAATGAGCATAATTCTAGTAATTTCTGATTAACTAACATTAACTTACAGTGCTTTAAGTGCTGGATGGGCAGATGCAAGGTTTTACTGTCACCGCTGTGAATGCTACCCTGTGTAGGTTGCTGTCTGGAGTTTCTTACCAAGGGTCATAGGTCAGCAGTGATTAACATCCAGCCGAGTTTTTTGCCCCATCAGTCATTAGGCTACATTAATCTCTGTCTCAGTTTTTATGGGGCCCTAAGCAGAATTTGATTTGGATCCCCCTGCCTCCAGCTAAACCCAATACACACCACCCACAATATTAACTACAAATTGTCCCATCTGGATGGTTTTTACATTGTACTAGCACTGACCGATTATGGGAAAAAAACATAATCACTATTATTGGGGTCAGTTTTAAAAATCTGGATATTTAACAATTACCCTATGATTGTGGAATATGCATTTACTGCACTAGAAATTCAAATCAAACAATAATAATAAACAATAAGTTGTGTAGAATTTGAGTAAGGTTGGTCAAAATGAATGATGGCTGAATACTGAATTCATTGTAATGAATCTGTTCAGAAACTTGTTGAAAATGCCTATAAAATGTTTGCTTATATGTTGGGCCAACTCTAACCACATCTAGCCTGATAACAGTTCAAGCAGTTCATCTGGTTGGCTGACACAACTTTGCTAGTCTAGATTCAAATTCAAATTTTATTTGTCACATACACAGTCATACACCGTATGATATGTAGTGAAATGCTTTAGCGACTGCTATAGACCACAGTATTGCAAATATTGCAAGTATACAGTGAACAATGTGTAGATCAGATGATTGAGTCCCAGTGAACCAGAACTGACTACTTCATTGATGTTAACATGAATGCACATTCTTAGTCACACTGTATAAGGGCATCTGCAAATGCCATAATTGAAATGAAAATGTAAGTAAGTAAAGTGAAGTGTGTATCTGTGTTGCCCAACCAACTGTGTTTCACCACATTATTCCCCTTCCTCTTCTCCTGCCTCAGCCACAGCTTCTCTGAGTAACTGAGATCACATCCTGGATATTGAATGAATAAATCATCCAACCCACCCCCACCATTCCTCCCCACAGGCGCTGCTCTGTGTCATGAAGAGGGGGTGGGCTCTCAGTGTGCGTTTCGGTCTCTAAGTGACTCTTCATTGAAGAATGTGTCTCAAGTTGTGTCTCGAGCACAACAATAAAGATCAACTGAAGCAATGAGGCATGATAAGAATTATAAATGCAACCACTGTTGTTATACCAAATGAAGTAGATGAGGTAGGCTCTGGTTACCCCTTTAACATATCAGTATAATAAGTCACAAAAAAATCCTTAAAAATTTAAATATGTTCTTCATGCAACCTGGTAGTCTTTTGCTGCCTAAATTATTGAATTAGTTAGTGTAAGTATTCTCTAAAGAGGAAAGACTTAAGATGTCGTTTGAAAATACTCAGCGAAGTTAATTCCACCACCTAGAGGCTAAGATAGAGAAGAGTCTAGACGAGCGTCTTCCTCGTGGCTTCAGCGGTGGAGGGACCAGGAGAGCAGTACTGGAGGGTCGGAGAGTGCGAGGTGCAGTGCGAGGTGTAATAAGGGCTGTGAGGTAGGATGGTGAAACCCCATGTTTGGCTCTGTAGACCAGCATCAGTATTTTGAATCTGATGCGGGCAGCTACTGGCTACGTAGCAGTGGGGTGGTGTGGGAGAATTTGGGAAGGTTGAAGGTTGCTGCTGCATTTTGTATTAGTTGTAGAGGCCGGACCTGTTAGAAGGGAGCTACAGTAATCCAGTTGTGAGAACTGAACAAGTATCTGGGTGGCCTGTGTTGATAGATATAGACGGATATGTCTGATATTGTAGAGAAGGAATCTACATGAACATGAAAGATTGGCGATGTGATTCGAGAAGGAGAGTTGGTTGTCTATAGTTACTCCAAGGTTAGATCTGTGAGTTGTCCAGGTAGATGGCAAAATTCTGATAAGGTTAAGAATCTGCTGGAATGAATATTAGTTCGGTTTTCTTGGGATTGAGATTTAGATGAAGGGCTGCCATGCTGCCATCCAAGATGAAATGTCAGTTAGACCTGCAGAGATCTTGGAGGAAACATCTTTTAGGAAAAGAGAAGATGAGTTGTGTGTTGTCAGCATAGCAGTTGTAGGATAACCCATGTGAGGAAATGACCTCACCAAGGGATCTTGTGTAGAGGGAGAAAAGGAGAGAATCTGTATCTGTAAGATTCATACTCTATCCAATGAGGGTTAGAATATCACTAAAAGGCTGAGGAGCTCACCTCATCATATCCAGTTTATGAATAGTCATAGGGAAGATATTGTCGTGGGTATGGGAGAAGGAGAGTAACACAATGCATTGAGAACTTCTGTTATTTCTTCACATTCTGCTTTTTTTAAGGCATTAACAAGATATTTTACTCCTTGTAAACGCAATAAGTGTAACTAGAGATTCAGTTTATAAATGATGTCATACATTTACATTTACAGCATTTATCAGACGCCCTTATCCAGAGCGACTTACAATCAGTAGTTACAGGGACAGTCTCCCTGGAGCAATTTAGGGTTAAGTGTCTTGCTCAGGGACACAATGGTAGTAAGTGGGATTTGAACCTGGGTCTTCTGGTTCATAGGCGAGTATGTTACCCTCTAGGCTACTACCGCCATTTCTTTCATTCATTTGTTTAAGGAATACTACAATTAGACCAAACAATAAGTATAAAAAATTGTCTATAAAATGAAATAGAATAACCCTAAAGGACGCACTTGGTGCCGTCTTAGGCCTGTGTAAATTGTATTGTAGTCAAGCTGTAGTTGTGAAAGTGAAGTGATTGTCATTGTGAAACACTGCAGCACAGCACATGTTGACACAACGAAATGTGTCCTCTGCTTTTAACCATCAACTTTGGTGAGCAGTGGGCAGCCATGACAGGTGCCCGGGGAGCAGTGTGTGGGGACGGTGCTTTGCACAGTGGCACCTCAGTGGCACCTAGGCAGATCTGTATTCCAACCAGCAACCTTCTGATTACGGGGTTCCTCAACCGCTAGGCCACCACTGCCCCAGTAGCTATGTATATTACTTTTCATGGTGCTTCATGGTCTTGAGAACTACAACACTACGGGTAAATGGGGAGGTTTGTGTCCTTAAGGGCATCCTATGTCTACAAAATGATGGGTATGAGCGAAACCTAAGGTCTTGTGACGCTGCAGCACACATTGACAGATTGTAAGGTTATGCACCTAAATCGTACCTGGAACACCTGGATGGGAGTGAGTGGCACAGTTGGGATTGGTCAAAATGTATATACAAGAATAGACCATGTACCTTAAAAAAACAATAAAGGACAAAACCTTGTGAATATCAAACATGTAAATAACAGCATTGTGTCATATATGGAAATACACAATAATCAAATGGTTTGTCACAGGACGTCCAGCAGGAGAAGCACAGGAATATGTAAGGAAACCGACTGAACCACTGACCGCTTCCTAAAAACTGGTCCATCACAGTTGGACTCAACAGCAGTAGTTTGGGATAGAGCAGGACGGTTAAGCCTCAAAATTGTTCTCAGGGTGAATCCCAGCACTAACATTTAACATCTGGTGGTAATATGCTGGAAAAATTCCAGGTGTTTACTCCAGTTCTCCACAGACAGAGTGTGTGCTGCAGAGAACATACAGCTGGTACCGATGTGTGTGTGTGTGAATGAGATTAAAAAAAAAAAAAAAACACTGTTTAAAAGAGAGTGAAGACATATACTATTTAATGTCTGTATCTATGGTGACTGAGCTGGGAAGCCAAAGCTGCTGGAGTGTTTCTCATAACAGTGGTGATAAGTGGTGTGTGTGTGTGTGTGTGTGTGCATGTGCACAAAGGCTAATTTGCTGAAGTGGAGCAGTAAATCTTCTTCTGTCTTCCCCAGTAGTGCTGGAATAAAGTCAAATAACCAGTGCTGTCAGAAGGGGTGTATCTGCATAAGATCAATGGGAGTGACACACACACACACACACACACTCAGGGAAGCCATAAAGCCGGGGGGATGTGCAGGCGAGAGGCATCCTCACCTTACCCCACAGGGGCAATGTCTAATGGTTTCCAAATCTCTCCATATCTTCCACTCCAAGGAATTCAGAACACACCCACGCCCACACAAATGAGAGAAGAATTCACAGCATTAGTATCCAGTGCGAAATGTTTCCCAACCATCAGATTAGAGATTATTCCCCCCCAACAGACAATAGTGTATACATTCTGTATATTGAAACATTCTCATGCACAGCACCTTCTGAAGAGATGGTGAACACCATATGGACGCTACCATATTTCTATGAATCGTGAAGCAGAGCGAAGCTAGTCAGAGGCTGAGATTTCCAACACGTCTTTGCAGCGTGAACTGCAGACAGGAAGTTGATTGTGCATGTTTGATTTGTTCATGCATGAATACACTTGTTATATGTACATATTATAGATTTGCGCATATGTATGTTTATACATATGAATTCATAAAGCTGCTTATTACAGATAGGTGGACAACGTTCATGTAAACTACATTTGGAATTCAGTGTCCCCATTCTACCGAATCCATGAAATCTTGCATCATTTATACCTCTCTACCTGCAAACCACTTCATATCAGTAGCACATATTTCAAATGCAAACTCATTTATTGTAAGAGAATTCAAGAATTTCAGAGTAATGTCTGCCTGTGAAAACTGGGTACTGCTATGATTAGGAGTTTTTATGACTAGATCAGCTTCTTGTGATAAAGTTTATATTCATATTGTGGGTGGTAGTCGCCTAGTGGGTAACACACTCACCAATGAAGCAGAACACCCAAATCCCAATTACTATCAGTGCGTATCTGAGCAAGACACTTAACCCCAAGTGTCTCCAGGGGTACTGTACCTGTAACTACAGATTGTAAGGGGTCTGAGAAATGCCATAAATGGAAATATTATTTGGTATCAGTATAATGTAGTGTATGTGATTAATTAAAACATAAATTATATTTTGTTATCCAAATTATAACCAAAAGATCATGCCTCATATGGCACTCCTCAGGAGAAGAGATTACAAGGACAATCAAAGGTCAGTTCTCTGTAGCAATGTAGAATTTAATGTGCAAAAAGCCAAGATGATCAGCATGAGTGACAAAATATCCCAAACTCGTTGATACAATCACATCACATGTGCACACACACCTCTTAACACACCAGCAGTTACAACTGCATGAGATCACAATGATTTCCTGTCATAATACATTCATTATAAATAACCATGAGCTTTTATACATACTAAAATAAATACAACAGAGACTCCATTCAAACAAATGTATACATACATGTATGCAAACACACCATATATGACACAGTGATTATATAGAATATGTGAGTAGATAAAATGACCATTGGTGGGCTTTAATAACTAGTCACAAACTACGATGACTTCTCTAGTCTTTAAGTTCATCAAGCCCTCAGCAGCAATTAAAATATTTAACAATAGAAAGTTCTGATTGAATAAAAGCAGGATTAAAAAAAAAAAAAAAAAAAAAAAGGAATAATAAAAATACATTTCGATATATTGTATCTTAAGGCTTTAGGTGGTCATCAGTTTATTACTTAAGAAGGCGTGTGCCTTTAACCTGAGTATCACTGGGCTGGGACCAGCATCTATCGGTTTTTATTCCTAAGAATCTGATCAATGGTCTATTTATGAAATCTGGAAAAGGTAACGTTTAAAACCACTAGATTGCACCGGCAAACATGGCGAAACTTTTAAAGCCATAACACGCATAAACAACGCTGTCACTGCGCCTCCGTGGGAAGCTTGATGAAAGCAATGGCTGCCAGCTCCTTACAGAACTCCTCCAGAACAATCACACCTCTTAACAAGGTCACATGATCCACCCTGACAAACAAAACAGACAATAAAAAAAATCAGGTTTTCTCTTTTTCAATTTTCTATAGCAAGCATTTTTGTCTGTAAAGAATACAAATCAAGTGATGGCAATAACCAGCACTACATTCTGTCAGTGGAATCAAAGTATTTCTTACAAAGTCTCATCCTCCTGCCCCATCAGCTGCTTTCTGATGTGGACAAGTTTGTTAGAGATGTTTGGTATATGCTCAATTCTCTGCATCAGCTCCCCTATTACCTACAAGAAGAGAACACACACATTTACAGTAACTAAATGCTTCTGAGTACAAAGATTCTTTTATAGAGATTTCTACATACAACTACACTCAAACATCAAATGAAGAGAAAGTAATTAGACAAATGATTGGTTCTCATGCACATCCTCTAAACAGGCTCATGCCACATCTAGCTCTAAAGGAAAAGTATGCGAGTGCAGCACCTGGTCTTATATTTCACTGTATTAGGAACTGTGCATGACATGTAAGAGTAAGAGCGACCTCTTACCCGCACCAGGGCGGAGAATAGGGAACGCCCTCCGGGTGACAGGCTAAGGAACGGGTCCAGCAGGTACTCATGCAGGTGAGGATGGGGGAACAGCGATATCCTGGACAGCACCGAGGTCACCTGCAGGTTCAGCTCATATGGCTGAGAGAGTAGAGAAGAGCATAACCATCAGAGAAAACATGTGATGTTTGTGAATGTGAAAAGAAGCCAGTCTACCTGCTCCAGGATTCGGCCTAGCCTGTTGAAGAGTACATGCAGGAAGTGACCTTCGTAGAATTCTGCTGAAGGCTGCATGTCGGAGTGGAGGATGTTTTCTGGCCAGCCCCAGTCGATACACAGAGCAGATGTCTCTTTAAACTGAACAGAGATCAGCAAAGAAACTTTCATCCGTACTACATACATGCTTCACACATCAAAAATCTAAAAAAAAAAAAAAAAAAAAAAAAAAAAAAAAATGAAACAATGAGATTTGACATTCAATTAAAAGCACATTAGATGAATAAAAAGAAACATTTATATATTAAAAACTGGTGCTTACCATTTTGTATGCATCATGGACATAAGTGTCATATCCTGTACCAGGGACATGCTGTGATGTTTTGGCTTCTTGAGGAACCAAACACAGGAAACTGCTCAAACAAAAACAAAACAAAAATGACCGTTCAACCATCAGTGACCTTGTCCTCTGGTAACTGAAACCTAATCAGTTCATTCATGAACGTTTGTACCAAAGCTGTAGAAATTTCCTCAAGGCCTTTTGGGATCACTTGAATGCAGGGCTCTGCAGGTTTCAATAAATAAAACTTTTGACCTTTTAAAGACCAACTCCAAAACCCTTGGACAGCATGTTAGCTCATTTTAAACCAGGGGTGTCAAACTCACAGCAGCAGGCCAAATCCCGCAAGGCCACTTTATATAGATCTATTATTAAGGCTCGGCAATATGAAGTGATGACACAAACTACAGATGCCATAATGCAGTGCTGTGGCGAACGCGATCTTTAAAGTGCAGCTGAATCTGTACAGAATCAGTTTCCACGTGGATGGAAATCACCGTGCAAACTCAGTGCGTAGGGTGTTCAGTTTGTCAGTAATATGAACAGTGCATTATGGGATCTGTAGTTTGTGTCAGCACTTCATATTGCCGAGGCTTAATAATAGATCTATATAGTGCTTCCAATCGCCAGACCATAATAATAGATCTATATAAAGTGATTTTGTGGGATGTGGCCCGAGGCAGTACTCACTAAACTTGCACTTAAAGGAACATGATTGAAGTGTTCAAGAACATTTAAGGCTTTTTTTTTGAGACTCAGGCAAGGGGTGGGGTCAGGACTGGGATCAGGTTACCTGTTTACAGATTCAGCTTGTGGCATATTTACAGGAGGGCAGGGCCTAGAGGAAAGTGGCTCTACACCTCCAAATTCGCTTTCAGAGAACAATGCATCTGAAAAAAATGGATCTTCCTCCAATTCTCTGTAAAACCAAAAAAATTAAATAAGTTCAGCACATTCTATATCTTTTGTGTCCTGTTTATAACAAGTCTATGAATAAAGTGATAGAGAAAAAAATGACTCACTCTGACTCCTCTGGAACATCAGATTCTGCAGCCCCGCCTTGCCTCTCTTCCATTGAAACACCAGAAGACATGGGTGTGGCATAGCAGCGCCTCTCAAGGTTTCGGAGGGCCAGATTTGACAAGATTCTCTTATCAGGCTTTTGCAAGAGCTCCTCAAATAAGCGTAAGGTTGCAATGCTGATCTGAAACAGAGACAGAATAAAAAGCATCATCAACTGGCTGATTCTATTTGAACCTGGTTACAAGTAGTAATGTGTGCTACATATGTAGAGATGTATACAATTTACATAATGACAATATATGCTATTGACACTGTTCCATTCTTAAATTTACACCATATACCTCAACAGAGGTGTGTACTTCCAAGTCCGTTGTAACACATTTTCCCATCCAGGATACATTTACATTTACAGCATTTATCAGACGCCCTTATCCAGAGCAACTTACAGTCAGTAGTTACAGGGACAGTCTCCCTGGAGCAACTTAAGGTTAAGTGTCTTGCTCAGGGACACGATGGTAGTAAGTGGGATTTGAACCCGGGTCTTCTGGTTCACAGGCGAGTGTCTTACCCACTAGGCTACTACCACCTTGTACACTTATGCATAACTATTTTGCCATACAAACATACAAGGAGTTCAAATAATACAAATGCAGCCAAGCAGGCATTCATTACCTCATCTGATATGTGGTCACAATTCTGTATGAGGCTGTAGCGCAGTGTGTGAGTGTGATTGTCTGAGCGCTGCTCAGGCTCTGTGTCATCTCCTAACAGGAACAGAATCAGCTCTCCCAGCAGCGCTGAAGAGTGTGTATGACGGGCAATGCAGCTTAATAATGTAGTGTGAACCAGAACCCCAGCCTCTGACCTGCCAAAAGACATCATACAGACATTTACATTTACAGCATTTATCAGACTCCCTTATCCAGAGTGACTTACAATCAGTAGTTACAGGGACAGTCCCCCTGGAGCAACTTAAGGTTAAGTGTCTTGCTCAGGGACACAATGGTAGTAAGTGGGATTTGAACCTGGGTCTTCTGGTTCACAGGCGAGTGTGTTACCCACTAGGCTTCTACCACCCTACAGACACGTAAAAAGTGTGCATCTGTTCATAAGGCTGAAAATGTACAGTTGAGCTTCAGCATACATTGGAAACCTATACATTCAGGAAGATGGACATATGAAAATTACTAAGCAATTTTCAAAAAGGACTTAGATAGACTAAAATATGCATACTGTTATATACTATGATGCTGCAACAGTCACTGCATACTGTATAATTAGATGGTGAAGGGGAAAATATAAATGCACTTATCTAAAATGCGACTACACAGAATATTTGCATATTTTCATGGAGATGCATGACATCCACATAAGCACATAGGAAAACATATCTAGACACATTTTAATTAACACTTCTTACACACTGAGCAGCCTACTGAACTCACATCTGCAGCAGCTGTGGCTGCACGACCCCAGTGAGCCACTGATTATGTAAACTCCTGGCCATCTGTGCAGAAAGGACCTGTATATTTAAAATAGTTTAAAGTTAACAAGGAATAAATGATATTATAATTTGTATAATAAAAATAACAACACAAACAGTTCATGTTATACTCTGCTCAAAACAATAAAGGGAACACAATGAATGAAATATTCTTATTGAATACTTTGTTCTTTACATAGTTGAATGTGCCAAGATTAAAATCCCACAAACTCCTGGACAGTCTGTGGTGCAACATGGTGTTGATGGATGGAACAAGACATGATGTCCCAGATGTGCTCAAATGGACTCAGGTCTGGGGAACGGGCGGGCCAGTCCACCTGCTTTCATCTGTTAAGAGCACAGGGTGCCAGTGGAGAACTCGCAAATTTTGTCCTCTGGCAAATGCCAAATGACAACCACCAACTTCACAGGTTTGATTAATCCAGAATGCAGTCTTCATCATCGGCTGTAGACACCCCCACTTAACACCTCATCCACACACCCTACTCACTGCTACCCATCCCAAACCACAACATCCAGTACGGGCTCCAGCCAGTCCCTCTCAACCACCCAGGTCAGGAGGGAACGGAGGATTAAAGCCAAAAAGGCAGCAGGTCCAGATCAACTGTGTGGGGTGATGGAACAATTTTCAACCTGAGCCTGAAGCTGGGGAGAGTTTCACAGCTCTGGAAAACCTCTTGTGTGGTATCAATAGCAAAGATTCCACAACCCAAGGACCTCAACAACTACAGATTGGTGGCTGACATCCCACCTAATGAAGACCCTAGAGCGGCAGGTCCTGGCTCAGGTTCGGCCCCTGGTCAGCTCATAACTAGGCCCACTTCAGTTTACCTAGCAGCCTGGCACTGGTGTGGTTTGTTCCCTCTCTCACCTGAAGACCACTGGGTGCACTGTGAGAATCATGTTCTTTTATTTCTCCAGTGACTTCAAAACCTTCTTTCCAGCATTCCTGTGGGACAAGCTGGAGTACACAGGAGTGAATAATCACCTGAACTACCTCACCAACCTTCACAATCCACAGTGCAGACTTCACTCACAACTCCACCAAACTGCTTCCTGCATCCTTTAGCTCTCTAAAGACTCAGCAATTGTCGACCTCATCACAGGAGCTGGTGGCACAAACATCCCCCACTAAAACCACTGAAAATCCAGGGTATGGACATTGAGGCTGTGTGCTACAGGTACCTTGGTATTCATCTATAATATAACTGGGACTCACAACTCTCTCTACAGAAAAGGGCAGAGCAGGGTGTTTCTGTACCAGGTCTTTTGAAGTGAAGGGCTCACTCTTGAAGACCTTTTATGACTGTGGTGGCCTCAGCCATTTGATGTGGTCTACTGGGGAGGTGGCATGTCTGCTGGGGACAGAAGGAGACTGAACAGGCTGATCTGGAGGGCCAGCTCTGTTCTAGGATGCCCTCTGGACCCAGTGTGAGTGACAAGAGAATGGAGGCTAAGCTGACATCCTTGCTGGACAACGTCTCCCAACCCATGCAGGACACCATGACAGCACTGAGCAGCTTCTTCAGTGGCAGGCTGTGGCACCCACAATCTTTCCTGCCAAACGCTGTCAACAGCCTTTACAACAGCTGAGCACACATACATAGACTAACACACACACACATCCAATACATCACTTCTGTTTTTCTTATGTGTGGTATGTGCATATCTATCCACTCTGTACACTAACTTATATTCACCAATATGTTTTTATGAATATACTGACATTTTTAAAACTCACATCCACTGTTTTTTGTATATTGAACTTTTTATATTGCACAGTCTGCACAGTCTTTTTTTTTGCTGCCCTTACCTTGTACTGACTGTGACAATCATTTCACCTAAAAAAAATTAAATATCCCACTTGTGGGACTAATAAAGGATAATCTTATCTTATCTCTTAAAAGGTATGCAGTTGTACAGAACATAACTTCACATGTTAGTGTGAATTTTATCCAGTCGATACAGAGCTGACTTACGATAGGTGCGTGTGTAATCAAGTGATCACAGAAATCCAGCCAGCAGAAGAAGCGGGTCACATGACCACTATCAGGTGAAGAAGGGCTCTCTTCTGTCCTCTGGTGGTTGAACAGATCCCTGAAAAATCAGAGAGAACAACAGACCTAAAGTGTAAAGTGATTGTGCTGCATTTTACCCGAGGAGGTACCTTGGCATTCGGGATTTGAATCCGCTAGAGATGTGTCAGTCATGAACAAAACGGCTCTTGGAGCCGGCTCTCCAAAGTCAACGTTAAGATCCAGCCTCTGCCCGTGTGCTGATGTCAGAGAGCAGTTTTTTTTCCCCAAATTGCATGGGATTGGTCAACTATGCAATGCATGTCTGTACATCAGTGCAGGGAGAAGAAAAATAAAAATATTGGATCTTTTGAGATGGTTTTGTTTTTGTACCTTAAAATGTAGTATTCTTTACCATGTTATACGCTATATAATTAACACAAATTTGATAATGTAATATTTGTATGTTAGTCATTCATTTCAATTAGAATTTTACATTATTTAAGCACCAAAAAAAATCTGAAGAGCCGGAATTGGGAGCCAAAGGAGTCAGCTCTTTTAACTGAGCCGAGCTATGAGAGCTGGGATTCTTAAAAGAGGCGGAATTCCAATCACTAGGACCCGCTTCCCTTTTGAGACCGTTTCCTCACCCCTGCTTTGGTTCTCGCAACACGCCCTGGCCCACCCGCTCAGACTCCCACATCCTCGCATATCCACACACCTCCACTGCACAGCCTGCTGCATCTGTAAGTCTGAAGGGTCCAGTGTGCAGGGGATGAGTTTGTAGAGGTCACACAGTCTCTGAGACAACAGCTGGCATAGTGGAGATGTTTCCAACAGCAGCCGTCCAGTGTCCTCCGGAGCTCCTGAAACCAACAGCACCAGGCTCTCCATAGCATGCTGCACCACGCGACTTTTCTAGGAGTCAATCATAAATAAATACGTCTATCAGTGGTGGACAGTAATGAAGTAAAGCTAATTCCTTACTTCACTTTAACCACTTTTATTGAAAAATCCATCATTTCAAATATTTTGCTTCATCTTCACTATGGGTCAATATTTTGCTGCAATACACTATGCAAAATCTTTTTAATTATGATCGAATTTTGCAGCAAGAAATATAAAATGCAGGAATATAGACACATATACAGCAGTGTGTGTTAAAGCAGGCTAGGTTGAGGGCACTCTCTCTCGCTCTCTCTCGCTTCCAGTAACCCTGCCCTTGTCCTCCCTCTCTCACTACCACATCTGCATATTAAGAAGAGGCACACAGCACACAGCAGATCTCATCTCACCGTGCTTTGAGTGAGCTTCGTAAGTGTTTGAATAAAGCCACGTTCCCCTTCACAGTTGGGGCCGGGTGTTGCAGCCCTGGGTTCTTTCTGAGAAAACAGGGACAGAAAAATAATACATTATTATACAGTATTATTCCTACTTGAATGCAGACCAGGTGACAAGCTTAACAGTATGTGACCTATGACCTTCCTCATGATTGTGCAAGTTTAATGAGAGTTCTCATCACCTCCAAAATGAAGCTCAAAATATTTGGGTCCTTCTTCACTCTGGAGCAGACGACAAACATGAAGTGAGCCTCCTCCTTCTCTGTCTGAGAACTGGGGAGTCCACATAGAGCGATCAGCTTCTGCAGAGGAGAAAAACAGCCTGCTATCACGAATGCGTGAATGTGACAAAGAGGGCAAATGGCATAGGGCACTGGGTGGGAGATGGGTGACACGCTGTTTTGACCACTCCCTTGTTTTTACACAATTTTAAATTCTAGTTTATGACCTTAGAGGGGAGAAACTTTTGCTTTTATGGTAGTTTTGGACTATAAATTTAGGTGCGTAAATTCGACCCAGCTCTCCATTGTCTCAGTTTTGTGTCATTGTCTCGAAAAAAAAAAAAAAACCCTGTACATAACATATTCCTCACAAAACCACACACAGTCTTCATTCACACTGGTCCCACTGGTCCAACACCAGTTCCTCAACTTCCTGTGTTGAGTGACACAGTGACAAAAAAAAAAAAAAAAAAATATATATATATATATATATATAATTCCCACTAAAACTCACCTGCACTGGTCGATATACATTGATGATGTGGAGAAGGGGTTTCTGCACCTGAGACAGGACTTTAGTGAAGAAAACCAGCACCTGCTGTATCATGCCGGGTGGATACTGCACAGAATACAACAAACAGGTGAGATTTTTGCCTGAGGGCACTGCATCTCGAGCAAAAGGTCTGCATTTACACTGCCTGGTCCTGCCCGTCGCCACATATTATCACACCGTTAGGCCTCCGCAAGACGCGGTGCTACAGTAATCATAGGCAAAAGCAAGCGTTACCTCGGCTTTACCCAGGGTGCACAGCGTCTCCATCACTTTGTGCTGCAGCAGGTACTCCATGCATGGTCCCGTGTCCTCCTGCTGCAGCTGCTGCTGCTGCTCCTCATACACCAGGATGTCCAGCATCTGTTTCAGCCTCCAGGGGATGTCGGTGTCCTTCACCGGCCGGTACTCATCTGCACATAGTCACATGGAACAATCGTCACATGGAACGCGCCGCCACCGTGACGTAGGTGTGAGGCGTGCGCTCGTTGCCACCGCACGAGTTGCCTTACCTGTAGTCTCTATGTAGTAGTTGGTTATCCCCTTCCAGTGGTCGACAAAGGAGTCCAATAAATTTATTTCCGGCTCTCTCTGAGATAGAATGAGACACGTCAAAAACGATTTTAAAGTCCTTTTTCTAATTAAAACCTTGCTTCAGACTATAGCTACTTTTGCAGCTCAGCAGAATAAAAGAGCTGGACTTTTAAAAATCAACAGGCAGAGGAATTTGAGGTGTTTTTATAGGTGTTTTTATGGGCGGCTCGGTTATCGGATCTGCCTCAGGAATGCTGCAGGAAGTCAACAACCGAGCCACAGGTCCTGCAGAACCGTGGCCATTTACGAAACAAATGCCATTATAGGAACACGGTCGCGGATCGAAGGCCGTGACGAAGTTTCGACAGATATAATATATTTGTCGGCGTGCATGCGGACAAACTCGACCGCGTTGGCACCGGAAACAAAATTCGTCAGGTCTCACGTTCCCAAGTCTCGTATGTTCGGAAAACAGCGGCCGCCTCGGGCAGAAAGCGTCCAGAAAGGCCGCAAAACAAACTTCAGCCGGCGACCAGTCGCACCCACCGTCTCCAGCGCCTGCTGCAGCAGGGCCGTCAGCTTCCCCAGCACCTCCATGTCCGCCGCCGCCGCCGTCCTACAGCGCCGCTTTTCGGACCGAGCCCATGGTTTATTCCAGAATTCCCGGGGGATTGACCGGCTACGCGCTCAAGACACGAAATTGTCACGAAGCGAACCGAACTGCGCTGTTTCGCGTGTCAAATTGAGGCGAATCGCGAACCCCGCGCATGCGCGGAACTCTTCCTTCGGCCCAGAGCAGGGATAGGTGAAGGAACTATGGGACGCCTTTTGGGTCATTAGGCCCCGACGCTCTGGATAAACATTCCCTGTTCAAATCTACTTTCGCATGTCTTAATATATTCGCTAATAACTCACATTTTGCATGAAACCGCTAAATTAGTTACAGTACAGGCCAAAAACACATTTGATGTTTTTTCTTTATTTTCATGACCATTTACGTTGGTAGATTCTCACTGAAGGCATCAAAACTATGAATGAACACATGTGGAGTTATGTACTTAACAAAAAATTGGAGACCTGGTCTCCACAGTCACCGGACCTGAACCCAGTCCAGATGGTTTGGGGTGAGCTGGACCGCAGAGTGAAGGCAAAGGGGCCAACAAGTGCTAAACACCTCTGGGAACTCCTTCAAGACTGTTGGAAAAGCATTTCAGGTGACGACCTCTTGAAGCTCATCGAGAGAATGCCAAGAGTGTGCAAAGCAGTAATCAGAGCAAAGAAACTAGAATATAAAACATGTTTTCAGTTATTTCACCTTTTTTATTAAGTACATAACTCCACATGTGTAAATCTACAAATGTAAATGGTCATGAAAATAAAGAAAACACACTGAATGAGAAGGTGTATCCAAACTTTTGGCCTGTACTGTATGTGTATTAATGTTTTTCATCAAAGTAAAAAACTTCCATAAGAGCTACAGACCACGAACGGATTAAAAACCTTGAAAAAGTATTTCATGTTACAGACTAGGCTTACCAGGTAAACTCATAAATGCAGCCCAATGAATTTACTGCATGTATCCTTATTTATTATCCTTCCACCAAATTAGCATGTATTTTATCATCTTTTTACTGCTTTTGACATCTTTGACTGTAGAAATAGGTGGTGCCTGGTCGATAATCTAGGTCTATTCAATACTAATACATAAAAGAAAAGGTAAATACACTGCCCTGCCAAAACAAAGGTCATGAATTCTAATATTTAAATGTTTTATTGTTGAATAAGAACAGATGATCCTTTATCAGTGGAAAATTGACTATGTGTATTTGGATGTTAAGAATTCTCACTGTACTCCGCAGGCTCAAAATGGTCAAAATTGGTCCTAATGGGAAAAAAATGAGAAAACACATTTACATTTATGGCGTTTTATCAGATGCCGTTATCCAGAGTGTAGTTACAGTAGTCTCAGTAGTCTCCAGTCCCCCCCTGGAGACACTCAGGGTTAAGTGTCTTAATCAGGGACACAATGGTAGTAAGTGGGGTTTGAACCTGGGTGTTTTGGTTTGTATTTTGTAGGCTAATACAACACAATGACATTGGAATTGTTTTAATGTACCAAAAACAACTTTCACCACAGACATTTACAGCATTATACTTTGTATTAGCCAAACCAAATAATATATTCATATATTTTTTTTCCTTTAGGATGCAGCAAATATGCTGCTCAAACCACAGTAGCATAGCATCTCAATGGCATACCACACAGGAGTTAACAAATAAAAATAGATAAAATTAACAGTATGTGCATGGTGTTGTTAAAAATATAAAAAAGTGAAATAATCAGAGCAGAACTAAAGAATGTTTAACAATTACCTGAATTGCATAAAAGAGTTCATATTTGGTGTAAAGTCCAATTTCATTTGTAAATTGTGACAAAATTATGGTCTTTAGGAATAAACTGGAATATTTGGTTAACCTTTGAAATATGTGAAAATATGTGAAAAAATGCTATGTCAAAACAACACGTTTTGACATTTTCCAGCTAAAACAAGATGTGTCAAAAATGCAAAATAAAAGAGAAAACTATAGAAAGTACCAACATAAAAAGACATACAAATCAACACTCATGCCAAAAACAAGCCTGCGTTCCAGTACAGTGTTGCTGCTGGGAAGGCTGTGATGATCTGTGGTCAAACTGGTTAAACTGTGGCTTTGGCTTCCCACTCCTACAGACAAAGTAAATGTGGTGTATATTATACTGGAATTATCTTACACACATCGACCATCAATTATACAACGTACAAAATATGGCTTACAAATACAATATGAAAATTCAGATGAATTCATATAGCACAATATTGTGATAAACCATATACAGTGCATTGCTTATCAAATTCCATTTGGTTAGTCTGTATTCGTTGACTGAAAGGATGCACGTGTGTATGTGTACATACACTAGAAAATGTGGACCCAATGAAAAAATATACTACTGGCCCCCTCCCCAAGCAAAACCACCAAGTAACCTTGTCAATAGCACATTGGATCAAAACATCTCTTTAAAATCAATGTGTGTGTGTGTTTGCCTTCTGGGGTCCAGTACCTTTCTCCTCTGGAAAACATTGCCATTTTGAATGAAGAGAAAAGAATGGCCACGCTTCAGACTGTTTTTAGCAGATGCTGTTCTCCTTAGCAGTGGGCTGAGGAAACTTCCCTGTGTGAACGACAAAGACCACATTACATTTTACAGATTGTGTGTGTGTGTTTGTGTATGTCTGCATGCATCAAAACACTTATTATGCATGTGAAAATATTATGTTCATTATATCTCATATTTATATTTCTGCAGCTGTATTTAGTAGAATCCCAGCAATCTGCATTTTTAATTAATTATAGTTCTCCAAGGCGCAGAACATTATCTCTGCTCTCTAAAGCCTTACTGGAGAATTGCAACTGCTCAGAAAAAAGTGCCACTCAGATTAGTCTTTATCATTGAGTTACACAATTAACCAAAGCAGAAGTCATAAATGGCATATGTGTAACTTTAAGCTTAACAGTTTGCTCCACTCAGATATGGAGCATGTAAATTCACCCCATGTTTTTGTGCAAGCAGACCTGTGCTCTCTCTGTGCAGAAGGACAGTGATTGTCTGAAGGATGTGCGTTTGGACTGCTTCCCAGCAGTGATGAGGTTGACCTCTGACCCGGCACGAAATGGAATGTGTCTCTTGCCTGTCAGATTCAGCTTCTGCACCCCGCGCTCCAGCTCATGCTCTCTCTGCCCTGCCAGACCAAAAAAAAAACACAGAAAGTTGGATGTACTAATATACTCCTTCCTTCACATCCATCTTCACATGCACATCCAGCTCAAGACTCACTGTGACTCCTGAAGATCTCGGTATTGCTGTAGCTGGTCAAGTCCCCATTCTCAATGCCATGTGATTTCTGAAACTGAAAACACACCTGACCTCAGCCAACTAAAGATAAATACAACCAGTTTGGGTATGTGTGTGTATGCATGTGGTATGCAAGGGTGATAGTAGCCTAGTGGGTAACACACTTGCCTATGAACCAGAAGACCCAGGTTCAAATCCCACTTACTACCATTGTGTCCCTGAGCAAGACACTTAACCCTAAATTGCTCCAGGGGGGGGACTGTCCATGTAACTACTAATTATAAGTCGTGTCCTCTGCTTATAACCCATCACCCTTGGTGAGCAGTGGGCAGCCATGACAGGCGCCCGGGGAGCAGTGTGTGGGGATGGTGCTTTGCTCAGTGGTACCTTGGCAGACCGGGATTCGAACCGGCAACTTTAGGATTACGGGGCCGATTAATGAATAATCTGTTACATTATCTGTTACATTATGTTACATATATGAATATGTTACATTATTCATATCAGCATCAACATTAATGAAATTTATGTAAATACTGTCTTGTAAAATGTAATGTGGACAATAGAGATTTTTTGTATTCTGTCACATGTATTCCACATATATCTACTCCTCAGCTGCTAGAAACAATAATAGTAGTGGGATAACAATGAGCATCCACGTCTTCCATACCATTGTACCATGTGATCTTACCATGTTCTCCAGCATTGAAGAGTTACAGTAGATGGGCTGAGCCTGGACCGGTCTGAGCTGCTGGAAGGGGTCGTCCATGTACATGTTGGCGGTGGGAAACTGGCGGATATTAAGTCCACTACAGGAAAATTGAAAAAGAGGCTAAATAAATGGCTGTGTGTGCACCACCTCTGTTTAAAAACAAAACACCTTTTGGTAAAGTGACTTCTTCTCACTCTTTATTCAGAGAAAAACAATTTAGCAAAGAGGCACGCCAAAATTATTGGCAACCTTGTCACAGAATCGCAACTGGGTTCCACGCTGTGGACAAGGAGCAAGCAAAGGAACAAAAAAGCATGCCCCTGAACATGCTGCACCAGCCCAAAACCACGCTGACTGGTCCTTGAGTGTCCCCTTGTCCAGCCAGGAGAAGTATGGGTTAGCAGGCTAATCGCCGAGCAGAGCCGTACGGGCCTTGTGTCTGAGGTCCTCACACAGAGGCTAGATAAGATGATCCTTTATTAGTCCCACAAGTGGGAAATTTACATTGTCACGGCAGGAAGTGGACAAAAGACAATAGCACAGACACATGTCGACTGTAAAAATAAAAAAAATGTCAGTATACACAAGATGTATTTGTAAGATTTTACATATGTACAGATTGGGTAGATATAGACATATTGCACTTAACAGAAAGAGACAAGACGGGAGACGGAGAAAAAAGCTGGAGCCCCACCCTGCTGTCTAGGTGGGCTGCTGTCTTGCTGTGTCCAGATCCGACCTCCCTGCACGAAGCATAGAGGCACCTGCTCTACTACCTCCCCTGACTTACAGTTGCAAGCCATCCATCATGACTTCCAGGCATGGACTGGTAGGCTTGAGATAATGTGGACCCTTTATATGTGTTTTTTTCCCTCACTCCTCTGTCTTCTTTGGCCAATGTTACACTAACTTTTTAGTTCTTGTGTTCCCTGTTTGTCTGCCCATAAAGAACATCATGTTTCACAAATGTCATGCTCCTGTGCCTGCTCCTTCATCAAAAGTTCTTGTCACTTATTGAATTTGGTCACCTTCAAAAGGTATGTCTGAATTTATGCGTGTGTGTGCATGTGTACCTGAGCTTGTAAAGGTCTGTTGACTGATGCTGATGACTCCCATCCAGCAGGAGCTGCATCCAGTCTTCTTTATCATCAGGGCTACTCGCCTTTATGCACAAAACACACGCAAACACACATTCGTATTTAGAGCTCCACTTCCTGCAGGGAGGAGTCACCAGTAGCAAACCTGCAGCCCTGGAGCTGCCTCCTCACCTCCAGAACCGCCACCTGGTTTCCGTGCTGTAGCAGACAGATGCGGTGGCAGGATGCAGAGTCAGGCGCAGACTGCACGTCACAGCCTTGCAACTGGACGCTGTACTGGGGGGCATCAGCACACCCCTCCTCCCGGAACATCTGCAGAACTCCGTCCTCAACCTGGCACCAGAGACTCTGCCACTGGCAGTTCATCATGACGTCAAGAAAGCCAGCTGGTAACACACACAGCAAACTGCCTCTGTTTGTTTCATGGTAAACAGTTCATGAAAAAGTTGCGCTAGTACTCAACCCCAATAGCTAAAACTGACACCATAAGTAGTTCCTCAATGGTAATTCAGGAAAGTTTTCTTGTTCCCTGAATTTTGGTAAACTACTCAATTTGAAGAAAGTCCTACAAATCTAGGTGCTGATAATCTAACAAATCCAGATTTTTACAAACAAAAACACAATATATTATGTAACTCAATTTATGTAACTAAAATTACTTCACTAAAAAATGTATGTAAACACAAATTTCTTAATGTTGATGATGAATAGCAATAGATATTCTTGTTTTTTTCTATTTTAAAATTGGCCTGGTAAAAATGGTACATTATTGACTCGTGTGTGTGTGTTCATTCACCTTTATTCTTTCTCTCCTCAGTAGACGGTGAACACAGCTGCTCATCTGAGTGAGAGAACAAGTCTGAACTGGACTACGTGATGAAGAGAGAAAGATGCAGAATTTGAATTGCAGAATTTAAAATATGTACAGTACAGTACCAAATTATTAAAGGTTTTACATATTGCATATTTCCAACATTAACTTAGCTAAATTCTTTCTATTAACCCAATTCTGCGACCAGCAGTTTAATAAGTCTGTACAGAATATCAGTTACCCTGCAAGAGTCCTGTCTCTCTGACTTCGGTACAAAAGAGCTGTGAGAATCTGGCTCAGTGTAGCTCAGTCCACTCACTTCTTCTATTGCCTACACACAACAAAGACACACACATAACACACAGCAGCTTGTCAGACTTTAATGTATGCCAGGTATACCACACTTAAATACGTTTTAACGTTGGTAACAAATGATTTCACCATACTGTAATGAAAGTCATCAAGGTTGGTGCATAATCAGATCTCAGGGTCTCTCGATATATGACACCGAGCAACAGCAATGTCCACCTTTTCCATAATGGTTCAGTGCATAAAGTTAGATTATAAAACTATTATGTTCATGCCCATATTCCTGCCTGTATTTTGACTAACATGCACTGCTCATGCAGTTTAATATGGCATAAAGAAAAAAAAACTTCAAACCTTCCTCCACTCCTCTGCTTGCTGGCAGCTCTGAAAGCCCATGGTGATGGAGTCAGACCAGGTCACTACCTTCAGCTCATGCTGCATCTTGTTGTTGGCTTTGGACCGGTAGACCAGCTGGCAGGCTCTCAAATCCAGTTCCAACAGGGGCCGCAGGTCCTTAGCACACTTATAGCACTGAATCATGAGAGCAATTACAATTGAAGCATGAAAACATGGAAGGGTTACAGTAGAAATTGTTATATTAATGTTATATATAAATGTTTAGGCATCAGATCTGACTGGTGAAATCTGATTGTCAATGGTCATCACTGTGAGTGCAGTGATAACTCTCTCTATTCATCTGGATAATTGAAACCTGGTCTACTTATCTTAACCTTACCTGCAGGCTTTCAGCATTATTTGAGATACAGACCACTACAACTTGTACGGGGTCACGGAAAAAAATAGTGATGTCTGGCAAGACAGGAAAAAGTCATGGTTTCTTAATAAGAAACCAAGTCATGGTTTCTTAATAAGAAACCAAGTCATGGTTTCTTAATATAGAAGCGGCTGAGGGAGCTCATATAACCAGAAGAATAAAATATCAAATATCATCATTATTTATCATATTATTTATTATTGACTGTCATCCACATCTCAGCAGAGGAGAAATCTGCCCTTCTAAGCAGTCACATCACATTTATGTAGTCAAAAAGGGAAGGGAAGGGAAGTCCTGGCTAATCTGGTACATCAGCATCAACATGAATATAATTTTTCTGAAAGTATTCATGTATAATAATAATTATTATTTTAATTATAATATAGTAATAATCATTTTTGTATTCTTTGGATATATTCCTTTACATGTAACATCTGGAGGTAAACCCCTACACTTGGCTGTTTATTAGTCCAGTCAGTATCATGGAATATCTTTCATCCACAGTGTCAACCATCATTTCAGGCAACTGATTTTTTGGTCACAATGAAACTTTAAGAAGCTATCTACTCACCAGCAGGAGGTTGTGTCTGATTATGAATAGCTGTCGCGTCCATTGGCCAAGCCACTTCTTCCTCCACAGGTAGGCTGTGATCCTTGACTCGGGGGTGTGGCGTAGGCAGGGCTGGGAGGAGCTCCACTGAATGTAGTGAGCTCTGTCCTTCACCAGGTCACCCTCTTCATCCTCACCATATGACTCGTAATGGCTGCTGTCTGAGTCTAACTTTTCTACATGTACACATACGCACACTTTGTTCTTAATTAGAGAAAAAAATTTGCAAACTTCTTCTTAATCAGTTACATAAGACACATCAATTAATTAATATGCACCTGTGCTCTGACTGGCTGGAACAAAGGGTTCAGCTTCTTCATAGCAGTCCTCCTCATCTTCCTCCACACCCACAGGAGGGAGAGCTGGCACTACTGGGCTTACGATCTGAGGAGAAAGAGAAGGGGCAGAGAAGGTGCTGACAACTGCAGGCCTGATTGTTCATCGGTGATACTGACGTGAGCACCTCTTCAAAATACATTAAGTATCACAAGGTGAGTACTTAAGCTTTTGAGACATCAGTGAATGTGGTACAGAGATCATAGTGTACCTATCGTTATGTATTGAAAGTCCAGTTTATGTCATGAAGTGAAGATTAGAAGAGTGCATTTCTCACTCAGTCAGCTGTGGACTTCCAATTTAGACTTTCAATCTGGCAACAAAATATGTAAATTTATGTATGTTGACATAACATGACAGCTGTGTCAACATATCTGCCAGTGCAAGTGCTCAGGCGGTTGAATTATGAATCACTTATTCAATGAGGTCGCAGCAGAACCAGAAGACAACGAACAATCTTGTCTAGAATTAATGTACTATTAATGTCTCTGAATCATCTAACAATATTTATTCGATGGAAACTGTCCAGGAAAACAAAAGTTTTCAAACAAGAGTCATGGGAAGGTAGCCTCCCATGATGATGGACTGTAGTGGCCTTAGTAAAGTCCTTGTGTTGTTAACTTTCTAGAAACAAAATGGCCTTGGGCATTTGGAGGTCTGCCTGTAAATTACCACTCAGGCTCAGAGTGAGTGGTCTTCCATAAAGACCAGATTTTAGTGGTGGGGCTGATGAGGGTTGTATTATTTTGTTTCATGACATTCTGTTATTTCAAATATTTCATTCATTACAGATAATCACTAATCAATCACTTCACTTTGACTTTTTAAAGGATCTCTGCTTAAAAAAAAAAAGAAAAAGCTGAAAAATCTCTCTTTTTGGCAGGGGTTTGCCAGTGACCTCACCTTCCCAAGGGGCCTTTACTCTTGCTGCCCCACATCCTGCCTTCTGAGTGAATGCTCTATCTCTGGCATCACGCTGCCTCCATCACGTACACATCCGTAATTATCCTATCAACGTCCAGAGCCCAACATGTGGGTGCCCCCTCACATAAACAGAGTGCTTCCTCTAACACACCGCCCCCTCACTCCCACCATGCACTGTGGCAATTGACCCTAAGGGTCAAATTTTACAATAAGTCAGTTAACATAACTTTTTTTTTTTTAGCTTTGGTAATCATGATTCCATAAGTAGCTTTATGAGTTGCATCATAGGGAATGAAAATAAACACTCACCCCCTCCACCAAATCCATACAGGACAGAAAGTCCTCAAATGATTCCACTTTAGCTCCAGACTGCAGAAGATCTTCAAATAAATGAACAATTTGATGTTAGCACACTGATATTTTAAAATAAACATTAATACATGTTTATTTGAGTGGTAATAGCCTAGTTACTACCATTGTGTTACTGAGCAAGACACTGCTCCAGGGTGACTTTCCCTGTAACTGCGGATTGTAAGTCACTCCGGATATATGCCATAAATGTAAATGTAAATGCACAAAAGTGTTACACAGTTCGAGTGTGGCTTTAAGGATACTTCTGTCCAGTAAACAGCAGCTATGCATTTTTACCTGCATCCTCATTTTCCCTGAGATCTGCACCAGGAGCTCCAGATGGACAGTTCATGATCATGTACTCAGCATCTTCAACTACGAGGGGAAGAATACATTTAAATCAAGGCTTCTACAAAACAGAATACTTATATGACCATTATAGCAGTGGCTATAAACTGAGCTCATTTTACGACACAGAGGAAAACTCATCTACTGGCTTGGAACATCTTGCTACTACAACTGTGTCCCTGATCAACGCCCTGCTGCAGGGTCCGAAATTTTCATGTCAAGGGAGCTTTAAGAACATAACAGGCTGCCTGTGATTGGCTCTTGAGCTGCTGCATTCACCTGAGGACTCCCTGTCCTGCAGTCTGGACAGCAGCTCTGAGATGGACTTTTTCTGCGCCTGCGCAATGTAGCTGAGGTTCTCGCTGTCCAGAACCAACAGGAACCCACGCAGATCCAAGATGAGGCGAGTCAGCACTGCACACAAAAACAAGTGGTCAAGGAAGAGCGACAGAACTGTGACTCAAATGCTGGGAATGTTCTTGTAATAACATGAACTGTTACGGACAGAATTGATTTGGTAGTGGTGCGAGGAGATAAGATAAGTGTTGTCCAACTCAGCTAACACAAACGAGCCAGAAAACATTCAACATACTGTACGAGAATAGAAATATGTGCTTTAAAACGATCATTTCCTGGACTGAAACAAAATGTATGAAGATTATAAGCTGTATTTTTAATACACATTCAACCACATTATTTAACCTATTACAATGTACAGCTCACTGTGCAAAAAATGTGAATATCACTCATTGTTTAGGAACATAAACTATATTTACTTACTGAGAGCAGAAAATCTGGCGTTTATAATTCTATTTGTACACTGATAAAAAATGTACACATTAACAAGTCAATGTCGGCCACTTTTTATGAGGGGCAAAATGCCTGCTTATATGGTTGAGGCAGATCCCTAAGACAGTCACAATAGCCTGAAGTCTGAGCTTATTTTTTTATTCAGAAGACCATACCAGCTTGGGAGAGTGAAAGTTGACCTAATATGTTGGGCACAAGTGGTGGAACCACCTAAACAGAGGCCCACTGTCCCACCTGTACCGAATCCCCATTAAAACTCTGACAGTGGGTCAAGCACCTCTTTCCACGCACATTTGACCCTCTGTGTGTGGTGCCCTCTCAGATCCCACACGGCCCGATCCATAATTCATACAGCCAGAACACAGAAACAACAACGGCTGGTATGTCCTGACATTTCTGCCAAATTCCTTTATATCTCCCACACCCACCTCGGCTTCTCTCTCCCGTTCTTCCGCTTGTACGATCCACAGACCTGTACACCAGCAGGGCATTTGGTAAATCTACAGCATGGCCAAGGTGAATAATCTGTAATCAGCTCTAATCTAATAATAAGATCTGAATACAAAGCCTCTCTGAAATTTGGACAGAAGGTACATCAGAGGTATCATGTTCAGGGTTCAGAAGGAACGGACACTACTGAAATTTTGAAATGTAGGAAGTGCTAATGAACAATGAACAGAGGGTAGGCTGGTGTGACTTTTTAAACAGGGACCTTCAGCTCGGATAACAGATCATTAAATAAACACCCTCCTGACAAGCAGATCAATGACTGAGGCTAAAACCTCATGCAGTGAGCTTTCATCCCAAAACAAAAGTTTTTTTATTATCATAAAATACGAAAAAACACAATTTCCTTTCTCCCCTTGGAACTGAAAATTACTGAATAACTTGGATACGCATTTGTGGTTACACTGCAATAGATCCTGTGTCACAAATTTAAGAGATTTAATGCAGCTGTAAATATGAAACATTACAGGTGTCTACGTAGCTGCTTAGTTTGAATCGTATGTTTTCTGGCTGCATAGCATAGTATTAAATGATTCAATTCAAGATTCAAGGTCAGAATTTATGTCGATTAAATAACATGTTACCAGCTCTGTATTAATTACATGCAACTGGTGGTTTTTTTGGTTAAATGAAGATGCACATGTGGTTAAAAACCCTTTAGGGAAAAGTTGCAATATACTTGATATGTGGCATGGGACCATCACCTGACATCTTTAAATAAGGTCACATTAAAGGCCAGCTCCACCCACATAATCTCCAAGAGGACATCATCTCCGCCTGCTCATTTCCTCTCTCCTGGGAAAACTCATTTTTGATGCATCTTCCTGCGAAGACCTCTACCATTAGGTAGGAGTTCAGAAGATCTCAGTCATGATGCTCTGCGTATCTTTATCGCGCCATCTCTCCGTCAACTGTGAAAGTCCAGTTATTACTGGAACTTCTTCAAGGACCTGATTAGAGCGGCATTTCCTTGGCCTGTGACAAACACCCCTCTGATCTGCCCTTCGTTTGTGGCTCTCCGATGCAGATAGATCAGGAATGTCTGAACACGGCCTCGCTGGCCGGCCTCACGAGGATTCTTCAATTTCTCATTTCCTTCTGAAAGTCCAAGACTGCAGAAGTCTGGTGACGGCGAGACCACCAGCGCACGCTCCATCCGGGAAAATAATTTACCAGCCCAAAGCACAAGGAGACCAGGCTCCACTGATCCTGCAATCACGCGGAGAAATCAAACACCCGAATGAGATTCAGATCGACTCTCGGGATCGTTTCAAAGCAAACCACAGAAGGACCATTCATGCGAGCGCAAAGAGCCTCTCCTGTCTGATGCATTATGCAGCTTTCAGACCCTCCGCGCCACGCTCAGCACCGAAACCAATGCATATGCAACATTTCACGAATGCTTCTGACACCCACCGCCCTGTTTTCCTGAAGCGGGATGCACACAAATCCTGCTGTGAACGAAGGCCACAGCCGCTCACGCCGAGGATCATGGGAAGGCCCATAAAAGTGCTTTAAGTTTCGGGTAACGTCCTGGCCCACCAGATGATCCTCATTATGCTGAATTAGTGTTATTACATAGACCCTCTCTCCATCGTCTCATGTAAATTCCTGTACGCATGTCACTAAAGTTGCGGCCCCTGCACCCTTTCCATTTCATCTATCAACAAAATATGATAAAAACGCAAACGTGAGCAACTAAATTACAAATGCACACATGTTCACTTAAAAAAAAAGATCTTTAGAATATTGACCCGTCCTCCACACTGGATTCGAAAGGTAGTTGTGAAAGTCATTACGCCGCATACGAATGATCGTTACCATTACAGAGACGGAGCAGCACAGGAAGACCAGGGAGCCAGAAGGAAAGAGGGAGCTGCTGGGTCAGAAGATGGAAGGATTTTTCTGTCCCGCCATTTAGATTTACATTCACGTTATTTACCAGACGCCCTTATCCAGAGTGACTTACAGTCAGTAGTGACAGGGACAGTCCCCCCCCCTGGAGACGCTCAGGGTTAAGCTTCTTGCTCAGGGACACGATGGTAGTAAGTGGGGTTCGAACCTGGGTCTTCTGGTTCGTTACCCCACTGGGTTACTACCCACCCCACTGTGCCACCGACACCGACGTTTGGGTTTCGGCGAGAGGTAAAAGCGCCACAATTCCACGCTGGACGTGCGAACTCTTCGAATTGCGTCGAGGACTTAAGTTCAAGCCCTCGCAGGAACGTAAAGTTCTCGCCGCTTTAGTCCGCCAGCATGTTTTCAATGAAAACGACTCTACGCGCAACATCTGCAAACATCTGCTTACGTATGGAGCTAATATTATGACAAAACTATTTGAATGTGACCGGAAAAAGAGCCAAGGAACAAACAAAAGATCAAGTCTTTTTTTTTTCTTTTTTTTTTTTTACCGCGTGAAGACTACAGGAACGACAGGAACGGTGACGGGGACGTCACCTGCGCGATGAAGCGGAGCGGCCGCGGCAGCAACTCACCTCTCTGTCTGTCCATCGGGGTCCGAGCTCAGAGCCTCATCGCCGCCTGGCTGCTGCCTGCGTGCCGCCGCGTCTCCGGTGAACGCCAAGTCGGGCTCTCCGGCTCGTCTCCGGCTCTGGCCGCCAGGTGGCGCTGCGGCGCTTCACGCCCCGTTCGCCCCGTCAAGGCCTCTGAGTCGCAGAGATGTGACATGTCGTCGTAAATGTCTTACAAACTGTCATCAGCTCCTCGGCCTGGCGGTTAAGAAAGCGAGCCCGTAATCAGAAGGTTGCCGGTTCGAATCCTGATCCGCCAAGGTGACACCGAGGTGCCACCGAGGCCCCACACCCTGCTCCCCGGGCGCCTGTCACGGCTGCCCACGGCTCACCAAGGGTGATGGTTAAAAGCAGAGGGCGCATTTCGTTGTGTCACCGTGTGCTGCGCTGCAGTGTCTCACAATGACAATCACTTCACTTTCAATGTCCCCCCAAAATTTACACTTACAAAAAAAAAAAGTGAAGTGATTGTCACATGTGATACACAGCAGCACAGCACACGATGCACACAGTGAAATTTGTCCTCTGCATTTAACCCATCACCCTGAGTGAGCAGTGGGCAGCCATGACAGGCACCCGGGGAGCAGTGTGTGGAGACGGTGCTTTGCTCAGTGGCACCTCAGTGGCACCTTGGCGGATTGGGAATCGAACCTGCAACCTTCTGATTACAGGACCGCTTCCTTAACCGCTAGGCCACCACTGCCCCATTTACAGCATTTATCAGATGCCCTTGTTCGAAGCGACTTACAATCAGTAGTTACAGGGACAGTCCCCCCCCCCTGGAGCAACATAGGGTTAAGTGTCTTGCTCATAATAGCAAAATAGCTACAGGCGGTGCTTTTGACGCAAAAACGCGGCAACTATTTCTTTTCCACTGTCCTTTAGCGTGCCCTTAAAAATATTTTAGGCTGTCAGCAGTGGGAAACAGTAAAAAAAAAAACAATGTTATTGCCATTTCATTTAAAAGTATTGAGTATTCATCTTCTGATGCAGGTGCCTGTGTTGTGGAGGCAACAAGTCCACTAATGCTGCGTATTCAATGAATTTTTACGAACGTGTAGCCTGTATCAATATGCCATGAGGCTTTTCCGATGCCTCATGGTTTTGGCATGCCAGGGATTAAAACTGGTTATTTTCAGTGTTCCATTCTTCCCATTTAATTAATAATTACCAGGGTGGTAGTAGCCCGGTGGGTAAGATCGCCAATGAACCAGAAGACCCTGGTTCAAACCTAGTTAAGACACTTAATCACAATTGCTAATAACATCCAAAATTTTGGTTTGTTTTTTGGTTACAATTTTTTTAAATCATTGTTTTAATACACACCTTACTTACTAATCCTAAAGCAGAGAATCATATGAGTGCAAGAGTTAATAATATGGAAATATTTACTATGAAATGTGTTTTAAAGCTAAATGAAATTAATATAATTTTTTATTTTTTGGATACACCCGTATGGTTCTCACTCGTTGATGTATAAATCCACCAGACCATGAAATTAAATATTTATTGGAGGCTTGTCAATTCCGTGCTTGTGGTCAGTTGATATCATTTTGGGAATCATTTTTGTGATAGGCAGCTTTACAACAAGTCCAACGTTGATTTTCATGCTCAGTCAGTGAGCAGGTTAGAGTGAATTTCAGCCTTTTTCCTGCTGTGTCCAGCGTTGCTTCAGGTTGAACCCAGCGGTGATGTGTGTGATGTGGACAGACGGAGGGAGTCCAGAAGTGCTCTACGCCGCTTTAATAAATGTGTCCGGGTACCGTTTTCAGCGGCGATGGGGAGAGGAGCCAGGAGAGGCCGCGGCCACCAGATTCCTCCCCAGACAAAAGCACCTTTCTCTGGGTGCAGAACTTGCTGCCCTGGCCTCCAGTCAAGAGGTCCTTTGTGGACTCGTGGAGTTAAGTTAAGAACCACTGGACTCTGGTATGCAGGCAACGAGGAAATGTTCCTGAGATGACAAGGTAGGCTACACACAGATGGCCTTCACAGACAATGCTTTTATGTATCGATTCCATAAAAAAAAAAGACACACACGATGGATATTAAATATTAGACACGTTGCAATAAATACATTTACATAAGAGTCTTGACAGTTGTGCTTTTTAAAACATTTTGAACACGACAGACGTTCTGGACACAGCTCGACTGCAGCACTCTAATGTCTGATGGAGCGGATGACATATTCTGCACCCTGTGCCACATTGGTCCATGTGTCTCCCAGCAGTCTCTGGGTAAGGATCTAAGCTTGACCAGACCACACAGATGCATATTAGGGTTCTTCGACCTCGAATCCAAATCCAGGCCTTGTTTTTGTCCTCCCAGGTCGTTACCGATTCTGATTGGCCCCCAAGACTTTAGGAACGCTGGAAATTCAGCAGTGCCCAGACCTCTGGGGCCTTGTGGGTTGAAGAACCCTGTTTTATACCGTAGTAGACTGAGGTTGGTGCAAAGGAAGCCCAGGTTTGCCCATCCACGTCCAGGCCTTTTTGGAGGGGGATTTCCAGAAGGTCTTCTTAACTTTGTCTTTTTGGTTGGTCTCTCCCGATTTTGCAGCTGCTGGCTGAGGGACCTTTGTGGGGGGAAAAGAAACATTTAACAGAATGAAGACAGCTATTAATATAGGTCTGTTTGAATATTTCTGGACAATTTTGTCCCATGCCACCCCCGAACAACTGTCTACCCCAAGCAACTGTCCTCTAGGTGGACCTCTGTGGACCCCAGATGGTGTTGGAGTGAGCTGCATTGCCTTGTTTAGGCATACGGGATCTTGGCTCTGTTGGAACCAGATTTTGAGGATCACCTCTACAATCTTGACTAAATATGAAGGGGGTCGTCATACACAGCAACAGAGGGTGTAGCAGTTGAGCTTGGCAGCGTTGCGGCCCGTCCCCGAATAGCGATTCTTCTTGGGCAGCAGCAGCACAAAGGACACCGCCAGCGACAGGTGGTAGAAACTGTGCACGTAGGCATAGTCCCACTCCTGGGAAAGCACGGGGAGATTCAGCAGATAAAGGACAGCTTCAGGAAAAATGCTTGAGGGAAACGCGTGAAGGAATACCTCAAAGTAGAAGCGCAGCATCAGAGCCAGCGCCCCGAAGCAGCATCCTGGCCCCACTTGTTGAGTGTAGACACTCTTTTCTGGATAAAGTCCCTTCTTTTCTTTCATCTTCTGCAGCTGGGCACATTGGTCACACATATTCATGGAATAGTTATGGATGCACTGAAGTTAGTACATTTAATACACATTTTAAACACAAACATTTGTAATTTATACCCCAATTATTTTGGGGTATAAACTGACCTGTTTAGTGTCTTTAGTATCAATAAATTATCTATTATTATGCTAATATTTGTGCCATTGTGCACAATCGTAGGGTATGGTTAGGGGTAGTAGTGGCCACCGTTGAACCAGAAGACCACAAAGTCACAGGTTCAAACCCCACTTACTACTGAGCAAGACTCTTAACCCTGAGTGTCTCCAGGGGGGGACTGTCCCTGTAACTACTTGATAAGGGTGACTGATAAATCCACATAAGATGGTGGATCAATCTTTACACACAATGTACAACACAACTGTTTAAGGGTCACCATGTACAATGGAGACAATGGCCTTGATGTAACACTTTGTTTTTCTCTACTTGCGCCCTTCAGAATTTTATTCATGTTTATATTTGTTTACAGTTGCATCAATATAGCATGAGGTTTGGTGAGCTTTTGCCCAAAATGTTTTCTTATCCTTCACAGTGTCATGTGACGGTACTCACCCATTTCACAGTGATCATCAACACCGCTGTTCCTATAGGTCCTGAGTAAATGCCGTACCCCCAGCGGTCCTGGTAGATCCTCACCGCGGTGGTTAGCACACCAAACATGTTTAACGTCGAGCGCTTAGGCTCATCAAAGTCCCCAAGGGCTGCCAAACAGACATAAAATGTCAAAAATGTCTCCATTTACAATGTTACGGACGTTGAATATTTTCTTGTAGACGTCATCAGTGACGTTGTGAACGTTGTGAACAGTGTCATACACTCACCTAATAACGTGACCCACATGGAGATTGCTGTGCCGTAGATGCTGAAGTACTCTAGAATCTCATACTTCATGAAGCAAATAATGGAGAGTCCTGGTCCATCACATGCATGATAGATCTATAGAAAATGATCAAATAAATGTAACAAATGGAATACATCGTTTTCAACGTTTTATGTGTGTGATGAGCATGAAGTGTTAATTGTTGTGGGTTTTATTATATAGACAAGAGATAGAATACATAAATAGAATACACAACATTTGTAAAGGATGACGGATAGCAGAGGAAAAACGCTTACCACCGTGAAGAACATGGTGAAGAAGTAGACCATGGCCTCCATGTGAAATCCCCTTTTGGTGGCCACGCTGGCCGCAGGAAGGAAGACCAGGCTGCTGATCGTGGGCAGGAGCATCTTGGCGATAAAAGCCCCCATTTTGACCTCTGCGGGACAGGAGAAGTTGTTGCTCGGATCTGGGCGGTCTGAGTACTGAGGACCGTGGGTAGAGGAGAGCGATGGTGCAAGTTTGTTCCTTTGGTGCACAGCTGTTCCTCAAGGGTCTTTAAAGTTTAAATGTCCACCAGCAGCAGCAGTGGAGCCCACATTTGCTGTGTCAACAAGACAGCTGGTGGCAGCGCAGGAGGGGGACACTTTCAACATTCTACCTCCACAACATGGCAACCATTTATGGTGAATTGCAAATGACGTTTTGCACATTCAACTGCAAGAGCATGATCTTTGTAAGAGCTCCTTCTAACCGTAGAATTTTATATTTGATTTAAACATGTGGCCCGCTGAAGTTCTGCAGGCTTTTTTTCTGCAGGCACGTTAAACAAGGGTTTGAAATCGTTCCCAAAAAGACTAATAAAGCCCACTTAGGGGTTTGCTAAATGTATGTTTTGCCATGACGTATGTGTGCTTTGACAGGGAAGGGATACTAAAATCCCCATGCTGGGGGGGGGGGTTCATAAGTGGATGTCGGGCTGCAGTTGCCCCCTCTTCCCAGCTGTTGCACCTGCCTCAGGGCCACTCCAAAAAACACAAAGGCCCCAGTGTGGTGCGAGCCAGTCTGCCACACGCCTGGCATTCCCGGCGTGGCTCTGTAACACGATCACTTAAGACAGCATGCAAAACGCTCCTAGACTCGGGTTTTAGCTATTTTACTTTTGCTTTCGAAAAAACACCCCCTCCCTGGCCCAACTCCCTATGCTGGGAGACGCTGAAATGCATTTCTGTCTGAGACGAAAAATGCCAAATAATTTCACTGCTGACCAGCAGGGATGTAGCGTTAAGGTCACAATGCAAAAATGTCATACAAAGTCACGTAACAATTTCTTTCGGATTGTCCTTCATCCAAATCAATAAACATAATGGCTATTAAATATACATCTCCTACAGGCCTGCTAATTTGACCATATATGTTACAATTAATTGAGCTACAATTATATGAATTTTTCATAAAGTTTTATACAGAGTAGATAATTTAATAAAATGCTGAGTGACATCTGGAGAGCTGTGAATAGCATGGGAGTGGGTGAGGGTGTGGCTGCATCAGGGGTGGTGCCTTGCAATGTGACTCTGACTGTACATCTGTTGCCAGTTTTGCATTTGCAAGGCTCTGCTCATCATTCAGACGTATTTGAGTAATGTGAGGATCAGTTATAGTTAGTTAGTCATTTATAAAGTATAAACTGTAATATCCACTTATTTGTTCTGAATATATTAATATTCTTCTGAATATTATTTTGTGGAAGCTACGTCTGATCACAAGTGTACTTTCTATAGTAAAGTGAAAGTGTATTTAAAATATCTAGAATAAAGTAAAAAAATAGCTGAATGAAATTTTCTGATTTACTAATATAGTTTCACAGCCATGTAAACTTTTAGTTTTCAGTTTCCACATGCATTTCAACATTTTTTTTTTCTTAATATATTGCTTTTTTACAGTTGTGAACTGTATTGGAACTAATGCGGTGTCATGTAATAAACTGCTGTTTATATTTATAGCAATGTGTGTAGTATTCAGTATCACTTGAATAGTAAATATTGAATATTAACGCAAAAATCTGTTTAATTTGTATACATTTGGAAATTTCACAGAGAAATTAGTTTATGACACAGGCTCTCTCGCACCCAAACGGGACGTCATCAACAGGAAGCCGGTAGCTGAACGTTATCAGCAATAACGCAACTTCGCTCCCCTGGCACAACTTTATGATAAAAGGCTGCTTAAAAGAGAGTTTCCAGAGAAAAAAAAATCGCGGAAGATTAGAGATTGTTTTGTAAGGAAGTGGTAAGTTATGCAGTGTCAGGCCTTACCCCCCCCCCCCCCCATTTCTTCATTGTTCCACAAAATGTGAAATCCATATGATTAATTTGTACACAATTCTTATTCCAGGACATTTGTATTCACTCATTGTGCCTTCATTGAACTATTTCCTGGTAGCTTTCTTGCGTACATGTGAGCATAATCATAAATAAAACACAGGCGCATTAATGCTGTTAATTTACTTTAATTCCTTGCATATTCAATCAATTGCAGTAATTTATGTGCTAATATTGACAAACTTGTTTCTTTTTTACATGAACACAATAATTTTCTAAATTTGTGCTCTGTGTTTGAGCCATCACCAGCCATGAAAAAATTCAAACCTGCAACCTTCCATTTAAGAGTCTGCTTCTGATTGTCATAGTGAAACACAGCACAGCACATGGTGCACACAATGAAATGTGTCCCCTGCTTTTTGGAGCTTGGTGAGCAGTGGGCAACCATGAAAGGTGCTCGGGAAGCAGTGTGTGGGGATGAATCTCAGTGGCACCGTGGCGGTCCGGGATTCGAACCCACAACCTTCTGATTACTTCCTTACCCACAAAGCCACCACTGGCACCACCTGCAGGGGCATCTGAAAAGGTTCACTGCATGTTTGGCCTCGCCCTAACCCTGTGTATTGTCCTACAGACGACTACGTGCACATATCCAGCAATCCCCGTGACCTGCACTGCACCACATCTGATGGTCTGTTGATGGTGCACCACATCTTGTGATGAGACATCGTGCAAGTACAGCAACTACAGAGGGGTGTGTGTTGACGGCAAATGTGAGGTATGATCAAATACACACACGTAATGCTTAAAAGCTTCTTCCATTTTTACTGTTTGAAGGGATTTGTGGACGTGAGTGTGAAATTAATCATTTTTTGTGGAATTACAACAGATTTGAAATAATTGAAATGATCTTAAGTAGTGAAGATCAACCACATGCACTTGTTTGATCCATGCTTGTGCTCCTTTTCTGGTTTAAGTGTTTGTTTGTTATCACTGTGCAGCCAATTGGAATGCGACAGAGTCATATTTTCACCCAACATATTGGATAAGTGTGGAGTTTGCCAGGGGGATGGCAGCAGCTGCAGCAGACATTACCATCGCGGTGGTCCCACCCTGGGTATGGTCCCACCCTGGGCAAGGGCTAACAGAGCATCTTGGGCACAATGAAGTCATCCCAATGTAGAAGTAGATCTATCCTATGCCCTAGCTCTAATTTAAGTATTTAAACGTTTAAACTCTGTTTAATTGCTTTTATTAAGGTTATTCCTTTATCACCCAAATCCCTGAGGGTTCGTGGGACATTCAGATTATCGAAAGAAAAAAGTCTACAGATATGCTTAGTGAATGACCATCCAATGCAACTATAAGTATCTTTCAACCATTCAAGCAATACATTTGGCTATTAACCAATGATTCAGTTGGTTGCATGGCGATTAGCAATGTGGCCTCACACCTCCAAGGTTGTCAGTTTGAATCCTGACTCGGATCATGTGCTTTCACCATGTAGCGTGGGTTTCATGTCTTTCGGTTTCCACCAGCCTCCCAAAGACATGAGCAGTAGGTGAATTGTCCGTAGGTGTGAGTGAATAGTGTTTGTGCAACACCCTGTGCCCAATTTTCCAGAATGGACTCTGGCAGGTCTAAGAAGTGCTGGAAAGTCAGTGAGTGAGTGAGCAATTATAATTGTAAATGTAAATGTACTTGCTACATATGATAATTATCATATGTAGCAAGTACATTTACATTTACATTTACATTTACGGCATTTATCAGATGCCCTTATCCAGAGCGACTTACAATCAGTAGTTACAGGGACAGTCCCCCCCCTGGAGCACCTTAGGGTTAAGTTTTTGCACAGGGACACAATGGTAGTAAGCGAGATTTGAACCTGGGTCTTCTGGTTCATAGGTGAGTGTGTTACCCACTAGGCTGCTACCACCAGATCCACGTAACTCTATGAGTTACCTTGAAGAATGCAGGTACTACTACTGAAAAAGCACCACATTAGTCAAGCCAGGAGATTATCACAGACTGAACCACAAACTCAGAAGCATATCATTGTTATTGTTATTGTTACATGACAAGCACACATTTACGTCTGCTCTTGTTTGTCACATCATAAAGGTTAATTGATGAAGATATTCCATCAAAAGTTTTGTTGACGAAAGCAACACTATCATGGTCAGCATATAACAAATTGTTCAAGCTTCAGTGGTTCATGAGAGGTCATTTTTATTGTGTTTAATAATTTTGCACCCTGAAGTGCATCCAGTTTCATTTAGATTCTGCTTACCAAGGAGGTTTATCTGGTTACAGTAGTCAAACACCTGATTTTGTGGTGTTGGGCCCATTTACCCATAAAGCTGCTGCTGTGAGGACAATTAAAGCAAAACAGAATGGGTTTTGTTGCTTGGTCCCCATCAGGGAATTTTTTTCATTCTGGAAATGCCTAGCACACTGCATATGAAGTCTTTTTTTCAGTAGTGGTAAATGCTGGTCCCGTCTACCTCAAATAATAGTGGAAGTGTCTCCATTTCTCTTTTATTGTGTTTACAGTTTGGAAACTTACAGTATGATGTACAGTACGTGTATGGTTAATTTGTGAAAAGTTTCAGTACAAAAATACACACCCAAGCATGAAGTATTAACAACAAGGTGAAAAAAAGAATACATTTATTAATACATTTTAAATAAAGTGAATCAATTAGATAACAATAAATAAATAAGGTAGACAATGACACATGTAATACTGATTCTTAATTTATCTGTAGGCATGTACATGTAAACCTAATAAAATATTGTGTATTTATTCTGCCAGCATGAAATTATAGCTGGTCGCTTTGCCATTAGTAACAGTGACAAGATGAATGGACGACATGACCCACAAAGAGAGCATTTAATTATGAGGAAGATTTTCTAATCTGACATTCTGAATGATACTGTACAATGGAGAATGGAACGTGACTCACAGTTCCCCTTACAGAACCGAGCTGAGCCCCCACATGGTTGCTTGGGTGGTCGCTGTGCATAAAAAAACATCCCCAAGGATGCCTCAATGTGCAAATTTGAATGTTATTGTGTGGCAGTTTACATAAAATTCTGAGTCACACATATATATTAGTTATATATTATATATAACTAATGTGCTTCAAGCATGCAACCAAGTCAGAAAATAATAAAATAAAAGGGTGTTGTGTGTACTGAGATTCAATTTTCTGATGCTGTCACCTATTTTGGGCTTGTTTTTTGTCTTCGGCGAGATCTGGTAACACAGAGACTTGCTAGACTGCTCCATTGTTTATATCTCAATGCTGATCACCTGGAGGCCACAGCCTGCTCTTCGTGGAATTTTGAAGGCAGCAGGCTCCACACATGGTTAAATGACAGCTAATTACAGCCAAAAGCAGATGCAGGGCCTATCTGTGATAGCCTCTTCATTTGATTTGCTTCATCCCTTATATTTCTACCAGAGCACATTAGAAACAATTTTTAAAAACATAAAATGATTATTTCCATTGGGTTATACACAAACAAATCCACAACGTGGACTATAACACCACATCCTTGCACATTGTTGTTGTTGATTTTTCCTACATCGTACTTGAGAGACACCATCTACTGGAATCAAATTCCTTGTATGTGCTTGCACTTACTTGGCCAATGAATATGATTCTGATTCTGATTTTAGCTGCTATTTAAAAGTGTTTTCCTCCTTTGTGAAAAAAATGGATAGGTTGGACCGTGAAGGTTGAATCGCTCTTACAGAAAGCCACAGAAAAGGATTGCGACAACAAACATATAATTAGCTAAATCAATATTCTTTATTTCTTTTTCGCCAACAGTCACAAAAAAAAAAGAATATGTTGATGTGATACTGAATATGATGAAGAGATCCCATATTGAAAAGTATAAAATCATTAACAACAACAAAAAAGATTTGCACAATTGCTGTCTCATGATAAGGTTAAATTAAATGCAAAAAACAACATGATTGAGACATGATTGTTCAGTGGGACAGCAGGAGGTCACATGTGTTATGTGTTTCCTTACTGTTCCAAAATTCTTTAATCATTTGCATGAAACATTTTTTCGTCCGGGATGCTCAGCATGGTGCTTGGCATTAGGAGTGCATTTTAAAGTGTGCATTTGTGTACTGCCATTGTATCTCTGCCATGGATATAATCCAGAATCAATAACCAGGGAACCCTGTTCTGACACCAGTACAGTAAGTGCAGCAGTCATTCATTCATACCAAATGTGACCATCTTTGATAACAGTGTTTTGTGAGTAGTGTTTGTGCAAGTAGTGTTTTGTGCAAGTCTCTGTGTGTTTGTGTGTTTATCTGTAGCTTTTCTAGGGCCATGAAATCCAGCTCATTGGGTGTATGATGGTACCATTACATTCAGGTGACCCTACATAGTTGCCTTGGAAGGGCTCTGCTTTAATGGCAATAACACCGGCTAAATTAAAACACATTCACAAACATTTCACCAAGTTTATCAAAAAATTAATATAATTTAGAAGAAAGTGCTGCTGCAAACATGCCCAAGTGTCATTAATTTAGGCTCTACCTGCCACTCATCTGTTAATCATCTGTTAAAAAAATACAATCTAAAACCATATATATATAATATATATATATATATATGTTGCTATTGTTGTTTTTTTATTTGAAATTAATAAATGATGCCACAGTCTAAATAAAGATTAAAACTTAAAATATAAAACATCAGCTGCACATCATTTGGTCACAGGAAGAACACAAGCAGTATGTCTATAAGAAAACATTGCCAGGGTCATATCTATTCAATACGTCTTTGGGAGAAAAACAATTCAAATCAGCTAATGAATGAAGTGTTTAGATTCTGTCTTTATATACAGGAAGCAGTGACCAGGGTTTTAAATTGAAACCAAGGGAAATATGCATTAGCACCTCAATGGGATTGTCAGTCAGCATCATCAGTGCCACAGCATCACTATAACCTTCACTTCATAAAATGTTATCTAAGGCCGTTGTGGCAACAGCCGCTATGGCATTCGCATCTTGCGTGTAATCTGTGCAGGAAGCTATACTTATTAAGACCAAACCACTTCAGGATCTCCTCACTGTGGAACTTCTCGGGGTAGGCAGTGATCAGTGAGCTCAGTTGCTGGTTTGGCCTTCACATTGTAATGTGTGCTAATCAGAGCAGCTCTTCACTCCAACACCTTATCCTGTGGTCGCTACCAAACCTGAGCCTGTACATCATCTCATTTAGCTCATAGCATAACTGATGCAAAGTGAGCAAAATGGACAATTTCAAGACTGACAAAAGTGTTAAGTGCCTGATTTCTCCCCCCCGAATTGGATCAGATAAAGGACTTGTAAAGGGCTTCTTCTTTTGTTGGACACGAGGTGGTGCCACACATTCACCCTAAAGCGTGACTGCTCTGGTTGCTCTGTCCATCTGATTTTCCGTGAAGGTAGTGCCAAGGCATCTCTTGCTCCTGTGAAGGTGGGAATGCATTAGAACAGGCAAGCTTTCTTCTTGAGTTCATTTCGCTTCCACAGCGTAAGCCGATTAAATTCCGCAACGGTCATTCCAAACAGGTTCTGGAAATCCTCTGGTGCCAGGTGCCTCTGTGGAAAGTCAATCAAAATCACATTCAGAACCCAGTTAACATAACTGCATTGTCATGGCCACAGACGGACTTAAAAAAATCTCAGATAATTCAGCCTGTAAGGTAGCCAACTGTTATCACATCGTGAATCCTTGTCACCCATTGGGTTCTGAACCCACCCAGCCTATGATGTATTGTACAGTCAGGTCACGATTTATACTCTTAATACAAACAAACGTTGATCATGAACAAAAAACTTTTCACAAAGTTTTATTATGGCATATACTCCTTCTTTGCCATAAAAATGAACTTGATCCCCAAAAACCCATTTCCACTGCATTTCAGTCCTGCCTCCAAAGGTTCTGCTGAGATCATTTCAGTGATCCTCTCGTTAACACAAGTGAAAGTGTTGAGGAGCACAAGGCTGTAGATCATTCTGTCATGCTGATTGAGTTAGAATAGCAGACTGGATGCTTTAAAAGGAGGGTGATGCTTGGAATCTCTGTTAACCATGGGTACCTTCAAGGAAACACGTGCAGTCATCATTGGGTTGCATAAAAAAAACTCTACCATGAGTCCTGCCTTGTGCAAACAGTAAAGCATCCTGAGACCATTTATGTGTGGGGCTGCTTCTCATCCAAGGGAGTGGGCTCACTCACAATTTTGCCTAAAACACAGCCATGAATAAAGAATGGTACCAAAACATCCTCCGACATCAACTTCGCCCAACCATCCAAGAACAGTTTGGAGAAGTACATTACCTTTTTCACTATGATGGAGCACTGTGCGATAAGGTCAAAGTGAGAAATAAGTGGCTCGGGGACCAAAACATTGAAATTTTGGGTCCATGTCAAGGAAACTCCCCGGACCTCAATAGAATTGAGAGCTTATGGTCAATCCTCAAGAGGCGGGTGGACAAACAAAACCCCTCAAATTCTGAGCACTGATTATGAAGGAATGGGTTGCCATCAGTCAGGATTTGGCTCAGAAGTTGATGGTTAGCATGCCACTGAGTGCCACTGAGCAAAGCACTTCTGCCTGGGCACCTGTCAAGGCTGCCCACTGCTCACTAAAGGTGATGGTTAAATGCAGAGGACACATTTCATTTGGTGCACTGTGTGCTGTGCCGCAGTGTTTCACAATGACAATGACTTCACTTTCAGAATTTTCAGAATTCAGAATTGTATTTAAAAATAAATACGATTCTGAATTCTGAATGGTTAAATGCAGAGGACATATTTCGTTATGTGCACTGTGTGCTGTGCTTTCACAATGACAATGTCAGGATTGCCTGCAGCTGGGCTCCACACCGGAAGCCAATCCTGACGCCCCATAAATGCCGGAAGTTTCTGCCCGTTCGGGGTCGCTGGCATTTTCGTGAACTCGCTGCACGAACTTGACCTAGTTTTGTTTTATGTGTTTTGAGTTCTGGCAATCGCCACACGCCTACGGGTTTGTTTCAGTTCGTTATTTAAGTTAAATCGTTTTCGGCCACCGCGCCGCTGATTATTTGTATTTCTTTATTGTTTATTTGTTAATAAAAACCCCTTCCCAACATGTCAGACCTCTGCGCTTCCTTCCCCCGTAAGTCCGTAGTCGTGACAGACAATGACTTCACTTTCACTTAATTATACTTCAATACACCACAGAAACAACTGACAAAAAGATCTAAAACCTCGAAGCAGCAAACTTTGTGAAAAACAGTATTTGTGTCATTCTTAAAACTTTTCGCCACGACTATGAATGAGTTCAAAGCACATTAATGTGTGTAAGGTATGAGGTTTTAGTCTAAATTCAATGTATAAGCAGATTAAAGTCATATAAACAAATCTTCACCTCCAGCCTGGTTCTGTCAACTCCTGGAGGCAGTTGGCTTTTTCCTCGGTGTGTCACCATCAGCATTTCATATGGATAAATCTCAAAGGATGAAAACATACATATTTATTACATTGAGATTGAGTGCTACCTTCTAAGTGCCATGGTTGCAGTGACTTCAATTGGAAAATGGCTGACAAATGCATTGCTTAAAAAACGCAGGTTCCAGAGACTCCTGGACTCCTGAATTGAGTGACACTCATGCCTGACACTCACTGACAAGCTCTTTCAGCACCAACGGTATGTGATGTACAGATACTGCAGGTCTGTCATTCTAGCTGAGGTCAGACTCATGATGAAAAGCATCATGTAGCTACACACACACATGCACACTCATTCACACACTTAGGGGCAATCTACTTTGATGAAGCAATGCAAATTTCCCAACTGTGGGATCTTATCTTTTCTTGTCTAACCTTCTGTTCCAGCATGCTGGGCAGGGAGGTTCCTCGATCCATCCTGCCTTGCTCTGCCTCGCCATTCTGCAGTCACACACAAACCATCAGGGACACTGACAGCACAAGGGCCTGCATCTGCAGCCAGAGCCAGCGAGATAGGAAACAATTCACAAGGAAGCAATCTTACCTGAATCCCTACCCAACAGAGACAAAGGGAGAAACAAAAGACAACAAATGAATTACTAGTTTGTAATAAATAACAAGTGGCAAATCAATGTACCACGACACTTCACACAGCTGAACTACTTTCTAACTGCAAAAGAATGGTTCCGTCTTGACCTCAACCCCATTAAAACTAAGAACTCTCCCCTGGAATTTAACATTCCTTGATATTCTATGAACAGTGGAGAAGACGAATGCAGGTCAAACTCGGCCGATCACTTTGTATAGATCTGTTGTTTGAAAAAACTATTTCGATCTGCTTCACAACCCATTTGCCGTCGACGTGGGAACTGCTCCTGAATTCAGCTGCGGTTTAAAGATCGTTTTCGGCAAGGCAACTGAAGATATGTAGCTTGTGTGTTGTCAGCGCTTCGCGTCGCTGGGCCATAATTGTGAATCTGTATTCAGCGATCTCACGGGATGTGGCCTATGGACCACGAGTTTGACACTCCTGTGATATGATATACTTACCCTGGCCACTCTTATCACTGCAGACCAAGGAGAACTCTGCAGACTGGAGCTGGGAGGAGAAAGCAGCCAATCAAAACTTCAGTCCTATGCCAGTTATATAAACATGATTAAAAGAAAACACCATAGGACAGAATCAGATCAATAATCAGAGGTTACACACTCACTGGTGAACCAGAAGACCGCAAAGTCACAGGTTCAAACCCCTCTTACTACCATTGTGTCCCTGAACAAGACACTTAACCCTGAGTGTCTCCAGAGGGGGACTGTCCCTGTAACTACTGACTGTATAAGGGCGTCTGATAAATGCTGTAAAATGTAAATGAAAACAGAGATCCATATATTGTCTTGTGTTTCTAGCTATACGGGTATGAAGATCATATATTGATTACATAGCACTGAAGTATGTGCCTCTGGACAGGAGCATCTGCTAAATGCTCTAATTGTAAATGTGTTCCTTCTCTCACCCGAGTGAGGCCTGTTCTGTTTGCCATGAAGGAGCTGGATTTCGATGATACTATAAAACAGACAAAAAAATAATTTACAGTCCTGTCAGAAATGCATGCCAAAGCCATCCTTAAAACAGCATACAAACTCAAATATACAATTCTAACTCAATTATCAATCGATTATTAATTTCCAAACATTCTCTCTCTCTCACACACACACACACCGAAATGCACTGGAGTTCTGTCGGGAAGAGAGCGTGTTTTCTTGCGCCCTGGCACTGGCTTCTCGGTTTCTTCCCTCAGGATTAACTTCCCCAGATTAGACTGAACCTGACAGACCGAGACAATAAACTCTTAATGGAAATTGACCAGATCTGCTCATGTTGATGAGCTTTTTTTCATTTGCATTGCCATGTAACTGTAGATATCAATGCCATCAAGGTGTAATTCAACATAGTACAACTTGGTAAAGTGGGGTTTAAAATGAGTTTGGCAAAAACAAGGTATTAATAGCACTGTCATAAGCATATTCAGTCATGCATTACGGTATAAAACATATAGTTATTTGTTCAGAATAATTTTAAAATATTTTTTACAGCATAAGTAGAACCCATGTATAATTTCGCAACAGGCATGTCATTTAAGTATTCACTTTCCATATTTTGTTATGATACAGCCTTATTCCAAAATGGATAAAATTATTTTCCCCTTCAGAATTCTACACACAACACCCCATAATGACAACGTGAAAACTTTTTATTTTTTAAAAACTTTTTTCACAATGACATTATGGGGGAATTTTGAGAAAATATTTTTTTATCCATTTTGTAATATAGCTGTAACATAACAAAATGTGGAAAAAGTGATGCGCTGTGAATACATTCTGGATGCAATGTGTGCATTTGAGTGTGATAAGCAAATTATTATTTTTTTTTATCACAGCACAAGAATTGTCTTATTAAACAATGGTCTGAATACTAACCTGTTATTTTTTTACAAAAACGTTTTTTTGTATTCTGAATGCGTATATGTTAAACCATTGCATGTATTTAATTACATCTCCAGCCGGTGTGAGATGGTGGTATCATGCAGAGTGACTGTGCAATGGCGAGTTACTTTATTGAGCTGCTCCTTTTGCATCTGCCTCAACCTCCACATGTCAGCTGACACATCACAGTCGTAATCCTCATCTTCCTCATCCTCCTCTTCTTCTGTCTGTTTCTGAGAAAGTGCCTTCCTCCGCCATTCAGCCTCTGTGAGAAAGTGTATGTTACAACTAAAAGTAATAATTAAAACCATGTACAGTACTGTTCAAAAGTTTCAAGCTGTAGTGTTGCTTCCCCAACGGCAATGGAAATGTCAATAAATCAATCTGATTTGATATCTAGATATCTGCTACAAGAATTGGGGGTTGTGCTGATTATAGGAAAACAGAACTGCAGACTCATACCCATGACAGCAAGTGAAGGTGGGCAGGGCCAGTGGTCCGTTTCAATCTTCGATGGCTGGCTGGGGTCAGGAGGCTGAGCGGCAGGGAACTTTGAAGATTCAATAATCATGTCCTCTATGTGCTTGCCATGTGGGATATGTGCGGATGAATCTAAACATCGACAGGAGACAGGCGTCTGGACAATGATTCCACTCTTAAATGAACAAAGTACACAAACACCTCTACCTTCGAACATGAAAGAGGCATCAGGTCCTACCTTGTTTGTAAATGGGGGGCTTTTTATACAGATTGGTGCCGTTGTCTGTGGTGAAAAAAAGAAAAATGTTAAAAATGGTTGAGGTCAAGCTGACATCCAGTGTAAGTGAGAGATGGATGAGCCGTGTATGCTTTCTCACTTGGCCTGTGGAAGTGCTGCTGGTGGAGGGGTCGTGGACATGTTCCACTCTTGCTGGTTTTACTGGTTTGGATGGTGGACGCAGGGGATGACGTGCCCGAGGATCGCTGCTCCAGCCAGTCCCTGGTCTCCTGGGACAGATTCTAGGCAGAGTGGCACATTCAAGATCAGATCAAGATCAGGAAAAATGCGTGCTGAGACACAACATACCACAAACTGACCTCAGGGGATGGAGGAGGAGAGACTAAGCGAGGAGACATGGACCGCTGGATAAAGAAAGGAGAGAAAGTTTTCAGGAAAAATTTTCTGGAATGAAAAAAGTCATGTTTTTTCTGACAGAGAGGTGTGAACGCCTGTTTTTTCACAGTAGGATAATGTGCCACACTGCTAAAATGGTACATGAATGGTTTGAGGAACACAACTTGGAGTTCAGTTGTTAACTTGGCCTCCAAATTGTCCAGGTCTATAAACATATATATCTGTGTGTGTGTATGTGTGTATAGGGCAGACATGCCATATGAAAGATATGTTAGCTGTAAGGTAAGTAATATGGTACTCTGTGTATATATGAGTGTGAAGTAGTTTAACTACTTACCTCCTGGCTCTGCAGCAGCTCCAGTGGTGTGTAGCTAAAATGAGGTTCATAAATCATCAGGTCTGGTCGCTCAATGTCCAGGATGGCTTTATCTCTGGGAATGGCAGCCAGGTCCTTATAGCCAATGACCTGATTGTCCATTTTAGCCTAAAGAAAGATTGTGATTGTGATTGTCATCATATTTTCCTCAGACTCAAGCGTGCTGAAGACAATAAAATAAGCAAGCCTTTGATCAAATGTTGAAGTAACCAATCATATCAACTTTTTTGCCAGCGAATGAATCTCGTACAGTGCTGTCAGACTGCAAATGTTTTTACATTTTAATCCAAGACCTACTGACCTACTGATAAAAAATAAGATTCTATAATGTAAATAAAATTGTTTCCAAAACTGTCACCGCTGTCTCATAGATATCTGAAGAAATATATATCTGAATGCAGCTAATAGTGAAGTAAATGAGGTTTCTGATCGACACCTGCTGTGTATTTTTTACTCACCATGATGGTAACAGCAGGTGCTCCTTTAACACCAGGACCCTGAAGGGAGCAAACGCTGCCGGGGGACGTGAGGGCTGGCTGCTGCTAGTCAAAAACAGAGAGGTTAAGCACACATGGGTGATCAGGTGCTTCCACTAAGGGGAATCTATAGGGCTGTAAACAGAAGTAAGTAGAAGTCAGGATTGTAATGCTTCATCGGGAGAACTTGGGAGGAATATTTTCTAACTTTGTCAACTGCCCTACAATATTTCAAGCAATAAAGAACTCACAAATAGATAAACAGGCCACCTGTTTTACTGATTGTTTTTTTGATTGGTTGACTGATTGACTTACCTTTGACATCATCATGGCTAGTTTGCAATGATGCCCCGTCAGAGACGTCACACTGAAAGATAATAATAAAGAATTAGTAAAATGTAAGCATTTCATTTAAAAGTGTGGTTGGTACATGGGTGGGGGGAAGGGGGTTGTGGGACAAGGTTGCAATTAACATGCTGACATTAAATCATTATTTTAAAATTTTAAAACTGGTTCCATGTAATATGCATTAATGACTCCTTTGGTGGTGGTGTGTGGATTTTTTATTCTCAATTGTTGCATTAATACGGGCAAGTAGCTCAAAGGGCAGTGGTGGCATAGTGGGTAAGGAAGTGGACCAATAATCAGATGGTTGCCGCCAAGGTGCCACTGAGGTGCCATTGAGCAAAGCACCGTCCCCACACACTGCTCCCCGGGCGCCTGTCATGGCTGCCCACTGCCATATTTTATTATCTTGCCTAAGATCAGATCAATCTGCCAAGCTGTGCTGCCAAATCTTCAACTTCTGGTCTTTATGCCAACTATAGTATATTTTTTGGAACTACTGCAAATCAGAAACCAAAAACAAAAGAGAATCTGGATCACAAGCACATATGCTTTGCAGGGTCGGATAAATAAGCATGGATTTGTACTTGATCATTAAAGGCAAATACACAATAAATTTACAATGAAATCTATATTTTTCTTTCAGCTGAGACATTTCAGAAGATGACTGTGAATGTGTAGAGTAACGTCACTGGAAAACAGCCACAGCATTGCTCAGATAGTCATGAACTGCCAGTCATGAGACTGCCAATAGTGACAGTAAACAGTGTAAGAGAATGCAATGTCATCCTGGCTTTCTGTCCAATCTCCTCTCACTCGGAACTGAAATTGAAGCTGCCATCTTGGAGATTCCAGGTGAGCAAATCAGAAAATCTGAAGTGAAGCATATTTAATGTGTTGCAGTCTAGAATAAATGTTTCCAATCTATTTCACCCTGCAGTTGCCCCTGGTGTATTGATCCTTCTATTGGTTCTTTATCACACCTTTGACCCAAACTTTGTGGTTCCTAACAGCAAACGTTTCATAAACCGGAATGTTGTTGATAAGGTAAGGTAAGGTATATTTCCATATTTGGAACTAATATATTTATTTTCAATATATTTCCATATATGGAAAATAATCTTCAAATAGCTGTCCACCGATGAGAATGCTTCAACCTTATTAAAGAGCATGAACTACTTAAACTAATCTCGCCGTCAAATCAATGTACTTGCACTTTGGATCCGATTCCAACAAGGTTCCTTAAACAAGTAGCACCCAATATTATAAATTCTATCCTCAAAATTATTCAATTATTAACATAGCACCAGCCATGTACCACGTTTGTTCAAGGTAGCAGTCATTAGACCCTTGATTAAAAAGCTTGATCTTGATCGCAGTCAGCTTTCAAATTATAGACCGATATCCAAAATCATAGTAATCATAGTAATTTTTTATATCAAAAATCATAGTAAAGTACAGTTTGGTGTTCCACAAGGTTCTGTCCTAGGTCCATTACTTTTTTCCCTATACATGTTACCTTTAGGTGATGTCATCCGCTAACACAGTATTAGCTTTCATTGCTACGCTGGCGAAACACAGCTGTATCTGTCAGCAATGCCAGATCAGAGGCAGCAGCTGAACAAAATAGAGAATTGTCTAAAGGACATTAGACAGTGGATGCTCACCAACTTTCTCCTGTTAAACCCTGACAAGACAGAAGCTCTCGTACTTGGGCCTCAAGCAGCCAGGCATAAGTTGTCTGACTACACCATTACCCTGGATTGCCTTTCTATTTCACCAAGTATTGAAGTAAAGGATCTAGGTGTCATCAGTTTATCACACAGTCTTCCTGTTAAACACAGACAGTGTTAAATTCACCCTAGTTAGGCTGTCCTAGTTAGGGTACCGGGTTACTGTAGCACCAATATACCACTATTACCACATATTTCAGTATCGGTCGTACAGTGCAACCGTCTGTCGCTGCTTCTGTTTGTTTTCTCAGAGACACGGAATCAAGCGCCCAGACTACTGGCAGACCCCAGTGAGGAGACCAGCAAATAAATCCTGGTTCCTGACAACTGCTAAACGAGGACTTAGCATGAAACGAACCAGAGGGTCACCACAGCCACCGTAACAACTACAGCTTCAGGGATCTTCAAATGGACCAGTAACACCATAATGGACATGTAATATAGACCATGACACTGGACTACACTCTGGACTTCTCCAACCCTACTTATTAGACAAATCATCACAAACCCTGCACTGACACCATTTGCAGGTTCACTCTACCCTGGAAGGGGGTCCCTCTCTGTATCACTCCTTCCCAACATTTCTTCCTTTCTTTTTTCTCTCTCCTAGAGTTTTTCCTTGTGTGCAGAATGATCAAGTGTGCGGGTGTCAACTGTAGGGCTTGTCAAAGACATACTGTATGTGATTTTGGGTTAAAGGTAATGTTCAGTTATTTACAGCAGGATTAATATGTGAATTTGCATCCTGGTACCATTTATTGTTACTATGTCAATGCTTGTAATTTACCAGCTTTTACCGCCACCTACTGGCAGGATGTATTAACGCTGGCACCTGTAGCATAATTTGTTTATGTATTAGTTGATATAGTGCGTTAAGTTTTACTTACTACTGTTAATGCTAATACACATTGTTAGTCTGCACAAACACACCCACACCCTTGCTAGATCACACACAGTTGTCCTGCTGTATCGAGTGACGTGGGATCTGTTAGCACAATAAAACCACTGAACTTTGAATCCTGGTCTGAATGGAGTTCTGGCCGACACTCCAGCAAGTGAGAGTGGTAACATAGCTACCAGTGGCATATTCTCAGCGGTCCCCCCACTGGAAATTGAATCAATTATGTTAATCAAAGTATAAATGACTCAATCCTGACATAAAGCAAAATAGCTGTGTGCATGCGCACATTTGAATAGGGTGATAGCAGCCTAGTGGGCAACAGAACATTACTGTCCCTGTACATTACTCTCCTTCTGATTCTACGTCGTTCTGGATAAGGGCGTCTGATAAATTCCATGAATGTTAATGTTCATGAATAATGTAGCGGGCTTTTGCTGAACCAGGAGGTAGAAACACACGGCCCTCATCCTGGTTGGAATAAGAGCTTTTTATTTGTACAAGCTGGCAGGCAGAGTCAACAGTACAACACACCCACCTTTACTTATTGACTAATGAGAATGTGTAACTGTGTACCCCCAAATAACACACATTCAACAATTTACATCCAACCCTCTCGTTTCCCTGCACATTTCCTTTCCCTCTTAGTCTAGCGCTTGTAACGTGTGCAAAGCACGCTCGTACAGTCAGTTGTAAATGAGATCATGCTTGATCATGGCTCGGGTTTTGTCACGCCTCACTCTTAAGGACCATTTACAGCTCAAATTTTAAGACATGCACAAAATATGCTAATTATTGCTATTTCTATCATGATGTGAATAATGTGCAAAGCTGATCACCGAGATTGAGCTGACTGAGCTGTGGACTAGAGTGAGACAATGTCTGTTAACTGAACTTACAATCACTCTGTTACACAAGCTAGACCTCTGGTTACATGCCACTTGTATGTGTGTATTCGTGTGTGTATGTGTGTGTGTGTGAATGTGTGGGAAGACTATTGTGGTCAGTGGGGACACTTCTTTCTGTCTAGAACATACACATTGTGTATTTATATCAACCACAAGTTTCTGAATTACTTTGTGTGTGTGTGTGTGTGTTTGTAGAGTACTGATTTACTGGCTGCATTCAGATGGTGGGTGTGTGTGCCTGTGTTTGTTGCATTCTGCTGACACTGTTGGCCCCTCCTGAATCGGGAGGCTCTGTTGTTTACGGGGCCATTTATTCTCCTCCTGCTCTCTGCTCTATTGTGTGTGGAGGTAGGGGGCTGCAAATGTTGAACCATCACCCTGCTGCCCCAATGCGGCTTCCGTAGTGAGGCCGTAATCCGTAAAAGCTCGTCCACGATAAAACAGCTCCTGCCTGCTGCCTGTGTGCGGGCTGTGTACAGGGGGTACAACACACATCTGTTACAAAACACAGCATGTTACCATGACAACAATGGCTCCCTGAGATCTTGTGAGAGGACAGAAAGTGAATCAATCACTCGCGTGTACAGTCAGATGCCCAAGGTTAGCAATCCCGATGACTTTAGCCCATTGTGATCAGGACAACACATGATATAGTATACACCCATCCATCCACAGGCTAATGGGGAGGTGACACCCCTTCATTAGCACAGAGCTCAGTGCATTTCCTTCAAAAGTTTAACTATTAAGGTATTAAGGTGTCATTTCAACTCAGTGATTATTTGATTGTTTTGCTCAAAGTGTTTTAATGCATTGATGCATAAAATCTTCTCTGTTATGTGGTGTGGAATAATCAATAATGTTCATTCCACCACCTAGAAGCCACGTAGAAGAGTCTCTCGCTTTGGGAAATGGCGGGATTGGATGAGCAGTGCCGGAGGATCTGAAGGAGGCATGAAGCATAGATGCTCGGTGGTGGGTGGGCGCCGGTCCATTTTTGGCTCTGTGAGAAAGCATCTGTATTTTGAGTGTGATGCAGGAAGCTAGTGGAGGGAGAGTAGCAGGGTTGGGGTAACAACGTTACATAATACAATTACAGCTAAAATATATTTGTAATTTGTTATGTTAATGTTGGAAAATTTAGTTACATATTGTGTGCAAAACCTTGCCGATATGTTCAGATTTTGACTGTCAGCACACAGCCTTTTCTTTCCTGATATTCAAAGTCCATATGTCTTACTGTATATTCAATGCGAGGCTTTACTGAAGAAGGAGCGTCATTTCCAAATGATGCACAAACGCTACGAGACCCAAGGGAATGGCAGATGACATTGACACCTGTGAGTGTTTCTCTCCAGTGTTTATGCATTGAATGATCTGATGGACGTGGTACAGTTTTGTCTGTTTTTCAGAATGGTTTTTGGAGATAAGAGTGCCAAAGAAGAGCTGCTGACCATTTTACAATTTAAAAAATGCACCAGAGGTGGAGATATTTTCCACACTTTAATGGAGTTTGTTAATCAGAGCCAGTTGTTGCCCTGTAAGATAATTAGTTGCACAAGTTGCTGCCTAATGTCACGACTACGGACTTACGAGGGAAGGAAGCGCAGAGGTCTGACATGCTGGGAAGGGGATTTATTATAACAAACAATAAATACAAAGAAACAATGGCGCGGTGGCCAAAAACGGGAAATAAAAGGGAACAACACAAACGAACGTAAACAAGCCCGTAGGCGTGTGGCGATTGCCAGAACTGAAATTACGAACACCTACACGGTTACAATGTCAAGTTCACAAAAATGCCGGAGATCTAGAAGGGGCGGAAACATCCGGCATTTATGGGGCGTCAGGATTGGAGTCAGGTGTGGAGCCCAGCTGCAGGCAATCCTGACAGCTAACATGAAAGATCGCCTGAAACGTGAACATGAACAGCTACAGAACAACCTTTTGGGATGCAATGTTTTTAAATCCCTTGTCAAATTCTGAGAAGGTGTTCCGATTTTCCTTATAACGTAAATAGTTGAGCTGCCCTGATGCTGAAGTTCTGCCTGCACGTGAGGAAAGTTCCAGCGCTCCGGGTCACAGCGTTGCAGCCTCCAAACTTGACAGTAGTTGTAGTTGCTTTTAAATGCCTTCACAAAATTGGCCGTGATGATTATACGCTTATTCTTACCCTGCAGCTCCAAATTAAACACAGTGAGAAGTTTAGAAGATCTATCATGAAAGCATCAAGCCTATTGCCAGCTACCTGTGATTTTCCACTCCGCTGAGAATGAGATTGTCACACTGCAAAATGACACTGAAATGTTCTCCAGGGCAACAACTGGCATGAATGCAGATTTCTGGAGCCTACTGCTGAAACAAAAGTATCCCAACCTCAGAAAGTGTGCCGTGTGCCGTGAACTGAGCATCGGGCCAATATAAAGAAAAGAGATGGCAGAAAGAGAAAAAAATATTATAAAGATACATTGAACTTTGACCTTTGTGTGCTGAGATGCATTGTTGCACCACCAATAGAAACAAAGCATTGAAACATTGACGCATTGTAATTGAAATAGTTACAATATTATTGAATTTGAAATAAGGTAACTTGTAATTGTAAGGATTACATTTCCAGTAACACTGGAGAGTAGGCAGGAGAATGTGGACCTTTGTTCTCTGGTCTTAAGATGACAAATGGACTGTGTGGTGAGAAATGGGTGGACTTTTCTAATTCTTACAAAGATAAATAGACATGAATGAGAAAAATGTACAATATAGGAAGAAAGGGAGAGCTGAGAGTTCACGGTTGCCCCAAGGCTGCTATCAGCGATCGAAGGAGAGCACAGAAGTGAAGCCGAATATTAACATGTACAGTGGTTTCAGCTGTTAAAGACACTGTATAGTTTTGGAGTGTGTAGATACTTATTTATGATTCAAAAAGAGCTTCTTCAGCCTTCCCTCTTCTAGACAACATACATTACACTGCCTACATGTTACACGCAACTTACGTAGCACAACTGTGTTCTGAGCATCAATCAACAAGGCCACCGAGGGTCTTCTAGAAGCTTCGTGTTTATGAAAGAGGACTGAGACGTGAGCCCCCTGACCTCTATCTCTTGCTGCAGAGAGCCATCAGAAACACGCTTATCTCCCCACAGACGTGTGTGCGCGTGCACACAAGCCACACCCCCGAAGAGCGCTGTCACTATCAACGAGGCTACTCACATCAAGCCAAACACAAAAGCAGCATTTAATACGCCACATATACACATGCAAACACACACACACACACACAATGACACGCACATACGTACACAGCCAGGATAACACACACAGACAGATAAATGTCACGCTCAGCAGAATGAATGTTTGTGAACACAGCTCTGATGTTTCCAGAAGCGCTTCGCTCCACCAGTGCTGTTTGACCTGTGATGCTGGTTAAAGCTTCTGAGCTCATGCTTTACCCTCCCATTTCTCTGTTTCTCTCTCTCTCTCTCTCTCTCTCTCTGGCATTTGATCATTCACTAGTGGCTATTTAAATCCCACCAGCCTCTCGATTCTCTTTCTATGCGCTCAATCACCGCTTCTCTCTACGGCATGAGGAACTTGGTGACTGCTTTTTTTTTAAAATACAGTGAAATGTAGTCATGTTACAGTGGCACCTGGCAGTGGGCGGGATAAATTAGTCAGAAGGGGAACGTTTCCACCTCCAAGCTGATGCATTTGGGAGCAGAAATATGATCAAGCGTATGGACCGGAGTGTCTGGCAAAGGCTAAATTGTGATCAAAGCATCTCCAAAACTGCAGCTCTTGTGGGATGTTCCCAGCCTTCTTGTGGCAGGATCTACCAAAAGTGGCAAGAACACTTTTGAAAGGGCCAAGGCTCAATTTTGCCACCTACAACTGGTATGGAAGCATCAGAACTGGACCACCTAGAATGTTTTCTTTGACATCATGTGGATGGCCAGGTGTGTGTCTCTCCCTAACCTGAGGAATATTCATTTGGTTATTTGGTTAAAAACCTAAACTAAGGCAAACAGTACCTAGTGGGTTCACCGAGTTACTTGGTTAAAAGCCCAAAAGCACATATGAAGGAGCCACAAATTCTTAAAAGACGGACACAAACAGAGCAATGGTACAAGCAGGCGTTCTCCTCAGGCCTTGAGAACACAATAAATCACAATATATTTTCAATAAGCAACATGAAAGCCCTGTTCAACTCTGATCAACTACTAGACAGATAATGAATGACATGTCTAATAATAAACCAGTGTCAGAAACTCTTCGCAATAACGTTTAGCACCGTTATTTTGGCAAATCATGTCCAAAACTGGCTTGGAAAATAAAAGTAAATTGTAGAGGTAACGTAGAGGAGTGGTTTTTAATAGCAGAAAGTACATAATTGAATGAAACCTTCTTTTCACACCAGCATGAGTCACTGGCAGCAGAAGGTTTGAGAGCTCCAGCCATAGAGAACATGATTGTTGGGCTCCAATCCTCAGCGATAAACTTGTTAAATTCAGGCTGGATTAATGCCATCATTCAAGCACGGCAGGTTCTAGAAATGACTAAATATTATGTAAAGGCAGTGAAAAACTGGCGGCCTGAAACAGAACCCTCAATCTCATTACCATGACAACTGCAAGAAAAAAAACCATGTTCGTCTGCAGCCAGTGTGTGTGGCCGGTTACACAGTTACATGCTTTTGAATTTAGACAAATTTCAGTACCGAAACAAAACGGGGCTCACGTTTGACCAGTGAGAAAGAAGATTGCTTGATTTTTCCAACACAGGGGACATTTTAATTTGTGTGCCACAAAAAAACAATATAGGCCGACGGAACCATCAACAATGAACTATTTTATCTATAGGGTGTAACAATTTCATTGTTTCATTTTTCTAGTCATTACAGCTCTACAATCAAAACAAGCAAATAAGTAATATGTCAATCGGAACACATATTATGCATGATGCATGAAGTTTAATAATGGCCATATTGTTTGGTGGTACATTGTTTGGATTTAAATTTCTTTTAAATGTTCACATTAGCAAAGATTTTTATTGTGGCCGATTGTAGGATGGATTATCGTTATTCCTTAGGCTAGCAAGACAGCGAATTTTAATACTGATAAAAAAAAAAACAATAATAAATGGATATATAAGCATATATAAGTTATGAAGGAGGCAAGTGGTGGATCATGAAGGAGCTGCTGCTCAACAGATGGCCGACCGCTTTAAAGCAGCTTCGCACATCTGACATGTCAGCACAACAGCAGGATGATGCCCGGATCAGAGATCCGACGCGTCTCCCGGAGATTCGGAACCGCGCTCCACACCGCAGGGGGCCGGACAGGCCAGGCAGGCCGGGCAGGCCGGGCCGGCTGGGGATAAACCATCCAGAGCATGTCCATCACCAGCAGGTCCAGAGACCAAGATACCCACCCACCCCCCAACCCCGGTTAATCCCAGCAGCACGTCAGATTACAGCATGGCAATTTGAGATTAAGCTCCCAACATCCCTGGCTGGTGGCACCAGTGACAGCGGCTTGGTGGCGGGGAAGAGGGGTGAAGTACCGCAGCGTGCGGTAAAGAGCTAAAAATAACCTCCACACGTCCATCCTGCACTATGAGCACACACGATCACGCACAGACACGCACAGCACGATGCCGTTGCGTTACATGCAGGAGGATGCGGGAAAAGAGGCGTCAAAATGGATCGCATCCTCCATCATCATCATCATCATCATCCCAAATTCTCTCAACACGGAGCCGAAATTGCGCACAAACGGGACAGGGCGGAGGAACACGCGGCTTGAAACGATGTCATTAATATTTTTTATAACGAAAGACTTTTGACGCGCCGAAAATCACGAATAACGTGATCTGTCGGTTTCGGGGGAAAAAACACCCGAGAGGCAGCGAGAAAATACCAGAGTACCAACCAAACGGAGCGGCGTGAAAAACGTCCCACCTTCCACCTGAACCGGTCCGCCCTGCTGCGCCTGTCGCATCCCTCGGCACCAAAGTCCGGTCTCGTTTCGGGCTGTTGACGCGCCGCGCGTCCCCGCCGCTCCGCTTATCTGCGCCTCCGAGCGGCTGCGGGAGCCGATAAGCGTCCCGAGGCTCAGGCCGCTGCAGGCAGGAGGCAGGAGGCTCTTCCTCCGGAACTGTGACATCAAATCTGGGCCGCACCGTGTCACCAGGAGCGGAATATTCCCTCTCTCTCTCTCTCTCTCTCTCTCTCTCTCTTCATAATAATCATAATAATAAGAAATAAATAAACAATTATAATGATCACCATCGGCGCCCTTTAATCTGAAATTCAATTTCGAGGACACCTGATAATCGCATATATACAGTTTGACCAACCAAGCCAATCTTGTCCCTTAAATATCTAACTACAACCGCAACCACAACAGTTCAGTTAATTATAATCATAACAACAATTATAACTAGAAGCCAAAATTCCAGGGGAAATTTTGATGGGTCTGTCCGGGCATTGGTCACAGCTGTCGGCATGGAATTTGTAAAATGGGGCTTCTTTACTGTGGTACTGCAGTATCACTTCAAAGAAGTTTTATTTTACAAATCCGCTGTTTCTTTACGTTTGACGGTCTTCGCGTGGCGGTCTTTAACGTAAGACATGTTCTTTTTTGCCATTCATAGCACAATAATAAATGGTCTGTCTTTCTGACAGACCCAATTATTGAAGAAACTGTGAAAATGCAAAAATATGCATTAAGGTAACCGGGTTGGCCAGATATTGATATCCTTATTTTCATGAAACACTGACATGATGTGTATAGAGAAGGAGACTCCTTTTATCCAGCTGTTCTCTGAGCAGCAATACATCTTTTTTTAAAGTGAAGTGATTGTCATTGTGAAACACTACTCCGTGACACAACTAAACGTGTCCTCTGCATTTAACCCATCACCCTTGGTGAGCAGTGGGCAGCCATGACAGTGTGTGGGGACGGTGCTTTGCTCAGTGGCACCTCAGTGGCACATTGGCGGATCGGGATTCAAACCAGCAACCTTCTGATTACGGGGCTGTTCCTTAACCGCTAGCCCACCACTGGCCACCACAAAGGTCTACATCTGTAACCTCCAGTTCTTCTAGAACATCTCGAGTATGAAGCTTTTTACTAAAAACCAAAAGAATTTGTTGCCACTTTCATCTAAAATATTTCCACTTATTAGTGTATTTTACACTTTTATATTGTCCCTGTGTGGTTTCTGTTGGTAAGATGAAAAAACTTTAATTAGTTTTACTTCTGCCAAGAACTTTTGCGCAGTACTGAATATTTTTATTGAGTATACACACACCTAGGGCTATGGCCTTGCTTTTATTGTAGGTAGGGCTCATAAAGAAAGTTAATTTGTGAAAATATAGTTTTGGAATAGTTCTTCATTTATTTTTTTATTCGTTTCAATAAATAGATAAACTTATAGCACTATTGGAACACACTTAAAAAACTGAATTATTTTTCTTTTGGTAATATCTGAATCTGAATGTCCATCAGGGAGTCCATGAGATGACGCTGATGGCGGTGGCTGCAGCGCGCTGTATGACCGAATGCGGGTGTCCAAGGCACGATTCCAGCAGGGGGATGTGCTCGAGCAGCCGCTGCCGCCCGCTGGGCACCTCTGCCAGGGCGGTGAGGGCACGCAGAGCGTTGCCACACAAAGCCCAGTCCTCGCTCTGCACCAGCCTCAGCAGTGGGCATATGGCGCCGGCCTGCAGGACCTGGTGTTTTCCTGGATGTGAATGAGAACATGAAAAACAAACTACTCACATGACAGGTTCACGTAAAAAAAATTTTGGTTGACTTTTGGGTGAAATCTTTACAATAGGTAAAAAGACTGAGGATTGTAGAGACTACTCCTGCCTTTTGTTTTAACCAATGAAATACGAGAAGCACCGAACACGTCAATACATGCTGTAGAGACACACCAGCTTCCCATCAAGGTTACATTCGCTCTCGCTCTTACACAAAACTTCATCATCATGAGCACGGCATTTAGAAAAGGGATCTACTACTACACTACTACTATACTGCAATAAGTATAATCACAAGCAGTGATTTAATGTAACCCTCTTCTTCTTTGAGGTGAGGTGTTTCACTACCTCCAAATATGTAAGCTCCAACGACACCATATTTGACTGTCTAATCATGCAGCGGTGGGCCACGCCTCCAAACTCCGGTCCACAGCAAAGCACTATGGGAGCCCTGTTTATGCACTAAACCATATGTGGTGTGTTGCACCTCAGGACAGCCAGTGATCCATGACAACACTGCTCCTGGTGAAAGGGTTTTCTCGCAACCAAAATGTATTTTCACCCGGCTCATGCCCTCACACCCCTCAATTTATAATATAATATAATAATATATAATAATTATAATAATAATAAAAAATAATCTGAGATTATCTTCCAGCAGACAGGAAACACTGGAGTGAAGTCTGAGTGATATCCCAAGGTAGGACCTAGTGGGTAACACACTCGCCTATGAACCAGAAGACCCAGGTTCAAATCCCACTTACTACCATTCTGTCCCTGAGCAAGACACTTAACCCTAAATTGCTCCAGGGGGGGACTGTCCCTGTAACTACTGATTGTAAGTCGCTTTGAATAAGGGCATCTGATAAATGCCATAAATGTAAATGTAATGTAAATGTAGGACCTTTAGTGGTGACAGCAGTGTACGTAATGGCCGCTGTGGCGTTGGAAATGACCCCAGGGTCGCTGTCGGAAAGTGAGGAGACCAGGAGAGGTACAACGTTCTCCTCACACATGTAAACCTTGCCCTGTAGGGGAACACTGCAGAGGGGAGAGGAGAAGGTTCGTCAGGGCTGTGACAGGAGAGGAGACCAACTTAATCCACATTCAAAAACAGTTGAGCAGAACAACAGTTCATACAAAATACCATGACAACGACGGCAGGTCAAGCTAACAAAACGACGACCGCCTGTCAAACGTGCAGGAAATACATCCGCAGAAAAGAAATGCTGATCTTGTACTCGTCGTGTGGAGATAATTCAATGGATTTTTCAAAATACCGATTTGTTTGTGTATTTAGTGTTTCCACTTTAATCGAGAGACCCGCTTGGATATTCTTGGTAATGGTTACAGGCTGGGATTAAGTTTGGGTCAGGTATTACTAACCACACAGTAAAAAGTGAACACCGGTTAAACTTAAGAAAAAAAATGGAGGTAATTTCAGCATTGAAGTATTGTAAATAAAACCAATCAAACCTGCTGTAACCGGGTCTATTTACGTCAATGTTAAAATATTACATGTGAAAGATTATGTACATTTTTTTTATTTAGGCAGTGTTCACTTTTTACAGTATAAAACCACGTACTAATAATGTATCTCTGACCTTTAGAGCAAATCATTTTAATGTCACCTGACCTCATGCCAACCATGGCGGCCGTGGCAGCACGACGAATGTCAGGGGAGGGGTCCGACAGTTGCTGGCACAGGACAGGCAGTCCTCCACTGAGCAGGCCAGGCAGCGCGTCCACCCACACGCAGCTAGTCAACGTGTTCAACATGAGGACACGGATGTCCTCGCGCTCTCCCACCACCTGCTGGACCAACCGGGGGACGACACCCTGAGCCACCAAATAAGCTGCGCCTGCAGAGAGAAAGGAGAGAAGGCTGGTGAGTAGGGAGGGAATTCCACCCGGACAGTTCATGTCACAACGTTCCGAGCTCACCGGTGGGAAACTCGGCGATTGTCTTCAGCACCCGGTGTGTGTTTTTACGACAGGCGTCCACTGGGTGGTCCAGCAGAGCAACCAGAGGGCCCAAAACATTGCTGCTCAGGAACGCCTCTCTGTGCACCCACCACGTCACGCCATATACAGTTAAATACCCCACATGTCCCAGATACCGTCACAATGAATCAAACACTCATACAAGACATAAAACAGAACAAAGTAATATATAAAGTAAAAAAAAAAAAAAAAAACAGCTCACCTGCCCACATTTTGTGAAGCCAACAGGTAAAAAACCTCTGTGGTCTTGACTCTCACTACAGAATCTGTGTCCTTTAGCAAGTCCTTTAATACGTCCACGAAGCCTGAATACAAGAAAAGTGAGCGTTCGGGCACCGCATACACTGATGCTAGAGTCTATGTAATCGACAGTCGTTCACCGGTCTGAACGGCTTCGTAGACGCGCCCTGGTTCGTGAACCAGGTCGCAGAGGGTTGCCAGTGCCTGCTGGCGGATCAGCAGCTGCGGGCCCTGCAGCTCCATCTTCAGCTGCGGGAGGGCGCGGTTCCCGTACGCCACCGGGGCCTTGGCGGGGTCGATCACCGGCGATGACCCCTCAGGCGTCCGTGTGCCGGCCATCCTCACTGGGACACTGGGCATTTTTTATTTTTTTTATTCAGGGATTCTCACTTGAAGCAATCGTCCTACTGTTTATCACGGACAAATACTAAAATGCATTTACATTTACATTTACAGCATTTATCAGACGCCCTTATCCAGAGCGACTTACAATCAGTAGTTACAGGGACAGTCTCCCTTGAGCAATTTAGGGTTACGTGTCTTGCTCAGGGACACAATGGTAGTAAGTAGGATTCGAACCCGGGTCTTCTGGTTCACAGGCGAGTGTGTTACCCACTAGGCTACTACCACCCTACAAAAAGCAGTATTGTAGTCGATATCTGCATCAAATACCACATCATTTACTGCGTTTAGAAGACACCCTCACACAGAGCGTCTTGCAGAGAGACACTCAGGGTTTGAACCTGTGACCTTGTGGTCTTCTGGTCACCCACTGGGCTGCGATCACCCAAACATGCCCGGCCCAACATTTTACAGACTGGTCCCGGAACATCTCACTACTCCCATCATGGCGTCATTTCCACCTAATCTCCGTTTTTTATTTATTTTTTTTTTTTAATTTTATATCAACCTTAACACACGACAGCAAAGTAAACGTATCGTTTAAAAACATCTTGCACACGGACCGTAAAACTGCGGATCTGGGAATCCAGGTCGGGATCGTCGCATCGGTCGGTTTCGGCGCGTTTCGATAAACTGGCGCAAACTCCGCGGCAACAGCGTCAGGATCGGGGGCGGATACGCAATTTGCGTGAGTCGTTTTTAAAACGGCTCAATCAAACCCGGCGAGCATGTGTATCAGCATATAATTTATGATTCAGGTGTTTCAAGGTGCATCGCATTTAATTAGGAACTTTTCAGACACTAAAACACTAAAACACTGAATTACCAGGGTAAAAAAAAATGACAGGCACATTTAACATGTCACTTCATGTGCAGCGGCCTTTGACATTTTCTAGTGCAGGTTTCATCAACTCCGCATCTCACATCACAATCCAGGCCTTGTTTTCAGCTGATACTGGTTCAGCAGGACCCGGGTCCTGCTCTAGGGTCTGCTTGCCCCAGGACTGTGCTTGCCATGAAGCCGGACGTGAAGATCAATCAGCTGACGCAGGAAGCCACGATTAGGGATGATGCCCCTGCCCTCCTTGACTGTGGTGATGGCCTCCACCAGGTTCATGTGCTGTTTGAGCATCAGGTACGCCAGCACCACGGTGGCCGAGCGGCTCACACCCACGTGGCAGTGCACCAGCACCTTACCTAAACCAAACACAGAAATACTGGGCCACCTGGCTACAACAAATGCAACCACGCGGACAGTTCTCAGTCCAGCTCTATGTATATACAATACAGGCCAAAAGTTTGGACACCTTCTCATTCAACATGTTTTCTTTATTTTCATGACCATTTACATTGGTAGATTCTCACTGAAGGCATCAAAACTACGAATGAACACATGTGGAGTTATGTACTTAACAAAAAGTGGAGACCTGGCCTCCACAGTCACCGGACCTGAACCCAATCCAGATGGTTTGGGGTGAGCTGGACCGCAGAGTGAAGGCAAAGGGGCCAACAAGTGCTAAACACCTCTGGGAACTCCTTCAAGACTGTTGGAAACCCATTTCAGGTGACGACCTCTTGAAGCTCATCGAGAGAATGCCAAGAGTGTGCAAAGCAGTAATCAGAGCAAAGAAACTAGAATATAAAACATGTTTTCAGTTATTTCACGTTTTTTCGTTAAGGACATATCTACCAATAGACAAAAGGTAGACAGAATCTATCAATGTAAATGGTCATGAAAATAAAGAAAACACATTGAATGAGAAGGTGTGTCCAAACTTTTGGCCTGTACTGTATGTGATGCCAGCATATGAAAGTCTCAAACGGGAAGGCAAATCTGCTAAGTCAGGTCCAGGAGCCCATCCACAGCTCATTTTCATACAGATAAAGAACCAGCAGAGGTTTAATGATTTGGGATGAATTCGCTTAACAAGAGGTCAACAAAACCGTGAACACACCAAATGTTCAATTTAATGAAATACTTTTCTTTTGGGGTATAATTTCCAGTGGAGTCTGCTGATCATGTACATTTGCTTCTGGGTACTTACTCAAAGTATCTGTAAGTATTTATTCAATGTTTCTAAATATAAGTAGATATTTTAGGGCTAATACATTTATTAACAGAGAGCAGATAGAGTAACAATATGGCCTAATAATCCCCTTTACCTCCACTGGCCAAGGCTTTGTGTATGAAGTCTGCTGCGCTGGTGAAGTTGGCGCTCATGTCGTAAGTGGGCGAGTCATGGGCTGCGATGCCCAGGTAGGTGATGTTCATGCCCTTGTAGAAATCGGCCCCACCGCGGAGCGAGCTGTGAGCGCAGTTTACAATGTGTGTGAATCCGTGGGTCGACAGCTGGCTACGATTCTCTGCACTGTCACTGAAACAGAAGGAAAGAGGTGGACGTAATGATCTTTTAATGCTCACCCGGTTTTCTTTTCAGGTGCTACTTTGTTTTGGGGCAGTGGTGGCCTAGCGGGGCTGGAAATGGACCCGTAATCAGAAGGTTGCCGGTTCGAATCCCGATCCGCCAAGGTGCCCCTGAGGTTCCACTGAGCAAAGCACCGTCCCCACACACTGCTCCCCGGGCGCCTGTCATGGCTGCCCACTGCTCACTCAGGGTGATGGGTTAAATGCAGTGGACACATTTCGTTGTGTCACCGTGTGCTGTGCTGCAGTGTATCGAAAACACTTCACTTAAAGAACCAGTAAATGTAATTATTTGTCCTCCTTTCCATGGCAGATTGAGATGAAGTTTTATATTACAGTATATAAATATAGACATTACTCCAATGCTGCAACAGCAAAAAAATGCATGGATTGAGAACAGGAATTTTTTGTGACATTGTGTGACATGTTTAAGATATGTGATCCCAGTTCTCTCTGTTTATCTATAAATCAGGCACTTACTAGTCTCCTATGTATAGCCTTGGCCAGACCTCATCAGCATGACTGACGATCACTTTCCCTGTGTAGAGCAGACGCTCCAATTCCATCACAGCCAGGCCAGGGGAGCTGAAGTCAATCTCGGGAGGGCAGGAATGCAGTCTGTCACTTTGCCAAAGAAAATGTCTCAAAGCCATGAGCACAAGAAGCCTGTCGGCCAGCAATGCTTTCACGCGTGGCACTGAAATGATTCAAGTGACAGGAGCTGTGCTGCCGAGACCGTCAGAGGGTCACAGTTATTTTCAGATTTGGGGCGTGGCAGGAACCAGACTGTGGATCAGTTACTAAATCTCCTGGCTAAATGCAGTGTGCATTCATGCATTTCCCCATTTAATCTGAACAAATCTCTCATTGGTCATTGGTATCAGGGTGGTCGTAGCCTAGTGGGTAACACACTCGCCTATGAACCAGAAGACCCAGGTTCAAATCCCACTTACTACCATTGTGTCCCTGAGCAAGTCACTTAACCCTAAGTTGCTCCAGGGGGACTGTCCCCTGAAACTACTGATTGTAAGTCACTCTGGATAAGGGCGTCTGATGAATTCTGTAAATGTAAATGGTATTAATGTGTTCTTTCATTCCAGCATTTTTAAAAATTGGTTTGCTTTTTAATTTAACCTGCCTAATTTATTCTCATGGGTAAATGTAGTTTTTTTGCTTTACTGTAATGCTACAGAAGGTTTATTTACATTACATAAATACTAAAATACTAGGTATGACAGATTAAAATTTGAGACAGTGTTTTCTTTTTTCAGTGTGTGGATGACCATCAGTACATGAGGTCTAACTTCAAGTTTGAGTCTGGGTTGAGGAGCATGAGGTTAGAAAAGCAGTCTCACAAAGGCAATAAAAATGACCACAATGAGGTTCCAGAAATTCCCTCAAGTTCAGTACTTTGACTGTGCTTAGTTGTGTCATTCAAAAGTGGAAAAGTGAAGTGATTGTGAAACACTGCAGCACAGCACACGATGACACAACAAAATGTGTCCTTTGCTTTTAACCACCAGTGGGCAGCCATGACAGGCGCCCGGGGTGCAGTGTGTGGGGACGGTGCTTTGCTCTGTGCACCTTGGGATTCCAACCGGCAACCTTCTGATTAAAGGGCCGCTTCCCTAACCGCTAGGCCACCACTGTCCCCGGTCAGCAGTCAGAAAGGAAACAGATGTTATTAAGCTAAAAAATTATTAAGCTAATAAATTGAGTTCTGCTACTGGGATAAACCCACGCATACAACGTCTCTCCACACAGCACTGAAGTGAAAGAGCTCCCTCGTGTGCTCAGAACATGCACTGTAACTCAAAACAAGCATGGGCGAGGGTGTGTGAGCCTTCACACCTTTATTGTACACCTTTCAATAACCCAAGTATATTGGTGGACGCAGCATACTTTTGATATGCCTTTACAAAAGATGACAGAAGATAGATAATATGAGGTTACACCAAATAGAACATTAACGCATTAAATATGAAAGAGCACCTCTTGACCTTATTTCACAAACCTATGAAAAATTTATTCCACAAATAATTAATGAAAGGTGTGCTTGAGACTTGAAACCAGCCTGTTAGGTAACACTTACCTTGTGAGCAATATTAAAAGATGTCTGTGGGACAGCTGACACGTGATTTAAAGATAGAAATGATTGTCGTGAGAATGCATTGTGTACCTCGGATGGTTTCTGTCAGGCCCTGGTGACCCCGCGCAATAAATTCGAAATCACATTAATCCAGTGGTGGTCCGAATCCCCACACACTGCTCCTTGGGCACCTTTCATGGCTGCCCACCGCTCAGCAAGGGTGATGGTTAAAACAATGACAATCACTTCAGCGTAGATAACCGTGCACTTCAGACTGGAAACCAGATGAATATCTAACAAAGCAAAACATTCATAGTGGGAGAAATAAATGCAGTTGCTCAGTAGTTGGATGTGGCTTTGTGACCTGTCAGTTCAGCCTATAACTCTTCAGTCGGTTCTAGTTCAAGACAAGCAATTTCAGTAGTGAAGATGTCTCTGCACACAATTGTAAACATTTTTTATTCAGTCATTTCATATTTAGAATGCAGGCATAGATTATAATAGAATTAAGCAGATTTTTTTGGTGAATGGATCAGTCAGACATAGGGGGTGATTGGAACAATTCATTATGTGAACAGTTTAAACAAATTTTAGGAAAAAAACAAACAAAAAAAAAAAAGTGTCCATTGGCCCCTTGATCAGAATGCTTTCCTTTCTAGACTGTCCAAGATGCCTTGGATCCTCTGCACTGCCTCCTTACGGGCCTGTCGGACCTCTTCCTGCCCATTGGTCTCCACAGAGTCCAGTTCCAGGAGCTCTTTGGTCAGAAGTTCCTCCAGGCATCGGTAGCTTTTGTCTGTTTTTTTGCCCACAAATTCATCCACGTCTTCCTGCAGCAGCTCCACACGGGTCAGGACCTGATATACCCGTGCCAGGCCACTCAGCTGAGTTGAGGCCAATGGGGTAGGGGCTGTAGCACTTGGGCCTTCTCCTTTCGCCCCACCTGCCTTGTAAATCTGAGGAGGTGCGCTGAAGTCTGCCCCCTTCATGGTGGCGCTGTTAGAGGTGCCTGTTTGCGGTTTGGGCCCTGTTGGAAGTGGGCGTGGGTGAGATTGTCCTGGTTGATGATCCTAAGGGACAGAAACAAAAAGAACGATCAGGACAAAAACCAACCTACAAGTCACTGATCTGGCAATGGAGGTCTGTCAAAAGACTCACCTTGGGCTCATAAGGGGGTGGTGCAGGACCCTGCCAGGGTGGAGGATGGGGAGGTCTCACATGGTTGCCATATTGAGTGTGCGATGACTGGCTACTCGGTTGCCATTGCTGGTGAGGAGGACCATAACCAGGGTGGGGCCAGGCCTCAGTTGGATGTCGTGAGGACTGCTGTGTTGGGTAGGGAGCATTGGGGGGCAGTGTGGGACCCCCCTCTCCATAATGCTGGTAAGAAGGTGGAGGGTAGCCTGGACCCTGTACAGATAAAATGACCAAGAATAATCAGACCGCCAACCCCCATTCTCGCAAGAGCACATTGCCGTATATGGCAAGCCATGAGGAGCTCCTTCATTCAAATAGCATAAAATGCTACTACATTCTATTTCATTATTTTTAGGGCTGCAACAACAAATCGATAAAAATCGATTACTAAAAGAGTTGGCAACAAATTTCCTAATCGATTCGTTGTGTCGCGAGATGCGGAGACATTTGATTATTAAAAAAAAAACAAAAAAAAAAACAATAATTTATTTGAGCGCAGAGTGGAGTGAACACACTCAGTCTCTCTCGCACACAGATGCTAGCTGAATTTGGCACCTCAGACAGCACGGACAAAAAAAAAAAAAAAAAACGAGCGGAGGTAGAGGAAAGATACATGACTGAGGCAGAGAAATCTGTGCGAAAATATGCAAAAGCGACATGGCACGGGAGCAGCACGGCAATGATCCAGCACCTGAAACGCAAACATGTTGGAGTGTTTGAGGAGGAAGAAGGGAATTCAGCAGCAAGGGAAGTCACTGCAGATTCCAACTTTTGTTCCCATTTGAAGTGAGGAACGTAATGTCCCAGGTGCTGGTGTTTAACTCACCGTGGAGGAGAACTATATGGGGACTTACAGCACCACCTACAGGTGTGGAGGGGGGATGAAACAGCGTTCGGACTGTTCTCTGCGTCTCCGCGTGGACGATGGAGGGTGGTAGTAGCCTAGTGGGTAACACACTCGCCTATTGTGTCCCTGAGCAAGACACTTAACCCTTAGTTGCTCCAGGGGGACTGTCCCTGTAACTACTGATTGTAAGTCGCTCTGGATAAGGGCGTCTGATAAATGCTGTAAATGTAAATGTCACCCAGCTTGACAAGTTAGCGTTAGCTCGTTAATAACAGTAGTAAAGCAGGGGTGCTATAGTTACTTTGCATTAAAAGACTAAAGACATGTTTTTATTCACTAGCTTTTTTTGGACCATTCATTTTTCAATCTGTTGTCATGTATAGCTACACTGCAAAAAAAGCTTTTCTTACCTAGTAATTTTGTCTCGTTTCCAGTCCATATATCTAAAAAATCTTAAATCAAGATTACTAGACAAGAAAAATGGCATGAGAAAATTAAGTGATGCTTAAAACTTCTGTTTGAGATTATATCTCATTAAGATTAGTTTTCTTACCCCATTGGCAGATAATTTTGCTTGTTTTAAGCAATCACTTAATTTTGAGATGTTTTTTCAGAAAACAAGACAATTTCTTTTGCTATTTCATGTGTCTAGTAAATGTATCTTGATTTAAGATTTAGATATTTGGACTGAAAACAGGACAAAACTACTAAGTTTGCAGTGTGTGTGTGTGTGTGTGTCAGTATGAGAGTTTGTGAGTGTGTGCTTCAGCGAGTGTGTGCATCTGCAGTGTAGTGTAGAGAACAAGTTCTGACATTCAAACAAATCCTGTTAAATTTTCTGATTTGTATTTTTTTTTTTATAAATTATTTATCGTTCTGGCAACTCAGGTGGCACTTTATTAAAAAAAAAAAAAAAAAGTATATTTGGCAGATGTAAAGCATACATGTTTATGTTTTTTGTGTTAGTCCATTTTTATTTTATTCTATTATTATTATAACAGCTCAAGGAGCAACATGTTTGTGCACTTTCTAAAGATTTTGGTTCTGTTTTTGAATAAAGGGTTGGAAATTAATGCTTGTTTTTTTGTTTATCCGATTCTACGATTACTAAAAAAAAAAATACAAATAAAAATAAAATTAATTGATTGATTATTAAAATAATTGTTAGTTGCAGCCCTAATTATTTTATTCATTTAATTCATTCAAACCAGCATTAGGGGAAAACTGCAGGCTGACTGATTTTCCCTCAGTTGAGGAATGCAATATAAAAATAAAAAAATAGCAGTTTTGTCTAAAAATTATTGCATAAAATGGCAGTTTTTTTCCCCCCAACATGTAGTAATTGTATATTAAATGACAAAATTATTAGCTTTTATCATCCAAGCAAGTTAATTCATTTACATGTTCATAGTCCTCTGAAGTGTTCTGAAAAATTTTGCTACCGTGTATAATAGTAGATGATATAGAAATGTACATGCTGTTAAATTTCTTTAATCTTAATCCCACTTCTGGGATTAATAAAGGATCATCTAATTTTATCAGATAATACACCAATGCAGTATTATCTGCAGAACATTCGGCAAATGAGACTTGATTTGGACATCTGTCCCAAACATAAATCTAAAAATGGTTACATGTCTTCTTTCACATAAAGATACAGATAACTAGTAAGCAGCAATTTTTGTTATCTGTTTATTTCCGCAAATGTAAAATACTTTATGTGACATTAGCAAACACTTCCTATGTGCTATGTTACTGTGGTAAGTATTAGGGCCTGAATCACATACATTGGAGGCGAATGTGTTGAAATTAGTGGTGGGCCGTTATCTGCGTTAACGTGAGACTCTTATTGGGCGCTAAAAAAAATATTGCCGTTAATCTATTCACAAAGTTGGGTTGGGAGCTGGGTCTATACTACGCAAGCTATTGTGCCGGAGTTAAATGGTTAAGCTAGATTTATAAGTATATTTCTTCTTTCTTGTGTCTTTTAGTTTCTTATTTCCTAAAGACTTTCATTTTGTTTTTGAGACCCGGTTCAGGTCTCTTGGACACATGGCGTGAGTTGTTAGAGGTGCGTGGGGTTTGTGAGCAAAAGGTTATTTCTTTCATTTTAATTTATGTACATATTAGGAATATTTTGCATGTGTGTTATTTTGTGAATATTTTTTTTTATGTTCTTTTAATACTGTATATTGTAGAGAGAGGTGCAGAAAGACGCGATGTGTGACGCGATGTTCTGATGCGACCTTGCTTTTTGTACAGGTATGCAGTATTGTAAATTGTGAATGCTTTATGTTAATGTTCAGTTCTCTTGGACACATGGCGTGAGTAGAGAGGTGTAGAAAGAGGCGATGTTCTGACGCGACCTTGCTTTTTGTACAGAATACACTTTGCACAGAAAATCTCTTGGGTGTCAGCTTATCATTTGTGGTTCAAGAAACGAAATCAAAAAGTTACACAACGCAGAAGAAGAACCGCTACACTATGATGACTTTCACCTTGATATTTTAGCGCGGATGTATACCTAGCTGAATTGCACTGTAGGGGGCGAGAACGAGTCTTCGAACTGTGAAATTACCACATCAAACCTGACGTGGTAACATGGATGCAGCTACTTAACTGAATAAACAGTTGGTAAACACAAGTACATCTTATTGAACATCATTTATTTTCATCACCAATTATCATAGTAGAACAGCTTTCTCAAGCAGTTTGTGATGCATTTTGGAAACAGGAGATGAGCCCCTGATCTAATGCACCACCTGGCTTGAGAAACCCGTTCTCAAAGACTTACTTTTAGTCATTATTTGGGTAGCACACATATTCTGAATGCCTTCGGCAGAATTCAAATGAGCCAAGATTAAAATCTAGATTAATTCCAAGATTACAGTGATATTAATCTAGATTAAGAAAATTAATCTATGACCACCTCTAGTTGAAATATATATATATATATATATATATATATATATATATATATATATATATATTCTCGTGTTTTTTTTCCAATCGTGTACTTTATTGAAACCCCCAACTGACAAGCATCATCAGAATGCTAGGTCTTGAATGAGGTGGCTCATAAATGGTAAAAAATACTGATCAATTGTAGACATTTGTAGATCATCATATGAATTTTACTCCCCAGCCTTACGCAAGAATAAATACACAGAAAGGGTCACTCACCCCTTGGCAAGACTGTGCAGGATAGGGTGGTGGGTTTGTTGCCCCTGTGCTGTGCTCAGGACAGCCTTGATTGTGGTACTGGGGTTGCCTGGGCGTCATCTGATCAGTGCAGTAATAAGGACTGGATGGATGCACCATGCCTGCTGCATACTGTGCTGGGCTGTAGACACCGTTGGGAAATGCCTGCATGGGCTGAGGAAAGTACAATGAACAAAGATCCACGAGTGCAGCAAGAAAAAGCCAGAAATCAAGATTCAAATGTGCTTTATTGCCGGTTAAGATCATGTTCTCCAACCAGACAAGACATGAGAGGTAGACAGGCTACCTGCGGACTGTATGGCAGCTGTCCGTTGACCTCCGTTGCCGGGGGGTACATGTTCCCATAAGGCCCTGTTGCAGGAGACTGGGGATACCAATAATTTGATGCATATCCAGGATACTGCACAGAGTCCTGATCAACCAAAAGGAAATAAATCTTGTGGGTTCCAGCTCCACTATTATGTACAATACAGGCAAAAAGTTTGGACACACCTTCTCATTCAATGTGTTTTCTTTATTTTCATGGCCATTTACATTGGTAGATTCTCACTGAAGGCATCAAAACTCCACATGTGTTCATTCATAGTTATGTACTTAACAAAAAGTGAAGACCTGACCTCCACAGTCACCGGACCTGAACCCAATCGAGATGGTTTGGGGTGAGCTGGACCGCAGAGTGAAGGCAAAGGGGCCAACAAGTGCTAAACACCTCTGGGAACTCCTTCAAGACTGTTGGAGAAGCATTTCAGGTGACGACCTCTTGAAGCTCATCGAGAGAATGCCAAGAGTGTGCAAAGCAGAAATCAGAGCAAAGAAACTAGAATATAAAACATGTTTTCAGTTATTTCACCTTTTTTGTTAAGTACAGTATTAAGAACATTCATAGTTTTGATGCCTTCAGTGAGAATCTACCAACGTAAATTGTCATGAAAGTGTGTCCAACCTTTTGGCCTGTACTGTACGTAATTACCATAAAAATAAAATGTCACCGTTATGTTAATCTGGCATCTAGAACGCAGACATAATCTACACCGAGAGAACGTGTTCAGCTGCGGCTGCTTGTCTAGTTACCATTGCGCCGTTCCAGTTGTTGTTTTCCGGGCTGTAGGTGGAGGGCCAGGCCTGGTGCTGGGCCGGCTTGCTGTTGGGCTGCGTTTGGTTCATGACCCGAGCGGCGTCTCCTCCACTGGCGCAGGAATGGCTTCAGTCAGGCTGCCGTGCGACTGCGGGGTTTCGGTCTCCTTTTTCGTCCGCTTTCAGGCTCTTTCATCACTTGACGGCGACGAGGTCGGTAAAAATATACATGCTTTCAACTCTCCATCACTTCTTTCCGACGACGACTTTACATAACCGACCCCATGCGCGCCATTTCCTCAGCCGTAGCGACGAAAAGCCGATCAGCTGAGGTCCTGCACCCGGATACGTGACCTCACCACACCACCGCCAGCGAGGCTCCCGGCACCGGATGGAAACGGGCGGCCAAATCTCGCGAGAGCAAGCATAGGATTATTTATCGACGTACCAATTATTTTTTTTTGCCCAAAGGACAAGCGAGCGGAACACTCAGACAATGTGTCCTCTATTCGGTGTATTCGGAGAAATTATTGCAAAGCAAAAAAAGAAAAAAGTCGCGTGTAATCAGCAGGCCAATCAGCCGGCAGGACGTTGCGACGCTCTTTTCGACGTCACTTCCTCTTTCGACGTAGCGCCACAATGCTCGATACGTTGCTGGAAGGCTGCAGATGTTGCGAGAATGAATTATATGCCGGGAACTGCTAGTTTGTTGGAGGACATCGACAGTAAGTGGTCCTAATTTATCACTGAAGTCAGAAGTGGAAGCACTATAGCCACAACAACAACAAAAAATAACTAAAACCCAAACGCTACATCTAAAACGTGTTGTGCTTTCGGGTCAGACTCACACCCCTCTGAAGGGCGAAAAATATCTACTGGTTTTATTTCTTTTTTTGTTAATTTTGCAAATTTATAGTACGAGTACTATTATGTATTAATAATTCAAATTTATATAATCATAGGCATTGCCACGTATTCTTCGTCTTTATGAGTGTTGATAGTCAGGTTTTTATGTTGTAAACGTACATAAATCTACATGTTTAAATAGCTTATCTGTTGGATGATACTGAGACGTGTGTTGATGATGAATTTTGTGTGTGTATATACAGTACCAAAAGTTTGGACACATTCTTATTCAATGTGTTTTCTTTATTTTCATGGCCATTTACATTGGTAGATAATCACTGAAGGCATAAAATGAACACGTGGAGTTATGTACTTAGCAAAAAAACGTGAAATAACTGAAAACATGTTTTATACTCTAGTTTCTTTGTTCTGATTACTGCTTTGCACACTCTTGGCATTCTCTTGATGAGCTTCAAGAGGTCGTCACCTAAAATGATTTTCCAACAGTCTTGAAGGAGTTCCCAGAGGTTTTTAGCACTTTTTGGCCCCTTTGCCTTCACTCTGCGGTCCAGCTCACCCCAAACCATCTGGATTGGGTTCAGGTCCAGTGACTGTGGAGACCAGGTCTCCAATTTTTGTTAAGTACATAACTCCACATGTGTTCATTCATAGTTTTGATGCCTTCAGTGAGAATTGACCAACGTAAATGGTCATGAAAATAAAGACAACACATTGAATGAGAAGGTGTCCAAACTTTTGACCTGTACTGAATATATATATTAAACAAAACTTAAAACATATGTTCTCTAATCTCCAGAGAAACACCTTGTTCTGCTCCGTGATGGAAGAACACTAATCGGGATACTCAGAAGTATAGACCAGTTTGGTATGTTGTCCACATCTGTGAATCCATTCACATTTAAAAGAAAGGGCATGAGCTCTTTAACATGCAATTTAAACACTTGTGCCACCTTGCATATCAATTAATAGCATAATCTATTGAAAGACCCAATGATAATAATTACATCTGCAGTCATAAAAAGATGCCACGAGTTTAAGAACTGGAAGAATTTATCTACGGTCGGGCAAGTCTGTAATCTGTTGTGTTCTCAGATTTCATAAAAAAAATAGGCAGCATTTGAGATTAAGGGCTCCTGTGTAAACTTCAATTATCTTAGACTACCTTTTCCCCCCTTAGAGCGAAATATTTTTGGAGGTGGTACTCAACAAAACCTCTTAGAAGCACTGCTTTAAGATAATGTGACCAGATTGCATGGATAAGTGTAGTACATAACCGTATTTTTTTTTTTTTACTCCCAGCCAATTTAGTTTTGCATCAAACTGTTGAACGGATTCACGTTGGAAAGAAGTTTGGGGACATTCCCAGAGGAATCTTCATCGTCAGAGGAGAGAATGTTGTTTTGCTTGGGGAAGTGGTGAGTGCATTTAGCTGTAAACCCGTGCTCACATTTCCATACATTGCAGTCAAAGCATAATTAGACTCAGACGGTTTCATTGATGTTCACCAGGATCTGGATAAGGAATATGATCAGATATTGCAGCGTGTGTCCATAGAGCAGATCCTGGAAGAGCAGCGACTGGAGCAACAGGCGAAGCAAGAGTCTGAAAGGCTCAAACTCCAGGCTGTCAAGGAGCGGGGCCTGTCCATGCCCAAAGCAGACGCCCTGGATGATTTCTAAGGCCACCTCAGTCCTGCTTTAAAATCCTGAATTGTTGAATTTAAGGACTATCTTCTTTTGTATGAAATGGTCGTGTTTAAAGCGCATGTGAACCTGTGACTGATTGCTCAACCAACCTAAGGCCTGTGTTCTGAAATGGATTTTACCGGGTGCATCTACTTCCCCTCACCCATTTTTGGTTGGAAGCAATCAAGTATTATACTGTATTATAGACTTTAGTTTTGTATTTTATTGGGAGAATTATGTAATATGGAGAGCGGACAAAAAAATTGTCCTTGTGCATATATGCTTTTAATGAATCAACCGAAAGGAATTCCTTTTCATATGAATGAAACATTGACTGTATCTGAAAATGTCCTGTTTGATTAAAACAGTTTTATACAAGTAGATTTTATAATGTTTCGTTTGTGTCTTATTTTTGGACAATTGACAATGTTCAAAATTAATGTTCCAGTGAAACTGACACTGTTTGAAATGGAACATATACTATCTGGATTAATTTTACTATTTAGTGAGCTCTGGGAATACCACAATTCATAAACATTCCTCTGGTATCAGTAAATGTTTTATGGATCAATTATTCTTATCAGGTACATACTGATGAATCTTGCTGATTATTGCTTTTAAACTAATTTACTGAAAATGTATGCAAGAACAACGCACATTTTCCACTGCAGCGTACTGTGCCAACTCTTACTGGTAATAAATTGCTGACAGTTACTTGAAATTATACCCTGTCACCTTGGAACGGTGCAGACCAGCAGTGACCCGGAGAGTTCTGGAATAACTGAGCGCTGGCGTGAGGACCACACAGTGTCGGGGAAGGACATGGCCGCACAGGGACACACTGCCTTGGCAACTTGTCATTTAAGTGTTCTTGAAAACACTGCGCCCCGGTGACCACAGCCACTAAATCAACATTTTCCCAAGATTAGTGATGATGCTGTAGCCAGAGGCAGCAAGGTTGTACAAATCTGCGCTTTAGCAGTCCGCCGTTTTCCCGCTCTCTTAATCCTGCCGTACGTTTGCGTGAGAATATCCTCACCGTCACACCGATGAGCTCAGTGGGTCGGCACCAGCGGACCGTTGACTGGCTGTGCAGGGAGCCCGTACTGGCACTGGACGTTATCTGCACTGTGTTTGCGAGAGACAGCTCGCTGTGTACGTGGTACAGCCTTGATCCCCCTGCAGGAGGAGGTGGCTGGATGATGAGAGTTGCGTTGCCTTATCTGCAAGGTGACAGCGATGCGGCCTTGCCCCAGGCTTATAAAGCTTCAAGCGTCTGGCACCCGCAGCAGGATCCAGCGACGTACCGCCGAGTGTTACATCACAGTCACTATCAAAAGCTTCAGCGTGCTCTAAAATGTTGCCTGCCACGTTCAAACTGTGTGCTGGAATTTCGTACCGGCATATGCGGAACATGACAGGTGAGTCTGGGCCATCGAGGGCATCTTCTCTTGTGATTTACGAGCTAGAACGTAGAAACATGAGTTTCTTTTTAGCGTTTTATTTACATGATCCTATGGGTAACATGCAGATGTTAACATGAATGCAGTAGGTCATTTATCTGATCATACTCATACAAGGGGATCGTTTCTAGGGTATAAACAAGAACAGCAGGACAATATTACTGTCTGTGTCTAATCTCACATTAGTGTTTGGTTGTGTTATTATTACTGGTAATTATATAGCAATGGCATAACATGGATAACTGTACTTTGAGTTTGGGTTTAACATATTATGTTTTAATATTCTATGGGTGAATAATCTGAATGAATGAATAAAAAAATGTAAAACATATGTAAATTTAATTGGTTTGCATTTGTGTGTGTGTCTGCAGGATTGAGGAAGAATGCAGTGATGGCTCTGTACCATGAACTGAACAAATTATCAGCGCCTTCCCCTAGCAGCTGGATTAGACAGGTTCGCCGGAGGAGTTCAGTGTGGAGTAAGTTAGATGCATCTAACAGTTGTACATATTAAGAATATAAATATACAGTATATATTACACAAGTTTTGTGTGCACAGATGCAGCTGTAGGTCACGGTCAATAATAAATAATATTCACATTAGTAATTTAACCAGGTTGCGGCTGAAATTGAAAAAGTAATTTAAAAAAAATTAAAAAATGATACACAGGCATTTTGTACATACATGTTTTCTGAACACATCACTAGTATTTGAACCAAAGCCCGGTGACCTGCATTACAAAACATTACATTGCACAAAAATCCAAGCATTTGTGGTTCGTACGAACAGGCAACAGGACCGCTGAGGAGCCCTGCAGTGAGATGGACATGGCCTATGTGAAACAAGGACAGGAGGCTCTGAGCAAAGCCATAAGCATACTGAGCGAGCAGGATGGATGGCAGACAGAGATAGAGATGGTATGCAAGAAAATCCATTCTAAAATGCTTAGACACAAATTCTCTCTTGTTCTCTTGTTTCTCTGTTAGTTGCCAACCTACTGCATGTTGCACATTTATTTCCTGTTTTTATGGAATATACACTACCAGTCAAAAAACACACATACTCATTTATGGTTATTGCATTTTTTCATATTCGAGAAATAAAATATTGAAGACACAGACTATGAAATAACATGTAAAAAGTAAAAAAAAAGTAAAAAAAAAAAAAGTAGGGAGCTTCTGCTGTGATGGCAGTATTTCACACTCTGCTTTTCTCAACCACCTACACTTTCTACCGGTTTCCAACTGTCCTGAATGTTTATGCTGAATGATAATAACTTTATTATCATTCACTCATGTTAATGAGCATGTCATGAAGCGGCTTTTGATGACAAATCAGCCATGAAAAAGAGGCGACCTCTGAAAAAATCAAACATACTTCACTTTCTCCAGATACAAAAATACTAAATACGTTTCTTGCATTGAATTGTTCAAAATGGCTCCATATAACAACCAAAGAGTATGTGTGACCAAACGTTTGACTGGTAAATGTATTTATTTTTATTACTTTTACAGTGCACCATTGCAAGTCCTCCTGTAGAATTAGGCATCGGTTTAAGCAGCTGCCTTTTTCCTGAGGATCTGTTAGACAACGGAGATAAATTGTGTGATGCTCCTACAGGCTAATGGCGACAAGGTGTTGAGTAAGGTGCTTCCAGATGTCGGGAAAGTGTTCAAGCTGGAGGTGCTCCTTGGCCAGCAGACAGAGCAGTTGTATGATGAGCTGGTCAACAACATGGAGCAGATGGGCGACTGGAACCCCAACGTCAAAGAGGTCAAGGTGAGGTGCTGTGATGCAGTAGATGCTCTTGTTTGTGCAGTGCGGTCTAACCACCTTCATCAGGATGGCAGGTTGTGATTTCATCATCTTTCTGTATTAATTCTAATCAGATCCTGCAGAAAATTGGCAAAGACACTATGGTGACTCATGAGGTTGCTGCTGAAACCCCTGGCAATGTGGTAGGGGTTCGAGACTTTGTGAGTGTGCGCTGCGCCAAGCGCAAGGGCTCAACCTGCTTCCTGGCAGGGATGTCTACCCAGCACGCTGCCATGCCAGAGCAGAAGGGTATAGTGAGGTGGGACAACAGATGAAAGTATTGCACACATATTTCCCCATTGAGCAAAACCATGAGTCCCTTTGAACTTTCTGTGTGCCACCTTCCCCAGGGCAGAGAATGGGCCAACCTGCATTGTCATGCGGCCGAGTCTGGAAGACCCAAACGTGACCAAGTTCACCTGGTTATTGAGTATAGACCTCAAGGTCTGTATAGATGTCAATGATGTTTAGATTAATGGAGCGTTGGTCATTGCTGCACTTTACCCCTCTGAACCCTGCTGTCAAAATTCTTCTGTTCTCTGTTCATTGTAAATGATGGTGGTGCACTTACACAGGGATGGATCCCCAAGACCATCATCAACAGGGTGCTGTCACAGACCCAGGTGGACTTTGCCAAGCATCTGAGGAGAAGGCTGGCAACCAGCAGCAATGCGGAACTTGCCCTCGCCTGCTGACCTCAAAGCTGCTCTCTGACCTTTGGTAACAATTGGAGCCAGTCAGCCAGGCCTGTTCATCCAAGCCATCTAATACGTACTCTGAAAACATCTTCATTCTCCATCGTTTGAATATCATAGCCTAACTGTTCCTTCCAAACACACACAGTCCTGCATATTTGTCCAAACCCTGTCAGATCATGCTGAAAAGAAAATGGATTGTATTTATTGTACATTAATATAATACTTACCCTGTATATGGTCACAATTAATAATAAAAGTAACAGACTATCAGAATTGTATTATTGTGTTCATTTCACTGTTACTAGAACTTAAAAGTGTTTCTATAGTAGGTCAGTAATTATTATGTTGCTGGACCTAAATATTCTACGATTCTGACATTCATCGACATGTAGTCTTCATTTACATTTACAGCATTTATCAGACGCCCTTATCCAGAGCGATTTACAATCAGTAGTTACAGGGACAGCAACTTAGGGTTAAGTGTCTTGCTCAGGGACACAATGGTAGTAAGTGGGGTTTGAACCTGGGTCTTCTGGTTCATAGGCGAGTGTGTTACCCACTAGGCTACTACCACCATCTTCAGTTTTGAGATTTGTATATTTTGTCAGATGGATGTAGTTTCCACTTCAATCAAATAGGCTAATAATATCTCAAATGAATATATTTCATGGGCCTTTTGAGGATTTGGGGGATGCATTATTGAACAAATCAATGACTCAATGATTCAAACCACTTCAGTCAGCTAAACAAAATGAATCAAATGATTAAAAAAATGATTTTTGCACATCACTTCTGTATGATATAAAACAAACCACACACATTGTAGTTAGTGGTTAAGTAGGATAAAGCTCATGGAATGATTTTATTGTGGCCCACATAAAACAGAGGCTAAAAACACATTTCACACAATGTATAGCAACAATGGATAAAGCAGTCCTTTATTGATGATGTAAGTCACAGGCAGCACAAACCATTCCCCTGTCCACCAGCTTCAGCTGATTTTCTGACACTGAAACACACACACAGCCCATTGATACAGAGGACGCTGTCACCCGTGTATTTGCAAGGCATGTTCAGTTGCTGACATTCATCTCAGTTTCCTCATTGTCTTCAGTAGAAAAGGAGGAGAAACGGATTTGTTCACATTCCAGGGTGCGGAGGTTGATCAAGCAGGCCGTCTGTGTGCTGCTGAATTCAGGGATGGTCACAAGAAGGACATCCTGACCTTCAGGCCCTACAGGCAAAATGGTTCTGTAAACATCTTCTGAGTGAAAGGCTGTTTTATGGTTTTATCCAAACTACATGTTCCAGATTATTTGGAATTGGGGTTGTAAATAACCACCAGAGACTCACCAGTGATTCGCTTTGACTGGTAACAAGGTGCATTCCCACTGAAGTACACATGGGGGCAGACATCCACAATAAATGGGTCACTCTGGTAAAAAGGGTAACAGCCTGAGAGAAGGGGGTGAGAAGAGAAGACACGACGGTCAAGGTGTTTTTTTGTTTTGTTTTTTTTTTGGTGGACATGACGCAGGCTGTGTGTATGCGCGTGTTATTTTTACCCAGCGTGTCTGGTGCGGTGGGGGCCAAGTGACGCTGGCGTAGGGTCCTCTCAAGCACCTCTAGGTGATCATCCATGCTGCTGTACTTCACAATGTCACAAATGTTCTGACCTGATGTGCCCAGGAACCTGCAGTGAGGAAAACTTTACAGTCAATCCCAAATGATTAATTACACCACTATGTGAAAATATTCAATACATAAGCATCCAAAATAAATACACATTTCCATGTGGAGGTAAGATTTTCACTCTGGACTCCATGGCACCCTTCTCACATCGGATGGAAAATTGAATATGTATTTGTACATGAGCTCAAAATGGTTTCTTTCTCTCCTTTTACAGAAGCCGGATGTAGGCTTTACTGACCGAACTCCGTCCACACACGCCTGATAGGGGTTGGTGACCAGCTGCAGGGTAGGGTATGGGTTGGACAAAGGGAACATGCAACGATGCAGGGGCTGCTGGGGCAATGTGTAATTGGTGGGGTCGTACTGGCCCGGCATTACGTCCACAGGGACAGAGGCCTACAGGAGACAAAAAAAAAAAAAAAAAAAAAAAACACAGACGCACAATTGTTTAAGAAATATGGCCTTTCGTAACACCATAATAAACGGAAAATTATTCTTACCACCAGCTGCACCAGCAGCTCATCCAGCAGCCTGACTGCTTCCACGCTGCCAGCCTGAGTCTTCTTAGTCAGGTACTTGGCCTAAAGTCGTACAGTGTTATAGGGGTTGTGCTGCACCGTCTTCTGCTAACATACATCTCGATGTAGCATCACCATGACACTAAAAAGGTAATATATGAATGTACAATAACAGTCAAAAAGTCTGGAATCGACTTACTTTGAGGCCTTTAAAAAAATTCTGTGGCAGAAGTGTGTTTGATTAATTTGTTTCTTTTAACTTCATGGCTGCTTTGTTCACGTAATCATCAAAGCTGCTACATGAGATGCTCATTAAAAAGAGTGACTGATAAAGTGTTCAGCATAAACCTTCCCTGTTGTCTAAAGTGGGGCAGAGAAGCCATGAGCGTGAAATGCTGCCATAACAGCAAAAGCTCCCCGCTTTGGCAAGAAGAAAATGTTCAATTTCTTGCCTTGCTTGCTGTTTGTTTATTTCATAACCTCAGATGGGTTATTTCATAGTCCTGTGTCTTAAGATTTGTTTTATAATGAAGAAAAAATGCAGGTGCATCCAAACTTTGGAGTGATGTATATACCTAAACGTTATAGTTTACTTTTAATATTTTAATACTGATATAAATCAGTATCAATACTGATTAATACTGATATATCAGTATTAAAATGCATATTTCAGGAGACTGTTTTCAGAAATGCCCCAACCCATCTCAACACTGGAACCCAGTACAATTCAGTCCCCCCTCACCTTGTTGGAGTCCTTGTTCTGCGTATTACGGCTCAGAAGGTTTCCAGCCAGTAAAATTCGGGAAATTGATGCCATACTGCTCTGTTCCCCCTGATCCCCCAGGTGGCCTGTTACCATGTCAACCAGCAACTGTAGCCCCAGCATGCTGTCTGCACTGGTGCCACCCAAACTAAACCCAGAAGCGAGCAGCACAAACCTGTCAGCGGAAAATAGACAAAGATGGGGAAGGTTGTTTTTTCCTTCCCACAGGCTGAGGCCTTAACTACAACCAAGACATTCTGCCTGTGCTCAATCTCTCAGAACTAATGGAATTTAAGGACCCAGATAAGGACACACACTGAGATTTACCTGTTGGACTCAAGTCTCTGTCTGGGTGGCTGCTCAGGTAAGTCTGACAGACAGAAATCCTCAACGGTGAACTTGCCATCATTCCTCTCTGCTCCCTTAACAGCAATCACAGTGCCTGTACAGACAATTTTACACACACAAACACAAAAAAAAAAACTAAAGGACTTATTCCAAGGTGCAATGCACATGTAAGGATAATTGACACTTTAAATCTATTATTGTGTTGCATTATTTGCACCGTTCGGTTCCATGTATAGCAGACCTCCATCCATTTAGCAAAATCTGTATGATGCAGTAACACACCCTACCTGTAACAAACATGGCTGTGTCAATGCTTCCTTCCAGTCTGATTCGCTGCAGCTCATCCTCCAGTATGAGTTCGTCTGATTGGCTGATGTATTTTGCCCGAGGTGGCTGTGGCAATAGGTTATGCTGAAGAGAAAAACTAATTATTTAAATTTTGAAAAACTGTGAACAGCAGAGGAAGAAATCTTATGTCTTATGAAGAAATCTTATGTCTGCTTCCTTCCTGTCCATTTATATATATATATATACACACACACACACACACACACACACACACACACACACACAACTCATTAAAAGACGCCAACGGGACTAAATGGATTAAGGGTATAAGAAATTAGAAAGGTGAAATTGATTTTCAATAAGAATATTCATATAAAGAAGCCGACGTGTAGGGCTTTGTATTGGCAAGGATGCCACGATACAATATGTAACACGATATGATTAAATCATCGCCTGACATTGCTGCCCACTGCTCACCAAGGGTGATGGTTGAAAGCAGAGGACACATTTTGTTGCGTCACTGTGTGCTGTGTATCACTTCACTTTCACTTCATCTTCCACAGTTTCGAAGATGCTGTGCATGACTTGTTAGTCACGTTAATAATTCAGCCAAAACAACATAACTCAGAACTAAATTTTGGAATCAATATGTACACAAAAACATAGATATTTGATGTCCCTGTATTGATATCACCACAATATTTTGCTGTATTGATATTTTCTAACACCCCTACTGCACTGGGTGGAAAATATGTAGACACTTTTAATATCAAGTTGAGGAACTGACCAACCTCTTCACTGATCTCTCTCAGGATGGATGGCTGAAGCTCCATGTGTTTGAAAACTGTCCCAACGATGACACACTGCTCTCCTATCTTCAGGTCACCCAGCTTCCTGATGGGTATCGGGCCACCTGCAAACCCGCAACAGGCTCAGAACATGGCCCAGCCCAGAACTGTCCTCACCGAGACTGGATGGAGAAAAGCGTGAGGTTAACGTTCCTCACCCCACATCTTCTGGGCCCTCTGTTCCAGGACGCCCCTCATCTGGATGAGGCGCGCGGCGTAGATATGGGCATACTGACGGTTGAAGCTGCGCTCGCCCAGCTGGAAGCGGTCACAGCATGACGTGTAGGAGAGCGTCTCCCGCTCAAACACTGGCTCGGCCGGGCCCGGTGGCCCCAGCAGGGTCGACTCCTTCTGCACAACGGTGTCCGAAAACATGGCAACCTGAGACCACACCGCATTTACCGAATTTATCAGACGCCCTTATCCAGAGAAACCTACAATCAGTAGTTACAGGGAGAGCAAGTGTCTTGCTCAGGGTGGTAGTAAGCGGGATTTGAACCTGGGTCTTCTGGTTCATACGAGAGTGTGTTACCCACTAGGCTACTACCACCATAGGTCACGTTCACACACACAATCACATGAACTTGCAGCATGTTATCCAACATTTCCTTCTCCCTCTCCATCAGGCCTCAGAGCATCTAACCTCGCACAATGCGCTGCAAATCAGCAGTGTGTGTGGCAAGACAGGCCTCTTCCTGTGACATAGATCATTAGATCCTACATTAGAACAGGACACACACAAGTGTTTTAAACACCAATGAGCAAGTTTAATCGGGGATTCTTGCTTTAAGTAAGACGACACACACGTGTGTTCAAATCAGATGAGTCAACGGACAATAAGACAGAACAACGTGTTAAATTAATACCATGACACCGTGTCATTTCCACTTGTTGAAATAATGGAGGATTCAACCAATTAAGACCCCGATTTATAAAACCCGAGAGGCGCGTAGACAGGCAAGGAAAAAGACCATATTCTGCGTTTATCATCACCGTCGCCTCGTCGTTTCGCACGAACGCCAGAAAGCCCTTCTTTCTGTAGAGAAACGCCGGAGTCGAGACGCGCCAGCGTCTCCCGCGGAATTCCAGCTGACCTTTCAACTCGTGTGCAGATCTCGCGAGAATAAAAACGTTTGCTCCGAACCAAGCGCGAAATGGCATAATTTCTGCCCTTCTGGGGGAGACTAAGATTGTATAACATCGCTGAAAACTTCAGCAGTTCATTCAGACTATATTTGTTCTAATAAAAAGCCTATAATAGCTCAGAATGTGTATTTAGCCACGTGGGAGGCATTGATGGCAGTAGCCCGCGGCCATTTTAGTGAGGTCAAAGGAAATATTTGATGCAATATTATTCACAATTAGTAATGCTCTAAAACACTTTTAGTTCATGAAATGTATGTCACGATAACTTGATATGTTATAATTAGCATTAGAGGTGTTAGAAAATATCGATACACCAATAAACCACGATATTTTATGTAGTGATATTATATCGTTACAGGGACATCAGATATTGATATTTCTTGTATACAGATTTACTCCAAAATTCAGTTTTGAGTTAAGATGTTTTGGCTGAATTATTTATTGGCTGGTAGGTGGCTGTTAAATCAGTGCAGCTCTGAAGTTCGTAGAAAACTTCTCAGTGAAAGAAATACAGTATGGCCAGTGTGTGATTTAATACACTCTGTTTATGCAAGTGATTCTCTTGACAAGCATAAAACATACAAAAGAAAATGAAGGAACCAGACAAAATGAAGCTTAAACTGCCTTTTATTAAGTAACATACATTGGAGAAACACATATGACATAACAAGGCGGGTTAAAACGACCAAACACCACCAGAGGGCGCCACAGCGCAGAGCTACAAAGGCAGACTCGGCAGAGAATGAACGAAGGGAGAGGGGATGTGTGTAGTTCTGTTGAAATATACAACTTTATGGCAAGTTAAAAGCAGCTTTTAATAGTTCAGTTAATTAAAACAAGCAGAGACTGTTCACATCCAATACCCGATTTCACTACTCTGACATTATATACAGTGAAAATTCATTAACGTTAAATTGATAAATATATAAACTTCATGTACTAATAGGATAAGATAAATCCAAAATAAAGATTTTTTAAATAGATACAAATGTATAAAAGAGCTTAACCAATCTTGATATTATATGGATAATCTGAATTTTTTTCTGTAATTAATCCCAGTTCACTCAGATACTGGGATTTGATATGAGGTGTTTAAATAATAAAAAAGGGAATGGGGCAGTAGTTTACATAGAAAACAATATTTACTCTAGTTCAGGCAACATGGCTGCATGTGGGTGTCCTTTAAACTTCCTCTGGTGATGAGATCTGTGTCCTCTGCAGAATCTATTAGCAAAAATGTTTTAAATGAAATTAATGAGGCATCTCAGGCATCCGAATACATTCAGCCTGGGTCGAGATTAAATTTATCCCCAGCATTGCCCTGCAAAGTCGAGATTGGAAATGTTGGGTTGAGAGCAGGCACTTGAGTCAACTAGCCTGGACCTCTGCTGATCCAGAAGAGCTTTGGGTTACAGTGAACCTGAATAAATAGCAGCATGGGGAGGGGTTTTTGGATTATAAAGATGAGGCGCTCTAGTCGAACATGCCCTTCCTGGTGGGACTGGGCGAGGTCTTCCGGGTCAGCCTTGGTGTTCCCTGTGAGAAGACAACAGCTTCGTTTTTTTCTCTATACTGATCCAACCAGTAGTTCCTAGTCTAAACCAGGTGATTAGTTTAATTAGCACAGCTGGAATTAACCACATGCGGAACATGTAACCTCATGGTACAACTTTTGATCTTAAAATTTGATATGGACTGTCTGGACAGGTAATGGGCTGGTGTGTGAGATGGACATGCAGCATTACAGAGGTTGTGGTGAGTGGGGTACACACCGGTGACTGAGCTTTGGAGAAGTTGACGTGAGCATACAACAGCACTGCAATGTCCTTGTGTCCTGCTTCCAGAGCAATGGACAAGGCATTGCTCTCATCCTACACACACACACACACACACACACACACACACACACACACACACACAACAAAAAACAGATGCAAACAGAGTGACAGTGAGCATCCTGTTAGCCACTCAGCTCATTCGGTTTGTTAAGCTTTTTTAAAGAAAAGTGGAATAAAAAAAATTAGCTGGAAGTGGGTAGGAACTCACGCTGTCGCTCAGCGTGGCATCACAGCCCGGCTGTGCCAGCAGCAGTTTGACAATCTCCACATGGCCATGTTCACTGGCACACATAAGCGCCGTGGACCCCTCATCATCCTGGATGTTCACGTCGGCGCCGCAGGCCAGGAGAGCCTTCACCATGTCCATCCTACCATGGCTCACAGCCAACATGAGACCTGTCTGGCCAGCCTGACCAACACAATTAAACAGATTTTTTTTCTTCTCCCCTAAAATCATGCATGGAAAAACCCAAATGTGATGTTCCCAGTGGGACAGAGTCTGACCTGGCTGGCTTTGGCATTGACATCCCCCTTGCTGAAGAGCTCCTCCACCACCCTCATGTCTGTGGGTGTCTCCACAGCTGCCAGGGCAGCGAGCATGATGGGAGTATACCCTGCCTTATTCTGTTGATTGACGTTGCAGACGTCTGTCCAAACAAAAACGTCAATTTGAGACAGGGTCACAGTGTCCTGTGTGACACTGTGCAGGCAATGAAGACACCCCAACCCCTAATAAAACTTAATAAAATTAGTTTAAAAAATTTGAATAATAACAGTTTTCTGGTTACCTGCATCCAGCAACTTCTTGACAATGTCAAAGTTAGAGTGGGACACACTGTAATGCAGGGCTGTGTTGCCATTGCCATCAGCCATGTTGGCGATATGCCGCTGAACAGTGGGGCACACAGCCCGGAATGCATTCAGGTAATCCTCCACCATGTTCGGCAATGCAGACTTCTGACTGGACACACGGAACCACTCTTGCTGGACAGAGTTCAGGCATGCTCTCTGAAGGAGACAACAGCAGTCACTTTAGTACATGGCACTAAAACTGTAATTCAGAAAGTGAAATAGTGAAAGTGGTTGTTTTTGTCATTGTGATACATAGAATTGTATAGCACAAGGTGCACACAATGAAAAAGGGACCTCAGTGGCACCTTAGTGATTCAGGATTTGAACTCACAATTCTTTGATTATGAGACCACTTCCCTAACCGCTATCACTGCCCAGACAAGGATGAGTTGGGGAAAGTTCTAATTAATCAAAAAAAAGTTTACTGATGCTTGGGCTATCTACTACTGCTGCTACTTATACTACTCAAAATAATAGCATTATAATAGTGTTACAGTAATGTTACTAACTGCACACTCAGAAGACAAGGAACAAATGACATGAAGACTTCACATTTGGGCAGGATTTGGTTTAAAGAGAGGGATGAACATTTTGTGGGAGTTCCAAAGTCTTGGTGTCAAAATAATAAATACCCTACCACCCCTGGTGGACTTTGGTATTGAGCATGGTACGAAACCTGATGAAAGAAGGCAGAATTAAAGCCTAATATTCAATTTGAATATTCAACAAATGTAGTCAATGGTAAACAACACAGAATGATATATGATAGGGTGGATAAATAACATAGATTTTAAGAAAACTTTTCATTATTAATCTGACACATACAAGCAGTGAGCACATGTGGCCAAATGGAAGCATTTAAATAGTGAAGATCAGAGGCCCAACAACTGAGCCTTGAGGAACTCTTTGCCAAATAGTAGCATTTTATATTAGTATTTAGTACATTATTATATTTTTTATTTAATTGAGATGAAGTAGCAGAAGAATACTGACAGCCTGTCACCAGCAAGAGTTTAAATTTGAAATTTGCTATTACTGAACCATATTCTAGAATCCAAAGCCATGGATTTTCTTTGGCCATGATTTTGAAAAATGTACTCATGTACTCCAAGTTATTACCCAATTTGATTTTTATGTGCTGTTTTTACTGGTCAGGGATACAAGAGATACAGACAGTCAGGGCGGGCGACACGAGAGCCAGATAAAACCACAACTTCTAAGAATGTTTTTCTATATGTCTCACCACTTCTTTGTTCGAAAGACTCTTGGGTTCATTAAGGTGGGTCTTCAACACGTTGCATGCAGACAACATCTTGTCACTCAACTCACATCTGAGAGAAGGAAGGGCAAAATGTCAAGAGGTCATTCTAGGACTGCCTAGTCTGGCATGAATCACTGTTGAAGATGGTGGTTGCCTTTTCTCACCTCTGTTGGGTGTCCAGCTTCTCCAGGCCAGCCTGTTCAGCACACCTCCCAACATCCACTATTCCCTCATTACAATTCTCTTCTGACCTCTTGTCTTCCACCTTCTCAGACACATCCTTCACATGCTTCATCTCCTCATCTTCATCCTCTTCATCCTCTGACCCTGAGGAGCTGCTCTCCTCGGAGCTGGAGTCATCACTCGATGTTGTTTCATACCTGTGGACATCCATGAGAACAGTCTGTACACTCTGAGAACTGAGAAACTACAAGCATCAGGCAAATTCCCAAAACTCACCCTCCATTCACACCTACAAATTGTAGGTTCTTTTTAGTGGTGCTGGAACCCTGGCGGCCATCTTTCTTTTTCATGATGGATTTCAGAGTGCTGTGACTGCAAGCCTGGCCTTAAAAGAAACGAGGAAGGGGAAAAAAGAATTAATGAATAAATAATACACATACACTTGTCAGTCATAACTTTACAACTGCTGACAAAACTAATTGTCTTGTTACAAGTTTAAAAAAGTAATTGCAAACAAGTGAATATTTTGTTCAAGAAGTTGAAGTGTTGACAAGCAGAAATACTTTAAGACTGCACCAAAAGTCACACAATGAATGAAACATAATGTTAGGGCTGATTCCATTAAGCATATAAGCACAGCATTTAATTTGTTTTAACTATCAATTTTGATGCATCGCAACTACTGATGTTATGATTTTCTGGAAGAAACTTTGTTAACATCCATTTGAGCTTTTAAAAACATCCACAACAGTGCATAATGCATCATATCCCAACAGAGCCAATAGTTTTTTTTTCTCCTGCAGAGGTTCTTTATTCCCTTTTACAGTGCCATAAACTCAAACCTCAAGAGCTGCGCTCAACCTCACAGACATCCCAAACATCTTAAGTACAGGCTTCATCCACCCAAATACCAGTAGAGCCACCACCTCTCTACTGGGACTGCAGACTGCCAGGACATGCCTTATACAGTGCGGGGGTGGAAGGGGGATGGGGGTGGGGGGGTCCTCTCTTTTCACTTTCCCTCCATCTTTCACATTCTTTCCCTCTGTCTGCCTTTCACAAGAGGGTCATGTTCAGCAAAGTGGTGATTAAGATACGCAGCGTTATTTTGACAGGTGAGAATGTTAGGTTACAAACCAGGTAATTATGAATATATGAAGGTACAGGCCACCAACAGCAGAACCCTCTGGAACTATGGGCATGTGTGTGTCCATGTGTCATAATGTGAAAATAGCACACAGGTTCAAATATTGCCTTGTCAGTATTTCAATGCATACAATGCATAATAGCTAATTAATCACAATAACACCAACATGGCCTTTCTCTCCAGTGAAGGGGGAAGGGGGAAAACAGGTTGGCCTCTTGGCCTTTAGTCGTGTGGTTACCGTGCAGGGCAGAGGTCATGTGTTGGTCCATCTGGGTCTTCTGCTCATCTTGATTTGACAACACAGTCTCCAAGTGGATGCTCATCAACTGAGAAGTGACCCCACCAGCACTCTGTTCTTCTGATGGCAAAAAAGAAAAAGTTCACTCCCCTACCCAATCACAGACAAGGTTCCTGCAGAGTTATGTGTTTATGACTGCAAAAAGTTGGCAACAAAGCTGTGTGGATCTCTCAGCATCTATCATGCAAACATCATCAATTCTCAATTTGCCCTGATTGCACAAGCATGTCTGGGTCGGTCACATCGGGGTTTGTTCCAGGCATCAGAATGAACGCATAAGACATGTCAATACATGCTGTGAGAAAAAAACATTCCTCTTTTATTTTTAAATATGAAATACATAGCACCTCTTACAGCAAATGATCCAATAATATACATCTAATTGTCTACAGCATATTTTATGAATTGGAGCTACTCAAATATTTACTTTACAACAGGGGAGGAGAAATTTGATGGACATGTAGAGGTCCAGAAAAATGGAAAATGACTGAAATTTACATGCAAATAAACACCACAAGCAAAATCCCCTTAAGCAAAACAGGATTTCTGAGATTTTGTTCCTCTCATTGTCATGAAAGTAAGCCTCAAAAATCAGCCTGGGCGGAAATACTCAGGCCTTGGCAGTGCTACAGCTGCCAGAGGCATTTGACGTCCCATGTTAACATTTGGCTTTTCGCAACAGCATAGTTCCTTATTTTAAAACCAGAGATCCTGCCATAAACATATGGTAGTGCCTCCAACAATTTAATCTAAATCCAGGTTTTTAATTTAACTCAACCTGAAGACTCTGTGTGTTAACATTATAAAACAAAAATATGTTGACTCTCATACTACTGCTGGCAATGTTGTTAATATTTCTATTACATAGAAAAAGATATGCCATCACTTATGCTTTAGCTCTGTGTTTTTGGAACTAATGCATGCCTCAGTGGATCAGTGCAGGGCGTTGCATAATGAAAATGACCCATGAATCAGCACCAGCACACACACACAAAGAAGCACCAGCAGCCATTTAGCGCAAGCTGCTGCTCCCCAAAACAAATGACCTCACTGTTGGTTTATGTCCAAAGCCCTGATGAATTTTCTGGGGTCAGAGATAACCTTGCCCTGTCAGATCCTATCAGGCATACATTCTCACTTTTCTCATACACACAGATTCTCACAGTCACATTTTACAAAGCTTTGCAGGGACCCAAACTTGCTGGCCTCTGTGGACACATGGGTCCTCATTGTAAAATAAATAGTAAAGCGCTCAAAATAACAATATAATGGAGAATGTCTTTTCAGATTGCAATTTAAACCGAACCCTTTGCCCGCAATCAACTAGACATTAAGATACTTGATTAATCATAGGCAATATTCTGCTCAGAATGGATTCTAATGAGCCACAATCAAACATTAAAAAAAACATTCAACAACTTAATCGAAAATTCTTACTTGCTTGGGTATTACCATTGGGATGAATCTTCACATGGTCAATGTTTCGGAGCTCCTCAATACTACCGTACTTCATGACAGAGTTAATGGAGGTAAGGGTGTTGACCAGCTGACTGTTAATGGAGCCGAACTGTGAGTGGGGTTGACCAAACGCATCGGCCAGCTCACTATAGTTCTCAGCCAAAAGCATCTGTTGTTCCTGGAGTAGCTTCTGCACACGTTCGATGTAATGGTCCAGCCCAACAGCAGAGCCTGATTGGCCTGTTGGAGTTTGAGGTGCTATGGTTGCAGCATCCCCAGTTGGGAGGCTCTGGGTCTGGGTGAGATTCAAAGGATGCAAATTGGAAGGGCCACAGGCAATGTTTCTTGTCTTCAGACCCACCAGGAAGTTCTCGTGAATGCTAGCATGACCAATTCCACTGTCTATGGTTTTTGCTGTACATGACTTGTCGACTCTGACCTCCTGTAAAGCTGCAGTTCCTACACCAATGGATCGTGTTTTAACTACTGCCTGCATGTCTTTCACCAGTCCATCTCCCACAGCGACCGTCCTTGTTTCAGTCACGACTGTAGCGGTGGACTTTTCTTCAGTGGTGACTTTCGTGTTGAAACAAGAGTCAACTAGAACAGACTTCTCAGTATTTGTGGATTTGTCTGTATGAGTAAACTGTGAGGCGGTCACAGACTCCATAACCCTCAGGTCAGTTGTGCTTACTATGTCTGTGATTGTACCGAGTGTCACAAGTTCTGTCACAGGACTTACAGTAACATCAACAGAGCAATCCCCACACCCAATAGACCTCCACTCTTTGTCCTGTTCTTTTTTGCAGAGTCCCAGACTCTCCACTGTCTCTTCTGTGTTGATGCCCATTTCACACACATTCGGTTCCCCCCCAACATTCTGGTTTAACATGACTACGTGTCTACCAACACACCGGTCCTTAACATCCACTCGTTCTTGTACCACCCAGCGCTCCATTGGAAACTCTGGACCCACTGCGACATGCCACAATTCCGGATGACAGGAAATACCCACAGTTTGTGTTGAAAGGTTATGGTTTGTGCTGGCATCATTGAATTCTTTATGGTTACCAACCCCGAGGCTTTGCAGTGAGACTTTGGCCTCCACTGAAGTACTGTACATTTCAGGCCTCGCCATGCAGCCTTTGTCAACCTTCTTCCTGTTGCCGGCTGCCTGCAGCTCTAGCTTGAGTTTGCCCATCTCCATTTCATGAGTGGTTTCTTTCAGCTGCACCTCCAGTCGGTAGATCTTCTCCTTCAACGCCTCAATTGTCTGGTGCTGCATCTCGATCTCTGCCTCTGCCTCTGTTGTCATGCCCAGCATGGCTTCAGTCACTCCCACTACTGCACTTCGCATTTCTCGCTCCGTTCCCACAGATATATCCCTGGTACCCTCCTTCGATCGTCTGTATATGACAATGTCGTTCATGTTCTCATCAGTACCAACCGCTACCGACTTCTGCTCTCGACCACACTGTCTTTGCAGAAGGTTCTCCTCGCCACAGTTGTGGATGCTCTTCTCCAGGGCCTGCATGTCAGCAGTGAACTGACTGAACTCCTGAAGCCTATCAGAGCTCTCTGCTACCTTGCTGTCCAACTCATTGATGTGCAGCTCCGAGCCTTTCAGCTGTGCCAGACTGTCATACTGCTCAGCACTGCCCACGCTATACGAGCGCTTCCGGAAAACTCCGGAGCCTGGACACTGACCACTGAGCTTCTGGTTCTTGATCTGTGAAGTGAGCTGCCTCTTTTCTTCCTGAAGGACAGAGATCTTGACCTGCAGGATGGGGATGTTCTTCACCTGCTCCTCCAGCTCCTTTAGCCGCTTGAGGGCGACTACCATCTGCTCACGGATCTGCTGCAAATGCAAAGGGCTGACATTTGTAACTGGCGTGGTCATCCCTGAGCTCAGTGGACTGTGGCGAATGGAGCTCCCCATAGATGATGTGAAGTAGGGGTTGTACTCATTATTTGTAGGATGCCCATTGTGGAAAAGTAGCTGGGAACTGGACGAAACCTGACTAGGTGCTACAGAGCCCCCAAAGGAAGAAGCAAGGGAGCTGTTAGAGCCCATGCCTCCAAAACTGGCCAACCTCCGGCGAGGAGGCTCAGTAGCAGGGGGATGCAGCAGCAGCCGCTCTTGCTCTAGACGTCTTCGGGTCTCCATCAGTGTCTTCTCCACGTGGAGGTTGTGTTGAGGGATCCGGGGGGAAGGAGGAGGAAGCTGCTTGGCTTCAAGGACACTCAGGTAGGCAGGTTGGGACTCATGTGCCAAAGCTGGCGCTGATCTGGTAGGATGGGCTGAAGGGACCAGTGGATTTCTAGGTGTAAGAAAGACTGGCGACTGCTTGCTCTCATCGCTGGTGGAGGAGGACAGCGAGTCGGTGGATGCCCACTCGACTTGGCCACCACTGCTGGAGCTGCGGGGGACAGCTGAAGGCCTCGCCACTTTGGGCTTCCTCTGGATATTCAGCTTCTTGATAGTGTTTCCTCTCTCTATGTCATCAACATACTTGAGGAAGTCCAGGTCTAGTTGGAAACCATAAGGTGTCTCCAGGTAATATGAGTCCTTCTCATCTTCATCCTTTTCTGCAGGACAAAAAAACAACAACAGTAAAATAATTAAAGAATAGATGGTTTGATTTCTGTCTGAAAGGTAAGGCAGATTTGACATAAATACACTTTCTAATGGTTGAAGATTTATGCTCAAGGCAGTGACCGTCTAATATGCTACAAACTTATTTTGGGTTATTTATCATTATTATTATTATACACAGTCAAGGTTATGGTCATGAACTTATTTACATGTCATACTGAAAAGTAAAGATGCCTATAGATGCCACATAGAGTCACAACATTAAGAACAACTTCAATATATTTGTGGTTATCCTAAATATGTTATTATAATGTGCTTAGAACATGTTTCGCATAAGAGTCCCAGATGGAGCAAAAAAAGTACTAAGAATACATTCAACAAGGTAAACACAAATTACATACAATGCTCAGTAAAATATAGCACAGTACAGAATAGCCCGCGTCTTCCGGAAACACAGCATGGTTTGTAGATGATTAGGGACCCAGGCACACGAAATGGAGAAGAACTGAGATCACAACTCCTGTTTTCAGAGCAGATTTACTGCAGAGCTGGCGGCCTACCGTCCACAAGAGAAAAACAGAGGTGGGGGTAGGGGCCAACGCGCACAGTGCAAATATTTTCCTGTGACCGAGAGGAAATTAATTCCACAAACAGAACTGGCTAACATTAATGTTTTTCACTCAGCTGAATAGATAAAGGATTTGTCGCAAAAACTAAAAAAGAAAAAAAAAAAAAAAATTGATTTCTGTACAACACGCTGCCTGTGTCACGGTCCAAATTCCATACCAAAAGACAGAATAGCCTTCCCGTCTGTTGCTCTCTAGGAGCTCAGCAACTTTCCAGATCATTAAGAGGCTACAGAGAACATTAGGTCTACATCAGCAAACACAAGACAAGTCCCTGCTGTGAGCGAGTGTGATTCTTCTGAACAACTACCCAAACTAAGTTCTGCAGAAAAAAAGAAGAAGAGAAAAGCATAGATAAATCTTTCTATACACAATGCTGACTTACCCAAGTCAAACAGCAGTCCTCAGTGTGTGTGTGTGTGTTTGTGTGGTGTACGGGCTGCAGTCAGCTTTCTGTAATAAGAACAAGCTGCACCGTGGCTCCCTGCTCACTCAGTTCCCCCTCAATCTTCGCTCCATAAGGGGAAAAAAATTCCACTATTGGTGTAAACTTAGCCAAGCTCAACTCTGTCTGCCATAGGCTGACTGCCTCCTCCAATCGGATGCACACATTCGCTGAGGTTCTTCACTCCTTCAAACAAGGCTGCTCTTCTCTTAAACCTGCAATTACCACACGTAGCCCTTTTGCCTCTGAAACGACCTTTAGTCACCCAGTTTCATCTGAAAAGTATCTTTTCACAATGGACCAATGGAGATAACATAAGACCACCCACAAAACAGCCTTCAATTTATTTAAACACTCTGTAGGTAAACACAGCAGTATTACTGCATACAATGAAATAATTATTGTACAGTCTGGCAACCTCGCGCTATACATGTCGCAGCCTTTTATCTTTATCGACAATCACACATTTGTTGAAGCTGAAGGGCATTGTACACGCGGCTTAGTGAGAGAAGGACAGAGATGTCGCCACAAGCTAAAACACAGTCCCTGGTACGAGGCACCAAACATGGCCACATGAGTGCCATGAATACTGGGGAGGTTCACAGAGATCCAATTATAATCGAAAAGTCACAATGTGAATCAGGCACAACAGAGGTCAGCATCTCTGAACCCCTCTTTAAGAAAATAAAAGCCCATTCACAACACATACAACACACGACAAAAATAGAGTCTAGATTACAATGAGATATCACCCTCACCATGGCAATTTCTGCTGGGTTGAACGAGGAGAGAAAGTCCTGATGACTGAGTCAAAAAGGTGTACTGCTGTTTGCTAAAGCCACCGAGGGCTGGCACCTTTAAACTGTCCAGATCGGCCAATGCGATCTGATGGGATTTACGAAACTTGTGCGAGGCGGAGAGATAGGGACGTCAATGTCATCACAGGCTGTATGAGAGCAAAGTGCATCTTAGCAACAGGGGTCTGCGTGGCCCTTTACTTGTGAGCGTGCATGAGATCACAGCACATTATCAAAAAGGTTGAAGATTAAACTATTATAACACGACATGTAGCGATCACTCTTAACCAGAACAATTTACAAAATTGCTAGTTACTGTCTAGCTTTGGTAGTAAGCGGGGTTTGAGCTGGGCTAAGTTGCTACCTCTGGATTTAAATGGGATCGACTAATTTATTGTGAAGGTTCACATTATAATGTAAATCATAGAGATTTCAAACCAGACAATCTGGAGGAGTTACTATAAAATGATGGGAAAAATTTATTTAAATGACAAGAAAATATTATCTTAACCAGTTAATATTCTAGACTATGCACAGAACCCACTGGATTTCCAGAAACAAACTCGGAACCAACATCCTAAAAGGCCACTAACCTTTCCCTAAATCCAAGCCCCCATGTCATTTTAACTGTCTGTGCATCTTTCCTTGTTAATGTATATTTAGACTGTACGTCACCTTGAATGTTTGCAATGAAAATAAGGCAGCAGACAGACATGTTTGGCTTTGATACAGACTCATGGTGGGAAATTAAGAGCCCACAGGCCAAATAATTATTCTTTAAAAAAAAAAAAAAAAGGGTTGTACAAATTCTGAATGTGAATGCACGCACATAACTGTGTCTTGTTGACACTAAATAAGATGGCATATAAAATCTACTTATGCATGTCTTTGAGTTACAAAATGCAAGGTATGTGGGGGTTCAATATCACAATCACAGTCCCAGTCCATGCATAGAGCCTCTAACAACATGAGTGGCTTGTTCCTTGGCAAAAGCAGACCAAGCCTTCATGGTCTGGACAATGAAAACACAAAACCTGATGCAAAAAAAAAACACTGGTAAACACTGGTCTGGGCAGAATGCACACTTTATTTTTTGTTAGGGAAAGGTGACAATCTGGGCTTCAATTCACATAACACTGTCTTGATGCTTTTTCCACTCTATGATCTTAAATGGCATGCTGCTCCCCCTCTGCCAAATACTGCTCTACCCATGTAATTACTTCCAGCTTGGATCTGCCATAAAATGCTCATTTAAAGCTGGTGTTTCTACTGTATGAGAGCAATTAATGAGTTCGGCTCAATTACTTGTTTTTAGCTATGAGCCACACAGGCTTGAGAATTTTATGCATTTTACACCAGCTATATAATGTCACAGAAAAGCATGATATGGACCCTTTATCAGTCAACAAGTGAAGTCACACTGTCATTCCATAAAGAATCAGCTGTCTGAGCTGAAACATTTGAGGAAAAAAAAAAAAACACACCAAACACACACACACACACACACACACACAATGGATAATGAAAAAGAAAATGAGTCTACTGGAAGCGTATGTAATGGTACCAGTAACAGAACATTCCTGTCCTGGGCTATCAGAAAAGAGGATCATTCAGCCCTTTGGCCCGGCTCTGAAAAATATAACGGGACATTTTGTAACTTTCTAGTGCAGAACCAAGCCGTGGTGCAGTTAAAAGGTGACCCTGGCTGAGTAAGGGAGCACACACACGCACACTCACAGTCAACAGAGGCTTTTCCCCCCACACACTGTTGGTATTTCCTGACCCGACCCAGTAAAAAAACAACGTCAGATGAGCGATGCTTAATTATTCTTCCTCCCTGGTCACCTGGGTGCCAGAGTGACACAAACCAACGGACAATAAATCCACACAGCAGCAAACAAGGAGCATTTATGCAGCAAGACGTAGTTGGGGGAGGATATAGCCTCAAACTGCTTGCGCACAGTCTTGGCACGTCTCACCAGCAACAACATGGACTAGCCCAAACCTCCCTTGGGACCAGACAACCAGAAAAGAATTTGTGCTTCCAGGGAATACTGCAGTGAAGATTTACAGTTTGTGCAGAAAAAGGAACATCACATGAGCCCTGCAAGAACCGAATAGTGAATCAAACACAGAAAACAGGTGGATCTACATGGCTGGATGGGAAATGCATACTAATGCCCCACTGACTGATATTAAGAAAGATTTTCAATATACAATTGCTGTTACAAAATATCTGTGTTGAAGGGGAACTTACATCTGAGCCTCAGAAACTAAAAAAGGGCTGTATTAGGGTCATGATTCTGTGGTCAGTATACCACATATCTTTATATTGGCCACAAGGTCCACAACTATGAGTAGAAATAAATCTGTCTGTATCCTATGCACACATTTTAGAATATAGTGATGAATATTGATGTCTTAAATTAATACTGATGTCAAAAAATATAGAATGTTTAAGGGGTGGTCACTCCTACTATAGCCTACTGGCCCTAAATAGATAATAGGTGTGGTTTTATATAGTTGGGATGACAATTCTGCAATAAGTAACTAAGGAGTAGCATTCTAGCAGTCAGTATTACACACTGACTTGGGAGTAAAGTACCATTTTAGCGCAGAATTGTGTCTTTCCATTGTACCGCCTCACCGGCCTGGATCCTCTTTAGCCTGGACCAGCCATGCATAATGTGCCAAATTAGCAAAATATTAGCCGGTTTAGTCTATTAGATGGTTAAATTTCAGGACAGAGCAGTGAAGACGGTCAATCAGTCGGAATGTCAGAAATTAGTATATTGATCCAAAACAATACTTTTGATGGCCTTTTCAGGAAAATTGCATGGAGCACCGTGTGTGTCCATTTATATATATAAAATATCAAGCAGGAAAATAAGTACATGACTGGGAATCTGCAGTATAAAAAAATCTCACATACTCAAGGCAAAAGTAAGGAATGAGGGCCGCCTACAGGTGTGAATGTCTAAACCACAAGCTCATACTTCGCATCAGGCTGAGAAAAGACAGACACACACACATAACTGGACTACATTTTTTAAAACATCATTGTGGCATTTATAGCTAAATTATGGAGGAGTCAAAAAAAAAAAAGAAAAGAAAAGAAAAGAAATTAGCCATTATTTCTGGCCGTAGCGTCTGGATTACCAGAATCAAAGTGACAAGGCACATGGTACATGCAAATGAGCATGCAAATCATGGCTCTTAAAAGGGACTAAAGCAAGCCAGCAAAGCATCTTCATTTATCTTTGTTGCATGGTTCCATTCGGTGCCATTTTTACATACGACAGACATCGATAACAAGCTGCAAAAATAGCACAGATGATTATGATGATGAGGTTTTACCTGCTGCATTGCCGTTAACGTGCGCGGTCTGAGCCATGGCTGGAGCTGCTCAAAGTCAGTTGCTCAGCATTTAATGGGGTCATGCAAATGCCATGCATCAGATCCAGCTTACCATGCAACCTGCAGACACACAGAGAACACAAACAAATCATTACACATTAATAAGAAACTTCACATCACAGCAAATCACCACTCCGTGTGAGAAGAACCTGCAGCGGCCGTCTGTCTGTTTTAAGACCTGTGGACCTACAAGTGCTTTGGGATTTTGACTGAAGATCACAAAACACTTCTGACCTTTAGTCAAGTCAATGTTTCCCTTGTTGGCGTAGGAGCAACCATGCAGCCGTGTGGCATGGACTCAACATCTCTGATCAGAGGTATGGACTGTGACGTGTCAGACGGCTTCTCCTTTTGGGAAGCGTCCCCTTGTGTTATTTGTGTGCTTTGGAAGGGGACACCAGTCGGCTATGAGCTGATGTTAAAATTAGCGACTGATGCTGCACAGGAGCTCAGAAACCCGACGGGGTTAAAATTAGCTGGCTCCAGGACTTCAATTCTATCTGTGATGAGCACATACTGAGCAGGAAGAAGACCCGGTCCAATCTGCCATCTGCGAAGAGTGTCTGCTGAAGGAACGTGACCCTTGTCCACTCTCACCACTGACAGTTTGCTTCTGAAGCTGACCTTGTTTAAAAGTTGGACAAAACACACATGTGGAGGCCAGACAGCGCTGGGACCAGAGATTCCAGCAAGAAAAGGGGTGGGAGAAGCGGCTCAAATACTCACCAACTTGTAAAAACTGCATCCAGCTGAAGTGACCGATGCACACAGGCACAGGCAGTTTGAAACGTGGATGAGCCTCGTATTTGTGAATTGAACAATAAATTAATACATTGCACCTGATTGACTAAGGAATGATGAATACTAAATAAAGGAGTTGTGGATTGTGAAAAAAAAAAAACTCATTCAGGCTTTTATCTCATGCATGGCCGACACCCGACATAGCACCAAAAGAACACCACAACTGTACTTAAGATTGTACATTACTTTTTTCTTATTATTTAACTGATTTCTTAAAGGAACTTATTTTTTTGCATTTATTTGATCCTTTTCCTTTATGCCATTTTTGTTATATATAATTTATACAGTGCAAACATGCACAATCCGGCCCCAAACAGTCAACCCCCTCATGTTAAAGACAGTATTAAGTACTAACTTGAGTGACGTGAGTACTGAACATACAAAATATTAATATTCACCTAGAGATGGCACTGTTGGTGAATAACGCATGGACAACATACAAAACACACACACACACACACACACACACACCTCAGCTCTCCACAAATAGAAGCTGCCCAAGCAGTCAGGCCTGCGCATGCCGTAGACGAGCCTCAGACACACACTCAGCACACGACTGACCGCTGATCTCACAGCTCCACAGATCATCTGCCTCCATTGTCTGGCTGTCACACACACCTGTGGGGAGCAGGTGAACAGCCTTAACACTGCTGCTGAACCCAGAACCACTCAAGCTCATACGGTCACAGTAATGGTATAGCGGCTACACTGTGAAATCCACATATGCCACATTGGGACTGAAATGTTTTTTAAACTTGCATTGGACTTTATAAAGAAGAAAACAGAGTGATATGATAAAGTGTGAGAGTCTTTCAAACAAATTGTGTGGTATCACACAAACTGTGACAAAGCGATACTGCAGTATACAACTTATTGCCAACAAGTATAACCAAATATGCTATAATGAATGAATAAACAGTGTGCAGACAAAATTTTTATTTATTTATTTTTTTTTTTTACATGCTGCCATATCTGAACCAATATTAATGTTCAGAGCTGTGCGGACACAGTGACAAACTGGTGTCTAAAAATCTAAAGAACAAAAATCCAACCAACAACGAAATAAAACATCGATGTGGCGTGGACGTTTATACGGGTTTAACAATTCAGCTCTGCAGCAACAGTCAAGTAAAAGCCCACCCAGTGCTCTTACCTTTCTCTTTCATTCTCAACTGTCTCATCTGCTGCCATTTACAGCAGCAGCAGCAGCAGCGTCTGACCAGAAACAGCCCTGCTGCGCTAAATCCTGCCTCCGGCCTCCACACGGGCCCGAGGTGTGGGTTACTGCTAAGATTAGACAACGGTCCTCATAAGACAGCTAGACACTGCAGCGCACGATTGGCGGTGTCCCTGCTCGGCGGCGTCCCTGCTCGGCCCCTAAATTGGGCTTTCAGGTGGAGTTGGTCGGCCCTTGGTGTCGGGGCCACGCCCACATCAGACCTCATGCCACGCCTCGGGACCAGCGCTCACAGGGCAGGTTGATGTTCAACTGCTTACCGCCACTACCTGCAGCCCGACAAAGATTCAGTTAAATCCGGCCACGGCCGAGCGCAAGGACACCCCCACTGAATGCTTCGGGGCGACAAATTACCTCGGCACTCCCCAGACGACCTTGGTAGCAGCAGGCCAGACGTTAATATCTGTATATTATTACTTTTGTGACCTACTGAAGAGAATCATGAGTCCTATGATTGGCTGAAAAGGCTCTGTGTGTGTGTGTGTGTGTGTGTGTGTGTTGGGCAGCACCAACCTAATCCTGCTCAATGTACGCAAATCATTAGCCGGCCTAATTTCTTGCTTTGTGGGTGTGCAATTCCTTTTTGCGCCAGATAACGTGGTGGAGCGCTGCGGACATGTGGGCGCTCTTATCCATGAAAACGCGCCTCCACTGCCAGGAGGGGAAGGTGGGGAGGTGGAGGCAGTCCGTCACCTGACAGGCAGCTGCATGCCGCAGGCCAAATGCCACAGAAACCTGCAGGCAGCAGCCAGTTCATTCAGGAGAGGAGAAGGGTGGAGTAAACACGCACAGGCCTGGTAAATGTATGGTTCTGAGAAACGAGAGGGACGCAAGCATTTTCAGCATCCCCTCCAGGGCGACCAGTGGTGGGTCACATGTTCTACAGGACTAAAACAAAAAAAAAAAAACAATACTTACTGTCTCACTGTCGGATGTTAGAAATCTTGTGTTTTATTTGTTGGAAATGTCAATAAAAAAAATTTCAATCCAAAAAAAAAAAATCAGTCTGAAAACCGTGAGCTTTGTGACTGACCCTAAATACTTAAAAAAATAATTAAGAGTGATTTAAAAAGACACACTGTTTCTTTTTCCACAAATACTATAATAAAATTAAAATAATTAAAATGTTAAATAAAACACTAAAAGATGTCATTGACCTTACCACAAAGTGTGTGTTTTTAAATAAATGACAAATTAACAACTTGACCCAGATTACCATTTCAGGGGCTTCTTATACCCCACCCCCTACCCAACGCTGGCTCCACAAATCCGATTTTAGAAGGGCGGTTTATCTGCTGAAACCTTGACAGAGTGTCCAGCAGGTCACTGTCCACCACTCACAAAGACCCAGCCGGGTTGTCAAGAGTTCACTTTCAGGAAGTTCCAGGATAATCAGTGAATCCCAAACCAAGCAACTATCACAGACGGCAGAAACACACAGCCTCTCTTTATCTATCGTTACCTCCTTGCTGAGACGTGCTGGTCAGGCGAATTGTCTCAGAACTCTTAACTGGGGGATAAAAACATCACTGCCCTCTAGTGGATACAGTACAAATTTTATAATATCAAAAAAGAATAATAATTCATCTGAGGCAGAACAGTCCTGTCTATACAAAGGCCATAAGAACAGTAATACCCAGAGGTCAAAGGTTGTGCAATCAGGAATAATGTTCCTCAAGTCAACAGCATAAAAAAATTTATTTCCCATATTACTGACCATATTCAGTCCAACATTTGGCATCAGATATAAGGTCAAGCTGGAGTTCAACGCCATTGTTCCCTGACTCCATCTCCCTCGCCCACCCCCACCCGTCACCGCCGCTGTTTGACTGCACTTCTACAGCAGCAAGCTGCAGCCATATTTGTTTAGCGCTTGAGAGAGAGGAGGCGGGCACGGTGAGGGGCGCACAGAGTTGTCACAAACACACACAGGTCATTGTTTTTTCATGAAGCATTGACACAAACCCTCAATACTTCACACACGCCCTAAGCCCCAATTCAGACTGTGGGAAAGAACCCAAAAAAAAAAAAAAAAGTCTTACATTATGCACAATAAAGGCAGGTATACAGCTAAAAACAAACAAACAAAAAAATTACAGCTTACGGCGCAGCTCATTTTTAATTCAGTCCTTGGCAACATTGTTAAATGGCTCTTACAGCACAAAAGCAGTTAAGGTCCCGGTGGTGTTCTGCTCCATGTATTTGCTCTGTTTCCGTGACCTTTCCAGTGGAACCAGTCCAGCAGCCAAACACATTCCCCTTTTCAATCCCTGCTCCAGCAAGGAGAGCTTCCAGTCCGGATTCATTCAATCGCGCAATTCTCTGAAACACTAAATTAAAGAGATTCAGCATCAAAGGGCAGGAAACGGGCCAGAGAGGGCTTTACACTCACTTCGACCAACCCAACCTCCGTATCAAAGAGCTCATCTTCAGCCATTTACCCCCTTGCAAACAAAAACCCTGATCAGTTCAGTTCAGGAGCAGACAAGGACTTCCTTCCGACCGGTCTAAAACGGCAACCCGCAAACAGGTTGAGAAATTCCATGGCTTGTCAGTCTTAATTAGAGGTCCCAATCCAAGCAATGGCTTTGTTTGGCCTCGGCTCCTGATCAACAGGGTTCATAATGGTGTTAATGAGAGAGGGTCCCGTTCTCACAGGATTATGGGCAAACCTTCCCACCCGGAACCCCGCAGGAAGCCCCTGGCCCAGTAATGGCCTGTGAGGACGGGGGGTAAATGCATTTATATCTCACTCTGTCACTCACACACACACACACACATTACGCAGTGGAAACCGGAATCACAGTAGGTTATGCACTGATATCATAAAAATAACAATTATGCCAGCTGTAATAATAAATAACATAATTATGCAAGACATTTCACGTGAAGTACTCATTTAATAGTGCGGTGGGGTCTGGTGGTTAACAAAAGGACTCAAAATGGTTAGGTTCAAAGACGGTTGTGCGTGATCAATTTATTGATTTGAGCAAGAATGACCCATATGCTGCATGGGCAACATGTCAACGCTGAAAAGAGAAATGGGAATCATTCAACAGAAAGATCATATCTAGTAGGAACACCCAGCATAAGCATACATACAAGCCACCCGGGCATATTGACTGAACCTGTTATAACTGTTACCTGGGCTTTATTTTGTACCTTTCCTTTACTTATAACACAAAATGTCTGGTTCTTAGTCATAAATGGCCTTGAAATCAGTCTCTATTGGGCAGTTTTGAGATAAAAAGATACTTCCCCCACCAGATGTCATTAGCCACGCTGTTTTGCATAAGGTTGAGCATAAGCAGGTTTCCATGACGCCGCTCCTTTTGTTCCAACTCCTATTTCATATTCGAACGCTGATATTTATTCACCCCCCATCTGTTGACCGTCAGCCAGTGCAGCTGTTCAGCCCGAACTCTGCCCGTGGTGCAGCGGCATATCGGCCGGCTCATCTCACAGCCCGGCTCTGCTTTAATGAGATGACATCATGGTCAGGGATGATTAAGTGGCCTTGTTGTCATTCAACATGTTATCGCGGCGCTAATCAGGGCCAGTGTTATCAGCTAAAGAAAAAAAAAAGTCACCATGACCGACTTACAGAGACGCCCCCTTATCTACATTCAAACTAACCATCTGGGAAGAAGGGAGAAAATGCATGGGTTCTATACAACAAAGGACCACAAACAACCGGATCAATGCAAAACGCACCGACTAGCAGCCTACTGTGGGCATCAGACACTAGAAGATTCTTCCATCAGGCGTGTCCGCTATAGTTTGGATTGTATGTTCTGGGCTACTGTAGAAACATGGGAGGGTCGCCATAGATACAACCATTACCAGTTGTATCTTGCATAACAGAAGTTCACACCACTGTGCGCTGCCTAAAGTTGTCTCCTAGTACGTAACACACTCATTTATGAACAAGAAGTGACCGTGATTGTTTTGTCATTGTGATGCACAGCAAGCACACGGTGCACAGATGACTAATAACATTAAAAGTTCTTCTCAGAATTTACCAGAAACATCTAATTTGAGCCCGCCTCATAGCGGGCTGCACAGAACAGTAGTCACCAATGCTGAATACCGTTTGTGGCTTATTGACATTCCAGTACCAACCAGTACAAGTATCTATTTATTCCGGTTTTCAATACCCATCTTTACTCAAGATTGCAGCCTTTGTTTAAAAAAAAAAAAAAAAAAAAAAAAAAAACTACTTGGGCCTACAGTTAGTTTACGAAACACAGACCAACATTTATTTTTATTGGTTACTCTAACATAATGAAGATCTAATTAAAAAAAACAAGTCACTAATAACCCCACCTAAGTCACAGCTAAGAGATTTGAGCCTCTGATCCCAAGAGAACGAGCGCCTCCGAGAACAAAGACACATAATCCTGTTTAGCGCTTCCTCGTCAGGACTGGGCACTTTGCACCCTAATGCCTCTCTTCAAGCAGAGGACACAAGGAACATTACCTGAGCAACTCCAGGGAGGCAAGGAAAAGGAGAAATTAGGTTTTTTCATTTTTGCAATCACACACAGCCATTCTGGAAAAATTGTCAAAAAAAATTAAGCTTAGGTGCATCCCGTTTCTGCTGATAATCCTTGAGGTGTTTCTGCAGCCTAACTGGAGTCTACAGTTAGTCAAAGGAGTTGTCTGTAGACCTCGAGGCACAAATCTGGGGAAGGTTACAGAAAGAATTGGGCTGCTTTTGAAGGTCTCCACTGGCATCAATCATCTGTAAGTGGAAGAAGTTCAAAACCAACAAGACTCTTCCTAGAGGTGGCCGGCCACCTAAACTGAGCATTCAGGGGTAAAGGGCCTTAGTCCTGGAACTTGAGAGGTGCTGCAAAGAGGAATGGGCCAAACTGACCAAGGATAGGTGTGCCAAGCTTGAATACTTTCCGGATGCACTTTACAAGGAAACCGTGGAAGAATGAAAGAATCCATACAAAAATTGCACATAAACGTGCAGTACAACTATTACAACAATATTAATGGTTGTGCAATATATTTTTGTGAGTGAATGGTGTTTTCGCACCCTGACCTGCGCCCAGTGCCCGAGTTAAGGGGAGATGAGGAGGGATGTCATAAAAACAGTCAAAACTAAGGGTACTATTCATCCGGGGGGCGCCACAAATGAAGAAAAAAAACTTTTCTAAGAGACCAGAGCGGAGCATGCTTTATTTTTTGAGTTAGTCCTTTTTATTTTAGTTTATTATTATTATCAGAATCAGGAAACTTTAATCCAGAAGGAAATTGCTTATGCTCCAACTGCACAGAGGGGAATACATACAATGTACATACAACGTATGCACAAAATATACAAGTGCACAGAGAGACCGAGAGACAGATGTAAATTTATAAATATGTATAGATAAATGATGCTCACATGACGATAAATAAAAAATAAAATAAAAATAAGCACTAAAAATAAGTATGTAGTAATGGCTAAGGCATTGCACATTTTGTAAGAGTTAACAAGTTAAGAGTCTAGAGTTAAGAGTCTTAACAGTTCAAGAAGCAACAGGTTTGTGCACTTTTTAAAGATTTTAGTTCTGTTTTTGAACAAAGGGTTGGAAACGAATGCTTTTTCTTATTAAAATAATCATTAGTTCCAGCCCTAATCACAGTCTGTGTTTGCCTGAGAAACCAGTCCAAGTTACAGGGCTCTCAAGTTTTGAAGACAGGTAAGAGTGACATTTCACTAACCCCCCCAAACAAAAGAATAAAAAGAGTCACTGTCACTGTTTTTTTCAATGCATGACACTTGAGAGCCCTGGAGTTGAGAAACGTTGTTCCCTCAGTTAGGATGGAAATGAGCAGCGCTCATTGTTTTAAAATTAGCAGTATATGGTCAGGCTCCACCTTATATTAGACCTACTGCAGAATTTAGACTAATTTAGACTAAGTTCAAGACATAGATGTTCACTTTGGACTTTTGGTACCAAGCACTAAGGTCAGTGGCCCTGAGCCGTGCTGTATGGTCTATAATAACAGTTGGAATTGTCCATCAGTTGGAATTGTCATACAAGACATGAATACGAATACTGCTGGAGTGAACTACACCCAATTGTTTGTCTCACAGATGAAAAGACAGCAAAAGACACCGGGCACCTCGGCTGAAGCGACTCTGACAGCCATGACCAGTCCACTGGGGAGCCTGGAATAACACTAAACATCCTGCCAGCTCTTCTCTGGACCAGTGGCAAACACACACTGACACAGAGACAATGACTTCCACCTTCCCCTTTATACCTCTACCACCTGCTATGAGTGCCGGAAATTTTGCGCTGAAAGCGCATATTGAATTCCTCAATTCATTAATTAACACCCATTATGGGCATGCGCTACTATGCAGAACATTGCTTGGACGAAGAAGCCAAAAAAAAAAAAAAAAATCAGGGAAGTGAAATGATTCTGAAAAATCACAGTGACAGGATCCAAACGAGAGCCAGAGCTAAAGACACAGACACAAAGGGTCAGATTTCTGTCCATGGACTAAGCCTAGAGCTAGAGTAAAAGGTGAATGGAAATCTGACCCAAAGAGTCATGTCATAAACTAATTTCACACTAAATAACACACTGTGAGGAACTAGTTACACACGATTCTAAAATGAGATTTTCAAAAGACAGTCACAACTCACATAAACACATTAATAATTCATTAGGTATGTTGTTTACAATCGGTTTCTAGTAATTACTGAAAAGCACGAAATGAACAAATTACAATTACGTTGTGGCTCAGGCTGAGGGGGTCAAAAGGTTGCGAGGCTATGATAACAATTGCACTCCTGCCAGCAAATAAAGTAGAGTATTGTGCTGCATGAAACCCCATCCTCCATGCAGGAAGTATTCAGTTATAATAACCCTCCTCTGGGGAACAGACCCCGCCATTGTGACCTCCCGTCTCCATTCTCGCCAATCAGTAAGAATCCTGAACTCGATCCCCTCCCTCATGCCGTGAAATGGTTGCATTTAAAAAAAAAAAAAATTCTGAGTGAGACTAAAATTATGAAAATGAGGTGGTTAACACACTCGCCGATGAACCAGAAGGGTTCAGAAGGTTCAAATCCCACTTACTCCCATTGAGTCCCTGAGCAAGACACTTAACCCCGAGTGTCTCCGGGGGGGGACTGTCCCTGTAACTACTGATTGTAAGTCGCTCTGGATAAGGGCAAAGGCTTGAGGATGCGAGGACTCTGCATGCCAGCATTGTGGAAAGGACCGGGGAGGGATGCCAAATGCTTAAGCCATTACTCTTAATTAGGACATTTTTAAGCGGAATGAGAGAAGTCAGTCCGTTTTGATGCCAAACACAGCGTACACGGATCGCGGAGAGCAGCGCTCCCACTGTTCAGGCCAGGCGAGCAGCTGGGAATGAGTTCACTGGCGGAAAAGCAGGCTTAACCAATCCATTAGCGCTGATCAAATTAGCCAGCACCTTGTCCAGTAACAAGCGGAGAGATGTGCGGACCCAATACAATACAATGTCACATTTACAACGTATAGATCTCCATCTCATAAGAGCAAAAATGAGGAAGGAGTGTAGTGGCTCAGTTCAACCACTCTACACAAGATTAAGGAGTGGCGTTGAGGGGAGTCAAGATGGTTTTTGGCAAAGCTTTTTGGAGAGCTGCGGCTTCATCGATGTTGTCCTACCATGGCTGTACTCACAATCCATAAGTGCTGAGTCTAGATCTGGGTGACTGCTTCTGGGGCCCAATCTGGGACCCTGGGTGCACCATTAACTCCCAACGATCGACCAAGCATCTTTGGGAGGTGGCAGGAAACCAGAGAACCCGGAGGAAACCCCATGCAGACATGGCGAAAGTCTGCACACCCAGATTTGAACTGACGATCCTGGAGGTGGGAGGCCACAATTCCAACAGCCGCAGCACAATGTGGCCCTTATGCAAATCTACAATTCTTAATCCTGGGTCTGACAGCTCTTTTCAACACGACAACTTACATCAGTTATAATTCTTCATGATAAGCAGACTCAACATGTTTTTACAAGGAAAAGTAGCTAAAACATCTCCAAACTTTGAGCACGCAATTGTGATATCATGCCAAAACTCACTTCCTATATTGGTGCTTTGCCAGACGTTACGACAAATGTGTGCAGCAAGCGGTGTCCTGTGTAGTCCTGCTCTCGAATAATATAAATAAATAAATAAAAACACTGGCACATTTTCGGTAAATCCATTTGTTAACTTTCCACCATGATCGAAACAGGGGCTGATGTTTTATAGCACATCCACCAATTTGTGACCACATCACGCTGTGCATGACGAATCAGCCACATTGAGGTCTGGTTCAACATTAAAGCCCTTCTATAAGCTTGCTGGCTTCATTTGAGAAACCATCTAAAACCGTCAAAACTGTCTTTAATCCAAGTAAATCCAGCTGACAGCTGCACACTGAGGTTTCTTTTGGGAGCGTCTGAATCGGGCAGATTTTAACCAGCAAACAAGCGTCACGTGAAGTGTTAGGCTGATTATGATTATGGGAAAGGTTCTCTTTACACACAAAATCAGCGCGAAGAGTTCCAGACCTTCACGCAGGTGGCCACAGCTGTCTGACCCGTCAACCAGGGCTCGTATCAGGAGCATGCATGTGTGAACAGAAATAATACGTAACCCGAGCAGGCCAGTTTGGACTGGGAGACACTTCTGTCTGAAACACAACACCAGCAGTTCCTCAGTGAACCGCGCCTTTGATAAGAATAAAACACACAGTCATTCTGCACACAGGACCACAGACGAGAACAGGTACGTGAGAGACAGAAATCTTTCAAATATACCAGTATGGCCTTTAACTGCACAGCAGAATCTTCAGCACAGAAGTTTGAGAGCCATGAAAGCAAAAAAAAAAAACAAACTCCGACTTGTCTGGTCTGATCCTGCCCAAATGATCTATTCTGGAATGTCTGGCCTGCTCCACTTCTAATTCAGTCCCATTCATACCCTGTCAGAAAAGAAATGAATTTGACAAAGACTATTCAAGTCAAGGAGACCTGGAATCGGAAAAAGAAGAGAAAGGAACACACTTCATGTTTAGTCCCTCTACAAATCATTCGGCCACTTCTCTTCATCGTGAAGATCTAAACACCCCAATTACCACAGAGCCAGTCAAGCACGGTGCCCCCAACGTTCCCAGGGGACATCTTTTCACGGCGGAGCTCAAAAGCCGTTTATTTTCTGCTGATCTTCACACCGCCACTCATTGGCCATGGCCCCAGCAGGCCTTGTGTGAATGCTACGTCTGTCTCCATGCGAGTGGAGCATGTCTCGTTGGGAAGGACGGACCATCAAAGCACATGGCCCCTTTCTACTCGGTCATTAGGAGCCCTCGTGAAATGAATGAATGGGCCCAGAAGCAGGTTACATCTACAATGCAGGAATTTTTTTTATGACTACCAAGATATCTCAGCATTTAGAGACAGGCATCCAGGCAGTAGGATAAAGTTTTTACAACATAAAAATGCACAGATATCACAGCTTTAATTCAGTGGCAATCTCTATGTAGTTTAAACAAGAGGCAAAGACAATCCCCTGGAACACGTGGAAATGGGTGGGGCCAGCCAGCAGGGGTGCTAGACCTCCGTAATGACAAACACTGAAACATTTTAGGTCAATGATGCATCTGGAATGTTTAACATTTTATGTGTAGCGCTTCTTACTGTTACTGTTGACTTCACACTGACTTGAAATCATGAAAGAAAAAAAAAAAAAGAATGATAAGAATTTAAGAATGATATAAACTACGCAATCTCGGAATGTGTTTAGAGGCAGAGCAATTAACGTGGATCGTCCTTACTAAAATTGTGCACATTGTGATGTAAATTTTTCAAGCCAAATTAAAAATAATTGACATTAATACATAGTCTTGCTATTAGGCTTGCCAAATGTGAAATGGTGCATATCAGAATGTGATATGTATTGCAGCGTAAAGTATAAGCTTCTATTGGCCCAAGCGACTCTCCAACGATTTGTAGCCCGTCTAGTCTAAAATCAGTAAAAGCCGCTCCGTTCCAGCAGATGGTTGTGATGGTGTCCACTCATTAACCGCCTCCCGCTCGCACTTCAAAGGCCGTGAAACGGCAGGTTTCTGCTGCTGGACAAAAGGCTTTTCTGAGCACAAAGGCCACGAAGGCACAGTAGGTCGGGGCTGACGTCATCCCTGACGGACGCTGAGCCTCTGCTCTATACCGGTTATAAGCCATCAGTGGTGGGCAGGTTCACTTTCACCTGCTTACCCCGGCTGTGTCACCCTGCAGATGAACATTTTGGTTTGTTGGCCTTCTAAAGGTCACACACACACACACACACACACACACACGTCACGTGAGCATCTCATCAATAATGTACAATGACACACACTTCAGGAGCAACACCGCCACCTTCGATCATGCAAAAAACGAATAAAGAGAAAGTTCCTTGGCATAGAACACCCACATTTAACCACATTCCATGGGGATTTCGGAGGATTACGGCCGCTCGCTCGCCGCACAATGACAAGACATTCCTGCCGGAGCAGTGCTCTGAGTAGGGCCGGACGAAACCCAATACGCGGTGGAGAACGGCCACTCCTCCACTTCCTATTCTGGGACAGGTAGGGAGCAGCAGACAAAGAGGAGCGAACTCTCCAAGGCAGACAGGCTCCCTGACAAAGGCAGCGAAGCCCCGATGTTCACCTGGGGACCGCAGGTCCGTCCAAAATAGAGGCAACCTGATCCCCGCACTCCAACAAGCCCTGCTGTGATCCCGCACGCAGACTGGGGTAAAAATAAAAATGCCCAACGCTCTGTTTACCGTGAACTGGGGCCGCCTGATCATTCTTCAAAGTGTCATCTTCGCGAATACAGAGCTTCTCTGCTGTACATTAGTTCATTTATGCTTTCATTTGGGGTCCATACGATGATTAATAATCAATGTGAGCAATAACTAATATTTTGAGCTAAATGATATCTGCTGCTGCTGCTGCTGCAAAAAAAAAAAAACATTTAACGGCAAAATATAATGCTTTTAGGCACTTTACACCCCAAAAAAAGTTTATTTACAAGACATTAATCCATTTAGTTTCTATTCATGATATAATAATATATAGTTTATATTAAAATAATTAATTTTCTGTAGGTTCCGTTTGCAATGCACAAAGAGAGACATCATATATGATAGTTCATGGTCATTTTAACCAATATTTGACCAGTGATTTACCATAATAAGACACATTGAGCAAAGCAACAAACTAGCATTTCATAAATTGGTTGTTATGATGGCCTTCCACCGCGCTGCACTCCTGCTTACCGACTGTGTCCCTTCAAAACAAGTCCCACATACCCCCCCAACCTTCCTTTAATCTTTTTAATCTCACAAGCCGCGGTTTAACAAGATCTTTATAAGTCTTGCCAGAACTTTGATGGTCTAAATAATCACTTCCTGCTAATTTCACATACAGCGCCAGCGTGACTAGGGCTGGCGTCCCAAAGAGTTGGGATTCTGGCAGTTATCACCGGGACGTCCAGGCCGTCTGTGATCGTCTACGCCGCTCCTCACCGCCGCGCTTTTAATCTGCGGCTATTAACTCTGCAGGCAGTCAAACGAGGCCGATCAAAGCTCTCCCGTACTTATCTGCTGCGACTGGCGGCCAATAGCGGCCAATTAAAAGCCCCGTCTTTACAGGGCCATCGATTAACACACTTCTTCCTCCATCCCATCCAGTCATTTTTACTTTACAAGCGCTGTGGGGGTAGAGGTACTACAAAAAAAAAAAAAAAAAAAAAAAAAAAACATTTCAATCAACCTTGGAGTGTTTTCTCACCCGCCCCACTGATGTTAGACCAGTCCCAAATCCACGCCCCGCGGACGGTCACCTCTGTGCTCCGAGGATTACGGAGGGGCAGGGAGGGTGAGGGAAGATTAGATTTACAAACCGAGCAGCAAAGCGGAAGTAATTTCCTCAACGCGCGCACACACTCTCGCACACACACACACACACACGCAGAGGCGCGCGGGGCTTTTATGGCCGGAGAGAGCCGGTGGTGACGGCGGCCTTTGATCACATTTGGCCAGTCTCTTCTCGAGAAGGTGTAAATTGAGAAGCCGCCGGCCATATGTCCTCAGCGGCTCGGCTCAGACACACACAGGCCTCGCACTTCACTCTGAACCAGACGACCCCTGCTTCGCACCGGCCGGCACCCAGTCCGTCGATCACATGACTATCAGAATCCCGCTGACAACAGGAAGTTACTAATTAATGTTATGCCGGCTTTCACACTATTCTCTTCTCTTCTGGTCTCCGTTGGAATAGGCGGAAAGAGGAACTCTCCCATAAAGCCATTTTTAAAGATTAGAAAATGATGAAAGCGGACATGCCAGAGATCTGCTCCCAGGCCTCAGATGTTCCCCACTCCATCAAGGAGGATCTGCTGACAAAACCTTTCGCCGCGACATAATGAGGCTTTTGTCGGCGCCTTTCGAGCCAGAGTCGGTGCTTCCTACACGATCCCATGAGCATGTGCAGCATACCAGGGTAGAAAGGGCCGCACGGAGACGTCGTGAAGGCCAGGGGGACGTCTACTGGACCTCAAATTCTCAAACCGAGAGCAGCATCACTGCAAAAGCAATAAACCAGCAGGTGGGAACCTCTGCAGGAATGCCTCCGCCATAGGAAGAAAGGAAAACCAGGATGGCGCAATAGCAGTGTCCATATGTAAAATATATATATATCTTCATATATGTTGTATATATTCGTTACATGTCATTTTAAATGACTATCTTCACAACACTTTAGTCACATTTACGTTTAGCTTTTGGAACGAAGCAAATTAACTTTCCCCATCATATTGCAATATGTCAAGATGTATGAGTACATGGATATTTGTGAAAACGCCAAGTCACTTTTTTTTTTTTATTTCTTTATTTTTTAACAGGTGAATACACCGCCGTGTATCAAATAGCCACCGGCAACAGAACACCTTGTCGCTTCGTCAAGCCCCGTTATTTACGCCGCTTGTATATACACGGTGTATGAATAAAATCTGCGGGAATGTTTTTTTACTTTGTTCGGAGAAAAAAAAACCCAACTTACCCCGAACGGCGCCAAGCGTGCGTGTTTTTCGGTCCAGGGGGTTCGGTCCACTCGTCCTTTTTCTCCGCGAAAGGTCGCAGGTGCGCGTACTTCAGTTCGGCTCCGAGCACGACTTGCCTGCGGCCTTCGCTTACTTTACTGCCCTACTTCACTTCACGGCACGACGGAGCGCCGACTTCGCCCTGAGCCGCAGGTAACACGCCATGCAGAGAACCCTCGGGGGCGCGTCTACATCGGACTTTACGGTAAATGCTGCGCTCGTACCACCGTAAGTACGGCAAAGGCGAGAGCGGGAGAGGGTTAAGTCCGAAGGCGTGGCGTAGCTGCGCTGTCGTGGTTTACTTTAGGCGAAGTTTATCATTTGCAGAGACGAAGAGTGACACGTTACACATTTTTGACCACTTTTCTGGAAACTGCATGATTTGATCTGTCCAAAAGATAACTGATTAATCTTTCATCAAGACTGACGATACTCTACGTTTAGGTTTGGAGTAACAGCTCCACTGTTTACACCGAACCATGTAGACGAAATATATACACTTAGTGGATGTCATATGCATGGTGTTTGTGTCACTTCACTTCCTATTTATGGGACAGAGAGGCAATTGTATTGGGTTGATAGACACACCTCATTTTGTGTTTTCCATGTAATGGTCTCATGTCTGCCTTATATTGGGGCCAATACCAAGAGACAATCTTTCTCAATGTGGCATCAATTTCAACATTCTGGTTATAAAAAGCTGGTATTGTCAGTAAGCCATTACAAGCTCATCATTGAAACAGCCATGACTACACAATGTCACTTAACAGACCTGGCCATGGCGCGCCTTCAGGTCGGTGGCAGGCAGTCAGATGTTGCTTGTGAACTTGGTATGTCATCAGCAGACTTCACGACAGACCCAGGAGTGGAGCCCCACGAGTGACAGACTGCAATGATGACCAGAACCTAAGGACCTCTGCACTCAGACATTATTATGCAACTGCCACAGAGCTGCAGGCCCGTTTACGAGATGTGAGGGTTATTAGTGTTTCCAGACAAACCATTTGACTCCACCACTTTGGCTTGAATGCCAGATGACCATTGCAGGTGACACCACACCAAGACACCGACGTTAACGTTTGCATGGTCTTGCAGCACAAGACCATGTGACCTGGACAATGCGGTAGTGGTCTACCGTCCTGTCCACTGATGAGTGTCGCGTCAGCGTTGCTGGAGAAGGCGAGGTGGGCGATACACTGAGGTCAACATGGTCCCCAGGGTTTGCTTTGGTGGAGGAGGTGCAACAGTCTGGGCAGGCATCACCAGTGGGCACAAAACAGATTTGGTTATTGTACATGGCTCAGTCACTGCACGCTCTTACCTCAGAGACATCATAGAACCCATCATCATCCCCCAAATCCTGCCAGCACACCCCCAACTTTCTGTTCATGGATGATACCTGAGCACGTCTGGGACCGGTTGAAGCAGAGACTGAATGATTGTACCCCGCCCCCACGTGACCTGGCAGAACTGCGTGCAGCATTTGTGGAAGAGTGGAAGGCATTGCCTCAGAACAACATCATGAGGCTAGTGAGGAGCATGAGACTTCGCTGTTATTGCGGAAAAAGGTGGAAACACCCTCTACTGACGTTGTTGTTATTTGGGAATCCCTGTTATTGTCTAAATGTTTTGGGTAATAAATATTCAAGTAATGATAATGGTGTTTCTTCTCATGTATTATTAGTAATATCAAAGGGAACTTTTACTTATTTGATTAAAATTCATATAAGATATATATGATTGAGTTAAGATGAATTCAGCTATTTAATAAACACTGACCTCTAGTGGCTGACAAGGGTGATTTTTCTGTGTTTATTCAAATATGATAATTTGAGTTTTACATTAAAGGACTACACACTTAAAATTTCAGAAACCAAAATGCAAACCATTACCATATTTTATATGGGATTGTCCTGCTGTCAAAGATTATTGGGAAGAAGTTCACAATGTGTTACAAAATATTTTTGAATGTCAAATACTTTTGGATAGTAAGATAATATTTTTTGGAAATATTGATCAAGAATGGTAGAAATAAGATAAGTATCGAATGAATATATTACTGGTTGCTAGTAAAAAACAATTACCAAGAAATGGCTATCACAGGACAGGCCATCTTTAAGTACATTATAATGGACATTTATTAAATGGCGAAGGTTACGGCACATGTTAATCTGAAAGTGAAAAGGTTTACATTGTACTGGAGAAAATGGGTTGATATTTGTGGCCCATTAGGCCACATTTAGTTTTTTAGGTAGCAGAACAGATCACTCACTGTATGTATATAGTTCTGCAATTATAATTGTTCAAGTGTGAATGTATAATTTTTTGTTAAAAAAATTATCTAAAAAAAGAAAAAAGCTCACCACAGGGCACACACACGTATAGACATACACTTCACTCACACACTCACAATTACGGCCAATTTAGAGTTGACAGTTTGCCTCTAGACGGCGGGAGAAAACTGGAGAGCCCCAAGGAAACCCACAAGGGTAGGGCATGCAAGCGCCACACACGATTCGAGCCAGGATTCAAAATCACAGCCTTGAAGGTGTGAGGACACGGGTGATGAAGTACAGTGGAGATTCAGAGTATTTAGTTTAATGCCACATGGTGGCAGTACTGTACAAGCTTGGAGTGAGGGGGCACAGTGAAGTTCCACACTCACCATTCTCATCATTGCAATAGATTCACTATTGTTCCATGATGCTTCCTTTTATTTTATCTCCTGGGTAGGAGATAAAATATTTCAACACTACTAAAATAATGCTAAAATAGCTATGAGCTGCCTGTAAGCAGAAAGTGCTAAATTAAACCTGAGAAACTGCATATTTAATTAGATCTGTACTTACTTCCTAAACTGGTGTATATTAGTTACTAGATAAAAACTGAAATAACTTCTACTCATGTCATGATAACCTTTTGACATTTTCAGATCAATGTATGTGAAATGCATAGCTGAATCTTGGCACTGGGTTAAAAGCCAGAATCCTGCCTGGCTTAAAATTCCCACGCTGTGGGGTCACATGGAAAGCCCAGCCTTTTTGCGGGCTAAATATACATCTTCTTGGTTTGCAGTCATCACAGTTAGGAAGGAAATGTGGATCTACGTGCATCCCTTTGCATCTCCAACGTGTGGCTAAATATCCTTTCAGGAAATGTGACAGGGGAAGGAAGATGAATGGCTACTGAAGAAAATAGTATAGTTTAAATAGTTTTGTTAACAGAAACATATTGAGAGGCCGGTCTTGACCGCTGTAATGTTAGATGGACAGCCTTAGTAACACGCTGTCAATATTCCTATATAGTTTATATGCATTGTCAAGCCTGATTAGGATTAGGGGTTGGTGTTACAGATGCAAGCTATAAAGATAAGATCATCTGCTGATGGACATGTCTTTTTTTTTGTCCAGGGGGCAGGAGGATGATGCGGTTGAGAAAACCAGATGTCCAACGCTCATCCTAGAAAGAGTAATGTTCTCGGCCAGACTGGACGTGCTTTGCCCCCTCCAATCGTGCATCCTGCCGCTGCTCAGTGACCTAGGTGTTGGCGTGGTTTCTCAGCATTGTACTCGGCCCTCTGTGCACTTCCATGCGCTCCCCCCCGAGGTCAGGAAGTCCTGCCCCGCTTCCCACGCTGCTCTGAATGAGCACGGCTTTCCACCCTCCCAGTTCAGGAAGGCTGCCCCCGCGCCCCCCGCCCCGGCCTAACAATCCCTAGAGGCCGTTAATGCAGACAGCAGCACGTTCACCTCCTTACCTGTGTCAAGCCCAGGCTCTGAGGAACATCTCAAAAGGCAATATAACAAAAAGCCTAATATTCAGAATGCATACACTCACACACACATTCAATAGTAATCAATTAGCAATCAAATATAGCTTCTGTAACATTTTACAATGTGTGGACTGAATCTGGAACAGTAATTAAGTAAAGAAATGAAAATAATTGAAACTTTCCACATTCTCTTGTGACCATGAGGCTTGACACTGACATTTTGAACAGAATAATGAGGTGGACTGAGGGTGTTGTGTGTGATGATTGACATTTATATTGTGAACATTCTAGCTGAAAGTGCTGAATTCTTGTAGTGCTTTTCCTGTCTAACCACAACCTAGATTTTTATTTTTCAATGTTGTCCCAGTTATAGCAAAACTGACTAAAGGCTGTTCCACGACTTCTGATCGGTGCTGCTCATGGAATAAAACTGCACGATTTGAGGGTTTCTAAGATCGACTTTCTCTTCATATTAACACACCGGCGCTCTTCCTCTGCTGCTCCCTCCTTCTGCTTCCTGGACAGGACAGGGAGGGTCACCGGCCGCATCCTCTGCAGATGGTTTCACCAAATAAACACCTCTCCCCGCCTCCCGCGTCGAGCTGAGCTGCTGAGAGGCGTGTTCCGCCGTCACAACCAATTCTTTCCAGATGCCTGGAATTAGTGAGGCTGGACTGAAAGGGAAGTTTCCCTTCTCATTGTTCACAAATTTGTCAAGCTTCAGGAGGGTCACCTCAGCGGGTCCCCAGAGTGCTGGCTCGACGGATATGTGGGAGAAGGAAAAAAATCAATCGAATCAAATACAACCACACAGATTAACATGAGTGGGAGGAGTGATAGGCAGGCTGGCATAGACTTCAAGGAGCCGTCTGAATCAGGGGGACCCCGGGAGACGGTGTGGGTGGGTGAGACTCCCCCCCACAGGGGTCATACCAAGAGTCTCTCCCTCACAGGACTGGCACTCCAGTTATTGCAAAGTGGGATGGTCTTCATAGGTTTTTTTTTTTTTTCTTTTTTAGATCAGGTGGAACATTGAACACGTTGTACACTTCCATTTTTTGGTTTCCATGAGTCCATTTTGGACTCAAGGCGTTGAGAGCGAACGCCTTGCTACAGTGAGTTATTTTCTGTTTAAACAGCATCTGCTGTCACCATGGTAATTTCCCACGTCCAGGACGTCAGCAAAGAACACATCAGAGCAAAACGTCTTCTTCCAAAGAGTCAAAGATGCCAAAAAAAGTTCAGCATTCAGTTAATTAAAATGATATCAATAGAACCCTGTTGGGTATAGAACACAGGAAACCAATCATGATAAATAAAAAACCTGTGAACGGGCCTAGCAATCACATCAGGGTGGGTTGTAGATTTGAGTGACAACCCCCTAGAGCTGCAACTGGAGTCTCCATTTCCTCTCTCCAGGGAGCGTGAGCTATGCTGAGTGCATGTTGCAACAACCAGCCACATGTCAGTCAATCATTCAATCAATCATTCAACCTTCGGCGCTTGTAAGAAGTCCACAGTGGCAAGGTGAGCAAGCCAGACTCCTCTGGTCAGCACTGATCAGTAACTACTATAGTAATATAATATAATAACTACTACTATCAGATGCTGCAGACTAAAGCTTTTGGTAGGGCATCAAATACATGTTTAGCAGCGAATATACAGGACACTTGTTTGCTTTCTTCCGTGGTCCAGATGGTCAGAACTAGCCCTTTCAAAGTCCTACCATCTGTCTGAAGTCTCCTAACTCTCCTGGGCCCTGCAAGAGAAGCTACTCCACGGGCGTATGTGACAAAACACAACATGTCCCGAAGCTGACTGTCCTCCACAGCTCTCTCCCCAGCGTGAACAGGGAAGCCAAGAAACGTGGAGTCATCTACTGACGTCACTCGAATTAGCATCTTTCAGGTCTTGGTTTCTGTGGACAAGGAACGTCCGTCCCTTACTGTAGATGCTCCTCCTGTGAGAGTACCGGGAGATTTCCCACTCTTTCTGGACTGTGTATTTCAGTGTTTAAAGTAGTTTTTGGTTTTTGACTGAAATTTCATACTGGATTAAAGACTTATAACTATAAATATAGAGGAATTAAACACTGCAGTTGTGATGGGAGGGGCAGATCCACAGATACAGAAGGCGGGGCTGATGAGCTCAGAGGAAATATTTACTTTGTCACAAACATTCTCACTCACTCTCTCAGTCTCACTCACTTTCCAAAACCATTTATTTTTAAGCAGGGTTTCTGTTGTCGGAACCCATCCCGGGATATATTCTCATTTACATACATTTTTTACATTTACATTTACGTATATTTAATTTAGTTTCTTTATATTCCCATTTTCTACCTTGCCTCACACACATGCATACACATAGTGTATAGTAGCATGGGTGGAAGAAGCCTAGTGGGTAACAAACCCACCTATGAACCTAAAGACAACAAAGTCACTGGTTCAAACCCCACTTACTACTACTGTGACCCTGAGCAAGACGTGCTGTGAGTTTGTGTGGAAAAAAAGAAGGGTCTGTCTGTTTTATGCCCTCCCCATGATATGACACCACCATATTTCTACAATAAAAATGCAGCTCATCACGTCTTATCACAACCTTGGCATATCTGTTTCCGATGAACAGGTTTCATTGTGGAAACAAAAACATTGTTCCCGTATCGATAATTGGACGCCTCGGATTTTGGGACCAGTGGAACAATGGCTGAGGTCATCACTTCGGGCCGTGTGTTGAATGCAGGGGAAGGACAGAGGAGGAAGCGCTCCAGCCCCCCCCCCCCCTCGCCCGCTCAGCTGGCACCGAAAACAATGATGTGAACCCAGAAAAAGGGAAAACAGGATCCAGAGACTGGCAACACCCTCGGCCTGTGTGCAAACTGCCCAGCGAGCATTTTGTAAACAGTCACTATGATTTCTGTTTTCGAACAAAAATTTGTGTGCGTTTTAATATGCTATAAACATAATTCTAGGCAGTATTATTTTCTCCTTTTTTTTGGAGGTGCAACAGTTTGCCTGTTCGTGTGTATGCTGCATGTTCACACTGGCCTCTTTCTTTCTTGCTTGCTTGATCATAAATCATCTGTGTACACAATCCGCTGATGTTAATCTTAAAATGTGTGCTTTCTTCGCATCTGGGCCGATGTGTTTGATTTCTACGGCTTTGCTTGCCCTCCCACAGTAAATACTGCGCCGCCGATGACTCAGCCACTCTGTGTCCATGTCGAGTGCTTATGGACGCCCCTTTGATCCGTCCCTATGCAATAAACTTCCCATTTGACCGTTTACACCCGGCAGATTGTGTGCCACCCCGGCGCTTTGCTTGTGCTGAGTTCGTGCGAGAGTGAAAAATGAGAAGTGGAGGTGAATGCTGTGCGGCCGCACGTGAACATGCTGTGCTGAAAAGAAAAGAAACGAGAGACTCCCTCCATAATCCACGCGTCACGAGCAAAGGAAGTGTGACGTGAGCGGGGAGAGAAAAAAGTTTTTTCTCCCGCCATATTTTTAGCCGCTTCCTGTTTACCTCGACAGCCGCTTGCACCTGGGCGCATTCGTGCAACTGTTGAATGAAGCGGCCAGAAGGCAATTTGTTATCACTGGCTCTGTTTACCCGAGAGCACAACACAGAGAAGGGGAATGGAGGTTGGTCGAGCTCGCAGGGGTGTGAGTGTGTGTTTTCACGGGTGTGTTTGAATTTGTGTTTCGTGACCGCAGGGCCTGCAGCAAGTCAGTTGGGTCCTTGGCGACTTGTCAGCTTGTGACAGCGCCGTGACCAATCTCATCAGCAGAGGTGTGAGCGGGACGGGAGGGGGGTGGGGGGGTACACAGGAAACGGCCGCAGAAGGCGACGTGACACGCCACCGGCGTTATTCTGAGCCATGCGACACTCGCTGACGGCCGTGGTGGGCGAATTCTGATGCGAACATCTTGTTGCTCGGTTACATCACATCCAGAAGATCCAGAAGCCTGTTGCCGTGCAACGTGTAGTAATGCGCTTAACTGAATTCTACATGCACGAGATGCACACCATGTCATCTGTCCTGCTTTAACCTTCAAACAAATGAATTAATCAGAAACTGTGGCCAAGGCTTCATCGTGGTAGTAGAGGCGGTAGAGGCGGTAGTAGCCTACTGGATAACACACTCGCCTATGAACCAGAAGACCCAGGTTCAAGACACTTAACCCTGAGTTGCTCCGGGGGGGGACTGTCCCTGTGACTACTGATTGTACGTCGCTCTGGATTAGGGCGTCTGATAAATGCTGTAAATGATGTAAATGTCGTGGATAAAGCCTGGAGTGGAGAAACGTGGAGTGGCCACTTCCTGTTTGGATTTTATTCTGCAGTCAGGGAACAAAGGACGCAGCCAGAGGAGCACGCATGCAGCATCCTTGTTAGTGGAATATGTGTGAAGTTGCTCTATGCAGGTTTGCCACTTCTGATGTATAGTTACTATTCAGACAGTGAAATTAACACAAGTGTCTTTGTGAGTGCAGAGGGTCAAAACAGAAAGATGTAGGTTGTGAACGTACGACACTAATCTATAATGGCTCAACTGGATAAAAATACCTGAAGTGTGGGAGTAAGTAAATTATCAGACCCAAACGGAAATTAAGAACTCTCAATTAAGCACATGCTGAGGTGCGGAGCTGAAATTAGAGCCAAATAAAAGGTGTTATTATGTGAGCTCATTATATATCAGTGATGTAATTAATGTAAAACTAATCCCCACTGTATCGCCACTCACAGTTGGCCTAGAAAAGTGAGTTGAAGCATTCATTGAGCAGACACTTTCATTACGGCTGCACCACTCAGGATGCAGCTGGGTATATTGAAATGTCTGATACCAATGCCTCTTTGGCAGGGAAAGCTGACCAAAACTAAACTAAAGAACTTCTGTAGTCACTGAATTACTATTACATGTCTCAATAACTTAACATGCACCAAATATTTGGCTTGACCTTGTAAGTTGTTGTGAGTTCTTCTTATGGATCTAATTCATCATAATAGTATTTTAATGATAATTAACTTTAACATCATGATCTTCAGGGGGCATGGACCAAGCTCCGGACCTGGAACTAAATGTCCCAGATTGTATATTCTCTGAGGGCTCTTTATTCAGTGTCTAAAACTTCTTACTACTAATAATGACTTCCTCCATTCAACACAATAAACTGAAACAGTTCCTCAAGAATTCAGAGTGTTGCCAAGCAACAGAGGCACCAAGACTGCCCTCATCTAGAAATTACATCAAAGTTTCAGGATGCAGTCTTTCCAACACCCACATCTGTATAACATGGAGAGATATTGACGATAAACCTTACATTTGCATGAGCTGGATGGTTTCTGCGTAAGCCACTCACCATACTCAGTGTACCATGTTGAGATTAAAGGAAAAAATGTACCCCATTTAAACTGGTGCAGTTTAATATTCCTTCATAAAAAAAAACAAAGTACTTTTTTTTTTCCATGATCCATAACAAAGCTGAATAATTGAAGCTTTGAAACCGGTGCTGTTCAAAGGGTCCGTCATTAGCATAAGACTTGAGAGGGCACCCGGATCCCCTCATGCGTCGTGCTGAGCAAGACACAATGTTCTGTTCCTAAACATGTTGTGACCAGGTTGCTAATACTCCACCGTTATGCAAGCAAAGATGAGGAATTAATGTCTGCCAGAGAGAGGCTCTCCGTGGTGGGTGAAGTGAAGTGGAGGTAGAATGAAACATTGTGAAAAATCGTATAACATTATCATACAGCCCATATTTACTATATACTTGTATCAGACATTTTCTGAGATAGTTATAAGTGTATTAACATTTACACTTACAATATTTGGCAGAGCTAAAGTTGTGAATTAACAAAATGGAGCACAAACCATTGAATTGGTCGGGTAAGAACATTGAGCTGGGGTGAAGGTAACGGAAGGGCATGGACCCAGATTGTGCTCAGAGTAGGGAGGTGCAGGTAAAGGAAGGTCAGTTTTCAAGATGATGTCCTGTGACGTCAGAGAGGTCAGTTCTGACGTGACCTTCCCTTTGACCCAGTGTTCTGGCTGGATGGTAGCTGGTGAAGGAAAAGGAAAGGAAAACAGAGAGGGCACGGCTTTAGATCTGTTAGGCTTGTTCAGTAATGTCAGTACAAAGGCGTCCACTGGATTTTCACTAATACATAAAACAAGAAATAACAAGTAGTTATCTGTATCTTGAAAAAGAAATACATTTACTGTGCTTCTTGTCACTGACAGCTCTCGTTCACACTACCTCCACATTCTTGGTCTAAACTGGACCAGTACGTCTCACATACAAACATAATTGGTCCTTTATGTTTTCTTTTTATTTTATGCAAATCTTAGTCACCTTACACTTACGAAGGGTTGCAGGTTCAAATCTCGAACTGCCAAAGTGCCACAGACTGCTGGCATGAGCCAAGCATGACTTTCATGGCTGCCCACTGCTCACTAAGGGCGATGGGTTAAATGCAGAGGACATTTTGTGCACAACATTTTGTTGTACACTTGCTCTGTATCACAATGGCAAAGGACAATTGCACTTTGATAATAATTTTTAAAAAAATGCAATAAAGCACAGAAAACCCACAGATGTTCCGCAGGTTAAGGCCCGAATCTGTAATGCTGTGACTTTGGGCTGCAGCACATCAATGTTCTCCTCCGCGGCAGTCAGTCTGGCCCATGCTTCAGCCAGTAATTTCCCAGAAATTACCTGAATGAACCCTCGAAGAAATGTATGCTTAGAATGTAGGACTACTGTGCCCAACATTGTGCTCTTTTCATTTCTTTGAAATCTTTTTAATGGTCCGGTCTAGAAAAGAAAATACTTCTCTCCCTGCATTCAGGCAGAGAGTGACCTAACACCCCGCTGTGGGTCTGCACGCACGGCCACTGAGTCGTGGAGGTACCTGCTGAGGTGCCTGTACATGCCCAGGGTAGGTTCCATCATACAGTATTCCTGAGTTGAGTGAGTAGCACTTCAAGCTAAAGAGTGTCTGATCAGGAAACGCTCCTTTTTAGAGCCGTGTGATTAGGGCTTTCAAGTCATGCAGGGGAGAATTTCTGTGTTTACAACACTTATGCAGCATGCTCATCGGCGCGTCTCTTCAAATGCACTCTTCCTGTTCCGACCACCTCCACACTCCACACAGTGACTCACCGTTGTCCATCTTTGGCTTCATCCGTGTTCTGCCTCGTCTGAGCCTCTCACCACACAGTCCTGCTTACGTCCCCGTGGCAAATCACGGAGCGGAGTGCCAGATTTTTTTACTTCCTGTTACTGCTGCGAGACCCCTACTATCTTCAGATCATGCCCACCATCAATGACCCATTGTGCTCAAAACCACCACAGGTCTTCTCTGCATCATTGCCATTTCCTCATCTTAGGGAATCCCTGGCATTTTTTAAAACAGGAATCAGACTAGGCACTAGAACATGGTGACCTTTGACTTAAAAAAAAGGATTTAGAGCCACATTGCATGTTAATATTTTAGGAACATGAGGCGCCTGTCCCTACTGTGTTAGAACAGCATTTGGCATATCCTTAATATTTTAATTGAAATCCCTGTTTGATTCACTAGGACCCGAACTGTTGATATTATTCACTTGACAACTCTGCCCCCACCCAGCCCTTCTTTAAGCAAATGTTCGTGAGAGCTGATACGTGAGAAGTATTCCCTAAAGAGGACGGTTTTTAGCTATTCAGCCATTCAAACATTTAGTGGAATATCATTCCACCACCTAGGAGCCAAGAAGAGTCTAGATGAATGCCTTCCAAGAGCCTTGAGTGTGAGTGCTGGAGGGTCGGAGATCGAGGTGCAGAGTGAGGAGCGACGAGCGATCTGATTTAGGAGGGTGCTGACCCTTTCTTGGCTTTGTAGCATCAGTACTTTGAATCTGTTGCAGGAAGCCAGTGTAGGGAATGCAGCATTGGAGTGGTGTGGGAGAATTTGGGAAGGTTGAAAACAAGCCGTGCTGCAGCGTCCTGGATTAACTGGAGAGGTCGGGTAGTCCTAAAACGAAGACCAGCCAGGAGTGAGTTACAGTAGTCCAGTTTGGAGATGACCAGAGACTGGACAAGTCCTGAATGTAGCACTAATGTATGTAATCACCCTTATTGTACTGCGCAGCATCAAGTTCACTGTGAAGGTGTTCACATAAAAATAATTATGGCATAAGTCTGTCTTTCCTCATGCCTACCATGAACAAGGCCAGCAGATGACCTGACAATGGCAGACTATAATAAACACACCCTTTCCCCCCTCAGACATGGACAACACTGACTGTGCTTGACCATTTCACACTGATAAGGTAAAACAGATAAAGTAAGGTGCTTCTAACCCACAAATCACAGACTGGCCTTCACATGGAAGGATGTATAACCAGGTCCATATCCAGCTGAACCATGGTGCACCTGTGCAGGAAGACCTGGAAGAGCGAGCCGCTTCCCCTCCCTTCCTGCTGAAAGGAGCAACAAATGCATCCTGCTGAGGGCGCAGGAGAATAAATAAATATCCCTGCGAGCTGCGAGGAAGAGTGGGCTGAAATGGAAACTTTGCTTTTGTGTATCATGTATATCAATGAAAAGGGTTGTTTTTAATTGAAAAAATCACAAAACAACAGTTGATTGTTAATTGTAAAACTAATATTCTGTTTTATCTGATTACAAAATAGAATAAGGTTGAAATAGATCCATTTCATGTTATTCATTTGAAGAATTAATCATTAAAAGGTTTTTAATCCATATGCTACGTAGACTTTTTTTTCATAATTTCTGCTTTTGTATGTTCTTATAGCCATCTAGCTAATTTACATTTACACATTTGGCAGATGCCCTTATATATATTACCTTTATTATACTATTTGAACTTATGTGGCCTGATTAGATGTGCACAGTCAGAGCCCAGTCCTAAAAATCTGTGGACACGTTTGGAACACTTTTGGTAGAAAGAGAAAAACAAGCCAAAATGTGTCATCCTAATGGACTCTTACCCTAGAGTACTGAATGTTGTAATTTAATCAAAATGTGCTTCAACCAAGTAGTAGTTTAAGGATGTGCACATTTATGCAAAACACTTGTTGTACGTTTTACTTTTCTTTTGTTCAACTAAATTGTGCATGTTAAAAGTTACATTATAGGTCTGTATTTTACATCACAAAACATTTTTACAGTACACACCTTTTATATCCACTGTATGGCGATCTAAAGTAATGGATGTGCAGTACAGGCCAAAAGTTTGGACTCACCTTCTCATTCAATGTGTTTTCTTTATTTTCATGACCATTTACATTGGTAGATTCTCACTGAAGGCATCAAAACTATGAATGAACACATGTTATGTACTTAACAAAAAAAGGTGAAATAACTGAAAACATGTTTTATATTCTAGTTTCTTCAAAATAGCCGCCCTTTGCTCTGATTACTGCTTTGCACACTCTTGGCATTCTCTCGATGAGCTTCAAGAGGTCTTGAAGGAGTTCCCAGAGGTGTTTAGCACTTGTTGGCCACTTTGCCTTCACTCTGTGGTCCAACTCACCCTAAATCATCTGGATTGGGTTCAGGTCTGGTGACTGTGGAGGCCAGGTCTCCACTTTTTGCTAAGTACATAACTCCACATTTGTTCTTTCATAGTTTTGATGACTACAGTGAGAATCTACCACCGTAAATGGTCATGAAAATAAAGAAAACACATTGAATGAGAAGGTGTGTCCAAACATTTGGCCTGTACTGTATCTGCATTCATCTGCATGGTGTGTCTGATTCTGTTCTTTGACTAGTGTTGTACATACCAACACTCTATACTGTACTGCAGCAGATAGCAGCACGTCCACCCAGCTGCAGACAGAATGGAGAGAGAAAGGGAGGGCCTGCGAGAGAGACGATGATGATGAGACTCATTGTTTTGTCATTATGCTGAGAAGCTTTTTGTCGGCAGCCCTCTCTGAGATCCTCCTTGCGTCATTTGTGACACCTGTTTCCTGCCCCCTCGCCACGCTTCTGCATGACCCCTCATCCTCCCACGCCTCACGGAAACAGCTCAGCCCTGCGCCGCTTGTGCTCGTGCCTGGTTGCGCAGGGAGCTTGCTGATTCACTGCCCATAGAGAGAATAGAGAGAGAGAGAGAGAGAGAGAGAGAGAGAGGCAGGAAACCTGAGGAATACAAGGCACTCAGTGCACACACCCACACAGTCTAAAATAATTCCTTAAATTTAGGCGTGTGCAATAATTAAACCAAAGTTTTTTTTTTTTATAACCTAGTGGCAGGAAATAATCAATAATATGAGCCCAAATATGCAGGCACTGCACTCTTTACGTTGGTGTGCTGTGTTAATTAGGGGGGTTACGTGCAGAGAAACCTAAGTGCACATCTGTCCTGAGGAGGATGGCGTCCCCAAAGACAAGACAGGGCGTCTGTCTGCACAGCGATGCAGCAGCCTGACTTTTCAGGGTGTTTCAGAGTGGTGAGTCACAGCCGACAGCGAGAGTGAGGATGCGCTACAACACGACTTACCCCAACACATCTGCCTGCGGTAATCTGAGCAGAGAGCTGAAATCCTACTGCCTTATCACCGAGAGCAGACATCGTCAGCAGCGGCCAGACGGATGGGAGGAACAAGTGTCTGAGTAGAAGTCATGTATGATTCTGGGTCGTGATTCATACGTTACATAATGGACTCTGAGTTCATGCAGAAGTCCCACAGCAAACTGGCTTCTGCCCCGCATTTATTTTCCAAAACATTCTATTTAGGTCAGGGTCACACTGTCACCAAGTGATGTTTGGGCACAAGGCAGGAAGGCAGCCCAGGCAAGATGCCAGCCCATTGTAAGATGAACACACACCAGGGCCGACGTAGCACTGCAGATTCAGCGAACCTGCACATCCTCGGGTCATGGGAAGAAACTGAAACGCACACGGCTCACCAAAACTTGTGGAATAGAGCAGAAAACCATATCCAGAGCGACTTACAATCAGTAGTTACGGGGACAGTCCACCCTGGGGACACTCAGGGTTAAGTGTCTTGCTCAGGGACACGATGGCGGATTGAGCCTCTGACTTTTCTGGCATGTGGACTGGGCTCCTGGCACCCTGCACACTGCATGTCACCTGCAAATCAGAACATTCAGCACATGCAGACTGACATCGGCGGGCCCTTCCACGCGGCGAGTCACGACCGCTGCGGGCGCGTGCGGCAGACACTCGCGATGAGAGCTCACGCTTGGCCGAGACGTGCTGGGGTTTGTTCTTTTCTCTGGAGCGAGGTCATTAAGCTGTAAAACCACAGCCGCTTTCCTGACATGTCTGTGCAAAATCTGCTTGCTTTTTAAAAAAAAAAATCCCTTTCTGTTTTTGTTTAGACCTTTGGACATCTGCCACATTCTTGTCCTTGTAAGATGTCAGGAGAAGATCTCATGTGGTTGCAGAGGCTATTGTTCCTTCACCGTTATTTTTTTCTTTTCTTTCTCCACGGGGAAGGACATAGGATGTCCACACGGATGTCTGCTTGATGGTCCTTGGTGTAAATATAGACAGTCGTTTGAGTGCCACACTGTTCCACAGGGTTTGCTCATGCTCACCACATACCATGCAAATGAAATGATTTGAAATCTACACCAATCAGAACACTGAGGATCTGGTGAACAGCTGGTTCTTGAAGTTGATGTGTTGAAGATGTTTAAAGATCATGCTAACTTTGATTTTAGCAAGAAGAGCTGAGGTGTTCCTGGTGTGAAGTGATTAGTGACCAGTGACAGGATCATAGGCACCAAAGACTCACTGGAGTCCGATCGTACAGACCACACACTGTAACCCAGCTCTGGAAAGGGCAGTGTAGCTGCAGGCCTCATGCAGAACAGTGAGTGGGTGCTTGTTGTGAGCCAGCAGGAGCCGTGCACATTCTGGGCGATGTTCTACTGAAGTGTTCGGGATTAAGACACAGTCTCACTGCTTAAATAACAGTAGACACATCTGGTCACTAGTGCACCACCATAACCACGCATTTCTGTGCCAGTTGTGGACATGGACTACTGGCCCCACCCCGACCCGGGTCTCGCCAATCTAAAGATGGACTCACGACTCTGGGCACCATCGGCATGGACAATCTTACACTCATGGCTCTTGTTAACCCGGTGTTAACAGTAACACTGCACTCTTGCTACTCTGAATCACTCCTTTCCAGGGTTTATACCAGGTTTTTTTTTCTCCGTGTGAGTCATCCTGGGGAGTTGTTCCTTGTGTCCAGAGTGGTTCTAAGTATGAGGGCTGTCATCTGCAGTGGTTGTTTTTCACATGGCGAGCCGCCTAATGACATTTACATTTACAGCATTTATCAGAGGCCCTTATCCAGAGCGACTGGTTGTTGTTGTAGAACTAAAATAATTCACACTAGAGGTCTTTAAAAGAGTCTGAGATTCACTGTGTTTCACCTTTTATTATACATTATAAATAAATGTTTTTAATGTCTTGGTACCTTTAGAGGTCTTGAGTCCCGGTCACAGAGAGATGAACCCACTCTGAATTTGTTTTAATGTTGCTCCTCATTTGAGTAAATGCATCTATTTACGTGATATCTACCGGCTGCATAATCATCTTCACATATCTCTGTCCTCACTGTTTATTTGCAGCCTTTGAAAAAAAAGAATATGATAGAAACACATGCTTTCAGGCCTTTTTATGAATAATCCCTTTGTCAGTTTGGGATTTCCACCAAGACACTGCCTGCTGACCTCAGGCTCTCTCATTGACCAGAGGCAGCATGTGCACTTAATGCAATTATACTGTGAGCTCTCTGACCATGTCTCTCCCAGTAATGAAATGTCATCACCCCTTTAGGATGGTTTGAAGCTTTCAGTACCTGCGGGAAAAGACGTCAGAGCTCACAATAGCATTTCAGGTGGTATTTCTCTGAACTCAGAGGATTAATGTTGATTGCAAAGTTCAAAGAATGAAGTCTTGACAGTAACAGCAACATGATGTGACTCCATGATATTTGTCTTTACGATGGTGTTAACACAGCTCTGACCCTCATCAATCATCATTCATGACAAAACCATGACTGAATTTTTTTATACTTTATTAATCCTGAAGGAAATTGCTTCTCTGCTTTTAACCCATCAGCCTTGGTGATCAGTGGGCAGCCCAAGGAGCAGTGTGTGGGGATGGTACTTTGCTCAGTGGCACCTCAGTGGCACCATGGCAGATCAGGATTCAAACCCATAAGTCACAAACAAGTTATGACTTTATAAATAATGATAATTGGTCATTTTGTTGGATAATGTTTCATTTCATATATTAACTCGGGCTGAAAACTAACAAATGGCAAGTAATAAATCGTGATTAATCATGAATAAAGGTGCTTGCCATTCACTTTGAATGGGATGGAGTCATGTGCTGCCAAACTGAATTTTGGGTCTGTCATTTCGCAATGCTTGCATCTGAAAGGGACAAAATGTTGTAATACAGAAGTGCCAGCCAATAAAGTCTATTTGACACGTTGGCCAATGTTGTCACAAGTGAAAAACAATGTTTGGTTGCTGCTCCTGTGCTCCATGTGTAGCAGACACACCCACTATCAATCATTGACATGGAGTGTATGTGTGAGCATTACAGTAAAACAATTGCAGCTCATCTCACTTATTTTAACATGTTAAATATTTACAATTAATCCAAGCGAGTAACATGTTCAGTTTGAAAGCCTTAATATTAACACTACTTTGCTATTAACAGATTCTCAGTTTCAATCAAAATTTGATTAGAAATCTAGCCTATACTAAAACCACAATTTGATGAAAGAGAAATAAAATTAAATGCTTAACACCATGCAGATTTTTTCTTTACAGTTTTTGCATGAGGGCCATCGTTTTTGAGAAGCTGGAACAGCTTGGTGACATCATGAACGTGAACACGTGGTGTACGAGGACAGAGGCCAGGTCTCCGCTCAGTGAGGTTCACACTCTGCTCAATAATCCCTACACCACTCTCCAGCACACTTTTACACTCCGCACAAGTCATCACAGATGTCACTTCTTTAGTGGAAATATGGCAGCCCGGATGAATGAACTAAATTTGGAAGAGGAGCAGGAAGGGGAGATTGAAAGCCAGCATTTGCCTGTGTCTTCCTTTTTTCCACTACAGGAAATTGGTCAAGTCCAAAGGCGATGAATGGATGATTCACTTCCTGAAAAGAGTGTCTTTGAATAAAAATGTTTTACTGCAATTATTTCACTGAATTGAAGTCAACAGCAGATTCAGTGTGCAATTTATCCAGCCTTTGCTCAGCTGAAGTAAAGGACTGCATTGAAGAACCAGGTGTGTTAAGGAGAGGAGAGTCCATGAAATGTGATGATTCATGAGCTCCAATGACTTTGTTCTCACTCTGCTTGGCAGAGCCGTTTTTTTACCTTCGACTCAGAGGATACGTGCCCAGTCGAGGTGTATATAAACCATCTCATCACACCAGAAGAACAAGCCAATTGGGTTCCTAATGTAAAGAAAAGTGATTGTCATTGTGATGTCACAGTGAAATGTGTCCTCTGCATTTAATCCATCACCCTGTGGATTTTTTACAGTGGGCATTTAACCAGTGCCAAGGGAGCAGTGTGTGGGGATGGTGCTTTGCTCAGTGGCACCTTGGATTCGAACCGGCAACCTTCTGATTACGGGGCTGCTTCCTTAACCGCTAGGCCACCACTGCCCCACCGGTTCCCAGTAATGTGGAAAGAGTCGTGCTGCTTAATTCCTGCCAAAATAGTATTTTTTTTAGACAGCTGGGGAGGTGAGCTCCTCGCTCAGATCCATTTCCAATTGTGTGTAGTGACAATATTCATCTTCTGGGGGAGCTTTCATGAAACAGAGAAATAGCAAGCAAACAAGAAGACATCAATGCTGTGATATTAGTCAACATGACATGTGCACTATGTCTTATATAGCCCTGAAAAATATGGTAATAATACAATATTACGATGTGTTGACATCACAAATACAATTTTCCCTTATGCTAGATTGATATTTAAATGTTATATTATAAGAAGTGGAGTAGGGCAATCTACTTTGACCCAAGTGGTCTGCTGGAAGGTCCTGATTGCTTGTTTTGCGATGCATTTTTGCTTCATTTCAAATTCATACACACTTGTATGACGTTGGTCATGACAGCTTCATTAATCCAAAGCAGAGATTTTAAAACCCTGCCAGTAAATTGTAGTAATCAGCCTGCAGCACACACCACTGGGCCTGAGCCATGCATGAAGAGCTGATTCCATGACTCATGCATGGGCGTCGGAGAAAAAAAAAAAAAGAGAATTGACATCATTTTGACGGGTTCACCACAGGGAAACCTGTGGCTTTACAGGCTGCTTCTCATCTGCCAGGCTGTTTGCTTTGATAAGTCTGTCATTTTTATGAACTGTTATTACTGGTGTGCATTTTCTCCACCCTGGAAAAAGAAACTCTCTGGTCCACTGGTCAACATGGGGAGACCCACAGTGTGAAAAAACATTCAGACTTCACACAGGGAACCCACACACAGACATCTCTAAAGTCCTTCTGTTACACAAGTGCAGCACTGTTTGGATATGTTCAGGTCATTGTTCAGAAGTTAAATTTAGACCTGGCAAATGACTTTCCTTGTTTACATCCTGATACACATCCGGTTGTTGGGTCGTGTTTAATTAAAACGTGGGAAAGGGCGTAACATTCATGCATCTGTATTTAATTAATAATGCATTACAGTCACCTGCATGTGTTCTGTTTCATTAGCTTTCTCTAAATTATGAACTAAAAATGTAAAATGTATTACATAAATGTGAATAAAGATGTGTTAAAAAGCACCAACACATTCTTACTCACATTGTAAGTCATTTGATACCATAATAGAACAGAAGGGCAATGGATTTCTTGGGATGTCACATTAAAACATTTTATTATATTACACAGTTCTGACGATGATCAAACAGTGAACATTGAAACAATAAAAAAAAAAAAAAAGAAAATTACACCATGAAAATTTTAGCAAAAATGTAATTTGGTTTGGTTTTATGAATTAAATAAATAAATACTGCAGAATGTACCCATTAAACCCTCCACCTTTTTCACAGCGTACGTCCATTCAGGGTCTCAGCTTCTCTGGTCCACAGAGAAGATTCTACACGTCACATTATAAAAAGTCCTGCTCCACTCTGAAAACTTTCAAATAACCCATCTAGGTCCAGCCCAGGTCCAGGATCTTCAAGCAAAAAAAAAAAAAATTCTCCTTCTCATCACTTTCCGCTCTCCATCCTCCCAACATACACAGTGCAGCCCTTTCCAGTGAACAGTGTTTTTGGCTCAGTAGTCCAAGTGTCCATGTTGTTTAAGTGATCAGGTCATCTTCACCTCAGCATGCTGAAGGACAGGTAGAGATGACGTTGTCGCATCAGTTGCTTCTCTGCATCAGCATGTTGAGGGCATACTCCATGCGTTCCCTCAGGTCCGCGGGGCAGCCGGACACCAGGAGGGAGCTGAGCGTCAGCGTGGTAGAGGCGCGCTCCTCGTTGATGTATGTCAGCGTGTAGTCCTGCTGCTGCGAACACAGGACCAGTTTGCTGTGGTCGTGGTAGAAGTTCACCTGTCGGAGGGGAATAAAGGCAGCTTTGGTGACACTGAATTCTTGTAATGAACAAAAAAAAAAATACTTTTTATGGGGAGAAATATACCATTACAGTGCCTACATCATATTGGTATTACGCATCTTTATGCCTTTTTTGTGTGAATGGGATGTACGCAAGAGGCCATAATCTAGCATCCTGCAAATATATTTACCTGAAATGTGCCATCGCTGAAAAGCATCATTAAAGCTCTGTCTGACTTCAACCACTGCAGAAGATAAATTCTGGGCATTTGGATGTCAGTTGTGCTGGTCATGTCCCCACCCTTCAATAAAAAAAAAAAAAAAATGCATAAGCCATAAGCCATTAGTGTGAGAAGGACAAACACCACGCGTGTGTATTTAGCTATTGACCTTCCCGCAGGGCGCGATAAGAGGAAAATGAAGAAAAACACTCACGTCCATCAGGTTCTCCTCCATGTAGTGTGCAAAGTACTTGAGAACGGTGACCTGGCCTACAAAGTGCTCGGGAGGCTCGGTGACCGAGAAGGCGGAGCAGTGGCCCAGGCTCATGTAGTGGTGAACGGTCCTGCAAAAGCAGAGAGTTTTTAGCGCTGGCTTTTAGCGCCGGGGACTCGTGAGGGTGGGCGGGTCCCCCTCAGGTTACCTCTTGTCGGGCAGAAGGCTCATGTGCGTTCCGTTGTTGAACAGGACGCCCACGGTGCCGTCCGAGAGCTGGTAACCGAAGCCGTATTTGTTGGAGTAGTCCACCCACTTGGTCACCCAGTACAGTTTGCTGGCGCTGCCCGCTTTGGGAACGTTTTCGGCTGAGGGCGAAGAGGGGAAGCGGTCAGTAAAAGACGAGGCCGCGGCGTGGCTCCTGGGGAGGAGGATCTGGCCCTTTGCTCACCTTTCGGCATGTGCTCCAGACAGCCGCGCAGGACGCTGGCGACCGCATCCGCCACCGTGCCGGTGGTGCTGTCCTCCAGGCCTGTGGGAGAGCATCGGAACCGTAAGAACTCGGAAAGACCGCCGGGCTCGCCGTCTGGGTAAGGACTCACATTCACTGCTGCTACTGCAGCTCCCCAGGCTGCCCCTCACGATCATGCGAATGGGGTCTCTCGTCGGGGGCTTCCCGTCGGTGGGAGGCGAACGCTTCCCGCCACTGTCGCCTCCATCCTGGGATAAAAAAAAAAAAAGCCAGTCAGAAACGGTGGCCTCAACTCCATCCCGCCACTTCCAGCTTTCCCATTTCACCAGACTCTTACATTTACATTTACAGCATTTATCAGACGCCCTTATCCAGAGCGACTTACAATCAGTAGTTACAGGGACAGTCCCCCTGGAGCAACTCAGGGTTAAGTGTCTTGCTCAGGGACACGATGGTAGTAAGTGGGATTTGAACCTGGGTCTTCTGGTTCATAGGCAAGTGTGTTACCCACTAGGCTACTACCACCCTACCACCCTAGGCTACTTACCTCAGGCAGCAGCGTGGCAGGCGGCGGGCTGATAACAGCCTTCCTCAAGTCCTGACGCAGCTTGTAAATATCTTCTTCCTCCTTGGACAGTTTATCTGCTCGTAAGAAAGGAGATCTTTGAGCTTTCACTCTGCATCTTCCCACTTCACGCGCACTCCAGTCTGGAGCTCCACAAAGCGGCAACTCACTCAAGGCTTCAAGGTACTTGGCCTTGTCCTTCTTCCCACCAAAGAGCGCAGCTGCGGCCTTTTTGAAGAAGCTCTTGGCGGGGCTGGAGACGTGGAAGTCTGGGACGGTGTGGCAGGAGCTGGGCGGGAGGTACTCTGGCATGAAGCCCTGGAGAACCGAGAGGCGGCGAGAATTAAAACCTCATGGAGAACGTATGTGTGTGGCCGCCGAGACGGCAGCTCACCTGCGAGAAGAACTCGTGGCGCATGATGTCCTCCAGGCGCGGCCGGTCCTCTGGCGCCTTCGCCAGCATGCTGGAGATCAGCTGCTTGGCTGGGAGGGACGCGGTGGAGGGCACGGTGTAGCGAGCCTCCCGGATGCAGCGGTACGTCTCCTTCAGGTTCGTGGTCTCGAACGGGGGTCTCCCCATCAGCATGGTGTACCTGCAGATCACGGCATTGAAGAGTCACGTTCTGCGCGGCCAGGAGACACGCAGCCAGGAATTCGCCGGAGCTCTGGGACACTCACATGACGCAGCCCAGGGCCCACACGTCAGACTCGCACCCATGACCCTGCTTGTTGAGCACCTCGGGGGACAGGTAGTTGGGCGTTCCGCAGATCGTCTTGCGCCTGTTGCATGCCAGCTCTAGTTTAGCCGCCAAGCCAAAATCTCCCACCTTCACCTCCATGGAATCGTTCATGAACAGGTTACCTTGGAAAAAAAAAACAAAAAAAAAAATGCAGCGACTTTTAGAACAAACACTTCATAGGCCAGAACACTAATACACTTTCAATCACTTCTGGACTCAACGCCCCCCCCCCAATATCTTGCACAATTTCTTTACTTTTTTACTTCCACTTTACTCATTTGCACACCTTCACCCTACCGGTTACACATATTTTATGTTAAAAACATAAAATATGCATATATTTGCAATATTTGCATATTGGTTCACTGCATACTTGCAATATTTGCAATACTGTGGTCTGTAGCAGTCGCTAAAGCATTTCGCTGCGTATCATACCGTGCACGACTGTGACAAATAAAATTTGAATTTGAATTCAACCACACGCCTGAATGGAAAGAACATTAGAGGAACATACCCAGCTTCAGGTCGCGGTGCAGGATCTCCTGCTCGTGCAGGTACTTCAAGGCAGATATGATCTGTCGGAGGTAGTACCGGACCTCAGGCTCGGTCAGCACCTTACGAGCCTTCAGAATGTGAGCAAGTGACTGTGCGGAGGGGGAAAGATCAGGACGATTAACAGCACGTCCAGACCTTCTGGGCGCAGAAGGCGGGGCGGGGCGGGGCGGTGGTCCACACTCACCCGTCTGCTGCAGTACTCCAGCAGGATGTAGATGTTGTCTTTATCCTCGAAGTGGTGGAAGAACTGCACGATGTTCTTGTGCTGGAGAGCTCGGTGCAGCTCGATCTCCCTGTCGATCTGCGCAGCGGGGAGGGGACTTTAGAGGAGCACGGGCAGGAGAACCCCGCAGAACCCAGAAGAACGGGCCTCTCACCTTTTCCCGCTGGTGCGGTTTGGAGACCCGGCTGTGGGGGATGATTTTGGCGGCGTACACCTTGCTGGTGGACAGGTCCGTCATTTCATAGCACTTCGCGAAGCCCCCCTGGGTGACACGGGCGTGACACGTAATCAGCCAACAACGACACCACTGCGACAAGTCACGTTAAAAAAAGAGACGAGAACGACGTGTAAATACCTTCCCCAGAACTTTGCCCCGGCAGTAACACTTGCCCGTGGCCGGGTCGGTGATGATCCTGGACAGCTCCGGACCCCCGGCGGGACCCTGCTCCCTCCTCCAGCGCGCCTCGCCGGGCTTGTTGTTGGCCGCGGCCGGGTAAGCGTTGCTCCTCATTATGTCCATCGCGCCGCTCTCCGTCCGCACTGCGACCGCGTCTGAACCCGGCGCGCCGGCCGCCGCGCGCTATATACGGCGCGCCAGGCCCCGCCCCCTCCGTCTGCCTGCCTACGTCACAGGCGCTCGGCGAGGAGGTTCCCACATGACGCACAGTCGCAGCCTGCGTGCGGATAATGTGAATTTCTGCACACGTTCACGACTCTGGGTGCTTGGAGGATGAGAAAACTGGTAAAAAAATAATCTCAATAATTATTATCACCAAACATTTGTCATATCTACACTTATGCTGTTCCACCGCTGCCCCTCCCCATTTGACGGCAGGGCATGTTTTGGTGCAGAGGGACATTTTTCCATCTCTGTTACATGGCTGAGGGTCTGCGTTCATATCTGGCTGTTAGAATTTAGGACAGAGTCACTCTTGCATTTGATTTTCAATTCTGGTTAGAAACTGTAAGGAAATAAATAAAACAGATGGTTATGGTCATGAGGGAAATTGCCAACACTTCTGTGAGGTTGTCAGTTGACCAGATGCTCTGGCTGCGGTTGTCATGGTTACACCTGGAACTGCACCTACACGACGTTTGCATTTTAAAATAGGACGGGATGACGAACCACACAATGACGTGATAGTGACTGTAGTGGTGGCCTCAGTGATGGATTTGATCAACATCACTGTAAGAATGTTGAAGAGTGTAGCCTTTAAATGCAGATATGAACAAGAACATAATTAGCATCTCACCATATCAATATCGAACTGTGATGCTGCACGCTGATGCTGCATGCATGATGCTGCACGCTGACCATCGGCTGCTGAATGAGGGGTCAGCTGGGGCATCGTCCACAGCACGTTCTGCTGTACCGTCACTTATCAGCGCTGGTGACTAAATGCTGATATCCACACGTCAGGTCAGCTCTCCCCTGGCAGATAATGCTCATTTACATTTCTGTCAGAAGACCATGCACACTTCGTACATTCATGCCCATGCTATTATTATATGATGGTGATGGCAAATAAACCACCCAGAGTGGGTCAAAGTTCAGCATCCGGCTTGCCAGATAACCCAAATCGAGTTGTATTAAAGGAGTGAAAACACAAACCTAATCTTCAGTAAAACTGGAACATCTCAGGGACTGGAACATGAAATAACATGTCATGTGTATCTTTGTCTTGTGGAGACCGGATGCGTAGAAGTGGCTGTAGTGTCATCTTGTGGCTGAATTCATTTACAACATAGTATCTGGTGCTCCACCTCTATATGAAGGGTTGAAGGTAGATTCCTGTAGTTAATATGCTCCTGCTGAACATTACAATGCTGAATTGGATGTCATATTTTTTTTGACTACCGATCCAACATGAATCAGTTTTTTTTCTGTGCAGTGAAACACACAAAAGTGCAGGATTTGTTTAAATCCATAAAATATAAACTTTATTTTTTCTCACTGTCATTGAGTTCCATTGGAAAGGAAGAGGCATGGCACACTGCGATTTGATTCCTCCACAGAGGGGCTTCAACGGGCAGATCGCACAGAGCGCATGTCATAAGCCCAAGCCTGGTCTAAGCCGTGACCTTCCGAGGCGGCACAGGGCCAGTCTGGGATGGGGAACCGACAGGCGATCACCCGGGCATCATCAGGCAGCTCCTTCAGAAACTTCTCGCCCAACACCTCCATCTACGAACAACCAGTACAGACATGAGACCACCGAAACAAACATATATTGCTATATATTACAATTTATATTCCAATACATTGGTAAATTTATTTCAATACATGATAAATTCTCCCATATATTTGCAATACCTTATTCAATATATAACCTAATTTAATGTAGGAAAATTTTCAGTATATAATAACATATAAAATAGAGTAACAATGTATTTATTCAATATATGAAAATGTAAATAATTACAATATTTTCATATATTGTTTACATATAAGTAAATTAGCTGCATTCTGCATTCTGATTCTCAACCACTGCTTAATCTACACTGGTGATGTGATATCCCAAGTAATTGGATGCAAAGGTGGGGCTCCATCCAAATGCAGGGGGAATAACATATAAAATAGTGAAACAATGTATTTATTCAATATATGAAAATGTAAATAATTTCAATATTTTCATATATTGTTTACATATAAAATATATTATTATAGAATATATCAACTATATACAATTCTCAATATGAATACACAAGAAATATATATTGTCACATAATATATTGAGAAATATATTTTATTTATTTATTTCATTTTTGCTGGGTTCTACATATGGTTCATTGGAGTAGACCTTGTAAGATCTAGTATCTCAGCAGCTCAGAAACAGCCTTTTTCTTTATAAAGCGGGTGAAATGTCATTTCGAACCGCAGGTCATTTCAAACAGCAGCTGCACGATGGAGGATTTTTTGCAGGATTTTCGGCTGCTTTTACCATGACTCAAGGTGCTTAAGCTCTCATGCTAGCTGACTTCAAAATGTGAGGGGGCAGATGAGAGCAGAGCTGATTCGGAGAACTGGTTCATGTGGGAGAAGGTCATCTTTTCATAAGCACTAAACTAATTCATCCTGAAGTCATCTGTCTTCCACATAACATAATACAGACAAGAATCAAGTAAAAACATTATTTTAAATTCTTGGAAAGTGAAACAAGAGACAATTGAACACAAACACCATAAACAGTGAATATAATGACATGGTCATGACATAATTAAACCACCTAGAAAAGAGTTGAGAAGCACTCCAGAGAATAGGTCTTAACAACCACAGACATGTTTTTTTTATATAGGTCAGAATGACCCACAAGTCTGTACCAGCTTCCTGCCTCCAATTTTCATATACAGGTTCCGAATGAGGAAAGGTCACGAAAATGGATATGAAAATGGGCCAAATTGTCCTGTGACCTGAACAGTAGGATATGTAAGGTGAAAGGCTGCAGTCAATGACTTACCACTCCAGGGGCCAGGAAGGCCGTCACGTTGCTGTAATTAGTCAGAGAGACCTGTGGAACAGAGGAGACGTTACGGCATGTGACTACTGATCAGCGTGCATGCGCCGCGTACCTTCCAAAAGTCATCGCTGATGAACGTCACGCTGCTGGCCGGCACGCCCTTCCAACACGCTCTCGCTCGAGACAGCGTTCTGAGGACAGAGTTAATCTCAAACCCGGTGCACCGGAACCCGGCAGATGATGCGGCGAACACCTGGTCGAAAAAACATCTGTGTCAGTGTTCCACTACAAACATGAGGAATATCTGCTGCTTTTGATCATCCTCTAAAATGCCACGAGGATTTTAGGGCGCTGTCAGGATTGGCTACAGCTGGAAACATCATCCGGGGCCAATCGGGACGGCTTTTAAAAAGCCTGTGACTCTGCCCCTCTGCGTCAGCGGCATTTTAGTGAACTCTGTGATGAACCTTACCCTTGTTTTGGACCTGGCAACCATTTGTGTTTTGAATTTACTTTACTTTACTTTACGTTATTTAGCAGACGCTTTTATCCAAAGCGACTTACAAGAGGAAGACACCAGCAATTCTCGTTCGAGTTCTGGCAATCGCCACATGCCTGCGGGCTAGTTTAAGTTCTCCCCTTTTTGTTTCTCCTGTTTTCGGCCATCGAGCCATGTTTATTTGTTATTAATAAATCCAGAATGTCCCGTCTCTGCGCTTCCTTCCCCCATCAGCTCGCAGTCGTGACAGGCGCTTGGGTTTTATCCTCTGGGAGAGCATTCAGTTAGAAATTGGTGTGTCTCAGCGCCCCGCCATTAATGCCACTGTTGTTTAGACCATTCGAAATCAGGCACACAAAGACTGAGTCATTGTCATTCGGACATTTGGGACCTGGCAGGTGGTCATTTTTCTGGCGAAAATGTCAGATTCGTGTTCTGCAGGCCCTGCGCCCCTCTAGTCTGCTTCCACTTTGCGGAGAGCTGGTTGCATGCATGGCGAGTCGGGACCGGTGGTGCTCACGACTCACCAGCCTGCCGTCACCTGAGCCCAGATCGGCCAGACAGCCTCCACGTCCCCGTAACAACCTCATCACGTTCTGCGTCTGCGCTGTACTCGAGGGCAAGTACGGCACCTGCAGATGTTTGACAAGGCTTCAGCCAATCAGGGAAATTTCCTTAATAGAATATGAACAAAATTACATGCCACCCATATAATTCGATAAACAGAAATATCTGCTTTTCGGACTGGAAATAATTTTTGCTAAATATTTGTAATATTGGGTGCATCAAAGAAACAGAGATGGGTATCAACAATATTGTAGTAGTTCTACTTTTCTAAATTCATTAGATTTAGCAAAGTGCAGCACTTTGCTATAAACAATTTTCTTCATTTCTCCAGGACCACTGGATCCTACACCGGATAGTATATTCTTAATTTAGCTCCAGGGTGTATTTAATACAGAGAATTGATTCTCATCCCTACTCTTGACAGGTACTGTAATGACATCGGTGTCATTTTACACAAGTCTGAAGGGTTTGGGATGCACACACCCATCAATGTCACTGTACCCTGAGTCCAACAGGAACTCTCCGAAATCCAGGCTGGGCAAATAAAGTCCAAAGGCCATAGAAACCAAGGAGCAGTGCTCCAGATGAAGCTGTCAGGGTGGTGCTGGCCTGCTGCTGAGCTTGCAGCTCCGATCTTTTGTCCTGAAGGGTCACATCAATGGAATCCTCCATTCTGACCTGTCCCTAAAATTCTAAATGTTCAAAATACACAATGTGAAAATTGGAAACATTGAAATACACAGATTCTGGATTCCAGCAACTGATCATTTATCACCAAATAAAGTATATCAGATATTTCTGCATTCTGATCCTCAACCACTGATTAATCTACACTGGTGTTGTGATATCCCAGGTCATTGGATGCAGGGGGTGGAGCTCCATCCAAATGCAGTGGGAACACATCTAGATGGAAACCCCCAACCTTGAAGGTATGAGGTCACAGCTCATCAAATTTGATCTAGTTTGCGTCATTCTCATGGGTGTTACTGTGTTAAGAACATGTTGTTGCTATTTTAATAGTTGCTAGATAATTAAATAAACTGATTGAAATAAAAGTGTATATATAAGCATATATAGAGTGTTGCTCACAATAAACTATATTTCCCTCTTGGATATAATAAAAAAAACAACAAATGTATCGCAACGCTTGTCCAGAAGAGGGCGCAAAAGGACCATGAAAAAACGTTTTAGAAACAGTGAGCTTTCGATTTGATTTTTACAACTTGGAAGGTTTAGAGACATAAAACTGTGGAAATGACATAGCAGTAGGATAAATAATTGATCAACAAAATACTTTCATACCGTGTTATCCTAGGGATAGTATTCGAACTTGACCTCGACAATACACTGATGAAAAAACTCAATAAGCAACACTTTCTTTGACATCTGAACTCGTGGAGAGGATGGTCGTTTGTTGTAAAAAAGTTTACACAATTTACACAACTAGACCAGGTCTACGTGCGCAACCTACCTGCAGACATGTTTCTCATGTCTGTTTTTGACACAGATTGATTGTCTGTTTATAGGCCAATCAGATTAAAATGTCGGTGTTTGGCGCCGCCTTCTTGGCTTTTAACGCGACGGGCGTTTTTTAGTTGCCAAGCCTGAAAAAAAATTCCGTGAGCATGAAGTTTTGCAGAACGATTAAATGAACAGTTTGACGCATCAAATGGCTTTTGTCTAAACACTATTAGACAATTTACATATATAATTTGTTAATCTAATACAAATGCTAAACTCTCAGAAGAGCAAAAAAGAAAAGAGTGCGAGAATTAGACGCTGCCTGGCAACTCCTGTCTGCGCATGTCTGATGCTGTGGGCCTGAAGGCATTATTCACGACCAACCAAACACTCCGAGTATGCATTTTAATGAAAAAGAAACACCCTTATATGTTTGCCTTTCTGAATTGTTTTATTGTGTTATTTTTATTTTATATTTTTCAAATATGCAATATTTTATATTGCGCCAAAATGTGCAATATAGCTCTGACGAATTAAGGTTTCATGCTAATTCCAAACATAAATTTACAGAGCAGACGATTGTGCATGCCATGTAAATGTGACACTCTCCTCATCCCCATCAACGCGCTCGTTCGACGTTGCCAAGTAATATTTCAAACAAACAGCTTAGTTAACTTCATTTATAAATCCACTGGGATTGATTCTTATACAAACTCTAACTGATCAATCACAACTCTGTATTGTACTTTAAATGTCATTTACCAGAATTTAGTAAATGTAACTAAATTAAATAATACTTATAAGAAGCGGAATTGGCAACATGACCTATTCGCCGCTTCTCTTGCGAAACGCGGTCATAGCAACCGCCCGGTTGCCACGCAGTCCTGATTGGTCTGCTGGGCGGAAGCAGGGTTATGACGCAGGCCGCTGTATTCATCATTATTATCGTCATCATCCTCGCCTCAGACCCTCGGGTTCTGTATGTCTGGGTCTGAACCGGATCAGTACGCAGATAAGGCCGATTATTAGAGACGCTTATAATTTATTCATTGATTTAAATCATTATTTACATCTGTCAATAGCAGGAGCGCAAATGGATTTATATGGAAAGGTGAGACAAGCTTTATGTTTATGTCACTAAGATTTATGTTTTAACATTCGCTGATATTTAAAGATACATAGCTTCAACATCACAATGTTTATAATAATTCTAATACTAATTATTTACAGTCTGTTACAGTGATAGAGCATTGGCAGAATAATCTTTAAGATGTGTCTTTTATTTTTTCAGCAATAAGTGTGCTTGTTGGTTAAAGAAGAATAAATTACTGCTCGACAACCATTCAATAAAACAAACCATTTAATTTCATATTTTTTAAACCTTTCATTGAAAACTACATTTCCCATGTGGCAACATGCACAACGCACCCTGTCACTGTTAGGCCTGGACTAATAGAGAAGAAAGACCATCTTCAGAAAAAAGCAACAAAACACACGGGTCTCCAGCAAATAGCGTGACTAGACAACAACAACAACAACAACAACAACAACAACAATAATATTACTAGCTTATTATCATAATGTAAAACAAGAGTATCAATGTTTATCCTCTTAATTAATAACAAACCGGCCAACCAGCCTCTTTTATTCTTGGTTTAATTTTGTTTGTTCGTGCATTTCCTTCATGTATCATCATGTTTTATATCTTTAAAGATTTCTTACAAAATCACTATAATACTTAGTTGTTGGCTTCAGTTTATATTATTTACCACAAATTAGAATCTCAGGACTTTGCAACACTTTAATATTTAATTTTTTATATGTCTTCCTTAATCAGTGTTTAATAAGTGCCTTTTTAAGTAATTGATTATTATTAACCACCACACAACAAACTCGTCTGAATCAAACTGCTCAGTTTTTATGCATATATTGATATTTTTCATCATCATATCATCCTGTTTTTTCACAGATGGCCTCAACGCAGGATAGCAGACAGGAGGGCTCTGACCAGAACTTTGATTACATGTTTAAACTGCTAATCATTGGAAACAGCAGTGTGGGCAAAACGTCTTTCCTCTTTCGCTACGCAGACGATGCGTTCACCTCAGCCTTTGTCAGCACGGTTGGGATAGACTTCAAAGTGAAGACTGTGTACAGGAATGAGAAGAGGATCAAGCTCCAGATATGGGTATATCTTCCCCCCAATTTCATTCTCCATCTGTCTGTCAATTTCACGGCATCGTTTCAGATGCCTATTTTGACCTCCGATCCATGCTTTTGAGAGGGGTCATGCATTTATTTTGATATCTACTCTGAGCTCCCCTGGTTTAATAATTCGAAAAACACACCTTCCTACCAGAGTTCCACCAAACTACCAAATGCTGTTCTGGGCATCTGATAAGAAACATCAGGTCAGAGGAGAACAGAGCGATTCTCAGTTCTGAGAAGAAACCAGGCTTAGACCTGCCATGACATTGTAATCGTGGTTGCAGGACACGGCAGGCCAGGAGCGATACCGGACCATCACCACCGCATACTACAGAGGGGCCATGGGCTTCATTCTGATGTATGACATCACCAACGAGGACTCGTTCTGCGCCGTTCAGGACTGGTGGGTTCAGGAACAGGACCTCTTGCCGCTGACCTCTCCCTGACATAATTCATCATCTCTATTTTTATTCTTTCGAAGGTCAACTCAAATCAAGACCTACTCTTGGGACAACGCTCAGGTCATCCTGGCTGGGAATAAGTGTGACATGGAGGAGGAGAGAGTGATTTCGGTGGACAGCGGCCGACTGCTGGCTGACCAGCTGGGTAAGAAGCACAACTGACCTGCGACAGGCACGTCAAACACTTCTCTCCCCAAATGTTCTCTGATCTGAATGAGCGGAGTGTGATCAGATGCCTGCTCTGTCACTCCAGATGGGCGACTCAGCAAAGTGTGACTCAGCACGCTGCGTCTCGACTCATTTCTTCTCTCTCTGATTCCAAAAGGCTTTGAGTTCTTCGAGACAAGCGCCAAGGACAACATTAACGTGAAGCAGACCTTTGAACGCCTGGTGGACCTCATCTGTAGTAAGATGTCAGAGGCGCAGGAGACAGATCCTGCGGTAACCACGGCAACGGCCACTTCCAAGCTCACCGATAACCCGCCCCCTCCCACCCAGGCCGCCTGTGGCTGTTAGAGGTCGCCACTTCCTGGCTTCTGGTGTAATGTTCCTGTTCCTGTTATACGACAATGTGCCTTTCCGTAATGCGTTCCAGGTCCTGAGAGACGAACAGCTCTGTTCCATCACTCTCCAACACTGCTGACATAAAGAACTTCAAGCGTTGACATGACTCCCAGGGGCTGGTGGGGCTTATGAATGGAGGACCGGTGTTCTTGAGTGTGAATATCTCTACTATTCTGTCCTGTTTTCAAGCCTATAAGTCTTTCCTGCAGTAATCCTTATTAGATCAGATCTACCAGATCAATAATAATAACTTATTTTAATCCAAACCTCAGGTTTATCAGACATTCATCATTTAACCTGTTTTGTCCATAGCAGATGTGCCAAGTCATTAAAAAAAAAATGTGCTAAAATCTAACAGTGCCAGAAAACACACTCAGCATCTGGGATTTTCGTGAGATTTTCAATACTTGTTCATATATGCATTAAACAGAATGTATCACTGAATAGACAATCAAGATGTGCAATTATTAAGTTGTAAAATCCATTTGGCCGTTAGTTGTACACTCTGTACAACTGACACATGTATCTAATTATGAAATTTACTGCATATATCTGATCAGGTCATGTTCACACATGGTGAGGGTGCCTTTGAAACCAAATCCATTTGTTTATTTATTGCTCTGTTACAGAGTCAAGCCTGTAAAAGTCTTTAACCGTCAACAAATTAATAAAATGCTATATATATATATATATATATATATACACACACACACACACACACACACACACACCTTCTCATTCAATGTGTTTTCAATGTGTTTATTTTAATGAATATTTACATTGGAAGATTCTCACTGAAGGCATCAAAACTATGAATGAACACATGTGGAGTTATGTTCTTAACAAAAAGTGGAGACCTGGCCTCCACAGTCACCGGACCTGAACCCAATCCAGATGGTTTGGGGTGAGCTGGACCACAGAGTGATAAACACCTCTGGGAACTCCTTCAAGACTGTTGGAAAAGCATTTCAAGTGACGACCTCTTGAAGCTCATCGAGAGAATGCCAAGAGTGTGCAAAGCAGTAATCAGAGCAAAGAAACTAGAATATAAAACATGTTTTCAGTTATTTCACCTTTTTTGTTAAGTACATAACTCCACATGTGTTCATTCGTAGTTTTGATACCTTCAGTGAGAATCTACCAATGTAAATGGTCATGAAAGTAAAGAAAACACATTAACTGAGAAGGTGTGTCCAAACTTTTGGCCTGTTCCGTGTGTGTGTGTATATAATCGTTTCTTCAATTTGTTTGGAATGATAAAACGGACACAATTGAATACCTTGTTTCTAAGAATAATGATGGACTTCTACCAGCTACGCCCCTTACGCCCAAGATAATAAATTATGTAAGACCATTTATTTAATCAGTTTTACTCACAATATTTCAAACTGCATCCTATGGGCTGGACACATGAGAATTTTATAAAATCTATGTTTCAGGTCATTCAGGTCACACCCATCCTGTGAATATAAGGCGAAAAGAAATTCTGTAATGTCTTTAGAGTAATATCCTTGTAGGCCCAGGCCCCACTGGTTTCTACTCTGTAGAGATGTTTTAAGTCAGTGCAGTTGCTGATTCATATCTGGAATAAAACTAAAATTATATATATAGTTAACTAGGCCTACGCTGCTGTATTTTAGTGCTGTTGAGTGTAGTGGCAGTGTGTTTGGTGCTCACTGTGAATCACTAAACTTCACTTAGAAATATAATTTTATATATAGGGTATTTATACACCCTGCAGGAAATGAAAGCGCTGAGAAGATCGCATCAACCCATGCTTTTATTTTATCTGTTGCATATAAAACATTTAAATTTTATTTGTTCCCCTATAGCCCTATACACTAGAACGCAATAAACAAGGACATTCTGGAAAACCAGTCTACATTCTCTGGTGGAACCGCGGACACAGATTCACTTTGTGCTCTCCATTCTGTTCTCAAGCAGACAACACAAAATGAACAGATTCCACTGGATCCGGGCCTGGAGGGTCTACAGTGAGTGTCAGCAGGTCCAGTTCCGGGGGAAAGTTGGGGGTGCCGGTTTCAGTCAGGAAAATGCAGCAACGACTGAAACATTAACCTGCCCTGACCTGGGACTTTTGGGCCGGGGGCAGAACACAGAAACAACCAAGAAACAGATAAAAGTGTCACTTTTTCATCCGCAAATCCTCAGGTTTATTTCTCCATCTCGCGCTCAGTACGAAAATAAAATCTTACTTCTCTATTAGAGTCAGGGGTGAATACAACAGAGGGTTGAGTTCTAACCAATAGTTTCTCTAGTGCAGCAAAAAGGAAGAGTAAAACCCTAAAGTTACACGTAAGGCACAGCCCGTGGGCCAAGGAACAGATGTGTCTAAATAATCATCATCATCATCATGGTCATAATACAAAATAATAACAACAATTTGAATTTTCCCATTTCTCCAAACAGAGCAAGCTATCAGGAGACAGATATCAATGAGTTCTTTTACATTGAGTAAGCATGTAATAAACATTCTCTCAACAAGAGTCATGTAATACAGCAACACCATCACCATAAGGGATGATATAAATCCTTTACAACAAACGGCAACATGGTCAGAACGTTACATACTGTACAGTACAATAAATAGGTGTGTGTGTAAACACGTGAGGGTGACAGACAGATCAAAGTAAGGTTGTCAGGTGACAATGAGAATAGTTGGCACAATGAGACTCATGAATGAAAGCTAAAATTAAAAGTTGGTACAATGAAAGAATGTGTTAAAAATGAGGCTGATGCATGGTTTTGTACATCTGATGATGGATTTTTGGGTCGAGTCACTCGAAGGCTTGTACTGCCTTTAATGCTACAGTTTTACAGTACTGCTTTATACGCTAAAAACATACAATAATAAAAACAACAACAATAATAACAATAATAGCATGGGCATGTGGATGAAAGAGGTCAGTTGGTTCATGATGATAAAGCAGAGGAGTTTTGGCAAAGTTTGATTAAGAACAAAAACAGAAAAGGTGCACAGACGCATTCAGAGCAAAATGTGGTGAGCTCAGGTGAGGCTGATCGTGAACATTGGTTCAACGTTAACGATCACATTTTGACGTGTCAAAGTGCGGTTACACTATTTTGCTTCTTTTTATACCATACAGTGTACATTTTATACCACGTACAGTGTAAAAAGCACTTTACAAATAAACACTGGCTGATTCACTGATTAATACTCATTAGAGTAATGTCCACTGACAACCCCCACTTGGATCCCACAGATGGCACACGTTGTGACTAGTTTCATTTTAGGACAACTGGAAATGGGGAATTGGTGTAAAAAATGTAAAATGCTGAGTGCAAACCTCTGTTACCATGGTAACAGCAGAGATGCAGGCAGTTGTAAATGAATAATAAAAGGAGTGAAAAAGCTGCAGGGTCGCTCAGGGTTTAAGGAAGACTTGAAGAGTGATACTCAGCAGGTAAGAGCAGATCCTTGGTGGTCATCCCCAGGTCTTGACCATTTGGACATTAGCTTTGATAATAAATTAAAACATGACAGATAGAGGTTCAATTAAATACAGAAAACAGATATGTGTGGCGCCACCTATAAGAGACCAACAGAAAGCATAAAACATAAAAAAATATTTTTGTGGAATTGCATGAAGGACCATAGAGGACATGCAGTCACGTTATTTTGTTTCGTTATCTTAAGATCATGACATGATGATGACCTTCTCGTGGCCTCGACAAAAACAAAGTTGTTATCTCGAGAAAAAAAAGTTATGATCACGACTTTTCTCTCCGAACGCAGCAGGTGCGTTTGAACAACTCTGGCCATTTGAAAAGATATTGCCCTGCACAGATTCATGTATTTTTACTCGAGCTGGTGTAAACTCATTGGTAAATTCTGTAAGTCTTCACCTCAAGTGATGGACACTGATATGCAAATTGCCTATGACTGACAGACGTAATGCTCTTTCTGCTTATGTGAAACCCTGATTAAAGTAATAATGAACATATTCATCCACTAAACTAGACAAAACAAAAAAAATATTGAATTAACAACTTTTTTTTAAATAAAAGCATGTCCTCTATAGACCTCAGTAAAATTGACAAACAGAAAATTGATTTCCTGAGTGCAGAATGGTGGATGGAACGTGATGAGTGTGGTGAATTCAAGGTGAAGACAATATGCACTTTGGAACCAGAAGTTTTCCTACCAAGCAGAAAAAAGTGAAATGAAGGGGAATAAAAGAAATATTACTATCATCTCAATAAAAATAAATAGAAATGTTGAGTTCGTAGTTTGATATAAAAAAGGTTCATGTTCATTGTGTGTTATGTGCTGGCAGTTTTATCCTCCTCATCCTCCACTTCTTCCTCTTCCACTAAAACGCAGGGGGCAGAGCTCCTCCCTTCCCCTTCATCATCCTCCTCCTCCTCCTCCTCCCCCACCTGTTCATCCAGGGGGATCTCAGTGGATTCAGAGTCCTGCGTGCAAAGAGTTTTAGTGTCACTGCAGCTGTTGTCTTCTTCCTCCTCCTCGTCTTCCTCCTCTTCCTCCTCCTCCTCCTCAGGCTGGCTGCCACTGTCCTTCTCCGTGTCCGACTCGCCGTCCTCCTCCAGTGTCAGCTCGAACTGGAACTTCTCTGCTGCGCCGGGACGCCGCCCTTCCTCCGGGTCGTCAAGGGCAGGAGAGGGGCTTTGAGGGATGGTGCTCTGGTACCACTCACGGTTGTCCTCCAGGGTGTCCAGAATGTCCTGTGCATCTGGGTGGACCAGGTCAGCCCATGTCTCCCACAGTGGATGCACAATGTAGTCAATGAAGCCCACCTGGATGGAGGAAAAAAGAATGGAAAAATTATATTTATAATATAATTATATGACATTATAGCCTGGTTCTTATTTTTGATCTCTTTAACCCTTTAAACATGAATGACCTGGGATTTCTCCACAGAGGCATTGTGCTTGTCACACATGGGGCTGATCTCCATGCCCCTCTCTCGCTCGCGGTCGCCCTGGCTGAAGAACTCCTCCATGATGCGGTCGGTCCACTGCCGGTAGAGCTGCAGCGGCTTTGTGGGGTTGCTCAAGTCGGCACAGTGGACCATGTTCTGCAGGACCTGAGGGCGAGAACCACAGCCACTTCCCCTTAACCACAGCTCCTCATCAGCTCCTATTGTCCCTAGATTATTTGATTAATTACTCATAGTAATTAATCAAAGTAATTAGTAATTAATCATCAGTACATGGAGACCTTTGTGTAATTTATACTCATTGTGAATGTAGGAAGTATGAAAGATGCCTAAAAACAGCAAACTGTTATCTCACTCTGAGGAGAGGGTGTGGGTGTTTTTTTAAGTGTTTCTTTTATATCACAGGAAGCAAATTCGGCCTCAAAAAAACAAAACAAAAACGTGTCACATTGTGAATACATTTTATTCCCTGTGAAAGGCATCCTGGGAGATTCATCATCAGACAAGCATGACTCACCTGTATCCTGTCAGAATAATTATCCAGCAGCAGAACTCCAGAGCTTGTCACTTTTTTGGTCTCCACCATTGTCTTCAGGTCGGCCAGGAGATTCATGTGTTTGGACATGTCTGTAGCCAAGACCTTGAAGTGACAAGACCAGAAACGTCACTGGCCAGATTCACACCAGGCAGGCACACAGACAGATGGACTGGACAGGCAGACAGACTGAAACTCACAATGTCAATGACCATCTTCCTCAGCGATTGTCTCTGTTTTTTGGTGAGGTTCTGGAAGATGTCACAGTTCTCCTCCTGCAGCAGTTTGAAACCCACGGCCAGGTGGTGGTTCTCCAGCACCGATGAGTCGTTGTACATGAGAGCCAACTCTGAGTCTGACGACACACACACACATCTCCATTATGAGGCTGTCAGAGAACGTCATTGAGAAGAAAACCTCAGATGCTCCAGACATCAGGAAATCCCAAACAGTGGTAATTTTTACTGTTTAATGAGGTACAACACCCCAATTGAGGTGACATGAGTATACATGTCTGTATCTGTGTGGAGAATAGGGAAAACCGCATAAATAACATTGTTGGGCGGTCCAACTCCAAGTTTAGGGCCAAAATGACCTAATTTGTTCAGCCACGAGGTTCAAAACAAAACTGTCTGGCAAGAGCAAAATCTCTCTGAGGGTTTAGTCCTCTGTTAGTTTGTCTCCTCTCTCTGAGTCATGACCGGTGACTCCGTTGCTGGGATTTCCTCAGCAGAGCAGGAAGACAGTCTGAGACAGACTCTCTGGGGAGGCCGTGAGGAAGACGCGATCGATTGATTGAGCCTTTGAGGACCACGTGCTCCATCAGTTACCAAGAGCTGCTGCAACTGGAGGCGAACTGACTCTGGATAATAGTCTTCCCACTTCCCACTGTAATAATCATCCCAGTACGAGAACAAATGATATTAATAGTTTTATTTGTGAGAAGGGAATGCTTGACTCACTAGTGTTTATGAGGAACTGGTTCGAAACTCCGGGGTGGTCAACGTCGTGAATGGCACTGGCGAAAATGGCAGCAAGAATTTCAAGATCGGTGAAAACCGCCTACAAAACCAAAGAACATTGTTATGAAATGCCAACCAAATGTTTATAATTGCTATATAGTATAGATTTCAACAAGACAGGATACACATATTAAATTACACATGCAAATAGCAAGTTCAAAAGAAAAATCATTAAAAAGTACAATTAATAAATGAATATAGTAACTGTACATTTTTTATTTATTGCATGTAATTTCTGAAAAACATTTAATTTAAATTAATTTAAATGGTAAATAACCATTGAAACGAGTTGAAATTATCAAAAGAAATTTGGCCAGTTGCATATTATAAAATAAAAAGAAAAGTATGCAGAGTGAACACGGACCTCCAGAGCGGGTGTGGACAGCAGTACGTGAGTGGACTGGGTGACGTCGGCAGCGTGGATGTTATTATGATAGGCAACGTCTCCATGGTAATGGTCTTCTAAGGTCATGAGGTACGTTATGAACGTGTCCAGTGGAATCTTGAATGTTTTGAGCAAGTCCCTCTCCTGCAGGTAAAGAGCACAGAGAGCTGAAGTGTCCTGTTCTGAACATCCAGAATTCCGAACATTTCTGGAAAGTTCCAGTACCTGGAATATGGTGTACATCATGACCGTTAAGGGTCGGTTGCCGGAGAACTCTGTAACTTTGAAAACATTAAGGCCCCATTTGTTGATGTCCTCTAACTCCTGAAAAGGGAAAGTGGCAGCATGTCATTTAGCTGACGTGGTAAAATGGCCTCGGGGTCATGTGACCCTGCGCTGTACGGAGCGCGTGTGTTAACCTTGGCCAGCTCGTCCTCTGTCTCAGTCTTGACGCCGAAGCGGGGAATGTTGGAGTTGGTGAGGCTGGAGCTGTGCGTCAGCTTCTTCACACCACTGATCTGGGACATTGGCCGCTTCTTCTTCTCCTTTTCCTTCTGTGTCTGCGGTGACGGCATCTCCACCTCGTGCTGCTTGTCTGGAGAGAGAGAGAGAGAGAAAGAGAGAGAGAGGTGGTGACGCAGCGGCGAGACAAAACGTCCCACTTTCACTAATAACTTTTATCTGCTTCTTACCTAAGAACGTGCTAGAGATGAACTCAGACACCTGGTTCCCCGAGCGGCTCATCTCGGACAAATGGGTGAGTTCTCTGTTCAACATCCTCTTAAACTGTGGACAGAAAGCAGCCATGTCACCAACACCTGACATTTGCTAACAACACAGGACCACTTCACACGGCTTTCACCACACCTGCGACCACATACACAAATGCAAGCATCATTTTAATTCAGGCAGAGATTAATAAGGACAATCTTAAGAGCAGTTTTGTGGTGGCACCAGTTGATCTGTCCCTTTCAGAACATCTATAGGGCCACATTTTCCAGGTGCTATTAAAGCTATAGCGCGTGGGAAATTTAAATTTACTGCATTTATCAGACGCCCTTATCCAGAGCAACTTACAGTCAGTAGTTACAGGGACAGTCCCTCGCTGGAGACACTCAGGGTTAAGTGTCTTGCTCAGGGACACAATGGTAGTAAGTGGGATTTGAACCTGGGTCTTCTGGTTCATTGGTGAGTGTGTTACCCACTAGGCTGCTACCACCGTGTGGATTTTTTATATCTCTGCGATTTTCTATGTGGATTTTTAGTCTCTGCGATATATAGTTATATATCGCAGAGACTAAGTCCCACTCAGCCCTTTTTGTTGGTGTGTAATTATTTCTGAAACCCGGCAGATAAACGTTAATGATATCAATACACTTTATGTCAAAGTTTAAAAAGGAAGGAGCCTGTAGGCAAGATTGACAGCTTTCACATGCCCCGCTTCCTCATTCTGAATGAATTAAACGGCCTCCTATCCATCCATTCCTGTACATTTCCTCCCATTCTCTGCGCTCCTAATACCCCTTGTACAAAGGACATGTCAGTGGACGTCATAAACTGCTGTAGACATTTCAGGACCCCGTCAATTACAAAGACCAACATGAAGAAAATCATTGCTTTAATAATCAAGCATTCTGAAGTAGGATATGTGACACTAGTGAACATGACCCATGCACTACGTATATAGCATGAGGAAGACATAACCCAGATGTTCATGTAAAATTTCCTATGTTCAGTGGGAGTGTTCCGGGTCCCCGATAAACCCAGCAACATTCAAACCATTGAAACAGATCCACACTTCCTGTCACACCCAGATCCCCAATCTGCTCGCTGTGTCCTAGAACGTTTTGGCACTTTCCGCTGAAGTACGTCACCGGTACCCAAGAGGCAGTGCTAATTTTACCAACTCTTACATAACCAGTGTGTTTAAGTAAAACCTGTGTCAAATAGATGAAACACTCTAAAATGAAAATGTCATCAAAGTTAGCAGAACGCACTGTAACAGGACATCGGTTCTGGTACAAAACATCCTGAAAAAGCCAGAGGAACATGGGCTGGATTGTCAATTCACGTGTGGAAGGGCAGCTTCTGAAGACAGGACACAACAACATCTTCTGCGCACAACAATCAATCGTGTCTCGGATCGGTCCGCTGGGTGGAAACTGGGTCAGCCGTACATCCCGAATTTACACGGATCCGCGGTGTGACGTCGCCAGTTCCACATCAGGGATATAAATGCTCACTGGATCACACCGAACTGTCCGTCTGTCTTTCTATCTGCTTACCTTTATGTATCCCCAGGACACGGTGAGGAGGTAATTAGCCTCAGGCATTTTGAAACGTCCGTCAGTCCAGGTGTGACAGATGGAACGGCGCAGCTCCCGCTGCAGGAAAATGCAAACGCCTCGGCGGCTCAAGAGAGGAACGGTGGCGGCGGTGGCGGAATCCTCATCGCGCTTGGCTCTGTGTCGTAACCAAGGTGAATCTGCGCACACATTCCACTCTGTTCAGATGAGACGGAGCGGTGCTCAAGGTTCTGGAGAGAGTCCATGTTTAGCTCAAGAATGAGCGGGACTGCCTCGGAATTGTGCGGTCTGGAATTGGGCGGTCCGGATGAAAAAAGCTTGGGTTGTGGGGTGGGGTGGGGGGGAGGGAGCACATCCACACCTTCTAAATAAGGCTCAGTTCCTTCTCACACGCATGTGGGAACAAGGAGAAACAACCCAATGAAGCCTCGCCAATCAGACACCTTCTGCAGGGGCTGGCCGAGCTCTCGCCTCCTGCTGATTGGTGCAGTCCGGCCCGAGGGGCAAATCCCCAGGGCCTCTGGAGCCAGGAAAGGTGGAGATGAAGAGCTGAAGAGCCCTTCGCCACACAGACACAATACAAAGAAAGGCAGCATCAGAGAGGTGACCTCTAATCAGAGAGGGGTCAAAGAGCACGACCTGTCACCACACAGACCCTGCATGTGTGTGTGTGTGTGTGTATATGTCTCAATGAGAAAGAAAAACATTTTTCACAACTATCATTAACAAAATCCGCCACCCACTCAAACAAACTTGTGACATATCCTTGGAACAAGTTTCCTCCCGAGTGGTAAATAATCGGCGGCATCTCGAGGCAACGACAAAGCTGGCGGTGGGACTACTTCACACCTCTTTCCCCCAGTCAATGTCCAAAAGCACCGAGGGTAATTTACAGCTAGGGTGGAACAGATGAGCCACTCCACTATCCAGCTATGAAAGATATGACACCTCGCTTTTATCCCCCTCCATTTTTCTCCGTCCTGCAACACAGAAAAGAGGCGTCCGCCGTTCTATTGTAAGACCATCTTGAAGGTGTGAACAGGCGCCTCTGAATAGAAAAAGACACGGTCAGCGTGTTCTGTGGAACGGAACGTTGGATCAGTCTTCTATAGCATTGTGGAACGCGTGAAAAGCAGCACAGAGACATGAAATCCAGGCCTGTGTCGTCCAAGTGTCATTACTCTCACTAAAGGAATAACAAGGTTAAATCAGAGGAGTTTTCCAAAACGACAAGCATTCATAAATCGTCAGTATAGTGACCGAACCTGAACCCTTGTGTATTTGCATAAAGGCTGGTGCTTAAGCACTATTCCACTAATCACGAGAATCACAACTGGAAAAACAAAGAACACAGAAAGTCATATTTTACTGTTTTCTACAGTTAATTTCCGTAAAAATTGTTGCTACCAGATCTTGTCTAGACCCCTTTAAACTCGTTAGCCCTTAGATCAGGGGTCGGCAGCCTTTAACCCTCAAAGAACCGTTCTTTCAGGCCGCAAACTCGAAGATGACACTGCATACATTGTTTTTACTTTCATGCTATGCATAAGTGAACAAGGCTAGTGTGTTGCTTGAAACGGGAGGGCTGGTGGTTCGTGAAAATTGCACGTGTGCAGATGGGCTGAGGAGTAATGTCGCTTCTTGGGGTTGGGGGAGAAGGAGTCGCAGAAGCAGGACTTGTTGCAAGGGGACTTTATTATAAACAAACCAAAACCTGGCAGAGGAATAAACCAAAAGGGAATAGAAACGAACATAAACTAACCCGAAGGTAAGTGTTGAGACCACATTAATGCAGCAGCGTTGTCCTGCTGCAGTCTCTTCCCTTTTATACCGGGCTCTAATCACGGATGCCCATCAGTGGCAGCAGTCCATGATTAGAGTTCTGTTGTCAGGCTGATCGGTGCATCAAAAAATGAAACACACTTCAAATTTTGAACTAAGATAAAAAAAAAAAAAACGATTAGAATGAAATTATTATTTCTTTTCACAGGGAGGAGCAGTGTAAAGATGAAAGAGCTGACCTCTGCCTTAGATGAACACAACTGCTTTTATGGACAATGTCTTAGATGTATAACATGAGGCCAAATTTTTTGACACTATGTGGTGTCACACATAGTGGTGGCACAGTGATGGCCCAGCGGGTAAAGAAGCGGACTTGTAACTGAAGGTTTGTGGGTTCAATTCCCCAACCGCCAAGGGGCCACTGAGGTGCCACTGAGCAAAGTGCCGTCCCCACACACTGTCATGGCTGCCTACTGCTCATTTAAATGCAGAAGACACATTTTTTTGTGTCTGTTTATCTTTCACTTTTGAATGTGACAAGACATCAATACTGTGCCGCATCAGGGTGGTAGTAGCCTAGTGGGTAACACACTCGCTATGAACCAGAAGACCCAGGTTCAAACCCCTGAGCAAGTCCCTGAGCAAGACACTTAACCCTAAGTTGCTCCAGGGGGGGGACTGTCCCTGTAACTACTGATTGTAAGTCGAACTGGATAAGGGTGTCTGGTAAATGCTGTAAATGTAAATGTAATGATTTATGTAGCATCAATACTAGTGAATGCACCATGGGAAATATGGCCCAACCAGGATTATACTTAGCTTTGTGTTAACTTGTGTTGTTGGACTCACTGGGTTGTACCAGGGACAGAAAAAATTGGTGTTGGATATAATGTGAATTGTTCCTAAAAAATCTCAAAATGCCTACACTATCTTAACAAGACAATCACACCTAGTCAACTGTTTTCCAGAACAGAAATCATCAGAATTCGCCTGGTAATGTGAGAAAATGCTGTGGACCGCTAAGACATCTTACAGATCATGCAAGAGCTGTCAGATGTTCTTCAATCGGACCTGTGCCGTTTGAATGTTGGCGACCTAAGATTAACCCGTATTGACTGACTGAGGTTTGAACTGATGAAGGAAGGGTTGAACACGGGTCACATGACCCTCATCTGTCCCTCCTTCATCCGAAGGAGGTTTAACACTGCAAGCATGGCACAGAACACAGCGATGATGGTGATCTATTTAGCCGCCATAACCATGACGGCACTTTACGCTGAGTGTTTAAGAGCAGGCAACTGCAAGCAAGGGGGCAGTCTTCACTTGAGAGCAATGTGATTGTGTCAGACCACCATTACAGATGATCTCAAGCGAACAAGGAGGCAGACGAGTCCCGCCGGCGTTGCCTAGGTGACGCAGGGCGACGGCAAACCTGAGATTCTCTCTAATAAAGATCTGTTTCCTTCAGCAGTGCTCCTTTTCCTTCTGCCTCCTGTTTTAAGTCCTGTCGGTGCCTCAGTTCCCTGTGAGCCCTGTGGACGCCCTGGTCCCCCCCCCCAGTGCTGTTCTCTCGCCTCTCATCAGCATGCACAGAGCGCCGGGCCCTGCGCTGGAGGTTATGAGCATGCTCAGTGTACGTCCAGGTGCATGACGATTTTTCTCTGCTGTTGCCGCGGCGGCAGCAAACACTGCGAAAAGGAGGAGGAGGAGGATGCCATAGAAACAGGTGCCGAGACGGAACCAAACAGAACCACTTTCTGTCCTCAGCAAAAAAACCCCAAAAAAAACACTGAATCAACCAATCAAGACTGAGACCACATCTGCACTGTTCCCAAACACACACACGCACACCAGATTAAACCTCTACCCCTGCCATTCTGTACCAATTATGATTACATGATTGTCAGGAGAGTGTCTGCTTTTACGCAGCGAACCTTTGTTAGACTCCATGTGACACAAGCACTGAAATGACCTCTGCATGGTGATGTGCAATGTCTGGTGGAGCCAGCGCAGACTGGAATCCGGTGTTGTGTTCTACTGATGCATGTCAGAACAGAGCGTGACATCCATGTTGTGCTGCTGATACCCACCACTGTGTTTTACTGATGTTTATCAACTGATGACGTCCCAGCAATTCAGAAAATGGTGAAAACGTTCATTTGTTTAGGTAATTTCGGACATTTGGTCATTTCTTCAATTTGCAGCCCGTTTTTTGATTAATCATAATGAATTTTCTAATCTTTCCAGGTACTGGATTTTTGATTTGTCATGTGCAATCAGCCATAGTCAAGATCAGAAATTAAATCACCATATTAATTTTTTTGAGATGCACTACTGGTATGATAAAACTTTTTTAATCCCGGGAGGAAACTGCTGTAAATGTAATGACTGACACAGGACACAGAGACACAAGAGCAATGTAAAACAAAACAATATAAAATAAAATATGTCTAAATAAAACCTGTAGAAATGGTCATTGTGAATTTGGAAACTGGACGTGTCGCGTCACACTACATTATAAAGTAATCTCAGATAAATGTCGGAATTGGCTCCACCTTGGCTATGGGACGCAACACACTGATCTAGTGACCTCATGGCTAGTGCTTATCATTGTCAGTGTGAAAATGGTGAGTATGGTGATGTGGCCAAATTAACACCCCAGTTCATATTTTACCAATTTCAGCCCCATTTTTATGACATTCAAGGACGCAGGAACCCTAAGTGGATGACTGACCTGCTTCAGGACCAACATGACCTAAATGGGAACCTTCTGACCAGCACATGGACTCACCTTGTTAGAGGCCATCTCGCTGACCGAATGTCTGGTCTGCAAGGTCTCCAGCTGATCCAGGCACCAGTCCAGCTCTTCCAGGGTCTCTGTGGCCAGTTTCTGGTAGGCCTCCTCTGGAGGGAGAGAGGGAATCGGGGGGTCAGTTCTCAGGCGCTTCAGGGGGCTAGCTGATGCTCCTCCCTGCGTGGGGTCCACCCCGCTGTACACCGCCATGTCTGGATGCCTGGCCTGGACGCATGGGTGACTCCTCATGATGTTCTGGAGGAACCCTCCAAAGAGAAGAAATTAGTCTTTTCTCCAAGCCTGACCCCCACTTGGTACAGATCCAGACAGGAGGTCCTTCTTGAAGCTACACCCCCAGCACAATGATGTCACAGAAGTGATTAAATCATCACACACACACACACACACACGCACACAATTACAGTCACAGCCTAGAGCAGCATAAGGCTCTGAGATCCAGGATGCTGTTCAGCCCGAAGCCATGGTTGCAGTGATGGAGAGTCAGTCTGGAGGTCCAGCCCATGTCTGAGCAGGAAAAGTCGGGCCGCCTGCCCCCTACGCTCCGGCAGTCTGACCCACAACAAAGCAGAGAGGCATGCTGGGTCTGCTGCATCCAAACACACACACACACATACATACACACACCATCCACCAGGCTAACGCTAACTGGAGTCTGGATGCTGCATATCCTCAACCCAGAGACAGCAGTATGATTAGTGGCCTGGTAAAGAACAGCGGGGGCATCTCTCCCGCTTCCAGCTCCCCGTCCGGAGTGCAGTGGATGCCCAGGTGACCAGCACCGCCGAAAGCCGACGTGAGCGGCACCGCTTCCTCATGAAATAGGACCCGTAGCCTGGGAGAGAGAGCTGCGTGGTGGCCTGAGCCGTGCTGAGTTAAAATCCTGGCCCGGAGTCCAGACTGATCTGGGATCTGGAGCACTCTGCCACAGCAGCTTAAAAAATGCGCGGATCTGAGGTCATTTAACATCCCTTTAATGAACAGAAAGATCTCTGACGTGGACGAGCCTTGATATTAACTCAATAGAAAATTTTGATTTGGATCTGTTATTAAAAGGTAATCTTTATTTATCAGTGATGAAAGTAGTCTAATAGTTATTACTCTATAATTACAATAAATAAGTCAAGTCACAAAGTCATCATGACCCAAAAGCACAGCGAGTAAATCACCTCTTCATTTGAAGTGGAAATGACATCATGTAATATTTATAAAGGACGCTCCAGGTTCGCTGCTGGTGTTTGGTTGCAGGGGAAAGATGGATAACATCCCAAATCATTTGATGTGGTATTGATGTGTGTGTTTGTGTGTGTCTGTGTGTGTGTGTGTGTGTTCCTGAGATCGTAGACTCCATGCAACTGACAGCTGTTCACATTCACATGTGTATGCTGTGCATGTGGGCGTGGCCAATCTGCTCAATTTACAACACAGCAGTGAACGCCTTTATCAGTGCGGCTCCCCTCATCTCATCGTCACACTGTGCCACCGTCCGCTCCTCCTCCATCCCCGCTGCACCGGCGGCTGGGTTACAGCTCCTTCTGAAAGGGACTGCGCTGACGTCAATGACATTCTTCTCATGCTTAGCGCGACATCAGACACCAGCGCTGAGAGCTCGATCTACGCTACAGGCTGCAGGCTGCAGCCAAACCGCGAAGCGGAGCACACCCACCGGACCTGGGACTGAAGGAGGTGTGTACTGCAGCAGAAACAAGGCCTCAGCGTACACACGCCGCACTGCACCGGCACAAAAAAATATCAAGAAACGCAGCAAGCGTTTACTCTGGACAGCAGCGGGCATAATTAGTGTGGACACAACAGTAGGAGGCATCCCCTTGGACCTAACCTGCGCTGCAAGGTGTTAATTTCTGAACCGGGAGGTGCTGCAGGAAAATTAAAATCTCTGAACCCATTCACATTTGCAGATTTACATTCAGTCATATTCATTTCCAATCAGAAAATTCAAACAGGAGTAAGAATGAAGTAGGGTCTGGGGTGCCACTGGGGCAGTCTGGACAAGGTGCTCAATAACGGCACCTGACCAGAGGAGTCTATAAATAGAACAGAGAGGGTCTGGCCAATCAATAGATCGACAGGAACTTGATAAATGAGGTGTGGAGGAGAGTATATGGTTACAGTGTGAGACGAAGAACATCCACACGTGCTGGTCCCTCTGCGCTCTAGAACGGCGCACTCCTGCTTATCAATAATCAGAAAAGAGGAACAAGTTTCACTTTTTTTAAATTCTGACTGCCGCTCTACACATGGCCAGCAGAGGGCGAAACAACCATGTTCTTATTCCACTTGCTGCTTCTCTTTGCATCGCAGGTGTCCTGCTGCGCATCATAAATCCAAGCAAACAAGATGAAATATTAAAAGCTACCAGCATGAATTAGATTTTTTTTTTGGTCATGTACTACAGAGCCATTCATAATTAAGGATGTTGCCTTTACTGACCAGAATCACTTAATGAATACAGATTTCTGTTTGTTACAATATGCAAGTGTTACCTGTAACCGAGGTCTTTGTGATGGGGGGGTTACACATTGGCGATCTCCTGAGCAACAAAAAAAATAAAATTGTTATAATGAGGTACTCTAGCAGAGGGTTTCATTTTTAGAAAATATCCATCTGAAGAATGGTGAACCCAGCTCAGAACTTACTTGTTAGTGGGCCTGTCCTGTTGAACGTTGGTTAGTGCAGCAAAATTATTCCGTACAGTTCTCAAGCTGGCCAGAACCTAAAAAGAAAAGACAGTAGTGAGACATAAAGATGAACATTTTGATTTATTGTAAATAGGCACTGAAGAATCAACACACACACACACACACTGGTCAATATTACCAATTGATAATCATGACCAAAATTAAGTTCCTACAGTATTCGTTCTCCCAATAAATTGATTCAGAGAAATCCAGAAATTATCACTAGAAAGCAATCCAAAAAAAAATTAAAAATATCCCTCACCTGTGCAAATGGTGTTACAATCATATCATCACCATGACTGCAAGGAAACAGCAAGAGGGACAATTCAACATTATATTGATAGAACATATATGCCACATGCATAAATAATCCAGATAAAAGCCTTTCAGACATGGTGCATCTCTGGAGTGGCCCACAGGGAGGGAGGGAGGGAGGGAGTAAGGAGGATGTGGGCTGGAAGGGGGGTCGGACTCACATGTCGCTGGCGATGGAGGAGTTCCTGGACATGGACTTGGGTGACAGCTCGTAATCGCTGTCGGAGCGGTAGAGGAAGGACTCTCTCCGCTGGCTGTGTACAAAGTTGGCCTGGAGAATGAGCCCGGAGCCTGGGCTGGCCATGGGGTCCAGCGGGCTGCGTCCTGAGGAGGTACCATTGTCCACGTCGAAGCTGAGGGAGAAGCAAAGCCATACCAGGAGCACATAAGTATTGAGAACATTCCACTTTTCCATATTTATTGCAAGGTCCCATATTTACTTGACACAAAATGATTGGCCAACATTTCTAAAAGGACACTATAAGGTTTGGAAACATGACACGCTTTTACATTAGGGGTAGGCATCTCAAAGTAGCATCACAATATCCCTCAATTGTACATGATATCATAATACAAGGTAACAACACCAATGAATTAGTGATCATTAATATGCTGCACTTGTGATTGTGTTATTATATAATTAAAGATGAAAAAGTAAATTTTTTCTTTTACAATGCTTTTTTTTTTTTTTTTTAACAAAATCAAAATAATGTTTGATGAAAATTACATCCTTTTGCCACCATCAAACTATGCTAAGCATTTAACTAAAATCTTTAGAAAACCACTAGTCGATCAAGCAATATATTGTATAGTCCACTTTCTGCCCAGCCTCCACTATTTCAGCACTGTGTACCTATTGAATATTGATTATATTCATTGCATTTAAAGTGGAATAAAAAAATAAAAAAATCAATGACAGAAAATAAACAACCCACCAGAGGGGAGAATAAATATACAGCACAAGGCAGCAGACGCAGCAGCACCACACCGGTGATTCATCAGGATTTCCCTTATTCAGCAAGGTCACTCCCCAGCGTCTCCCATCGCAGGCATAATCCCACCCCCACCCCTTCGCAAATCCCGTCGAGGGATTCCCTAAAAGTGCAAGGAGCTCCCCTCCCACCTTATACTCAACATCATAATCTACATCATCACCTCCGGAGCGACTAACCCCGGGTGCACTAATCCGGCCAGCTGGTGACGGGGCTGGCATGGGCTAACTGCGTCACCAAAACCCTGCCTGCGTCGCTGATCTGCGCAGGGGACGTGGTGATCAGGAGCACCGGCGTCACTCTCCGCTCGCCGGCATGGCTGATTACGACTTCAACAGCGGCGTGGAATAGACCACCGCAAGCGGGGCACAGCCAAGTGAATGGATTATTATTTAGGGGAAAAAAAACAAAAACCAACACGTTCAAACTTACAATTTTGGGGGTTGAGGTAATTATCAAAAGTAAAAGCACTAAACCACTCTCTGAGATTAATATATCCTATCAACTACATTCCATCCCTGAATGAAAAAAGAGGGTCACATGATTCTCATGGCATTATGGCCAATGAGCCATAAAAAAGGATTATCTTCACTATGGGCTGTATTTTCCCATGTTCACCATGTTCACAGCATTTATGTCTTCAAGATTTACAGAAAGAAGAAAGCGCCGCTTTGCTAGTTGCTGTATCTTTAAGTCGGAGAGGAATAACCTGCGACCCACCCTGCCCTTTTTTTGCAAGAGCGTAATAATTTTTTCAAGGTCCCCTGACATTTGCTTTCATATGTGTGAAACCCTTTATTGCTGTTGCAATACACCATGTCACCAGTCACAAGTGCCAGCGAAAAAAGACTGGCCATCAACCCAATCAAACATATACACAAACATCACATTATAGGGAGTAGACAGTCAGGAAGACATGGGATATAGGAGGAATGAAGAATTAAATGAGGAGAGAGGAGGAGAACATCATAGGAACTGTAAAAAAAAAAAACAGCCATAGAGGTGCTGTTTACGCTGAGGGTACGAAACGGCGAAGGCATGGGATGGGGTGAATTTCTTTCAGAAAGTACAGAAATGACATCATCAACACCAGGAAGGCGTGTCAGCGTTTATCCAGAATAAAAAAATTCCCCTTGTGACGACAAACTCCAGGTCCGGCCGTCTGGAAGGCTAGAGGAACTTGTATTAATGTTAAATAATCTCACAAAGAGAAATTTTATGTCAGCGGGTCTTTAATGATGTCTTGAAAAGATCTGTTTAAACCTCCTCATTCTGGACCAATGTCAATATGTCACTTGCTCACATGTGTAGCGAGGATTCGCCTTGGTTTCCCCATCAGGATTCCAAAATCCTTTAGATAATGTTGTAGTATTATAACATAACCCAGGAATCTGTACACTGCTGAAATAAACAAAACTCAAGTGCTGTGTAAACTGCTGTAATACTGTGATGTTTGGGCTATTATAGCGTAAAGGTCACAGGTACTTTGACCCAGATTCAGATTAAAAAGAGGTCATTTATAGATGTCTCAGCTGCTCTTTTTTTAAAGGAAAAGTCAGGTCTCAGGTCTATTGAGCGAGTTGAGGCTATCGCTGACTGATAAGTGGGGGGCTCCATCTGTTCCCTACGCTGGAGTTGACGTAATAACGTTTATGGTGGGAATATTAGCGTAAGCCTGTCTTAACCTTCGCGTCCGCAGTATGAACTGAACATATGGAGGATAGAAGGAAGGAGGATGGAAACGCTCAAAGAGCCAAACTGGCCAATACATCTGCAATCTATAGGTGCCTGAGCCATCTACAGAACAAGATGCTGATCAATTTCTCCTTGCATTTCTACACAGTGGCCATTTGGTCCAGGGCAGCTTGAGGATCTGTTCTTTACATCAGTTCCAGCAATGGCACTGGTTGCATATGAAATACAGAGAGTGATTATTTCAGGAAATCATTACTTTTTTTTTCTGCAACAGTTTGAAGTTAAAAAAGCATAATTAAACAACGTTAACTGTTTAAAATGTAACTGAATGGACGTGATGGACGTTTATGTATGAGTATTCTTTTGCCACAGAGGATTTTAATTTTTGGATATAACCAATCCCTCCCAGCATCAATTTTCAAGCATGTAAATAAATACACACCTGATGTGTCTTGTTGAACACCAATATCCAGAGCATCTGTGGCTGAACTATGCATTACTACAGTCTGTAACGTATAGCCTGAGTTACAGTCGTATATACAGTCATGTATTTCTACATTAGGGCGGGCTGTTTGGATACATTATTGATAAACATCAATACATCAATAATGGTGCAAGTTGGACACTTAAGTCTGTGTGTGAGAAACTGAGAACACAAGGGAAGAACTGGAGACAGCAGTGATGTTAAAAAAACACACTTCATATCATGGAGAACGAGTGTATTGCAGGCTTCTCTGTTACTTCCACCCTTAAAATCAGGTCATTGTGATTCTTAGAGCAATCACTGCAAATCATGTAGATATAAAATCTCATCATAGTTCACACGCCTGGCATACAATTTGTTACAGAAACCCTGTGCCATTAGACTGTTTTACCCTCAAGATGCTATCCTCACAGCGGCACCACTGAAAACTTCCCTTCCCCCAGTTCCTCATAGGAGATCCCATGCCTTTCCCGGCCCCGTGATGGATCTGATCCCCTAAAGTCATCTCTGTCCGGTTTTCCGAGACTGAGACCTCAGGGCGATCCTTCCTCACCTGGGCCTTCGTGGGGCTGCGAGGACCCCGTCTCACAGGGGGAAGACGCACCGGGTCTGGTGTTATTCATCCACCAGCCATGGCTGCAATTATCAGCATCAGTCACAACAAGTCCACGGCCCGTCGCCCACTTCTGATAATCAAAGAACAATACGCTGGCACGTCCAAGGCCTTTAACAAGGCCGCTCTTTTACACACACACACACACACACACACACACACCAAACGTACACACACCGCAAGTACAAGATGGGACACGACTGAAGTGAGAAAAGACAGAAGGATCGTCCCCTGGCAGCGCATTCTGCAGCCCCCCGTGGAAAACAGCGCGATCCGACTAAAGAATGCAGGCTGATGCATTCCTCCCCTCTCAACCTTTAACTTCAGACGTGAGGAAGACACACACATACAGAGCGAGAGAAGAAAATCAAGGAGATGTCTGAACTAGTTGCTGATGGGATGACTAAGAAATGTCAGACTGGAAGAGTGAAGGAAAAAAACAAAAACAGAACAGGGTTCTGCGATTTTACCCCGGTCCTTCCGTGTTCTTGATGGAGCTGGTGGAGCGGGAGCGAGGCTTCATAACAATGCTCATGGCTGCTAATCCATACGCGTGTGTGCATCCACACACCCACCCACCCGCACACGCACGCACCCTCATGCACACACGCGCGCCGCTGTCGCCCAGTCCACGTCCGAAGCTCACATGGCCCAGCGTGGGTCTGAGTCTCGTCTCAGGGGTGAGAAAGTGGAGACACTCCTCTCTCCGCCCACTGGAACAAACTATGTGGGATCCGTCCAATCACTGGCTCCCTCTGCCCCTCCCTCTCCCTGTTGTTATCCCACACACTGTCTCAGGTGTCGGACCGTCTAACAGTTCCAGATCGCCCGGCGAGCGGCCAGAATTGTGCGTGTGTTTATAAAGGAGGAGGAGGAAAGGAGAGAAAAGAGACTGAAAAAATGCAGGAAGGAAAAGGGGAATGTGTGGTTGGGTCACAGGAAGGGTGGGGGTGGCTGGGGGCTGTTCACAGTGGTCACAGAGTCTAATCTCAGTCAGGTGACCTCAGATAACCCCAGACCACAGACTGGATACCAAAGGGATGCATCACAGAGATATGGGGCACTGCTTAGGGGCAGTGGTGGCCTAGCGGTTAAGGAAGAAGCCCTGTAATTGGAAGGTTGCCTTTTTGAATCCCGATCCGCTGAGGTGCCACTGAGCAAAGCACCGTCCCCCCACACTGCTCCCCGGGCACCTGTCATGGCTGCCCACTGCTCACCAAGGGTGATGGTTGAAAGCAGAGGACACATTTCATTGTGTCACCGTGTGCTGTGCTGCTGTGTATCACAATGACAATCACTTCTTCACTTCAATATCTACACACACACACACACACACACACACATACCTGCATGCACGCACAGATATGTACTTAAATCGGACCTGTAATCTGATGGTTGCCAGTTTGAGTCCCGAACCGCCATGGTGCCATTGGAGTTCCACTGCGCAAAGTACCGTCCCCACACTTTCCCATCATAACAATCACTTCACTTCCACATAACAATACCCATAATTCAGTCTGTTTCCACAAATCACTGCAGTACAGATCTAGAGAAAACAATGCTGCAGCAGGGCCTTTAAAATGCACTTTAATTAAGTTTTCGCCAGAGAAGGTTGACGTACACACACACACACACACACACACACACCGAGCACAGTTGCTTGACACAGTCCAGGAATTTTCCAGTGTAGCCAGAGTGCTTTTATGCAGAAGAACACCTGAACTAATGAGATGGCGTTTCTGGAGGAGCTGTTGCTGCGCATGATTAGAAAAATTTCCATTCAACGTCCACAACACAGGGTCAGCAGGCGTCTTTACATTTAACATATTCAGAGCCACACGGGTCATCACCAGCCAGAATTACCGTCTACTTCCACTAACAGCACAACTGAGAACTAAAAAGTACTATCCGACCTCTACAACTAATACAAAATGCAGCAGCACGACTGATCTTCAACCTTCCCAAATTCTCCCACACCACCCCTCTGCTACGCTCCCTCCACTGGCTCCCCATAGCTGCACGCATCAGATTCAAAATACTGATGCTGGCCTACAAAGCCAAACATGGAGTAGCACCATCCTACCTCACAGCCCTTATTACACCTCACACTGCACCTCGTATACTCCGAGCCTCCAGTACTGCTCGCCTGGTCCCCTCCATCACTAAAGGTAAAAGGAAGACATTCATCTAGACTCTTCTCTGTCTTGGCCCCTCGGTGGTGGAATGAACTTCCCCTCGAGGTCAGAACAGCTCAGAGTATTTTCAAACGGCAGCTCAAGACCTTCCTCTTTAAAGAATATTTAGATTCACTTGTAACCTTCTTATTGTCGAACTTGTGTACAGAATCTACAACAGAGTGAATAAAAAGATTGTATTCATAGTTGAGGGTCCTAATGAACCGGAACTGATCACTTCATCAATGGTAACTTGAAAGCACGTTGTAAGTCGCTCTGGATAAGGGCGCCTGCCAAATGCCTTAAATGTAAATGTAAAGAACAGCACTGTCAAAGAACAAATGAAAATGAGCAAAACAACAGAGAGTATCTGTAAAAAAAAAAAAAAATGGGAAGATTCAGGAAAAGAACTAGATTGTTGGACTCTGCACAAGACGTAGTACATGGGGTGTGTTCACATTAATCTCACATTCATTAGCTCACCCGGCAGAAGACTGGTTATCTGCATGTTGGTGTTGGTAGTGGCCGTGGTCCTGTTATGTCTGACATCATATCGTGCGACATCAACTGAGGGAAACGGATGTGAAAAGATGTGTAAGGTTTCAACAAGATGGGGTTTACATTGCAGGCTCCACCTGTAATCCCCGGGAGACTTTCATGGCTGCCCACTGCTCACCAAGGCCGATGGTTAAATGCACAGACCGCATTTCATTGTGTCACCATGTGTTGTGGCTGCTGTGCTTCACAATGACAATCACTTCACTATCATTATATAGTTTATTTTTGTAAATCCAAAGACATAAATGGTGTATTATTTGTAAATATGACCATCATGCACCATGTAGCATGATGCAAAATGTAAATCCAATCCACAAACACACAGCTTGTTAAATAAAATGTTAGGCTCATTACTTTACAAACGTAATTAGTTATAGTTACTACTGCCTAGTAACTAAAAACACCCACACACCTCAGCTCAGTTTAACTCACCCTTAGTCAATCATCATCTCTCATGCTTTTGTCTTGCAGGCTTTGCCGCTACTGTGGCTGAGAGCCTGGTCGGAATGAAAGACGCTTAATTCCAGTAACTTGTTATTGTCAGTAACGGTGTTGTAAATATAAAAACACTAATTCACTAATTCTGCTCAGTAACGGCGTTATTCTCATCACTGCTTAAATACGAGGTGCATTAACGTAAGGAGCTGGGCGGGTGAAAGTGCACTGGTTTTATCACACATGAATGGGGTATAATGGGAGCGTCCACCCCTGACCCCTATGGAACACACGTCCCACCTCCGACGTGAAAGGCAGGAGCGCGCCAGCAGGGTGTTAAATCCAGTCCCCACCTCCCGCTGCCCATGCTGCCATGCGTGTTAAGCAGGTGCATGTCAGCTGTGGCTAAAAAACACGACAGCCGTGTTCTGGCCGAGCTCGGCTGCCCCCTGCTGGTGGAATGATGATCTGAGGTCGAACCCCGCTTTCACAGTTTATCCCTACAAGCCAGCAAACACACAGTCATTTCACAGTTTCTGTTCAGAGAAACGGGCAAAATGATTTGTTGAATCTCCTTTGATGTCGATTTCTTTCAATCCCTAAATGAATCCTCTGATAGCTACGTTAGTAGAAATATTACAATGTGTGAGTATTTGTGAGCGTGAGAGATAATGCGTGTATATGCAAATGTGTGCTTTTTAAAGTGAGAAGCACAGCATGGCTCTGGGGAAGAAACGATTTGAGAAATCTTCCCTCATGACTCAACCTCGGCGTTATGAGCTGAATAATTAATAAGCAGGACACTGAGGAACGAAACAAAACAAACGGAAAAAAAAAAGCTGCCAAAAATCTGTCCTCAAAAGAATGAGTTCCAATGGCTGCATTAGACCCCTTTTTGTTTGTAATGAAATGAAGTCTGTTAGAAATGTGACATTTCATAAACCATACGCATAAAAAAAGATAATTATATAATACCAAATTTGACAGTAAATTGTCCTCTTGAAAGGGACTGTGGGAAAAATGAAGCACGTCTGGTTCTGATTTTCGAAATTGGGACAGTTCTATAAAACAGCTGATCTCATTTCATGCTGAAAAAAGCTGTCGTACAGTAAATTGCATTTTAATTTGTGTCTAAGGTACCTCATTGCTTCCCCTCATCACCTGTACTACACCCATCCTGTCCTCATCCACCCACTACAGGAGCTGAAGCCCCACCCTGACCCCACCCAGGTAATGGCTGATTTGCTTACAGCCCCAGCTATCGATCCACGCATCGTGTGAGGAACATTATTGAGATTATCGAGCTAGATGTCCATTTTTATGACTGTTGTGTCGTCTCCACCTCCCACACAGTCACAGCGAGAGGAGGAAAGACGAGACGCGAGGACAGCACAGTGTCTGAGCAATCCAACAACATTTCCTGCTCCAGCTCAATTACTGCCAATAAAAATGTGCTCATGATGTTCGCGCCACTCACCTGCTGGGATATGAAAGCATCCTAACTCCTCTCAGCCGGCGGACAGTCAGCACCCTCAACCACAGCCTCTCCTCGCCAGCGCTGGTGGTACCGTCACAGCGCCATCGCGGGAGGCTTAAACGTGCATTTATTTTTTCCGACGCTGCCAATCACAGACCGCTGGACGTACATCAAACTGAGAACGAGTCACGGTGCCGAGTAACAGGAGTCCAGCGCACATGGTACAACGAAGTACAGTGCAACGAGCAACAAGTGCAAGTTGCCCGAAGTCTAATACATTTTCTTCAAATTTAAGAAATAAGAGCTATTAGTCAACTGATTGGTCTATCCATCACCAGTGACTTTTTTTCCCTTTTTCATTTTTTCACGTACACATATCCACAAAATTTGACATCAAAGCAGACCCTGTATCCACAAGTCACCATTTTATATGTAACATCGGTGGTACGTGTGGTTCTAACATTTTATAAGGGAGTCCATTGCCATTTCACTAGTTTTGGTTTTCACCTATTTCCGTAAAATGAACCAAAACGATCCATTCCGAAATGTTTCCAGTCTGACAGATCCAAGAATTTTTTTTTAATATATCTTGGAAGGCTAAGCTCAAAATAGCATAAAATATATTGTAAAATTTATGTAGTGTGCTACTTATTATTACACACACACACACACACACACACACACACACACACACTCGCACTCGGTCAGTGTGTTCTGTGATTATTGACTCGCACCTGCACTTCACTGTTCTCTGGCCATGTGTAAGCTCATGTCTGTGTGTGTATATATATTTATATATAGATCACAGCACAGAGCAGATAAGACGAAGTCTAACATGTGGGAGGCTTTAAATGCAATCAATACCCCACCTGCAGTCGCCTTATCTCTGCCTCGCTCCGCCGACCTATATCCCCCTCGCCAACACCGGACCCTTCATCACTCACTTCACTATTTTCTCAGTGCAAAAGTCCACATTTTTCACTGCATAAAAACCAATGATTGTATTCTTAGAGCTGTTAGAAAAAAATGGTTAAACTTTCTGCTCTGCCTAGCATTTTTTAGTCATTCCCCTGGAATCTGACCCACAGAGTAAACTCGGCAGCGACTTTACCCCCGCCTCCTTGGCTTGATGTCGATGGGCTTGTTGATGGCGAACGGAGAGCCGCTGCTGCAGGCGTGGCGGTATCGCGCGATCCTCTCCAGCGATAAGAGTTCAGAGGTCACCGGTAGGCTCATGTTCACAGACAGTCCACAAAACCCACAGGCGAAGCAAAGCCACGGTGCGGCCACCTTAGGCAAAGAGAGAGGCGGCACTGTGGAGAGGTGAGAAGGAGCGCCGCTGGAGACGGGTGCGGGTGGGGGGCCGGGGGCCGGAGTTATAGATCACGTTAGGGACGGAGCGCGGCCCGTAATGATTAAGCTGAGTACACAGCGGCTCTGCTGAATTATCCTGATTTACCCCAGTCCCATCGCCACGGCGACTTCACCGCCTCGCCCCGCATCGGCTCTTACATCCTCGTTAACAGAGCCTAATGAGCAGGGCGGGCGTGACGTACTCCGGCAGCGACTCTAAATCAAGCAGAAGCAGAACTGGAACGCAATCAGCTCGGTCCCCGCTCCCTCGGCGCGCTTGGGTTTGTTCAGCTCTGGCTCTGGACCAACGCAAACACAGATTAGGATGTATAACCAAGCAGATAAAGTGCATTCACAATAGAGCTGGAGGTGTGACTGTATAATCCTCCTTCTCTCATAACGGCAAAATAAAACACTGTCTGTGTTCCGTACAGACTCACGTTACCCTTCGGGACCCAACTACATATCTCTCCTTGTTGTAATCCCTCATTATATTACAGAGAGGTTGGTCACATGCAGACGGGTGACCCTCCTGACCCCCAGCTTCACATTCCAGAGGTGGGAAGGAGCTTCTCTACCCAGATATACATTTTATACCCCAGAGATGGAGAGGCAGCTATGTAAGAGCACGGAACACACAACAATTAAGGATTTCCAATGCAACCATAACCATAGTATTTTGGCAGCATGTGTGTCATGTTCACTAAATGGGAAGTGGTGGCCTAGTAGTTAAGGAAGCGGCCCCGAAATCAGAGGTTTTCCAGTTCGAATCCTGATTCCCTAAGCACCATCCCCAACACACTGTTCCCCGGGAACCTGTCATGGCTGCCCACTGGTCGCCAATGGAGATGGTTAAAAGCAGAGGACACATTTCATTGTGTCACACTGTGTTGGGGCTGCTGTGCTGTGTATGACAATCACTTCACTTTAATGTCACAACGTTTATGCTTATTAGGTGCTTACTAGTAATCTTGAAGAGGGGAAACTAACCACCTTTTTTTTTATTATGTGGAATTATTGTTGAAAGGTGATTGGAGGGGGGGCAGCATTACTGACAGCACTCGCACGCCCTACTTCCTCATTCTGGACTATTTAAACCCCCTTCTGTCAACAAAGCACATGCCAGGGTGTAAGCCAGCAGCCACCTTTCTCTTCTGTTTCCTTCTGTTCTCTACACTCCTAATACCCCTTACACACAGGGAGCATCACAATGATGATCTCTGCTGTAGATGTCTCAGGACCATGCCCACTACCAACACGAAGATTATCAGCACTTTAATTCTAACATTCTGATGGGTGAACCAGTGAATGTGACATGAGTCAACACGCCCTGCCACACAATGTCTTATTTGGCACCATGACAGTAAAGCTCCAATAGACATTTGGTCCCCGATGGTCAATTGTGCACTTTTTGTTCTGCTCTTGCTGTTTAAAATATGTAATATATTGATACAGCCGGTATGCTGTCCAACACAAACAATTTCACAAAGTAATAGTAATAAAAAAAACTATTAATTGTACTTTACAGTGTCTGTGCACAGGACACACCTGATTGTCTTTATCCACCAGATGGCAGTAGAAGGATAGGAATGGCGGCTTCCTCTGTATAGTCCTTTAGTCCTTTACAAGTTAACAGAGGCTTGGCCACAATAGAACAAAATGCTTTAATCCTTCTATATGTCCCTGCGTACTCGTGTGGTCTCTCTACTGAAAATAGAGCAAATCAATACAGAAGACCTAGATCTCAACAATCACTGCCCAGCAACCTGGCCTCTTTGTTCTCTGAGAAATGCCTCCTCACTGTTGCCATGCAGACTGGCCAGGCCGAGCTGAAATCCAATTATCAGCAGCCCTCGCCTCTTAAGCAGCGTAGCCGGGGACCAGGTGTTGTTCGCAGCGCCATGGCAGGAGGGCAGGAGGACAGAAGCCGCACCGGCCTCACAGCCATCCAGAGCGAGCGCTCGCCCGCTGGCAGCGTTTGGCCCGGCAACTGGGAGCGCGGCACAGCGGTGAGAGTCACAGGTTGAGATCATTACAAGACCACTCATCTGGATGGTTAATCAGTGACGTTCGGCCTCGTCATTGCGCCACTGTGCCACACGCATTGTTGCCGGTTATGCAATCAGAAGTGTCTGATTGAAGAGGCAGCAGGGTGGTCTCCGCATCTCCGCTGTGTTTTTGTCAATTCCCTTATGGCCTGTAGGGGGCTGTCTTTCCCCAGCGTACAGAATAGTACACCACAAGTCTGATTTTGTCACAATTATCCCCTGGATGAAACTGTACTCACTGTACCTGACTGGTAATGCCGGCGATGGTCATTTATCAAGCTGTCCAAATTCTACTGGCATCACATCCTATTTCCAGGCCCATCTCCGTGCAAGGACCTCAAATTGGTTCCGCTGGAGCTTGCTGCATCATCCATCTAGCTTTTTAAACCGAATCAATCACTGTCTCTGTGCCAACATGACCTTGCCCCCCTACTGTAATAAAGCCTTTCACACTACAGTACCTCAGCGCCATGGCCGCTCGCACCGTTTCCAGCATTGCCGGGAGGAAATGAAGGGACGCGTTCCTCTTCCTCATCTCCACACCTCGACTCCGCGGGAGGCCGGCACATGCTGCTGGCCTCAGAGGAAGAGTGGCCGCCTAATTGGCCTGTCAGACGTTAGGTGTTGTGGGCTCATGTGCTTATGACGCATTTGACAGTAAGGATCCCAGGGAGAGGCTAAGTCTAAAACAGGCTTACAAACGACCTGTAGTGACCTGGGCAGATGTGCTGGGGTCTTGGTTCGTTACCATAATCATTGTCCTGGGCCCCAAGGAGCAAATGTCCAGATTTTAACACATCAACACGCTGTCTGTACACGCATTTCCCACATTGAGGCAAGGAGTGGGTGAGGAGACTAAAATTGAGAGTTGATAAAAGCCTTGTGGATGACTGGGTTTAACTTGAATAGTCATGAACCATATTTATGCTTTTCTGTATGCTAAAAGGGAGAAATGTAACTTTGAGGGTCACTGGGGTTGTGGAACTGGCTGTGGAAGCTCAAAAGACTCCACCGTCATGATCAGGTTTGCTAACGTGGCCTGATCTCCAATCACAGTGAGCAGCACGAGGTCAGAAACTTGGGGAGTTGGTGCCAGGAGAACAACCTCCTCCTAAATGTCAACTGATTGTGGACTACTGCATGAAGCAGGTGAGGAACTGCACACGCCTGTTCATTTTTCATGTTCATGTTCATCAGCTTTTGGCAGATGCTCTTATCCAGAATGACTTAAATATGTGCTTTAAAATGTCCATCCTTGAAATTCCTAATTTGGTTTCCTGGGACCCAATTTGTAATTACTGTTAGCCTTTTTTTTTAAATATACACAAGAGGCCTTTTTAATCTAAGTATTTATTAAGAAATGAGGGTTTCAAGCTTGCATTTGAAGATCTTTAGTGCCTCAGCTGTTCGAACAGCTAGTGGAAGTTCATTGCACCACCTAGGAGCCAAGACCGAGAAAAGTTGTGCCACGTTGTGTGAAGGAGTCGCAAACGCTCGGCATAAGAAAAGTGAAGTGTTTTAAATAAACAAAAGAAAAAGAGGCACGATGGCCAAAGCATAGATAAACCCAGAAACAGACATGCCGCATAATAGCCAACTGAACAGGTCAATGCAGGACAAGGGCATGAGGGAGGAAACCAACAATAGGCCACACTGAACGAGCTGGAGCTGGGGAGTCATTAGAACCCTTGTGTGTGTGATGAGTCTAGATGAATGCTTTCCTAGTACCTTGAGAGATAACAATTATAAGAAAAAAAAAGGTTTAATTTGCAATTTTTGCTAATTCTTTTCAGTATTCATTTTACCACTTTAATACGTGTTTACTGGTCTCATTTCTTGATTGGTTTATGATTATCATCACCTCGATTATCAATGCCTCGATTTTCGATGCATATTGAGGCATCCAATAAATTTGCTACATTACTTCACATGATGTTTTTCATTCACCCATGTGGACACTTTGATTTGCTATAATGAGCAGAAAAACTGTCGGCGTTCAGTCTGCGCTCACCTGACTTCATGGACATCTGAACCAGGTGATGTCTGGTGAGCGCAGACTGAAGGTTCTCATTGGGGCAAATCAACACCCGCTTTCAGACTGAATGCGGCTTGCATTGCACTTGTGTACAACCCATGTCCAACAAAAATATATTTCTCAATATATTATGTGACCATATATTTTGTGTATTCATATATTGTGAATTGTACATGTTGATATATTCTATTATAATCTATTCTATATGTAAGCAATATATAAATATATGAACTTGTCAGGATTGCCTGCAGCTGGGCTCCACACCGGAACTCAATCCTGACGCCCCATAAATGCCGGAAGTTTCCGCCCGTTCGGGGTCGCTGGCATTTTCGTGGACTCTGCACGAACTTGACCTGGTTTTGTTATGAGTGTTTTGAGTTCTGGCAATCGCCACACGCCTACGGGTTAGTTTCAGTTCTTTATTTAAGTTAAATCGTTTTCGGCCACCGCGACATTGTTTATTTGTATTTCTTTATTGTTTGTTTATAAATAAAACCCCTTCCCAGCATGTCAGACCTCTGCGCTTCCTTCCCCCGTAAGTCCGTAGTCGTGACAGAACTAGGATATATGACAATAGGAACCATCAAGAGCATCCTGTCTAGCTGCATCACTGTGTGGTTTGGAGCCTGCAATGCGTCCTGCCAAAAAACTCTCCAACGCACAGTAAGAGCAGCTGAGAGAATCATCGGTGGCCCTCTCCCCTCCATCCAAGACATCTACAGTACACGCCTCACCAAGAAAGCCCTCGGCATAGCAGCTGATCCCACCCACCCAATGCAAACCTTCTTCAGCCTGCTGCCATCAGGGAGGAGACTGCGGAGTCTCCAGGCCAGGACCAGCAGACTGAAGGACAGCTTCACCCATCAGGCGGTCAGGAGACTCAACTCCCTCCCGGCTCTGCCCCCACTCCCCTCACTCCCCTCTTCTGCTCCACAATCTTTCTGAACTCTAAATCACACAAACTGACCATGCACCAGTCACTCTGTGCAGCTCTGGTCTGCCATCTACCTCACTTTCACTTCGTCACTTTAAACTTAAAACTCTGTTGCACTATTGGTTTTTGCACTCTCCTGATGTTGCACTCTCCACCATGTGCCCTTATTTGTATATGGTGTTTTTAAAATTGTATATTGTGCCTTTCTTTTTAAATTGTATTTATACTCTGTTTTCGTTACTGTTACTGTTTTTGTATTTAATGTTACTTTTATGGGTCAGAGAGTAACGTAATTTCAATTCTCTGCATGTCCTGTACATGTGGCAGAATTGACAATAAAGTTGACTTGACTTGACTTGATATGAAAATACTGCATATTGTAGGCATTGCAAATATATGGGAAAGTTTCTCATTTATTGGAATATATTTGCTTATGTATTGCAATATAAATTCAAGTATATAGCAATATATGTTTGCTTCGTAAGGGAACACACCAAGCTTGCCGTGGTGCACATCACAAAGAATAGGCGTGGCTGTCATGTTGTAGACACTCAGAGAGTGTTAAGATCCATTCCTGCTTTGTATGTGTGGTTTAAAGTGGCAGAGCGAACCTTACCCTATTGGTTGCATGAAAATATGTCATGCGCCACACAGCGTAAAATTCCTCCTTGGAGTGGCACTATACTCAGATCAGGCAGTCACAGTCACTAGCGACACTACTTTTTTTAATGAGAATTTTTATTCTCACCAGAAAATCACCAAGCTTCATCATTATGATATAATCAATTATGTTCTGCACTACAATAACAATGCATGTCTGCATCACGATGCATTGATTATACAATTAATTTCAACACTTCATTATGTGTATTAAAAACTGTAGTGTAAACGTTCATTGAAATATGAACTGCGCAACACTGCGCTGTAAGTAGCAGTTGAGAGCCATGTAAATGGTCACGAAAATAAAGAAAACACATTAAATGAGAAGGTATGTCCAAATTTTTGGCCTGTTCTGTATATACACATATGACAAAAGATACAGATTCACAGAAAGCTGTCACACTAATGCACCTCAATCCTTGAACCACCAACCTAACCTTGACCCACACAAAGGCCCCCGGCATTCTACGCTGTCCCCTTAAATACACCCCACAATCATAGCCTAATTGGCTGAGCTCAAGATGTCTGGGGGGGAAAAGCAGGCGGTCATAATCAGGTCAACTCTAGATTTCTATATCAACATAACATATCCCCATAATCAACATAACATATCCCCTTAATGGCGCAGTGGTGGCCTGTCATGGCTGCCCACTGCTCACTTTGGGTGATGGGTTAAAAGCAGAGGACACATTTCGTTGTGTGCACCATGTGCTGTGCTGCAGTGTATCACTTCCACAATCACTTCCACTTCCATACAATTTACCATTTTATAAGACAAAGGATGACTCAAATCATACAAAGAACACTTGGACATTAACAAAATAAACACAGCAGACAAAAACATACCCCGCTACATCAAACACCCTTTTCCAGTGTCCCAAGCTGGCCTATAAAGGCCCTGTTCTCCCAGGGTGCGCGTTTCCATGCGGAACATTTATGCCCCCGGACCAGGAAAACCACGGTGAAAACATGAAGTGTGTCTGCGTAAATGTGTGGAACTTTGGATGGATACTGAAGCTGAAACAGTGGGTAAATAATAAGTAAATACATAAATGAAACTGGTAACCTATGTGTGTGTTGTGTTTATTTGAGAAAGCTAAGCTAATGTCGGCAACAGGGTTTGTGTAGTCGGCACCCGTGCAGAAAACAGACATAACCTAACAAAAGCCCATAATACATTGACAACATGCGCCATACAGTTAAAAAGTGCCCACAGGGGTGCAAGCATCAGTATTTTGAATCTGATGCGGGCAGCAACAGGAAATCAGTAGCGGGAACTGGTGTGGGAGAATTTGGGATGGTCATGCTGCAGCACACATTAATAGTATCGATATTTTGGATCGATTCGCACACCCCTAGAAGAAAGCTTGTGCACTGCTGCAGTAGGTTGGGGTCATCATTCGCCTATGAGCCAGAAGACCCAGGTTCAGATCCCACTTACTACCATCGTGTCCCTGAGCAAGACACTTAACCCTAAGTTTCTCCAGGGGGGGGACTGTCCCTGTAACTGCTGATTATAAATCGCTCTGGTTAAGGGCATCTGATAAATGCTGTAAATGTAAAATCTTGAGTCTGGGAAAAAGTTATCAAACTTCATATAAACTGTGCTAGTGTGGATATGTACACTGCTCAAAAAATAAAGGGAACACAAAAATAAGACATCCAGATCTGAATGAATGAAATATTCTTATTAAATACTTTGTTCTTTACATAGTTGAATGTGCTGACAACAAACACACAAAAAATGATCAATGGAAATCAAATTTGGATTTGGAGTAAGAATTAAAGTGGAAAACACACTACAGGCTATACTAACCTTGATGTACTGTCCTTAAAACATGCCTCCACATGCCCGGCTGTGCGCCCCCCCCCCCAAAGAAATACCGGTCTGGCTGGAGTATGTTGCAGGCAGCGGAACGTTCTCCACGGCTTCTCCAGACTTTGTCACGTCTGTCACTTGTGCTCAGTGTGAACCTGCTTTCATCTGTGAAGAGCACAGGGTGCCAGTGGCAAAGATGGACAACCCCCCTCTGTGGATGTCGAGCCCTCATACCATCCTCATGGATCTGTATCTGACTGTTTAAGCAGACACATGCATATTTGTGGCCTGCTGGAGGTCATTTTGCAGGGCTCTTGCAGTGCCCCTCCTGTTCCTCCTTGTACAGCTGGGTTGTTGTCCTCCTACGCCCTCCTCCACATCTCCTGATGTACTGGCCTGTCTCCTGGTAGTGCCTACATGCTCTGGACACTATGCTGACAGACACAGCAAACCTTCTTGCCACAGCACGCATTGATGTGCCATCCTGGATGAGCTGCACTACCTGAGCCACTTGTGTGGGTTGTTGACTCCGTCTCATGCTACTAGAGTGAAAGCACCGGCAGCATTCAAAAGTGACCAAAACATCATCCAGAAAGCATAGGAAATGCGAAGAGGTCTGTGGTCACCACCTGCAGAACCACGCCTTTATTGGGGACATCCTGTTAATCGCCTACAATTTCCACAATCGCCACAAATTTCCCTTTATTTCATGAGTAGTGTATATTCCCTGGATGCAGTGACATGCTTCAGGTTGTTGAATCATCATGTTTGTTCTGTTTTATATGACTGTATTATGGTATTACTGACCATGACATGGGGGTGTTATTTCCCATGTTTATATGTGAAATGTAATGTTTATTTATGTTCCAGATGCTTTAATGTATTGTAAATAAGGATTGGTATATGTCTATGTTTATTTTGTGATCTTGTAGTATTGGCACACTCACAATGCTGTAATTTGTGACAGAAAGCTTGTGCACTACTGCAGGAGGACTTCATGTACATTTGCTGACCCTTTGTGCAGAAACTGTTACCAACAAATACATCTGCTTCGTCAAGCTACCACATCTCCGTCATCTAGAATCAACACATATGCAATGCAGTGACAACATTTTCCAGAGCAGTGGTGGCCTAGCAGGGCCCCTAACCGGAAGGTGCCACTGAGGTGCCACTGAGCAAAGCACCGTCCCCACACACTGCTCCCCGGGCACCTGTCATGGCTGCCCACTGCTCACCAAGGATGATGGTGTTTTGTCACTGAGTGCTGTGCTTGCTGTATCACAATGACAATAACTTTCACTTTAATATACTTTGTGTATTATAATGAATTCAATGAATATTCCTTGATAATATAATTTTTTTTTTCTCTATATGTTCCATTGGACTCAATTGTGTTTTAATCTTACCCCCTTGAGCCAGGGTGCAATTAGCTCCCATGGGCAGTACTGCGGCCATTCTGGCTGGAGTCGGCCCATGTCCCCACCGGAGGATCTTTTATCTTTGGATCCCTATGCTGACCATTTTACTGCATGTTGTACCATGTATGTACGACTAAAAGTCTGAATTAGCTGAGACCTGCTCAACATAAGCTCAATGTTTCTCATCAGCGAAGCCACTCCAGCTAGCGGACATCTCGATAATGACACGTCTATAATCCTATTTCACGCTCTTTTCCTCCGACACGGCGCGCTCCTTCTCGCCGCCTCACCTCAGGACCTTTGCATTCACGCTGCTGCTTTCCGCACCTTTTCAGTGGCTGAAGAGCCTCCTTCATCTGCAGCAAATTTCATACGAGTAAGCAGCTATACTTCGCTGACGGTAAAACGCTCAACTGAGCGGCGGCGGCGACCCATGTACGTCACAAACCCCAACCCTTCACCCGTCCACACCCCTCCTCACACATTTCTGCACCTTCCTGTCTTGAAATGTGACTTTCTGCTGTTGGGCTTTACTTCTGAGATAGTAACTGGTAAGAATTCAGCAGTAATTGTAAAAAATTAACTATAAGAAATGAATTGTGTGTGTGTGTGTGTGTGTGTGTGCGACACGTATGTGGGCTGAAGGACTGCTGCGTTGACTCTAATTAGCAAGCGTGTGGCATCACCACTGAAAATGTCACATTTACATCAACGGCTCTCTTTCCACATCAGTTCTGGCTTTCTGCACTGAATGGATGAAGTACAAATGTCATTTCTCTTTAGGCGGACAAAGATTCAGAAGGCTGGCTCAATAGTTGAAAATAAAACAAAATTAGATATACTTCCATGACATGCTTTCTAAGTTTAGCCTCCACTTTCCCATTTAATAACTTGTAAATAGTACAAAATCAACAAATTATTGACTATGACACTTGTAAATTCTTCTTTCGTGGATAGTTTTTGACTGCTTGTAGGTCATGTTCATTTAATTTGACATTTCGGATTTCCGGTTTTCATGAGATATCAGATATAATCCCATTAAAATCTAGCTCATTTACGTGTAGCATTCTGAAATAAATAGCAAAAGCAAATTTCCTTATTCAGCATATTGTAATTCTAGTAGAGAGTCCCAGTTATATAATGGTCATATCGATATCATCTGTTTTTTTCTTCTTTTGTAAGCCGCTTGCAGCAAGGTGAAGATTAGGTGCGCTTGATGCATATGAGCAGCTCAAGCAGCCAGTGTGGAGCCTCTGTCTTATGAACATTGGCGGAAAAGTGAAAAATCACACACCATGCATTCTTTGTGAAAGTGGCCAAACATTAATTTACATTTCATTATGGCATTTATCAGACGCCCTTATCCAGAGCGACTTACAACCAGCAGTTACAGGGACATTCCCCCCCCTGGAGCCACTTAGGGTTAAGTGTCTTGCTCATCGAGTTTGAACCTGTGACTTTGTGGTCTTCCGGTTCATCGACGAGTGTGTTACCCACTAGCATAGTAGCAACCCGAAGAACATAATATTTCCCCCAAAATGAAGCCGTTGCATGCAGTGATTCATTCTGGACTTCCAGCGTGAACCAAATACTTCACAGAAGTCCTGAGCATTCTGGTCACCACAGGGCACGTGGCAAAGCATGAGTGTCATGTGAGTGTTACTAACCCTCTCATCATAACAGTGCACAACTGTCTGAGGTGTATAGAGACCCCGAACACTTGCGGAAAAGAGACGCATACAACAATGACAAGATGTTCTGCATGTTCCACATGTCCGTGTGAATTACATCAGTTCAGAGATTTGGATGGATTTGAACTGTTCGAGTGTCGTGCTATGGTTCTAACACAGACAAAAAACAGAGGATATATATGCCAGCCTTTCCCATTGCATTCCCACATAATGGGAATTCAGCAAACTCCTAATTCAATATACCCATGTAATGCAACATATCAGAGTGAAGCAGGTAGGGTGATAGTAGCCTAGTGGGTAACACACTCGCCTATGAACCAGAAGACCCAGGTTCAAATCCCACTAACTACCATTGTGTCCCTGAGCAAGACACTTAACCCTAAGTTGCTCCAGGAGGGGACTGTCCCTGTAACTACTGATTTTAAGTGGCTCTGGATAATGAGGTCTGATAAATCCTGTAAATGTAAATGTAAGCAGGTACGGTAACCAGCCACAGAAGGAATATTGTCCCAGAGCCATAAATTCACACGATTCCTTCGTTTCTTACTTCAGCAAGGGCTTCTCTTGTGTTTTCTTCTGGGACCAACTGCATGCAGCAGGGATGAACTTTCTGCATTAAATGGGCAAATAAACGAAAGAGCAAAAGACTCTGCATGCCAGTAAGAACCTCTATTGAGAGTTTAACATGAAAAAAACTTCTATATGAATTTTCAACAGTTTTTATTTAATATTTACTCTTACTCTTTACCCAATGTTACTATTAAAATGAAAGTATCATTGTGTTCTGATGTTCTTATGCAAGTATTGAAGGAACAATTTCTCCCTCTGGTGCCAGTGGACAGACTCATTGTATAATGCTGCACCTGAACAGGCAGATCTGACGCTAATCCGTTGATCTGTAAGAGTCCCCGAAATTATGGCGATGGCCTCTGGGAGTTGCTGTCGTTGGGCGAAATCCTTGTTGGAGGCTTTTGGGTGGTGGGGGAGCCGCAGCTGACAGAGATGGATGCTGCAGAAGGGAGGAGGGGCCGGCTGCAGCATTCGACGGGCGGAGCCGAGCCACCAGACGCCCCTGTGGTCGGCGTGGAATAATCTCCTCACCTCCTGAGACGCCGCTGGCAGACACGCAATCTGCTACTCTCAGAGTGCAAAAAAAAAAATCCAATTTTCGACACCTCTCGGGCTTCAGCCAAGTCACTTGTGGCGCAGCAAATGAATTCAAGTTCAGGCTGACATGTGTTCCTGCGTGGGGCTTAGTGACGGCGTGCTGCATTCCCCCACAACCTGCCCCGCGGCCCGCTCACGAGTGTGTGGGACAAGAGGTGTGTTGCTGAACCAACGAGGAGCGCACAACACACACACCCGAAGAGCTCAGACAACATACACACCCAACAGAAGCATCACAAACAACACAAATAACACACGCACCCGAAAGGAACACTATGAACCCACACATCACACACACATCCTGAGGAACCCAATCGACAAACATAAAAAAAAAAACTCAGCAGCACCCAGAAGGACGAAGATGAGTTGTCTTCATGTTTTATTTGTCCCCTTCTGCTGCATCATGAACCCATTGCTCTCCTGGCACAATCCAAAGCGTCACACTTCAAAATTCCAAAATACAGAATGTAGCCAAGTGGTGATATAAAAAGCGAGTTGCGTACGCCATAAAACTGAAGTTAAACTGATTGTGAAACACTGCAGCACAGCACACTGTGACAACAAAATGTGTCCTCTGCTTTTAACCATCACCCTTGGTGAGCAGTGGGCAGCTCTGACAGGCGCCCGGGGAGCAGCGTGTGGGGACAGTGCTTAGATCAGTGGCACCTCAGTGGCACCTTGGCAGCTCGGGATTCGAACTGGCAACCTTCTGATTACAGGGCCGCTTCCTTAACCCGCTAGGCCACCATTCCCCCAGAGGACTCAGACTCAGGAGTCTGACAGCGAGACACAGCTGATACAGCGACACCCACTCCTTCCTTCCTGACAGCCCAGTGCCACCCGATATGCGACTGGTGCACTGAAATGTGCGCCAGGCCTGCGATGGGTGGCAAGCGATACGTGAGGGTCTGTAGTGACTTGCTTGAGGTTGTTGTGCACTCGACACGGAGAAGTGACCCCATACGTCTCCAAAGTCTTTACATCCACAGCCCTGTCAGCTAATAGAACCTCTGCTGGGATCACCATGGATACCCGCGTGTCAGTCCGAGCCGGAGCTGAGTCGCTCGCCTGAAGAGTGTTTGGTAATTCCATTAGACGAGCTGCATCCAAACACTAATAGAAAAGCACCAAGTGAAGAGGGGTTCTTCACGAGCGCGCGACCACTCCGGGTCAGTCGTGCATCTCCATCTGCCTGAATATGCAGATTAGCCAGGTACACACAGCGCCACACTACTGCATTCATATGATCAGTACGGGTTCGTGCACACAGATGCTTTTTAGCTGCTTGTAAATTGTTTGAATTCACGTTACATTTACATTTTCAAGGCCTGCGTGCTCAGATAAGAGTGTAATATTTCTGTCTTGATTTCTGATTGGCCGAATTAAATGACTGTCTCATGGCGGTTATCTCGCACTCGGGAGTCTGCCAGCGAGACACAGCTGATACGGCGACACCCACTTCTTTCTTCCTGACTGCCCAGTGCCACCCGATATGCGACTGGTGCACTGAAATATGCGCCAGGCCTGCAATGACCAGCAAGCGATAGGTGAGGGTCTGATACCCGCAGCCATGATTATCAGGGCCGGTTATCCAAAACTGAGTAAAAATAAAGATATAAAACAATCAGATGCATAAAACTGAACAGGTGAAACTATGTCAGATGCTTTGAGAAATGCAGACTGAGTTTCTTTAAATAGCATTCCGTCTTACTTTTAAAGAGACGTGAACCTGCTACCTGCCTGACTGACGTTGCTTAGCAACAACACCAACAGTTGGGCCGCATATGGAACCTTTTTTTTTTCCCCTGCTAAGCCTTTACTCCCTCACTGTGTTTCTATTGTCACAGCCTCCCCTGGAAAACACGACCTAGTGTGGAAAAAGTGAGAAACACCAGGTCACAATCCTGCATGTGCAATGCTGAACTAAAACATATTAATTATGATTTTCATGGACAGCACTCCGAACAACGGTTTATCAAATATTGGTCCATGTATTTTTTTTCTGACATTTTGGCGTCACCACTTATGTCTGTGTACAGCAGCAAACAGAATCTCTGTTCTCAACAGACCCCCAGACTCAGGTGGAATTTATGGCCCTTTCTCCTCTCCCCTGGGTACAGTGGATTGTGTTTACCAACCCATCTGCTGTCTGGAGTGGCCGTGTCCTTTGTTTCCTCATCACGATAGAGGTCCTGATGAGAACGCTGCTTCAAACGCTGCTTCAAGCATTTTAAAGAACAAAAAGCCTTCGTTTCACAAGCGTTTCGGCTGCTGCTGAATCAGACGCATCAATCAGATGCCGGTGTGTGTTATTTACACTGAATCAAACAGAACGCCCTCCCCAGCCCTGTTTTAAGAACGCTTGATGCAAAAAATAAATCTTTGTTTAAAGGCATGAAGTTGGAGTGAACAGAATATCTGAAAGTGCATAGGTCACTAACGTCACAGTCACCGGCCAGTAAAGCGCTGTTCATCTGCATGTTGGTGTGGGTGATGGGCGTGGCCCTGAGATGTCTGCAGCAGGGATCGTGTTTGTTAGGGGTATTAGGAGTATTGAGAACGGATTGTCAATATGTCACACGCCCAGGTGGTGTGACAGGAGGGAAGTTAAAGGGACAGGCCTCCTCTCCTATTGTATGGATGACGGCTACACAGGGCGTCGCTCCGGCGCTGTGACTCTCTCTGCTCCTGAACAATGACTCAACTTTCGTGCCACGGCTGCAACAGGGCTGTGTACACGGGGCTTACGGGGCTCCGGAGCGCATTACCCGTTTACAGGCAAGTTTATTATCTTTAGGGTTACGCAGCAGATGCGGTGAGCAGATGCAAATGATGATTCAGACTTTTATTAAAGAGCTAAATGCCAGGATTACCCGAACCGGGCGAAGCCTGGAGCACACGGCAGCTGTTAACAGTAATTACAAAAAGAAAAGAAAACTGTAATATCAGCCCTTTCAACAAAACACAAATCCTGCCTTGTTAAACACTTCATTTAATAGCCAAAATATAATCCCATGCAGACAAAGCCACCGGGAAGTGTTTTGATTTCACCTCCTCCTCCACTGGGTGTCAGTAAAATAAGATCAGATTCAGGGTCAGGCACGTTGTTCATACAAAACCATACAAAAGCATCATCATGTCTGTGTTATAGCAACACACCTCTGGTCCATTCTGAAGGCTCTGTCAGCTTCTTCATTGGCCATTTATATAATATGAGTCAGTTATCTTATCAAACAAAAAGCAAATCATATAACAATACATCAGAACAGTGACACAGCTCAGACCAGCTACATGTAGTTCATGGGCCCAAAACAGAGCATCTCAGTGGATTTACAGCGACACACGCTCTCTCACTAACCAGCTCGGGCATAACCAGGCACTATAAATCCTGTTATAAAACAAACACTCACAGATTGGGTCAATCTGGCAGAACTCACCAGATCCAGGAGTGCCTCCGAAATGGGAAGGATCCCACCTGCATCATCTTGTCTTCTGGAATGGTCATGTGACTACAGCCAGGCTTCATGGCACTGAAACCTTTTTATTTTCCTGCCCGGTGGGGATAAAATCCTCCAGACTACGAAGTCAAGCCGCAGCCCAGTAGTGATGTGGGCCCACGTCGCCATTGTTTCAGTCCAAGTCGGCAGCCACTCGCCAGCTCCTTGCCGCTCTGCGACAAACAGGAATCTCTGACCGTCACGCCGTCCAAAACAGACACCTTTTGTCACTAATGAGAGGCTGTCAGGTTCAGCACAATGCTTCCTCCTAATGTGACGCACGTCTGGCGAGATCAGCCCTGGCAGACCCTCGTGCTACAAACCTTTTTTTCGAGGAATTCTTCCGGAAAAGATGGGAAAACGGCAGTTGCACATCCTCATGATGAACCGGGGGTCATGTTTTTTTTCCTGTTGCTTTCCCCTTGACCCCGGGTGAGTCGGGAGCACTGTGGTGGTGAAGAGGCAGGGCTCTTCCTCAGGACTCCACAGGTCCCTGGAACGCTGTCACTTCAGGGGGAGAACGCCAGAGTGTTTGGTCACTTCCCCTGCCGTCATTCCGACATCCTGACCCCGTAATGAGGCGCCTGCTGGCTGGCGTTTGGCTGAACTGATCCTCTTAGTGCCGTCAGCCGATCTTAACGCGCCACCCCCCTCCACCCAGATACCTGATACACACCACCACACACACAAAACTAACACCAGAGTTATACTGTGTGTGTGCGTGTGTAGTACCAAGGTCTCCCTTTCAGCCGTTTAAAAAAAAGTTGCATAGACAGCTCCAGCTAACGTGCTCCCTGTCTCCTCCTGTTCAGCTGCCTGCCGGGAAGGGTGAATAGTGACCCCCTCCAGCAGACCCTAGAGCGAAATTCCCACAAATGGTACCAAACTTGAATTTAAAAATGCACAAGACTACAGGGAATCTTCCAAGAGACACAAAGAAAACACATACACTGTTCAGATCATATTTCATGACTCACTCTCTGCCTGTACAGGCATGTGACAAGGACAAGAAGCAGGCAAAGAGGTACAGACACACACACACACAAATTCCTGAAAGTTGACAGAACATAGATCATTTGATCGTTCATTATGGTGCTATAAGCATGAAATGACAGCCCCCCACATAATACCTTTAACTGATAAAATACCCCCTCCCTCCACCGCCCATAGACTTGCATTACAGTCAGAATTGGAGCTGAATAAGAACAAACGATCCCGGAGAATCCCACAATGCAATACTGCTCTGCTCTGAATACTGTGGCTTCTCAAGCCATTGCAAAACAGTATCATAGACAATGTCATGACAGTGATATCTGGAATATATTACTATTCATCTATAAATCATGAGCAGAACTCTCAGATCCTGCCCAAGGTGAAGACTAAACATGGAGAAGCAGCGTTAAGCTTTTAAATGGAACCAGTTGACAGAGAGCATTAGAGCAGCATTAGAAAACCACGCTTTCAAATCCAAGGCTTAATATGTTCATGTTTGATCAGATTTAGTACATTTTACAGCTTTACTGATCTTCTGTCCTTAAGTTTTTTATCGCAGTTTAGTTTTCATTTTTTTTAATCTGCTCTTTGAACTCATTTCTTCTCGGACACCTATTAAGACATACCCATAATAACTACATGTTACTATGGCTACCATCAAATTTTGTCCTCAATGGGGGAAAAAGTTTTTTTTTACTTTTATATCCTCATTTGTAACGTATAAAATGTGCCTTCCCTTGTCAAAACACCTTATTCCTATTCAAGAATGTGTAAAAAGTGTCACAATCCGGTCCGAAATGGGGGTTAGTTTCATTGTTGTCATGTGAAATGTTCCCTAATCGTTTTCACCTGTGTTAATTGTATAAAGCTGCCCTGTTCATTTCTGTTTGCTGTCAGGTCTTTAACATTATGTTCCGTGGTCATCAATGTCAACGTCTCGGATGTCTCCCCTGTCTTGTGATGTCAGGTGAAAGCGTCCTTCATTCCTCGTCTCTTCGTCCTCCTCTCCGTTCACCTGCCGCGTCATGCCCGCATGGACGTGACAAAAAGACTGTAAGCTATGTGGAGTTTTTCCATCACTTTAATTCAATCTTGGCTTGAGCCACTGCTTTGACACATGCTTTACCACTATTGTGAATTATAATGTGCTTAGTCGGGAAGTGCACATTCCCTGGAAGCCTTAATGTACAGAACAGACTGGTAAGCTTGTTTAAATTTCCCAAGTAATGACACGAAGGACAATTTTTTAAATAATTATCTTTTCGCGACAGTCTAGCTGTATTTGCCTATGATAGTCAGTAGTGCCAAAGTAACACTTACTTCCATTGTGTCCCAGAGCAAGACAATAACCCTGAGTGTCTCCAGGGGGACTGTCCATGAAACTACTGATTGTAAGTCACTCTGGATATGGATAAGGGCATCTGCTAAATGCTGTAATTGTAAACACATTTAAAATGTAAGAATCTGGCCTTCCATTGAGAACCACGATGGACTGGAGGCTTGAGCAGCCTGAAAGTGAAGGCAATCTTCACCACCATCTGTCAGGGGGAGCCGCTGCACGCTTGGCACTGCACACGAGAAAATGATGGGTGCACGGTGACAAGTGTGCGTCACACGCGGCTAACAGTTCAAGACTTGAGCTCCCCTCTGAGACCCCTTTCCCCCCAAGAACAAGAACACACACACACACACACACACACACACACATTGACTTTGCTAAAAAAATAGATTCTCTTCACTGCACCAACTCTGTGTCACGACCATTTTCCATGTTGATTTCAAAACTCTGATTCCTCAAATCTATGGTTACCATCAGGCCATCAGATGCAGCTCTGCATGAAAGAGTGGGGGTGCATAAAAGGAAGTGTCCTTGGTCTAACATCCTCCATCTCACCAAAGCGCGCCTCACATTGAGGAGCAGCACGAACTGGTCGGGGCGTTTCTCAGTCGCTGGTTTTCAGCCTTTTTTCTCCATCTGCATCCCTCACACCAGACACTCGATCTTTATTTCTAAAGATAATGACAATTTCCTTGCAGCACAACATCACCTATCACATCCATGCGTTGTGATGCATCATGACTGAGACTGAGTACTAGACTGAGAACCCAGTAGGAACAAAAAAGAAATTTCATACAATGCTGTGGGTTTTATTACATTTAAAAAATATATATTATAATTCCAGGCACTTTTACATTTACATTTAGGGCATTTATCAGATGCCCTTATCCAGAGCGACTTACAATCAGTAGTTACAGGGACAGTCCCCCTGGAGCAACTTAGGGTTAAGTGTCTTGTGTCTTGCTCAGGGACACAATTGTAGTAAGTGGGATTTGAAGCTGGGTCTTCTGGTTAATAGACGAGTGTGTTACCCACTAGGCCACTACCATCCCCCTTTTGACAATAGCAACAGCTATCCTAGCTTTCTACATTATACAATAACCTGTTGAAAATCAAAAAGTAGATGTTAGCAATGTCTGACACATTCTGAACAATTTTGAAAGGAATAGATGTGTGCATTGTGTGCACTTCTACCCAAGAAGACTGGACGCTTTAATTAAATCAAAAGGTGCTTCAAAGTGCTAATTCAAGGGTGTGCTCACTTATGCAACCAGACGTGTTTGCTTTTCAGTTAAATTGTACAGGTTACGGGTCACATTAAAGGTGGGAAAATGGTTTATTGTGGCCTGGCAGTTTTATATCCACTTTTATATAATATTCCGCATTTCTTATTAATTTATTCAGCTCATGTGTGAAATGTCACCCCATTGTTTGGGAGAGATGCTCCCTGACACTTCACCTCCCCCTGGATTTCCACCATCTCAACCCGAGTCGCTGCCCCCATCCGCGGTCCCCCTTGTGAGAAAGAAATGACTGTTAATGCATCTGGCAGAAGCAGAATGAGTTCCGTGTCTCATTTTTACACAGCATCTCTTCAGCAAATAAAATAATGAATAACTCACATCAGGCGGCAATTTGCATAATTGCAATTCTTAGCAAAACACATTTCTCAATGTGATGGACATTCCCCCCCATAGCAGAGCATTAACTTAAAGTACAAACACTAAATATTAGCCAATGATGGGCAGAAATGCAAGGCCGTGCAAAGCCCGCTGGGAATTCATCATCAGGTTCATGAAATAGAAGCCTACGAACTCCCGGACGCTCAGCTCACATTTGTCAGATCGGATTGGTGTTGTCAGAGCCGCTGTCAAATGAAGCAGCATGTGGTGCACAGGTGACATTTAAAGGCCGAGGTCCAGCAGAGTGCATCATGGGATGCTTTGTATCATAGGGAAACATACGAACAACACCTTGCACCGCAGTGGGGGTCAGCGCTACAGAGTTAAAGACCAGAGTGAAAGCAGAACCCAGGCCTGGGGGAAAACACGGGCAGCAGAGCTGTTTTCATCACTTTCATTAAAATGAAACGAAAGCCGTGGGAGTTGCAAGGGTGAACGGGTGTTCAATACGTTTTTTTTTTATGATTTGCTTTCATCTGTAAAGCCACATAATGCGTCAATGTGGTCTAAAAATAAAATGCAACTGAGATTAGCGATGGAGCTCATGGCAAGAAAAGAGAAAGTGATGAACGTATTGGTATCCAAATGGTGCATTCCGTACATGTAAGTGGATTTCAGTCTTAATCCCCAACATTTTACAGTAGACAAAAGCCAGCAAAGGTAAGATATTTCCATCAGAGAAAACAAAAAAGCACATCTACAAAATGTATGGGTCTGTCAACATGAATATTGCTGATGTACAAGAGCGTATTAAAAAAACAGATAAAAATAAAAAAAAGTTGTTCATTCATATATGATATTTTCATTACAATTAAATTGAAGTAGCTTTGTGTTGATTATTCCTGAAAGAAAATCCAGTATCTAATGTTATCAATGATCAATCAAAAAATACATCACAATACTACTGAAAAGTATCTTTATGTGGGCAAAGATTTATCGAGTACACTTATCGAGGTTGAAGAGTTACATTTTTTGTTATGTGGACTTAAATCATTTTAATTTATCAGTGCATGAAGGTTAACATGTTTGTGTGTGTGTGTGTGTATATACACATAACCCATAGAACGAAAATCTTATTGAATCATTTATGTCAGAATCAGAGTAAACACCAGAAAAACACCAAATCTGTTCCACATCACCCATGCTTAAATTATGCATTCAGATGCATTTTAGCCCCTTTTGTGAAATGTAATCTCCCAAAATAAAATATTAATAGATTGGCATTTGGAAGTACAAAGAATAAGCAGAGCGGTGCAGATATAGAGTAGGAGATTCCCATGGCGCTCTGCTACGGTGACTCAATGCCATTTATGCAAATGTGGCCACGGTTCTTCTATTAAGCCTCCTTACGCCATCAGTCCCACTTCCTATGCTGCTTTTCTCTCAGTTCGCACTCACACTTTCAGTTCAATATGTCTCAGACTGAAGGAGACGCAGATTTTTTTTTTTACGAAGATCCGAAACGGGTGGTACAATAATAGTGGCGTTATGCAACACGTGTGAACAAGTGGGGGGAACCAGTAGGGGTTCTCTGAGACGTCAGCCAAATGCAATGTGACAAGTGCCCGAGAGCCGGCCACACGCCACACACTCGTTATCATGCGCGGCGAGGCTGCAGATTTAATCACATTTCATCAGCTCCACGTGGGCCCGACGAGCGGAATACAGACTGAGCGGCCACTCGGTCACCTTCTCAGGTAAACAGGGAAGCCCCCTGACCTCAGCCAGCGCAGCGGGAGACGAATAATGAATTTTAAACGGCAAAGCTGTCATCGCTTTCTATCTGCAATTGTCACCTCCTGACACGAGTGACTGAAGGATTCTCACAAACATCGAAAAACAGTTCCTGTTGACCTCATGTGATGTGGGATGTGATACTGACGTGCTGCTGGAATTATTGGTGTTTTTGTTTTTGGGAGTGTGATCCACTGTCCTGAATACATCCAGATTGCAAAAATGAACCTTGGCTTCAGGAATGAGTTAGAATTATATACCATTCATTGGTATATAAAATGTATCTGAACTGATATTTAATCATTATTTTAAGAATAAGTTCTCCAAATTATTGCCAATGACACTGAAGCTCTAAGTTTTATCTGCCTTTATAACAATTTATAATAGGCCAATTTTAAAATGACATTAAATACAGAATTTGAGCATCATTAAAGAGAAGGTCTTAGTAAATCATAACAGAAGGATAAGTGCAGCAATTATAACTGAAATGTTGGTGCCATTAGATGGTTAATGGTTCACAGTCGCTAGATTAGTATGGTAGTTCGACATCATTTTCATAATGTTTTTAGCCTGATCATCAATCATTTGACTGAAATTATTTAAAATTTGCTTTTTTTTTTTTGTCAAAGCCAATTCAGACATACAGTTGTAGCCAAAGGTTTTGAGTGGCACAACTGCTGGTTTTCACAATGTTTGCTGATTCAATGTTTTCTGTGGTGTAATGAAGTATAATTACAAGCATTTCATAAGTTTCAAAGGCGTTTATTGACAAGCACATCAAGTTTATGCAAAGAGTTAATATTTGCAGGGTTGGCCCTTTTTTTCAAGACCTCTCCAATTCACCTTTTTGGTCGTTTTCCAGAGTTTATGTCAGGTCTGCTGCTTCCTACACATTGAAAAAACACGAGCACGAGATGTGCAGCAGCCTTTAGGCCTGTTGAAGGGTGCATTTACCTGCAGAATCTAGGATGTTGAGTAACAAAAGCAGAGTTAGGCTTTTATTGACAATTACATCAAATTCATGCAAAGAGTCAATATTTGCAGGGTTGGACGTTTTATTTTTTTTTCAAGACCTCTGCTATTTACTGTGGCATGCTGTCAATCAACTTCTGGGCCAAATCCTGACTGATGGCAACCCACTCCTTCATAATCAGTGTTTGGAGTTTGTCAGAATTTTGGGGGTTTTGTTTGTCTACTGCCTCTTGAGGATTGACCACAAGTTGGATTAAGGTCCAGGGAGTTTCCTGGACATGGACACAAAATTTCTGTCACGACTACGGACTTACGGGGGAAGGAAGCGCAGAGGTCTGACATACTGGGAAGGGGGTTTTATTATTATTCATAAACAAATAAATACAAAGAAACAATGGCGCGGTGGCCGAAAACAGTTTAACATAAATTAAGAACTAAAACTAACCCGTAGGCGTGTGGCGATTGCCAGAACTCAAATTATAAGCAGTGTTACCAACTGAAGTTCACGAAAAATGCCAAGCGAACCCCGAACGGGGCGAAAACTTCCGGCATTTATGGGGCGTCAGGATTGCATTCCGGTGTGGAGCCCAGCTGCAGCAATCCTGACAGAGCCCCCCTCCAGGGCCTACGTCCTCGGAGCCCCAACAGTACCATCAGTGGAGGGCGGCGGGGCCGGGACGGGCGGCAAACCACAGGGGCTCCTGCCCTGCGGTAATCATCCCCTTGGAGGAACCCGGTCCTTCGGGCTGGCTCCTCCCGGCGTGGTCATGCGTGGCGGCCCACCGGTCCCTCGGGCTGGCTTCCCCGGCGGGGACAGGCCGTGGCGGCCCCGGTCCCTCGGGCGTGGCTCCCTGCGTGGTCAAGCGTGGCGGCCCCCGGTCCCGTCCGGGCTGGGCTCCCCGCGTGGGTCAGGCGATTTGGCCGGACCCCTGTCCCTCGGGCTGGCTCCCCGGCGGTGTTCAGGCCGTTGTGCGGCCCCCGGTTCCGCTCGGACGCTGGCTCCCCGGCGTGGTCCGCGCTTGGCGTGCCCCCGTACCCTCAGGCCTGCTCCCCGGCGTGGTACCGATTGGCGGCCCCGCCTCTGCCTGGCTCCCCGGCGTGGTCCCGCTTGCGGCCCCGGACCCTGCGGCCTGGCTCCCCGGCTTGGTCCACGCTTGGCGCCACCGGACCCTCGCCTTGCTCCCCCGTCGTGGTCCCCCATGGCGGCCCCGGACCTCGGCTGGCTCCCCGGCGTGGTCCGCATGTGCCGGCCCCGAGACCCCTCGCCGGCTCCCCGCCCCGCTGTGGTCCCGCATGGCGGCCCGACCCTCGGCCTGGCTCCCCGGCGTGTGTCCCCGCATTGCGTCCCCGGACCCTCGGCCTGCTCTCCCCGGCGTGGTCCCGCATGGCGGCCCCGGACTCCCGTACCTGCACACAATAATCAGGGCCGATCCATCTGGTACGTGTGGGCCCTGTCTCCACATGTCCCCTCTGACACGTCTAGTGTCACCCCCTGCACCGCGCAGGGAGATTGTCCCAGAGCCTCCGGCGACTGTTCCAGGCACCCCAGGCTGGTGCCTTCTGGGACTATGCAGCCCCTCTCGCTGCACGGCCCTGGTGCCAAGGGGGGGGCATTGCCAGACCATCCGGCTAGCCCCTTCTGCGTCCGTTGGGACAAGCAGGCCCTCTTCCTGCCTGTCCCAGCTGGGTCCTCATGCCTACCCGGGGGCTCTATGGCGCTCCACCCCTCTGGAGGCAGACGCAGGCCCATGCCTGGCCCGCCCTCCTCACTGGCTACCGGAGGACCCAGCTCCATCGCTTCCCCACCTCCCCTCCCCTCAGGAGGAGTCCCCAACCCGAACTGCACCCCCCCAAAAAATTCTTTGGGGGAGCACCCCCCCCGGCTGGACTTAGGGGTACCTTGGGGCTTGTCCACCTCGCCTTGGACCAGCACATTCGGGTCAGGAACCTCCTCCCTGGGGTTCGGCTCCGCGGCTGGGTCGCCATCTGGTGGACACAAAGAGGGGAAGTGGGGGCGACATACGGACACATATGCCACACAGACACACAGACAGAGACAGACAGAAGAGAGGGTCGTCTGGATCCCTCTCTGGGCTCTCCGGGACCTCAGGGGGCACAGCCAGGATCTCGGGAGGAGCGACCTTCTCGTCGCCCACCAGTGCTGGGTCTTCTTGCCCCGGATCCTGACTGGCACTGGATGTGGTGGAGGGGCAGAGTTCGATCCCTGGCTCAGGCCGATCAAACTCCGCCCTCAGTCTCTGTTGGAAGTCCCGAAAACTCCTGTCTGTCTCTCCCTGCTGCCAGAGGGTTGTGCTCCAGCCCCATGCTGATCCAGTCAGACACGTGAGGATGGTAGTGATCTCGTCTGTGTCTGCTGCCCCACTGAAGGGTCCCGGGACAATTGGGCGGTCCCACCCTGGGCTGGGCACGTCGCTGGAGATGGTGGTAGGTGTGTGGTGTGGAGGGGGGTGGACGTCTTCTCCAGCAGGTGTGGACGCTGGTGCTGCGCTGCCATTTCGCTGGGGAACGTCCGGGCAGAGGGAAGGCGGGTCGGCGACTGGAGCAGGAATGGAGGATTCCCTGCGAGGCAGTCCCGGCAGCGCAGTTGCTGGCTGGCGACCTCCCGTCGCCCTCTTCCACCAGCTTTCCTCACACTGCTGGGAGGGACGTGGGTCTCCACGGACCTCGTGACGCTCCTGGATGGGCGCGATGGGCGGAGCCATCCCGGCACCGACTGCCCAAACGGCGTCATCCTGGTCGTCGTCCGTGTCAACCTCGTACCCCCGGAAGTCACATGGGTCATCACGGACGCCGCGATGATCTCGGACGCGCACGCTGGGCGGAGCCATCCCGGCACCGACCGCCCACCGAAAATCCACGTCATCATCGCTTTCGTCATCCGTGTCCTCCCACCGGTGACTCCAAGGGTCGTCCGCCCTGCGGACATCCTGGACCCATGGCGCGATAAGCTCCCATGGGCAGTACTCTGGCCATTCGGGCTGGAGGCTGCCCACCTCCTCGCTGGAGGAACGCCGCCGTTGTTGTTGTTGCCGCTTCTCACCCCCCTGGAAGTGACGTGGGTCCCCACGGACCTTGCGACGATCGCAGACTGGCGCGATGGGCGGAGCCCAACTCTCGTCTCCCGTGCTCTCGTCGTCGTCCGTGTCGTCCCAGTCCACGGGGAGCCTGGCCAGCAGAGCGCAGAGTTCTTGGCTCGACATGGCGAAGATCGTGGGGGTCGCATCTTCTGCGCTCGCTGCCCAAGTCACTTCCTCGCTGCTGCCGACGCCAACGTCCTCGCTCCGCCCACTCACCCGCTGACGTTGTCGCTTCCGGGTTTCGCGGAGTTTCCCGGGGGTGACGTCATCACGCGGCGACGCGTACCACGGCTTCTCGGGGAGAAAACGCTCCACCAGAACGGGCGCGCGTCTCTCCCCTGGCGTTCGCGCTCGCGGCGTTTCTTCTCCTCTGCTTTCCACCTCTGCGCTTTTGGGTGGGTCGCTGGCATTCTGTCACGACTACGGACTTACGGGGGAAGGAAGCGCAGAGGTCTGACATACTGGGAAGGGGGTTTTATTATTATTCATAAACAAATAAATACAAAGAAACAATGGCGCGGTGGCCGAAAACAGTTTAACATAAATTAAGAACTAAAACTAACCCGTAGGCGTGTGGCGATTGCCAGAACTCAAATTATAAGCAGTGTTACCAACTGAAGTTCACGAAAATGCCAGCGACCCCGAACGGGCGAAAACTTCCGGCATTTATGGGGCGTCAGGATTGCATTCCGGTGTGGAGCCCAGCTGCAGGCAATCCTGACAATTTCAATGTTTTGTTACCTGAGCCACTTAATTATCACTTTAGACTTAAGGCACGGTGCTCCATCAAGATGGAAAAGGAAAATTGGAAAATTGTTTTTCACCAAACTCTTCTTGGATTGTTGGGAGAAGTTGCTGTTGGAGGATGCTTCACTGTACGTGCAGATGCACTCACACCTGCCTGCTGCCATTCCTGAACAAGCTCTGCACTGGTGGCACCCCAATCCCGCAGATGAATCATTTACATTTTACATTTATGGCATTTATCAGACGCCCTTATCCAGAGCGACTTACAGTCAGTAGTTACAGGGACAGTCCCCCTGAAGCAACTTAGGGTTAAGTGTCTTGCTCAGGGACACAATGGTAGTAAGTGGGATTTGAACCTTGGTCTTCTGGTTTATAGGCGAGTGTGTTACCCACTAGGCTACTACCAGCCCATGAATCATCTTTTGCAGCACAATGATGACTGCACGTGTTTCCTTGTAGGTAACCATGGTTAACAGAGGAAGAACAATGATTTCAAGCATCACCCTCCTTTTAAAGCATCCAGTCTGCTATTCTAACTCAGCATGACAGAATGATCTCCAGCCTTGTGCTCATCAACATTCTCACTTGTGTTGACAAGAGGATCACTGAAATGATCTCAGTAGAACCTTTTTTGGCAGGGCTGAAATGCAGTGGAAATGTTTTTTTTGGGAGGGGTCTGATCTGATCACGCTTCATAACATTCTGGAGTATATGCACATTTCCATAATAGAAACAGAAGCAGCAAACTTTGTGAAAAACAGTATTCGTGTCATTCTCAAAACTTTTGTATGTGATTTTGGGCTATATAAGACATAAATGTTGTTGTACATCTTAAGTGATGCTGTGAATTCATAATGGAAGTAAGAAGGCGCTATATGAATATATAATAAATAAATAATAAGTAAAACTGCAATGACCTTTAAACATCTAAACCGCTGCGATCTATCATTAGAGTAAGTACACAGCCATTACACCAGTTTTATGGTGCAACTTTACTTCCCCCCGTGTGGTAATAAATCCATGAGAACTTAAATAATAAAAAATGCTTTTCGGTTTGTGTTATTCCAAAAATGTGAAATATTTGGTCACGGTGAATGTTGCACAAGCGTTGCATTGAAAAAGGGCCCTAAGTGGAGCTCTTCAGTGCTGAGATGGACATGGCCATTTAATTATAGAGTGAGCTGTTCAGAGTAGGAAGCTGGAATAAAAGGTCACTAACAGCAACGGCAAGAATGGCAGGAATCTGAGTACTTCATGGAAAAAGTCACAGTCAGCAGACCGTTTTTAGAGCTGTATAAAATGTCCATACTGACAGGACGCTAATGCTTCTTGGTTTTCTAACAGAACACACTTCGGAAAAGTGGATTCTGGAATGTTTTTTTTTTATCTCAATTATCCAGAAGTAATCAGGGTCCCCATGCTTAAGGAACCATAAGGTGCTTAAGGTTCATTTACCTGTATTAATGCATCCCTTTACAAATAATAAAATGCACCAAATTTAACTGTGACAATTAAATTTAACCTGCACAGCTCTTGCTGCGTCAAGAGAACAAAACACACCCTAAAAACAAGGACTAACAGACTAAACAGCAGTGTCTACCTTGTTGCCATCAGGGCACTGAATGGCATTTAATTCCCACCTCCAATTCGATTCCTATTTCATGTGCAATAAGTTTGGTCCTTTTCCTGAGGTTATCTCAGGTCTGCTGCTTCCTACACATTGAAAAAACTCGAGCATGTGATGTGCAGTGGGCTTTAGGCATGTTGAAGGGGGCATTTACCTGCAGACTCTAGGATGATGAGTAACGAAAGCAGAGTGAAGTCCACTGACATCACTGGTCCAGACTCTGCAGCATTTGCCCCTTTTTCTAGTCATTTTGAGCAACTCAGTTATAAAATAAAAATGAATGATAAAATTGAGGAAAAAGACAAGCCTTCCTCCTCTTTCGCTCTCAAGCCAGGATAATAAAAAGCTCCAATTTCAATTCTGAGAAGTGCAGTACATCTGGGCCTAATATTAAAAGATCCTTCCCACGGGTGCAGTCATTGCAGGCTGAAAAGTGAGCGCTCATGCTCTTTCTCCTAAAACAATTGGGTGTCAGGAGGTGTCTACTGTCCCATCAGATTTACAGCAATTCAAAGACACAATATGACTCCTCTCTCGCTCTCTCTATGAAAGACCGGTCTGTCTAAAGGATTCCATTTTTATGCTAAAATGAAAAGATAAAAGATCTCTCGAGGAAGAGCTGTGCCAACAAACACACCGCAGGCAGACACGGTGCTGCACAACCTGCCTGTGGCTTTATGGGAAAGGAAATTAAACACTATCAAATTCCTGACCTAAAGCCCGGAGTTATCGCGCGGCGGCCTGGCGCTGCCCCAGCGCTGCAGATTAGCGGCGGAGGGGAAGGGCGTGAGACAACTCCTATTATCCGAGCGAGACGAGCACAATGGGCAAAAAAGAAAGAAATAAATAAACCGATTCACTGCCGAAGGCATCAAGTAGTTGCTGACGCAAGCCATCCAATCCCCCGATTCCTCTCCACCTCTCCAAATCCGTCCATCCCCAGATGCCGAGATAAGCCCCCCTCTTCGTTCCCTTTCTTTGAACGGGGCGCTACAGATCTAGCGTCCTGTATTTTGGAGTTTTGCCGTAATCTCTTAATGAAGACCACGGCGCATGTGAAACCAGCTTTAACCCCTGCCCATTTTACATTAGGAGTAATTAAGCGGACGCGCAACCGCATGAATAATGGAGCCTCTGATGTCTGCGCTTTACATTATTCATCCCGCACAGCGGCCCGCTGTCTAAAATTAGAGCACTTTCTTAGATATATTTATTATTTATTTACCTGAGTGCACTCGCTGCTTTCTGACAGGGTGCGCTCTGTGCTGACTGAATAAAAAAAGATTAATCTGATCAATTTGCCAAAATATAGCCCTGTGCTGCAGGTAGGTGAGCAGGGTTGGTATCTGTGATCTATGAAAGATGCGATTTTCTCTCATTTTTCCTCTCTGACCTCGACAGAGCCGCTCCGCCGCGTCTGTTCAGGGCTCAGGAGATTTGTCCCCCGGTACCAGGCCTCTTTTAGTCATGATGAATATCATCAATAAGGTCCAGTGGCCCTTCAGGGGTCCCGTCTGATCTCTATCTCACTCCGGTATTTAATAGCCCTTTCAAAATGCAGCCAAAAGCTGGATTTTACACCCTGCGTGCACACACACAGAGGCACTTACAGTAAATGTCAGAGATTTCTAATGTCAATTTGCTGTGTAATTTGTCGATGAAATTGACAACGGCGCTGCAGAACATCCATTTCAGGTCCTTCTGCTGTCTCCCATTCACCCACTACTTTATACTCATTTGAGTCTCATTAATCCTTCCAATAAATTGTTTCTTTGCTTAGACTACATGGCTATCAACTGGCATTACATTTACATTTACATTTACGGCATTTATCAGACACCATTATCCAGAGTGACTTATAATCAGTAGTTACAGGGACAGTCCCCCCCTGGAGTATCTTGCTCAGGGACACAATGGTAGTACGTTGGATTTGAACCTGGGCCTTCTGGTTCACAGGCGAGTGTGTTACCCACTAGGCTACTACCACCCAACATTAGATGTTGACCCTTATGATGACCCTCACCGCTTGGATATCAGCTGTCAGCAGTTTCCAATTTTGTGGAAATAAATAGACAACATTCAGACATTCAGAACAGTTTAACACAGTATAAGCCTATATTTACAGTAGCATCTTGAGACCCTGCCTTTAACTAGTCACTCACACCCATACCAAGAAAGGTCAGTAGGTGGCAGTTATAGTACTCCAAAGTAAACTAGGTATTGATTATTAGCCATTGACCAAACATTGCATGCTTCCTCGAGATGGACAGATGTGTGAGGGGTGATTTATCCTCAAATTTCTAACATAATGTTATGAGTGTATGAATGATAGTAAATGACAGGTCATGCTCAGCAAAGAAAGAGAACAAGGCAATTTTTAAAGCAGCCACACGATAGGTCAAATTGTTCGGAAGCTCATCATTCCAAAAATAAACTACCCTAATTTACTAGTTGCCGGACTGCCCCAATTCGCATCAGATTCAATACACTGACAAAGCCAAAAATAGTCTGGCACCCTACTATCTCAGAGCCCTTATTACATACCGCTCAAAAAACCCGGACAATTCTAGAAAAATGGCCGGGCACAATTTCCAGTTGTGTCCTGGGAAAATACAGGTTAAATGTAGTTTGGGAAACTCGCGAGTCCATGAAGTGTTCCTTACAGATGTTATTCACATACAAAAAATATGACGGTGCTCCTTGCCCTGCATACTAAGTTGCATTATATAACACGGAATACAGAAAGATTCTCACAATTTCAGATTTGGGGTCTGTCTATTTATTTAGATTTTGTTTAATATTACTGATATGCTGATACATATTGATAATCTCCCTGATTATCAAAGTATGGAAAATGCATTGATGCCCAGTATACTTATTACCTTATCACATTGTGAATATTAAGGGACATGTATGACCTTTACATTTCCAATATGTTTCCAGCCGAAGCAATATTTCCCAGTCTTGTGTTGTCACATTACACTGTGTGCAAATCTATCCGTGTGGGTCTATTTGCCATTTTCCTTGTCATTTCTAGAGAGATGCTGTTCAATGGTTTCTTAAAGGTCAGCATTCAAGACACGGAAAAAAGAAAGCCATTTTTCCTCTCCACACATATTTTCATATATATTAGCTGTTTAATGGCTGTTACTCAGCACACGATTAGTCAAGCACAAAAGAGAGGATGGATTAAAGTAGAGGAATTCATCAGACTGGACAAAAGGGTCCTGTGGGGAGACGACTTCCAGTTTTAATGGTCTTTCCTTCATTACTGCCAGCACGTCCATTGGCAGACATGTATAGAGCTTGACGTGATTAGTTTCTGTTATCAGCAACCTTTCGAACAAACTAATCCAGGTAATATCCATCGGCTGCAGCCCTGTCTCATGACCACTGCAAACAGCGGCAAAATGAATTTCTAAAAATAGGCCTCCCCTGAGGCGAAGGATCTTTGGCATTACGTGTGTCAATACGCCGGAGGGGGGCAGACACACTGAATTTTACTTTTAGCGTCCCATTTAAATCTGATTGCTTCGCGGCCTCCCGCCCTGCGAGCCAGCAGAGCGTGTTTTCATTTCTGAATTCCATTTATTTATTTAAATAGAGCAGCGGGGCCGCCGCGGAGGTATGTGATCAATGGGTGCGCCAGGAGATTAATATTACTGTTATCAGCAGTGCTGTGGGGGAATTTATGAATTTATGGGCTGCAACAAAGTCAGAATTTAAAATGACGATACCGCAGAGTGATGTTTTAAACTCCATGGCGTAATAACAATTTCATAGAAGGGTTGTATAACTTTTCAGATTTATGTTGTCTGGAACAGCACTATTTAAGATGTAGAACATCTTTACGGCCAATGCAGTAAAGCTTTGGTTAGTGGTGGCCTAGCGGGTAAGGAAGCGGTCCCAAGTCCCAAACCACCGTCCCCACACACTACTCCGGGGCGCCTTTCATGGCTGCCCACTGTTCACCAGCGGTAACTACCCTTATTATTTCTGACACTTTGACAACAAAAAAGGGAGGAGCCTGTAGGCATGACTGACATACACACTGTCCATCTCCTCCCTTTCTCCTCTGTTTCCCTCTAAATTTCGAACAACCCTTTTACGCACAGGAGGACATCACAAACATGGTCTCTGCTCCAGACAGCTGGAGACCACGGCCACAAAAGAAGACCAACTCGCAGAACATTAGTGCTTTGATTCAAGCATTCCGAATGTGAAATTACGAACACGGCCCACGTTAAGACTTGCACAATGAAAATGTGTCCATTTGGGTTTTTTTTAAGATGCTGACACCTCAGCTGTGTCATTTTTGTATACCCAACTGTACAGCAAAGAATGAGTAATAAATCATGACTGCAGAGATATGATTATTCGTTTGTGTAACCTCACCACATGCTCGCCCTTGTGCCTCGTGACTGAAAAGCCTTTTTTAAAAAACGATGTTCCCAGATTAAATCGTGCTAAAAGTGCTTGATTTCTGTAGTAGTTGGGCACACTGTTCTTGCGTCTCTTTTTTTATCCTGTATTATAGGTCCCACGGTGCACACGCACACAGGCCTGAGTCAACGCAGGATGTTGACGCGATCAATCAGAGGCTCCCGAGGATGGAACCATCTGCACGCGGGCCGCCGTGCTCTCCAAAGCGTGACACCAGAACAGGCGAGCATTAATGAGCACCTCTCCCCATTGTCCTCAGCCTGAGTGGCGGTGCGAAGCACCGCAGGATAAACGGACGGCCTCTTTAGCGCAGCGCGTCGAGCAGGACCGGGTCAATGGCCAATCAAGCGCTGAACCCGGCACTCCAGTGTCAGGGGCAGGCACGAGCTCTCGGCGAACGGCGAGTCACTCGATCCCTGCCCTTTCCACCCATTTCCATAATTGGCAGCGACCGAGGGCCGCTGGAGAAGCCGCGGCGCTCACGGCGGGTGGGTTCCTCGACCTGATCGGATTCGAAGACTCTCATGAGGCACGACAGACACGATTAATCTAAAGAACAAATTGGAGGTGCGGCCCAATCAGCACAACAAATTCCTGGTCCTCCAACACAACGTGAAAAAAATCACGTATCGATCTGCGAGCCGGCCCGGCGGTCCAGGCTGCATTGGAACCCAGTTCATCTAGCCAATTATATGACTGGCAACAAAGCCGAAAAAAAAACAAGGGAAACGATAAACAGCGGAATGCGGTGATCAAGGTGAGTCTCCAAGAAACACATGGAGCATCTGTGGTGCTGCCAACTAATTGGACGTCTCTCATAGAAATGTGTGTTTGGAGCCGAGCCGCCTTTCTTCCTTCCTTCCTGCCGATTAGTCCCGCCGCTGAGTCAGTATGTAAAATGCCGCAGAGTCCTAAAAACACAGACTTCTTTTAATAACCCTCCGCAGAGCATCATCTCTTATGTTACTCCAGTGATGCCAGCCCCACAGCGATCATGATGATGATGATGATGATGATGAAGTGCCATTACAGCAAAGTACTGCTGATCCACACAGTGCACTCCAGACCAGCGACCGCTGGAGACCTCGCGGAGGTGAAGCCAACAACAGGAATCTGATTTAGAAAGAAGAAAAGTGAAGTGATTGTCACATGTGATACACAGCAGCACAGCACACGGTGCACACAGTGAAATTTGTCCTCTGCATTTAACCCATCACCCTGACGGAGCAGTGGGCAGCCATGACAGGCGCCCGGGGAGCAGTGTGTGGGGACGGTGCTTTGCTCAGTGGCACCTCAGTGGCACCTTGGCGGATCGGGATTCGAAACGACAACCTTCTGATTATGGGGCCGCTTCCTTAACCACTAGGCCACCACTGCCGACCAGAAAGACAAAAGTACAGCGAGAAGCTCAGACCATGGAGATATGAAGATCCTGAGGACTGACTGGAGGTAAGGTATGGAAGAGTCTGATACACACGTCATACTTAACCGAGCAACCATCTTAAAAAAGGAAAATCGATGTGTGGGGATGAGTCAGTTGGAGTCGACCCTGCAGAGAGCTGGAGGACTGACCTACGCAGGACTTCAAGTATTGATTACAAGCCGAGGCATTTAAAGTAGAAGATGCTGGTGTGATTGGTGTGTGGAAATACTTGAGCCACTATCTGTAAAACTTTATGCTATGAGCAACAACGATAACTAAGAATACTGTTGTCTGATAGCCATACTTTTTTTGCCCAGTTCCATGAAGACATGAATCAATATATACTTGTTTCCAATAGGTGCCAATATTTATTGTTACTACATTTTTACATTTGTAAAAATATTACTGCCCAGCTCTTTTTCAGAGGTCTGGAAAATTGGAAACTGGTGGACCCCACAGCTAAAACGTATCTGAACTGTACATTAAAAAGGCACTAAAGCTGATCTTAAGATGTTCTGCTTCGCACTACATTTAACATTGAAGCCTGCAGAGAGACGAACTGAGGGTGGAAGCATCTGAATGTAAGTGTGCATTTAAGAAGGGATTTAGTCCCAGGTTGGTGTCTGTCTGAAGAACAGAAGGATGGGATCTATGAGGGTCTGTCAGTAACCTTGGCGCTGTCAGGGCACAGGTGGATGGACTACAGCTAATCTTTGTCTCGGCATGCGGTGGATCGGCCGGCTCACCGTCTCCACAGAGACCCGGTGGGAAGTTGGGCCGCGATCGGAGTCTGACGGCAGGCAGGCGGCCCCAGATGTGTCGCGGTACGTCACTACGCGTTATGTTCCGCCTCTCAAACAAGCCGCTCCTGAGAACCTTGCTGAGCCAGCGGGCCAAGGCTATTTCTCTGTGTGTGTGTGTGTGTGTGAGTGTATGTACACGTTTATCCAGTGCTGAACAAGAAAGATAAGAGCAGAAGAGGATGAAGGGGGGCACTGAATGTTTGGCCATAAAACCTCTCAGACTGGCGGCTCCAGACCGACCTCAGGGAGGCTGCAGCTGGGAGATAAATTGAAGGTTGATGATGAGGAGGGCTGAAGGACCCCAGTTCCCACACGGTACTCAGGCTGAGGGACACAGTGCTAAATCTGGGACCAAGGGCCCATGAGTGCATTATAAGCAGAGTGCAATAACATCAATATGAAGACTGTCGTCAGTATGAAGATGACATGGTTCAAGACATTTACATAATATTTTTGAATTCTAACATCACAGGATTTAGCCAGATCTGTAAACAAGAGCAGTATACAGCATAACATAATTATACTCACACTTTGAGAGGGGGCTGGAACACTGATCCACAGAGGGTCAGCCTCAGCACCCCAGCTGTAACTGGGTGTTTTTTTTTTAAAGATGATTTCCTTTCACTGACAGATTAATTAAGTTTCTTAAAGGACGTTACGACATGGAGCCTATTCCCTCGAAGCCCGGTGCTTTTCGGCTGGTTGCTAATGGACTTTTCAGGCTCTGGTGGCCTCAACACTTACGGTATTAATCTGTCAGTCTACGATCTCCTACTCCACTTCAGTCCAGTCCCCGTTGCCAGTGGTTACCTCTCCTGTTGTCATTGACGGCCTCGGGCTGCCACGTCACTTGTAGAGCCATATGTTCCCAGAGCTAGGGGAGTGTTCATTAATGTCACATTTACAAATTCAAATATCAAAATTCTTGAATTAAGTTCTGATAATCTGCCTGATGGTCTTGGTAGTGGGTGTGGTCCTGAGATGTCATGTTTGTGATGGGGTTATAAAAATACAGAGAGTGGCTGTAAAACAGAAATGGACAAGCAAGGTAGAAGATGGATGCTGTATTGTCACAAGGTGATTAAAATAGGCCAGAATGAGGAAGTATGGTGCGTGAGAACTGTCAATCATCCCTACAGGCTCCTCCCTTTTTAAACGTTGTTTAGAAAAGCTTCTTCAGGTTTTCAGAAATAATTACACACCACCCACTCTGCAAGATGCAGATGTCTAGCAAGCATGATTATATCTGTAAATTTTTGTCAGTTCAGAAGAGTTTCACTAGCTGATGTGGCATTTTCAGACAAATACAACCCCTTGTCACTTCCTGCGAACTCACTATTGTTCCAATTGTGAGGACCGGATGCATGATTTGTCATTCTCCTTTTTTTGGAAATGGTTTTATTTGATTCAGTCATCCAGTACACCACAGCATGTTGGGGGGTCATTGGTCATCGTGAATTAGGGCAATGTGATTTTAATCAGATAGAACTGTCCCTCTCTCACGTGTATAAATACGGGAACCGTTAACAGATTATCGGCCGCTGTGACTGGCAGAGCTGCACGTTGCCTCCACCAGCAGGGCGCAAGAAAACCTGTTATGAGTCGGCAGCACTGACAAAGGTATGTGCGGACCCCTGCACACGGGGGTGCATTCTGGGAATGAAATGGCTCTCCGTTTCCTGCTCCTCGCCGGCTGAGGATAATGCCGAGATGTTGATGATATCAAAGGGAACAGGAGCAACAAAGAATTGGACAAAGGACTAAATCACCCATCGGAAAGCCACATCTATCCACGTGGCACTCCACCTCGGAGCTGCCAGCGCGCATTAAAATGACATGAAGATATTTTATTTCCTCCGTCGCCCACCTCACCTTCCAGACTCTACAATTACATGAATAATATAAACGGCTTTGGTGCCAATTCAGCCTGAAATCAACCTTTCCAGGGTTCCGGGTCACCCTGTTCCTGCATCGTTCTAAAAATAGCTGTTAACATCTCTCCTCTCGCCCGTTGGTATAAATGAGCGCATCTCCCCAGCTGAGCTGCATGTAAATGGTAAACTCGGATAGCTGCCCCGCTGCTGCTGTTGCTGCTCTCTGCCCCAGGATCCATCGTATCACCTGGCTAATCTGACAGAGCGTCTCCGGCCAATTTGCATAATTACTCTCGAGACAGACGGCACAGATGTGAGGCGATTAGCGAGGCACAATATTTCACACAAATCACATCAGTCAGGCAGCGGATCAGACCCGCCGGAAGCCTCTCCTCGTGAGACCAGACAAAGACAGACCTGCTGAGGTGCTTCCCATGGTGCACTTACATGCAACATTCTCTCTATAAACCGATACAAAGAAGAAAGGACTGCTTGCTATTTATCTGTATCTAGAAGAGGAGGAAATAACGACCCACACGGGAACATTAATGTTGCATTTATGGTCAGAGTTTAAAATGGAAGGTGCCCACAAGCATTGCCGACAGGTCTCAGGCACCATACTTTACGTTTACATTTATGGCATTTATCAGAGGCCCTTGTCCAGAGTGACTTACCTCGAGACACTCCGGGTTAAGGGTCTTGCTCAGGGACACAATGGTAGTAAGTTGGATGTGAACCTGTGACTTTTTGCTCTTCCACTAGGCTACTCCCACTCCTTCCTTACTTCCTCAGTCTGGACATTTTAAACCTCCTACAGTCAATATGTTACACTCCCAGATGTAGCACAGCGTCCATCTCCTTCCTCCATTGTCAACACTCCGGCTACCCCATACAGGGGACAAGCATCAGTGTCTCATGGGGGACTGTCCCTGTAACTACTAATTGTAAGTCGCTCTGGATAAGGGCCATAAATGTACATGTATGTGTGTTTGCTGTGGACATAACAGGACCACGTCCACCCCCTACAGCAACAGTGTTTGGATGAATGTACCGTGACATTTGTGAACACGCCCCACACATTATGCCTTATATAGTACCACAATGGACTTAATAAACTAACCCTAGTTTTTGGAATTAAAGCCTAAAAATTTGCTTGTAAATATTAGTAGATGGACTATTTCAAGAGTGTAATTCAAAACATGCAAGAATGCGTCATAATAAATAAAAATCCCGTAAATTATACTTGGTTTAAGATGGACACAAATTCCTCTGAAATGGATGCAGCTGAAAAGCAGTGGGTCCCTACAGCGCTAACAACAGAACACTGTTTATTGCCTAATCATGCACACACACACACACACACACACACAAACACACACACACAAACAACTGAGAGTTAGCGTGACTGACAGGTGCTTGCAGGGAACAACGCACTTTGATCCAGGCTCCCCAGCTTCCTGTTAGTGCAGCTAATACTCCCACACAATGCTCCAGCGCCGAGCAGAGGGAGAGGAGGGGGCGGGGCCAGTGGTGCGGTAATTAACACGCAGACTGTGTTCGCCGTGGAGACGGCGGGCATATGCTGCATACCACCGCCGACACTGCAGGTTCTCCGAACTTCGTGCTGGACCGGAACCAAGCGATTTCCCCGTCATGTCCAGCTGCACTGCGGAGATAAGGTGCAGCGGTGGAGCTCAAGATCTGTCTAAACCCCCCCCCCACCGTGCCACCACACCCCGCCTGCCGCAACACAGCCATCGGGAGGTTCAGGCTGACGTGTGTGAAACCCTGGGGGTGAAATGGTTAGAGATCAAAGAGAAACCCAGGTACGCTGCACCCGATGAAGTTCGGCCCACAGTCGCCCCGAAAAGCGCAGCCTGCAGAGCGACTCTCTCACAGAGAGCATGTTCATCGTGCACCACAGCTTCTCAAAGATGATCCGCCCAACAAAAACCAGGCCGGCAGCTCAGAGTTGCAGTGGAAAAACTTGCATACAAATGCGTTTTTCGTATTTCGCAGCCGCAAGAGCGCAGACCAGGATTTACGGAGATTTATTCCTGCAAACCAGCATCTCTGTGCCCGTCTTCTAGGAATAAAGTGCCTCTGCGCTCCCAGCATGAACCAGAGGGAAGAACTGGGGCCAAAGCTGGAACACGACTAACTGACGGAATAGCTGGAGCCTCACGTCCACATCAGCATTTGCTGTCGGGGCCGTCGGGTCGGCTGTTTTCCAGCCACCGTCGCTATGCAGAGGTGCCACGCTGGATCTGGCAGGGGCGGCTGCATTATGCAACAGCTGACGGAGGTGAGGCTGCAGACTAAAAGCGGCCGTGGGAGAGGGAGGGAGAAGATCAGTCGGCCCAAATGAAAAAATTCTTAAGTGAATGACGGCACTTTGCTGTGGCGGAAGGTGGCGAGGAGCGCCAGGGCTGGAGAGATGCTGATGGGGGTTTAATGAAGAGATGGGCGGGTAAGTGCTGTGAAATGAAGCCGGGGCCCACGCCAGAATGGCATAATCTCATTGCCGCTACAGAAAACAATTAGTTCCAGCTCTTCCCTGAATACCGAGTGGGGGAATGAAGCGCAGAGGAGTACAGCCAGGCAGCGAGATTTGGAAAAAGAACAAAAAACCGCCGCGCACCCTTCGGCAGCGTCGACAGGAGGATATTATTTATGAAGAAGAGCATGAATGGATAAAACCACGTGAAAAGCATTTTAAATTAAAATTGCTTTGCTGCCAAGCTGTTGGGTTCTGACAGGAGAGCATCAGGCATGAAACATGCAAACTATCCAGATGGCATCATATCATCAGTTCCGATGCTGGCAGCACCCGAGAACCTGCACCTACGGAACCCACAGACCACACAACATTTCCTCCGTGCTGAAAACGTGTGTGTGTGTGTGTGTGTGTGTGTGTGTGTGTGTCCGCCTCACCAGACAGCCCTACCATGTGTGAGCCACGGTGAAGCGGCGCTGCTTGTGGATGTTGTTGTTGAGCAGCATCCTGCGCAGCAGCCGGGGGGAGTTCCGGGGCGAGAGCCGGGGCGAGATGCTGGAGGGGGACCGCCGGTGGCCCCGGGGTCTCTCCTGCTGCAGCAGGTTCTCCCGCAGGATCTTCACCAGGTCTTCGTGCAGCCCCGTGTGCTTGGGGGGCACTGCCAGCGTATCCTGCTGGGGTCCCACCGTCGCCTGTTGGGACATCCTGGCTGTCCGTCAGCACCCACCAAAAAAAAAAAAATGGACCCAGGGAAACTCTGGTGTCCGGTTCCACACCCCCCTTCTACCAGTAAGAATGAAAATTCTCCCTCGGAAGGAAAGGAAAAAAGAACACCCTCCAACAAAAAGTCCCGCACAAGGATGTGCAGCAGGAGGCAGGGCTTTGGGTGGAGAAAGGCGGTCCTGTCCAAGAGGAGGGAGAACCGGGACGCTGCAGAAATCCGCAGCAGCATGCGGAGAACGCCGGCGGGGGCTTACTGCAACTGAGAGCGACTGCCGCCTGCTGCCGCTCAGCCCCGGCGCTCACGGTGCTCTCCTCTACCTCTTCCCATGGAAATCCTGCTTCAGCCTGAGAGCGGGGAGGGCGCTGTGTGTGTGTGTGTGTGTGTGTGTGTGTGTGTATAGGAGAGAGAGAGAGAGCATTTTATGCAGAGATAAGAGCAGTGTGGTTTATTCCTGGATCACTCACCAGCTGTTCTAACAGCACATTTACAGAATTACCAGAAATATGGTGGTAATTGACTGACCCTAAAAAAGGGCGGGGACTGGAGGGGGTTGGAGCAGGTTACGTTGGAGAAAAAAGATTTAATCTGATACGATGTAGCAAGTGGGACGCATTGATCACATTTATATGTTCTGGATTTACAGAAATATGCCGATAGAAGCACTGCTTGCTTGTTATCTGAATGAAGAGGAGTCTAATTGTTTCTGACACCCAGAAAAGCAACTTTTATATTGTTTCTATTAAAAAAAAGATGCTAGTACCTGCTTCATGTTTGGATCCTGCATTTATCAATTTAAGAATAATAATTTCCATTTTACAAATTCCAGGCTTCAAGAGGTTCAACTTCCTTTGGGTTTACACAGTTTTGTGTACCAACTTACAATTACGGCATTTATCTGAAGCCAGAGCAACTTACAGTCAGTAATTACAGGGACAGTCCCCCTGGAGACACTCAGGGTTAAGAGTCTTGGTCAGGGACACAATGGGAGTAAGTGGGGTTTGAACCTGTGACTTTGTGGTCTTCTGGTTCATAATCAAATTCAATTTCAAATTCAAATTTTATTTGTCACATAGTCATACACGGTATGATACGCAGTGAAATGCTTTAGCAACTGCTATAGACCACAGTATTGCAAATATTGCAAGTATACAGTGAACCAATATGCAAATATTGCAAACATAACAGAATATTACACTTGTATGTTTTTAACATAAAACATAAAATATGTGTAACGGGTAGGGTGAAGGTGTGCAAATGAGTGAAGTGAAAGTAAAAAGTAAAAAAAATATATAAAATTTGTGCAAGAGTAAAATGTTTGTGCAAGGATTCTGGGGGGATATAGTCCAGAAGTAATTGAAAGTGAAAGTGCTGGAGTGCATTAGAGTTCTATGTGGTTCTCTAGAGTTCGAAAGTGGTCTGTTTCGGCTCGGTATCGAATCGAGGACCTTTTGCGTGTTAGGCAAATGTGATAACCACTACACCACAGTAACTGGTGAGTTTATTACCCACTAGGATACCACCACCCCGATTTCTCTTCATCCATTTAAGCATGTAATCAGGGTGATTTTAAAGTTGCAGTATTGATCCTCATGTCGCTATGGGTTATTAACACAGTTAAGGAGGAGCAGTTCATTCAGATGCCATTCAAAGTTTCCAAAGCTCCAACCAACCGACAGCATCTTCAGATTCCTCTTATTATGCCGGGCCCTGGCCTGGCGACCATCTTCTGTCCTCAGGCTGCCTCATTGTGCCGGTGCTCTTTGGGGTTCATTAGTCCACGGCAGAGAACGGGGTCTAATTATGGCATCCATGCAAAAGGACTAAGTGTTTCCAGGGAGAAAGAGATGGGAGAGGCGGGGAAAGTGGACGGCGCCGCATCGAACTACAAAGGCAGCGATTACCACCAACAAAGAGCAGGCAGGAATCTAATATTCTGCATCCGGACCAATCGAGAGCACGTCATTAAAACGTCTCCCGACAAAAGTAAACATGGACATCTCCCATGATGCATAGAGAGTGGTGATAATACAGAAAGAGGATTTCTTTTGTTGGTGTGCTTACTGTGAATACAGTTAAAATGTTGACAGACAAGGCCTCTAAGTCATGAGAAAGACCTCACTCTGTAAATAAAATGTTAATGTTTTTTCCCAGTTTAGCCATTTTGAGATAATATTGAGTAAATCTCATGTATGGTTCTTGTTAAAACTGTTGGAGAACGTCTGGAGAATGAAAACTAATCTATATTTTCTACAGAACAAAACCAAATACAACACCATATTAAAAACTGAAAATAACATTTCACAATGTGTCACAATGGTTAATATCATAATAAAAAAACATTTCCATGTTCTACAGTAGTTACATAAATAAAAATGTTTGCATAGCATACATAATGCACACGCCTACACAAGGCAGCAATGGCGTGGGCTTTGACTGGAGTTTTATTTCTGGAAATGTGAAATGAAGAAAGGGATCATACAGACAAATAACCTAAATTCCTGCAGGAAACAGATGAATCTGCCCGGACACATTGCTTTATTTTATCTGTTTTTTCATCTGATATATGTTTTTTAAGAAAATAAGTTCTGCTGTCAGACAGTCAAATGCCCAGGTTAAACAGACATCTTTACCATGATCATGATAAACTGTTATCCATATATGTGCTATAGCTCCATAAATGTGCAATAACATCTCACTATATGAAGTAATGTGCAATACCTCCAAAACATGCAATATCTTCGCATAACATGCAAAAGACAAAAAATCCAGTGCAATTTGTATTTTTGTATATTTTTGTACAGTGTAATTTGTATATATTATGTGTACTACTATTTTATTTGTTATTTAAGTCTTTTTCTGTCTTTAATTATATTGTACTGTACAATATAATTAGATATTTATACACTGTACTATATTATGTATACTGAGTAGACTGCACCTTAAATTTGACAATGACAATAAAGATTTATCTCTTATATCTTATTATCCTTGTTCTGTTAAATAATGAGCACAGAATGGCTCTCAAGGCCTCATGGGGTATTATTGCGCCCCGCAGTCCGAACGTGTGACCACAGTGAGGAGGGACAACAAGTCACCATGTCTCATTCGTTCAAGGACATGAGGCTTTAGCATTTAGAAACTGTGACTGTTAAGTGGCGGGAGACGCTTGGCTGGTCGGAATCCTGCCGGCATGTGTCCCACCACGATTGCTGTTCAGTTAATTAACACAAAAATCTTCAGAAGTTTTTGGGGAAACTAGAGAAGAGCAGCTTCTGATTTGCTGTAAAAATGGGATGGAAGAGGAAATCCACGGTCAAATTAGTCTTGGGGAGTAGCTGGGAAAAGTTCAGCTGGCAAATTAATGGGCGGACTGGAGAAAAAGTGATGCTTATTCTTGCTTTTAATTATATTATAGGTTGCTTATCTTTACAAGGCTGAATCCTCTAGAAGCAGTGAACTGTAAAATGCACGAGAGTCACTGAGAGGATGGAGGTGTAAAAAAGCACTGCATTAAAAACCACTCAAATCTGATGTTACCAGGCATGGCACAAAAGAGGTTAAAAGAATGAACAGTTTCTAATTTATTAACACCAGTAAATTACTATTGCAGTTACATGTAAGTATTGTATGTAAAAAGGTACCAATGTTACAGAAAACTCAAAATAAAAGAAAGGAGAAAAAGCCTTGAACCAAGCTTGAGAGAGATCACCTGATCCAGGAGAAAAATAGGTAGCGAGAAAGGCCCAGAAATTGGAGGGGAAACCCCTCAGTTCCCGATGGAAAGGAAAAAGAAGTGCCCAGAGCGCCCTTGGTGTCTCCAAATGGATGGCCTTTCACACGTCCTGCTCGGGGAAATGCCGTTTGCCAAAGATATGAAGAACGGAGGTGATGAACCTCTACGCAAGACAAAGATGCAGAACGTCCCATCTTACAGAGGTATGCAAAGATATGATCTCTCTCAGGTTTTGTAACACTCCTTAAGGTGATACTACACTGGGCATCCTTCTGGGCAACGTTGCAGGGCAATAATGTTTGAACTCTTTTCGTCCTCTAATGTTGAGCCAAAAAATTAGGAGTTATGGGAAACTGTGATTGCTGCACATCACATTGATGCACATCACATGACCACCTGAAAGCTTCTGAAGTTTGAAGCCTGCAAGAGGCTCTGTGTAAAATGTAATTTTTAGTTGCCAATGAGACATTGTGTTAGTGTAAATTTCCTTGAGCTAATCATTGCTCCTCAGAGAGCATAGAACATCTTCCTAGGGGCAGTGGTGACCCAGCGGGTGAGAAAGCTGACTTGTAATCAGAAGGTTGCGGTTCGAATCCGGAGCCGCCAAGGTGCCACTGAGGAGCCAGTGAGAGAAAGCACTGTCCCCAAACACTGGTCCCCGGGCACCTGTCCTGGCCCACTGCTCACCAAGGGTGATGGTTAAAAGCAGAGGACACATTTCGGGTGCTGTGTGTGCACTGGGTGCTGTCCTGTGGTGTTCACATGTAACATATAATCACTTTTTCCCTTTGAAAATCACAACAAGATATACACACACACACACGCACATACACACACACACACATAAAAACAAAATGACAGATTGTATGTTGAGCAGACACAGATTATGTGGAAACATTAGGATAACAAGCTGACATGAGAATTGGTCCCAAAGACCAATCAAAACAGACAAGTGAATATTAGGAGCAAAGTCAGAAGACAGGTGAGAAAGAACGGGGCAGATGGGCTGAGGGCGTGACAGTGATCTCAAGACAGGTGACAGCTTAAGGGCGTGACTGAGACAGAATGGGATTTAGCTAACTAGCTGTGTTTTTCTAACATGCATGTGTATATCACTATGCATGTGTGTGCCATTTTAAAAAGACATTTAAAAAGTAATTTATATTCATAAACAATTATTTTCACTTACAAATGTTAAAATGATGGCGAACAATGCTCAAAATGTATCTTCACGGTTAGTGCACAAATATTGCCTGTAAACGAGGTTATGAGTGAGTTATATGTATAATGTCAGTTAACCATGTTACTTTTCTCTTTGTTACTACAGACCACAGGTATCCTCACACACATGCACATCCACCCTTGCATGCACCCATAACTACAGATGCACCACCTCTATTATTCAACACTATGCATTCATAATCAATGCACTGGATTGGTTAACGCCACAAAGAATAATAAATACGATGAAGGATATGCTGGCCTCCAGGCTCTGATTCTTTGACTGGAATCCTTATTGATATTTTCGCTTCACGAATCAAAATTTTCGCTTTTCGAATCAAAATTCATCTAAGTCATCTAACTTGCCTTTACAGCCAATCAGTGTATGATGTAACACATAGGTGTCAAACCTGCTACCCGCAGGCCACATCTGGCCCAATGTACAATTACATCCAGTGAGATCATTTAGTACAGATCTATTATAAAGTGAAGTGATTGTCACTTGTGATACACAGCGGCACAGCACACAGCAGAGAACACAACAAAATGTGTTCTCTGCTTTTAACCATCACCCTTGGTGAGCAGTACGCAGCCATGACATGCAGGGAGCAGTGTGTGGGGACGGTGTTTTGCTCAGTGGCACCTTTGGGATTTGAACCTGCAACCACTGCTAGGCCACTGCCAATGTGAAACGGAAATGGGAATTGCGTATGTACGAATTTTTTTCTAAAAATACAAGAATTTTAAGCTGCTGGTATTACACTTCAACACTTAGGATCTGGCAACATTGGTCACCAGGTTGTGGTGGAATGCCAGGTGAGTGAGCACTTGGCCATAGACATGACAAAAAAAAAAGGACAAAGTCTCATCCATCTTCCACATACAGACACACACACAAACACACACATTCTCTCTCTGTGACGTCTGTGTGCATTTCACCCTTGTAACCATGGGCAACATGGATGGAGAGAGACAAGAGTATGTGTGGTGAAGACTGACTCAGAGCTTGATATCCAACAACAAAAAAAAGACAAATGTGCCGAATGCGATCCCTTGCTAAAACAGGAAATACGAAGCACACCTCCAAAAGACAAGCTGCATAAACACAGTCATATATGCGCACATATACACACACACTTGGATTCTCTTGCTTCCGCTCCACACAAAAAGCTCTGCAGGAAGCAACCTCCACGCTGCGAGGCGTGATATTTTGTGTGCATGCACCCCGCACGTATGCTGGCATTTACAGCAAATGTTTCGCTCTCCTGGAAAAAACAGAAATCTGCATCTCGCTATCAGTATAGCGATGCTCGGGGGGGGGGGGGGGCATTTTCCTGGGCCGCTGTGTGGCGAGTGGTCAGAGATGCATCGATTCGCTTTATACATGTATTAAAGCAGATAAAGTCAGTTACATAAGGTGGGTCGAGAACGCTATTTTCTCCCAGCAGAGACCTGCCGGTAACCTGGGCATGAACACACACCCACGCCAGCCCGGGAGAGAGGCGAGCGAGCTGCATCCAGTCCCACAGCAGGGTGGGCCTCCAGGGACTGTGAAGAACGCCAGCGTTCTGCTTTGGAACTGAGAAACGGCAGAGAGCATGAAAAATGCACTACGATGTTTGCTGCTGACTTGCAGAACTGAGTAACGGCAGACACTCCAAGGCAGAGGAAAATGTTCCTGAATACACACACACACACACACACACACACACAGAGCATGTCAAATTGGTGTGACCTTCAGGGTCAGTGGACTTAACCATTACCTTTAACCTTTTACATGTCAGCATACCAAGATGAAGGAGGTGCATTTAAAGACCGACTGGCATCTAATTAATCAGCACAAAAAAAAAACATTCATATTCAAAGCACATGGGTATCGTTCTGATGTATCATCTGCCCCCGTCTTATGGTGCCTAATTATTGGACAGATGTGAACTCTGACCCATGTTGACCAGAGGACCAGTAAAAATCATTGTAAAGCAGTCTGGATGAGAGAATACTGGAGAGCCATTGGTTTAGCAAATTATTTGAAGCATGGCGCCCTCCAATGTTCAATATCAGTACTGCAGAGTGTCCCATGATATGAGTAAGCTATTTACTCATTACCAAAAGTAATACACACTGCTCTACTAATAGATTAACAGTGAAACGTTAAAATAACACAGTGTAATATTTGTTATGAATGACTTGATAAGAGCATGCATAAGTAATGGCACAACATTTATTTAAATCGAACCACTGTGTAAACATCCCAAAAGAGTCTCAGTGGGGTTGCAGTCACCAGTCCATGTCTAAAAATGTTGCTCATGCTCCTTAAATACTGTAATCAGTGCACGTAATACTGGAACTATACATTAAACTTACTCCTAGAGAACCACAATATCTCACACACACATTAAATCAGAAATATAAACCAGATGAATCTATATGAATCTATGTGTGTGTGTGTGTGTGTGTGTGTGTGTGTATATATATATATATATATATATATATAGAGAGAGAGAGAGAGAGAGAGAGAGAGAGAGAGAGAGAGAGAATTCACAGTCATAGAGTGCAAACTGTCTGCTGCACTAAAGGTACTTGTCCAGAAGAGGGCAGCATCGTCTCAGGGATTCTTGTTGTGGTAAAATAAGGAACTTATATTTACATATAGTTACATTGTCAGATGCTCTTATCCAAAGCATCACAGAAATCCCTTATTTGATTCACTAGGACCAAAACTGTAAATACCATAAGATTTATAACTCAGATCCCAACCCACCTTGGTTTTTTAAATATAAGTAAGAGGCTTTTTAATCTTAGTAGTTCTTCAAAAATGTAAGAACATCTAGATTAATGCTTTCCTAGAGATGGTTGTACTAGTCGAGCAGTGCCAGAAGATCGGCGAGATCGAGGTGCATAGATCTGAGGTAGGAGGGTTCAGACCCTTCCTTGGCTTTGTAGGCCAGCATCAGTATTTTGAATCTGATGTGGGCAGCTACTGGAATCCAGTGGAGGCAACATAGCAGTGGAGTGGTGTGGGAAGTTGTGTGGGGGAATATGGGAAGGTTGCAAACAAGGCCGGTAGTCCAGTTTGGAGATAACTAGAGACAAGACAAGTCACTCTGGATAAGGTCGTCTGATAAATGCTGTAAATCTAAATGTATCATTGTGTCCCTGAGCAATACACCTAACCCTGTGTGACTCCAGGGGGACTGTCCCTGTAAGTACTTACTATAAAGTAAAGTAAAATGTAAATGTAATGTACAGAGAAGGAGAAGGAATCGACACGAGATTCCTTCCAGAGATTCCAGAGATGCGAGAGAGATTGGTACTTAACTTAAGATTCCTTACAGCTGAATCTAATTAAGCAAGATGCCTAGAATGAAAATAGCTATTTTGACATTACATTTCCAGTTGAATTCTCTTTTATATTCATATAAAGCTTTAGTAACATTAACGCTGTGCCTCGATGTGTACAGTGCTTCCCCTGTTTAATGAGTAGACAGAGAAATTAATGTTCTGCATTCACAGCTTACATTTTCATCCTAGATGAATGGAAATTCATCATTTTTTCCAGAGGAGTTAACCACCAGCTCTTACTAAGTGAGGACCTGGTGTAATAACTGTATGACACATACCTCTATGCAACAAGACATTTCAAATAATCTTTTTCAATACATTTTTATAAGCATTTTGCAAAGTGGGGACAACCAAGATATCTCCACCATTACTGAACATGTAATATTTTTGTGAGGACATTTGGTCCCTACTTTGCCCTAACACACACAGAACTACTTTACCAGTAATCAATGAGTCACATAAATATGCACAACCATGACAAAATATTGATTATATGGGCCTATTCAGGCATAATAGGTGTTGACAACACAAAACACACACACACACACACACTCACACACACACAGATACACAAAAAAATAAAACATTATTCTTTATACCACATATAATACAATGTGCAGAAACCTTTTCATTCTATGTGGAACCCTACACTAGGAGCAAAAGGTTGACAATTATTCATGCTGGGCTCCATACTGCATTAATAGATTAATATGGTCCATCATGATTATGAGGACTTTTCAAAGCACTCTGTCTGCTCTAAAAAAGGCTGCATAAGTGCAGCCCTTCCGCTGCAATCTGGGTTGGAGTGTTGGCTGGTGGCTACAGGCCTCCTGGGCATCCTCTGCATTTGGTGTTTATTAAACGCCGCAGTGAATGCAGGCGCAGCATGTGGGCCATTAGCGGATGGTTGTGTGTGTGCAGGGTCCTCTCGAGCACCGTTCGAATGCCAGGTACTTTTATTCTGCCACTTCAAGTGCCGAGGACACTGTCCATAAATTATTATTATTATTATTATTATTATTATTATTATTATTATTATTTTTGAATGCCCATGAGGATGTTAGCCAACACCGGGGTGCGGCTGACAGTGATTAAAGGAAACTGGGAGAGGAGACGGGCACACAGAATGAACAACAGGGAGGGAACTCCAGAAATAGACCAAGGGCTTTCTCCATAAACAGCACCCGCTGGGAGATATGTGGCTGTCACCCAGGCCCAATCAGCTAGGAACAACTGATAGCCCATCACTGTCACTCCCACTGCCACCAGTACACCCCGAAAAGTCAAGGCATTTCTGCGGTTAAGGACGAGCCCATGCAGAAAACAAAGGGTGGTCTACAGCGATGATTTCAACGGCTTGAGGGAAGCGTGTGTGTGTGTGTGTGTGTGTGTGTGTGTGTGTGGTCCGTTTGAAGACTGCTATCTGAAGCTCTCTTTCTCTCTGCACAGCTGGACTCTGGAGACTCAGTCCTTCAGGGGACTACAGAACCGGCCGCGCTCCTCGTCGAACCCTAATACAGAAGCGAGACGTCCATCAGCGCAACACAAACCCAGCCAGGCCCCCTAAAAGCAGCGCTCTTACCCCACCAAGCTGATTTACGGCATTTAATACGGCACTGATGAGCAGCTAAAATATTTAACGTTTTCCCGCCTCCGTGGCTCTGGCCCTACAGCAGCCTGCAAATATTGAATTTCATGTCCAGTTATTAATCTCCCGCACACCCACGGAAAGCCACAGATTTCTGCCTGTGTTCTGCCACCGGCTGCTGTCAACCCTAATCAAAGAGCCCGGCGGTGCTAGTGACGAATGAAACCGAGCCGCTTTCTTTATTAAAAACTAAAGGGAATAAAACAGGAATAAGAGACATTTCATTCTCGATGAGTTCGTCCCCAGCCGCCACGTAAGAATCTGAGCGTTGAGTCGGGTCAAACAGGTTTTGTTAGAATGAAGATTGATGTTGATGCAAAAGAAGGAAAGCAGGATGCTTAGCACAGGGATGTCATTCTGCTGGAAAAAGAACATTATTCTTTCAGCTAATAATGAAAAAGTGATATTGAAGTGATATTTAAAATTCACAAGTTGAAAAAGCAGAACCACCATGAAGGAACCCCAAAACCATTAATAAAGTAGTGGGAACAAAAAGGGAATTCAACGCATTACAAGGGGCAGTCTGGATGAACACGAACTTATTTTTCAATTTTGGTTCTGAAAGTACAATAATATTAAATTATCACATAAAACATTTAAAAAACAATCATGTTCAGAAGGAAAAAGGTGCAGAAGTTGGGTTTTGCAGGGGCACAGTGGATTCACTTTGATGGTAGTGTAAATATGAAAATCTTAGCATAAAGCACATTGTTTGCACTCAAATGCTTTTGAAAGTTTATGATTGAGATCATGGCATCTTCTGTCTGTGAATGGCTGGTAACTCCAGGTTTGATGATTTGCTAAACCATTATATTTCACCTTCACTGCTTTAAGAGGATGTCGCTTTAGTCAAATTAAATAAGGATTATGAACAACCTACAAAACAAAGGCTGCTATGGAAAGGATTGTTAAATCATTCAAAATTTTGTTTTCTGATATTATTGAAACAAAGGAGTGATCACTAAAGTCAATTTTAAATTATTATTGTAATATACTAATTAGATATTGGTATTAAGTATTGATGAGTACTATTCATTGAGCACAGGGAATCTGTGCATTACCAAATAATAGGATTATGACATTTTGATTCTGTCAAATTTATGATTGCATGAAGGATAGTCACATGCATGAATAGCATGCAGTCACCCCACACAGCAAAAGTGTTTTATTTCCTATGTTTTATTTCCTGCCAGAACACCTTGGCATTTCTTGTCCTGTGTAAATGTTTCTTTGTGCGCTGATGCTTCTTGCAGCAAAGCTACAAACTTTTATTAAAAAAAATATTTTTGGTTGTTTTTACCTTCCCAATGGATGTGTACCATAAATCCATGCAGGTGGTATAATTTGTTTTGATGTCTAGACATACTTCACATCCTCCATTTGATGCAGTGGTACATTAAGGCTGCATTTTACATTCACATTTTCAGCATTTATCAGTTATCCAGAACGATTTACAATCCAGACACCAATTGTGGTGTAATCCAATTATCCAGACACTTATCCAGAGCGATTTACAATCTGTAGTTACAGAGATGGTCCCCTTGGAGACACTCAGGGACACAATGGTAGTATGTGGGGTTTGAACCTGTGACTTTGTGGTCTTCTGGTTCATAGGCATTGAACACGCTGCCAGTAACGTATGTGAAATTAACTGATGCTGTACAGGGCTGCGGTGTGATTCTGTCTGAAGCTGGCCAGCAGATGAAGTCATCCCTCACAGCTAACCCTTGTCAGTAGCACTTTATGCGAGCCTCATAACAATTGTATTACAGTGCAGCCTCTAATAAATCACTTTATATTTCATGCTGCACGTGTTCAGTGTCTCGACCCACGCGATCAGGCCGGCCCTCTTAAAGTTATGTTCACCCACACTCGTGACTTTTATAGGTAAATATTAATCAGATTCCTCTTCTGTGCTACAATGCTCCATTAAGGGGGTGATTTAGGTTCAAAGCGGCACAGAGCACCATTCAGCATACAGATGCAAGGATGGGTGACGAAAGGCGATGTTGCCAACATATACACACGCACAGTTTAATAAATACTGAATATTATGTAACAAGATGCTGCCCTTAAATGTAACCAGAAAGTCTTGTTCTTCAAGGTAAAGTGCCCACTGAGACACACGCATTCAGCTTGTCGAGATGGAGGTGGTGCTTGGCGGCTTGCTGGTGAGGCGTGATTAGGAAGGACCGGCCAGAATCCCACCAATCATGAAAGGCCTTATCTCTCACCATAAATACATCATTCAGTGTGAAACAAAAGCGGCGGCTTCATTACAAATGTTGTTCTCTGCCTTTCATGAGACGGGGGAGATAGAAAACAAACACCAGCAAGCTACAAATTCATTTCTGTCCCCCAAGCATAACACTTCCATATCAGTAGCAGCCAGAGCTGCTCACGATTATTCAACACAACAACACATTAAAATCGGGACATTTACAGGATGAGCCTATTAATTGATTATTTGATAAAACTAGAGATTCTGTATGGCTTTTTACAGTGTTTTACAGCATTTATTGATATGTTTACATGTGTTGAATAATGAAAATTGGGTCTGACACAACACAACAACCAATCATGATTCACAATCTCGCATGTAGTCAGACTGTCAATCAAGGATATGTATTATTAAGCCATTTATCAAACTCATGTACAGTTCTGTCTCACTGCTTCCTGTCACTGTTGATATGAGTTCATCAGAATGGACCCTGTATAATCGTGCAGCCAGAGCATCCCAAAAATCAATGTTTTCTTTCACCAAACAAATGATCAGTATCCCCACAAGTCTCCAGTCCAAACCTCCACTGACCCTCATTGTCTTTGCATCTGAGAGTAAAATAAAATCAAAAAATTAAACTGAATGTTTCACATTAAAACGATTGCCAGACATTGCATCAGACAAACACAAGTAAACACAATGCAATCCCCAAGCTTCAGAACTCAGTCCTGTCCTTTTCATAATTATTATACATCCATGAATGTAGATTACTAAAAAAGGGGTATTTAGATCCCCTTACATTTTTCATGCTTTGTTATATTGCAGCCTTTTGCTAAAACCATTTAAGTTGTTTTTTCTCATTAATGTACACACAGCACTCCATATTGATAGAAAAACACAGAATTATGGACATTTTTGCAGATTTATTAATAAAGAGAATATCACATGGTCCTAAGTATTCAGACCCTTTGCTCAGTATTTAGTAGAAGCAACCTTTTAAGATAAGATAAGATTAGATAAGATAAGATAAGATCAACCTTTATTAGTCCCACAAGTGGGAAATTGCATATTTGTTACGGCAGAAAGTGGATAGAAACAGAATAGCAGCAAAAACAGAGGTAAATAGCACCAAAAAAATAAATATGTATATATCTACAAATGTACAATTGAGATCTACACATGTGCAATGGGTAAAGTAATGGCTAAAATGGGTACACAGTACATTTGATAATTACCGTGATGTATTTGAAGTGTGTGTTTGTTTGTCTGTGTGTGTGTTGTCAACTGTGAGGTCTTTGTTATAGAGTCTGACAACGGTTGGAGGAAAAGACCTTCTGAACCTCTCCTTCCCACATCGTGGATGCAGTAGCCTGCCACTGAAGGAGCTGCTCAGTGCTGTCAGAGTTTCCTGCATGGGGTGGGAGATGTTGTCCAAAAGGGATGATGGCTTAGCCACCATTCTCCTGTCACTCACCACCTCCACTGGGTCCAGAGGGCGTCCTCGAACAGAGCTTGCCCTCCGGATCAGCCTGTTCAGTCTCTTTCTGTCCCCAGCAAAGATGCTGCTGCCCCAGCAGACCACACTGTAAAAGATGGCTGATGCCACTACAGAGTCATAAAAAGTCTTTAGGAGTGGCCCCTGTACGCCAAAAGACCTGAGCCTCCGCAGCAGGTACAGCCTGCTCTGCCCTTTTTTGTAAAGAGCATTTGTGTTATGAGTCCAGTCCAGTTTATTGTTCAGCTCTCCACAGCCTCAATGTCCATACCCTGGATGTTCAGTGGTTGCAGTGGAGGATGTTTGTGCCTGCGGAAGTCTACCAGCTCCTTGGTTTGTCCAGTGTTGATCCAGAGGTAGTTCTGCTGGCACCAGTCCACTGATCTAATACAGCGATGAGTCTTTTGGGGAAAGATGCAACATGTTTTTCACACCTGGATTTGTGGGTCCTCTGCCATTCCTCCTAGCAGATCCTATCCATTTCTGACAAGTTGGAAGGTAAACGTTGGCGGACCAACATTTTTAGGTCTCTCCAGAGATGCTCAATTGGGGTTAAGGGCTCTGTCTGGGCCATTTAAAAACAGTTACAGAGAGTGAAGCAATCCTTCATTATTTTAGCTGTGTGCTTAGGGTCATTGTCTTGTTGGAAGGTAACCTTCAGCCCAGTCTGTGGACCTCAGCAGGTTTTCATCCAGGATATCCCTGTACTTTTGCAACCAGTCGTCCTGTCCCTGCAGCTGTAAAACACCCCCAGAGCATGATGTTGCCACCACGCTTCACTGTTTCTCCACAAATGCAGCCAAAAACGTCCATCTTATTTCTCACCATCTTGGAGTCCTTCAGGTGGTTTTTTTAACAAACTCCATGTGGGCTTTCATGTGTCTTACACTGAGTAGAGGCTTCCATCATGCCTCTCTGCATGACGTAATGGCATCTCAGCCAAAGTGATCTTTGGTTTCTTCTTTACCTCTCTCAGCAATGCTCTTCTCAGTTTGATAGTTCAGTTTGACCAGACTGCCAGCTCTAGGAAAGGTTCCGGTCATCCCAAACGTCTTCCATTTCAGAATTATGGAGGCCACTGTGCTCTTAGGAACCTTAAGTGCAGGAGAACATTTTTTTGTAACCATGGCCAGATCTGTGCCTTGCCACAATTCTGTCTCTGAGCTCTTCAGGCAGTTCCTTCAACCTCATGATTCTCATTTGCTCTGACATGCATTGTGAGCTGTAAGGTCTTATATAGACAGGGGTGTGGCTTTACTAATCAAGTCCAATCAGTATAATCAAACACAGCCTGACTCAAATGAAGGTGTAGAACCATCTCAAGGATGATCAGGAGAAATGGACAGCTCCTGAGTTAAATATATGAGTGTAACAGCAAAGGGACCAAGAGATATTTCAGTTTTTCTTTGTGAATAAATCTGAAAAAATGTCAACAATGTTTTTCACTCAATATGGGGTGCTGTGTGTACATCAATGAGGAAAAATGATTTTAGCGAATGGGTGCAATATAAGTGAAAATTTCACAAAAAGTGAAAAATGTAAGGGGGTCTGAATACTTTTCGTACCCACTGTACACACACACAAACACACACTGAGAACAGAGTGAAATGCACAGACTGAGCTTACTCTAATTGTTTTTGTGTAACTGTGTGCATTTTGAAATTGTTTCTGTGTGGTTTCAGACTAACTCATATCACTTCTGCAGTTCAAAAGAACTGTGAAGGGCATCTGGAGCAGACTTGAGTCTTGATCTTCTATTATCATTCATTTACCTCACTGCAGTCCAATGCACAGAGCACGAGTGGAAAATAATCAGTGGTTTGCGATGCATTCATACCTTTTGATGTAAAATTCCTCTGCATTTCTCCACAAAACACACAGACAATAAAAAGACTGGTGCATATCAGAGGTTTATCAAAAACATATGAAATGTAATTGAAACAAGTTGGTGCATTAAAAAGATGACACCAGAACTCCAGTCCAGATATTGTTCATGTTATAAATGACTATGGTAGCTTGAAAATGGCCGTTAATGATATATCTGTGTGCATGTACGGAGTTCCAATTGGAAACCTGTGTTCCCTTGGAATGTTGTGTAGGTTAACCCAACTATCACTTTCAAAGAATCAATGTTTATTAGAAAAACCTTTTCAATGATCTTAGTACAGATGAAAACAGTTGCACCAATGAAATCTGGCCAGTCACACTAGTACAATATCTAGTGTGGTTTTGACCATGTCATTATTTCAAACATTTTTAATAAGTACTCATTATTCCTTTTGTCATTTGATAATTTTCTCATATTTCATTGGTTAATTTGAATTATGTCCTCTGCTTTTAACCCATCACCCTTAGTGAGCAGTGGGCAGCCATGACAGGCACCCGGGGAGCAGTGTGTGGGGATGGTGCTTTGCTCAGTGGCACCTTTGCAGACCGGGATTCGAACCGGTAAACTTCTGATTGCAAGGCCACTTCCTTAACCGCTAGGCCACCACTGGCCCCTAACAGTGAACAGAATAAAACAGATTTTTTTATGTGTGGTTTATAGATGATGAGATGAACAATCCCCACTTACTACCATTGTGTCTCTGAGCAAGACACTTGACCCTGAGTGTCTCCAGGGGGACTGTCCCTGTCACCACTGATTGGCACTCTGGGCATCTGCTAAATGTCATAAACATAAATACTATCATCATCATCATCATCACTTTTTCATTATGATCAGCCTTTTGCATACTGTTAGTGTGTATTTATAAATGCATTTTATTTTGAAAACATTTAACACCATATTCAAGCTTTTTTTAGGAAAACAATTATTTTTCACTCTCTCAATCACACACACAGCCAACGGCAGGCATGAAAGAACCCTCTCCACACGGGCTTTCTGATTGCATCCCAACATGCTTTTTCCAAGCTCTTTCGTTCCTCGTTTTTCTGTCTCTGTTTCTTGTTCACTGCAGAACTCTCTCCCTCTTTCAGCCCTCATCAGAGACCTGCCATGGCCCTTTTGTTCTGAGAGCCTCTCCTGACAGCCCCTCTGCACATTTCCCCAAACTGTGACGGCAGGAACTCTTATTATTCAGTCCATTTGGCTCTGGAGCAGCAGGGCGCTGCCCTCTACTCCCATTTACTGGGTGAGAGGCTGATTACTGATGATGTACATTATCCTGAGTTCAGAGGAACACAACTCCTGGGATGAACGAACGAGTTCTAGCTCCCGAACGGACCGTCGCTTCTGGGTGTATCTGCCATCATTGGGGAAATAATGCAGATTCTGTACATGTACAGCTGAAAATGCATTTTATTATCTAGCAGCACTGCACAATTATGTCAGACAATGGCAACAATAATGAAATAATTCAATTCTGAATAATATGTCAATTTTTTTATTTAATGTATCCTCAGCCCTCTGTATTTAAACCTAAACTTGAGATTTGGCTAAATGTCAGGAAAATGTCTAATATAATATATAATAAAAATAAATAACAACACCAGATTGTAATAACTGTAATAACTACAAAAGAAGTGTGTCTGTAGGACACATTAATGCAATTCTATGGTTCATGAACACCAATTAAAACTTGTTAAGCGGCACTGAATTTGTTTCTAAAAGGCAAATGAATTGCATGCATTTGTTAACTTAAATGGGACATTATTTCAAATGTCTTTATATTTTATGTTATCTGACATAAAGTACATGACACACTGTATCCTCGTTCCATATCACTTGACAGACAACTGCAGAGCTGGGACCAGGTTATAGAATCCTTCAAAATCTCCCATTTCCGCAATATGATCTTACTCCTTCTCTGGAGGGCCGAGGGAGTTCTCGGTATAAGAATATGTGAAAAATGAAACCGTGAGACCTTAATCTTGACATTCAGCATGTTCCAGAGTGCACACTGCACAAATCCAGGCAACAAGCAGGGGCCACTCCAGGATCTGAAGAGCTCAGTCCCAGCAACTAACACCCCAACACCAAAGAACATGAGAACATTCAATGCTTAAATGTCAGCTCTGGACATATTATAAGTAAATAAATGTTTGGCAGTGAATTAGTGTATACATTGTTTCATTCTACAAAGCAAGATTTCTCAATAAAGTACACATTAACTTTAATAAAAGTTAATAAAAAGTGAAGTGAAAGTGAATTTGTTGTTATAAAGCAAGTCATGAAGCAATTTAGGCAAGGACTACTCCTATTGGACACTCATGACATCTAACACAGTTAACTGATAAATCCAGCTTTGATGCACATACACATACTGGTATTTTTATAATAAGTTCATGATTTTTTTTAATGATTTAGCCCTTTCCATTAACTGGTGTTAAGCAAAAGAGGCTTTTCTCCTCCCTTTATAACTCCAAAACAAAAGAACACCGTGAGAAACCTAAATACGGTATGATTCCATTTCTGTTCTCATTTATGCCTATTAAGCAGATGACCACAGTCAGAGGTTCGAACCCCACTTACTACCATTGTGTCCCTGAGCAAGGCACATAACCCTGAGTGTCTCCAGGGGGACTGTCCCTGTAACTACTGATTGTAAGTCGCTCTGGATAAGGGTGTCTGATAAACGTAAATCTAAATATACCCCGACTAGAGCTCATTTTTGCACTTTCTGGTCTGTTCTGAGGTCCCAATGCACATACATGTTCCCCTAAGGTAAAAACAACTTACTTAAAGGGTACTGAGCTAGTAACAGGCCAATTTATATGGTTCAATGCACTACCATATGTTCTGAGAGCTGAGAGAACGGATTAAAGAAAAGGTCTTCACAGCGCAGCTGTACAGCAAGCTGCTGCCATGCACTCATCAAACGTCCCCACCAATCAGGAAACCCCAATCAAGGATCTGTCTAACACATCTGTGTCTGAGGTGGCACCACACGGCACCCACAGTTCCGCCACGGCCGCCTCCTCCAGATGGCAGCAGAAGGGGTTCGGCCCGCTGCTCCGTACAAGATGGGCAAAGGCGCGGCCTGCAAAAAGCCTCCAGATTGGTCTCCAGACAAAACTTAGTATAATTATATCATCCCTGGCAGTTCCAGCGAGAAGACAGCCAGGCAGCCTGAGAGTTTCAGGGATGAATAAGAACAAATCGCATTTCATCTCTGGCTGCTTTTCAGTGCCAGATTGCTGATGACTCTGCTTTCCTCCTTGAAGATGTCGGAACTTTGGGTTTTTCACATCCTGGGGTTCCCGCAGTTTGAAGCACAGCAGAATGTGTCTAAGGGTTCTTCAAATCATCCGTGCAACACAAGTGTTAGAACAAACAGGTCGGTCTGGAGGAGATAAGACGTATTCCCATGGAGCCGATCGCCTTGTACAAGTCTGATGGAGACTTGTGAGAACCATTTAAAACTCAGGTAGCCCTGGTTGAACACATTTTATGACAGGCTGTCCCCTTAAAGTGGGATTCATTCTGGCATTAGGTGCAATCAGCGTACCAGCACACACACAGAGGATCCATTTACCCACGTGTTGTGTTGATTAGCTGTTCTTTTCTCTGTCTACGTTTCTTGGTGAGCGGCGCCTAGCTGAATTCACACCCTGTGGCTTTTCAGGACAGTCCGTCGGTTCTGTGCCGCGGTGCACAGCTAATCTCAGTAGGATTAGTTAAATCTCTACGTAGTCACTGTGTGTGTGTGTGTGTGTGTGTGTGTGTGTGTGTTTACTGAAAGCAGCTACAGGCCGTGTGGCTCACTGTATGTCAGATTGTATGGGATTGTGCGTGTTTTTTGTAGCTGTCACCAAATTGACACACACATTATGCATCTTTCTTCCATGATCTTTGGCAGCAGATACATCACAATTGTGAAGCATAAAAAACATTGTGTAGCTTTGTGTGTGTGTGTGTGTGTGTGTGTGTGTGTGTGTGTGTGATTACTGCCCCTAGAGGACATAAAGCAGAATTCCAAATAGTTCCAAATTAAACAGACATTATTAAATCTTGATCAAAAGGATGAAAATTGGCAAAAATTGGCAAAAAGATGTATAAGAAATTTCAATTTCATTTAGTTTATGTTATTGAATATTCCTTTATATTATTTTTCTGTGGCTTTAATAGTGACATGTTAAAATGTTGAAAGGAACATTTTGTTTCATGCATTAAATACACACTGTTAAAAAAGGGCCCTGGGTCACAAGAAACCCTTAGACACTGATGTCAATGAGTTCTCATTACCAAATTAAGATCATCTTAATCTTAATCTCAGAACATCTAAAATCCCTCTCGCTCACACTGGCCCTACCAGAGGACCAGGAGGAACCACCTGATCAACGGAGATGAGACGAATAAACCTGGATCAGCATGGTTCTGTACTACAGGCTCTACTGTATTATTCTGCCATGTCAGAACATGATGAATGCTGCCAGCCTAATGGCTCTGCGCAATGCCACTGTAATTCAGAGAACAAGCATTGATTGTCCCGGCTGAAATCTGGACCACAGTCGATGCAGGAGACGCAGCTGTTTGTGAGCAACCAGGACATTTTGTGCAGATGTTGAGGGGAGAGAAATCCACACTGAAGCTCGGAACGCTGTTACTCTGCTCTACGTGTACACAGAAATTTTCTCAGGACGTTGGGTGCAGCCAGTCTGCAGATTGGTCTGGAGTAAAAGTCTGGGGCAAATAAAGATATTTACTGTGTAGACAGCCAGATGGTCAGCTGACCACTGTTGACCAGCACAACAATTATTAAAAGTAAAATACATAGTACTTTTTGGGTCTGTTCTGTTTTCAAAAACTATTGGAAATAAATTCACGAAGCCTTACAAAAATGTTTGTGTGTGAAAAACATGCATAAATACAGTACAGGCCAAAAACACACCTTCTCATTCGTGACCATTATTTTCATGACCATTTTCATTGGTAGATTCTCACTGAAGGCATCAACACTATGAATGAACACATGTGGAGTTATGTACTTGGTTTGGGATGAGCTGGACCGCAAAGTGAAGGCAAAGGGGTGCTAAACACCTGTGGGAACTCCTTCAAGACTGTTGGAAAACCATTTCAGGTGATGACCTCTTGAAGCTCATCGAGAGAATGCCAAGAGTCACTGAGTGACTCACTGAGTATTACTCAGTCACTGAGTATTTTCAAACGACAGCTCAAGACCTTCCTCTTTCGAGAATATTTAGATGAACTTGTAACTTTTCTTATTGTCGAACTTGTGTACAGGATCTACAACAGAGTGAATAAAAAGATTGTATTCATAGTTGGGGGTCATGGTGAACCGGAATTGATCTCTTCATCGATGGTAACTTGAAAACACGTTGTAAGTCGCTCTGGATAAGGGCGTCTGCCAAAGGCCTTAAATGTAAATGTGTGAAAAGCAGTAATCAGAGCAAAGGGCAAAGAAACTAGAATATAAAACATGTTCTCAGTTAGTTCACCTTTTTTTGTTAAGTACATAACTCCCCATGTGTTCATTCATAGTTTTGATGCCTTCAGTGAGAATCTACCAACGTAAATGGTCATGAAAAGAAAGAAAACACCTTGAATGAGAAGGTGTGTCCAAACTTTTGGCCTGTACTGTATATAAATATGTGGATGGACATCATGAAATGGAGAATATAGCAACAATTTGTTCATTGGAACAATCTATTTTAGATTTGGGTAAATTGGTTAAATACAAATCCAGTCTGTAATGGGAAGATTCGTGGTATGTGTGTGTATTCCTTTTCTGCTGTTACATATAAATGAACATATGACATGCATATTATGAAACATGTTTCATAGGAAAAAAAAAAAAGAGTATAGAGAATAAGGGTCTTAATGAGAATATCCCCTTCATCCTGTATTTCATTTATTCTCTCCAATTATTCTGTATACAAAGACCCGTTTCAATCGGTGCTTTTCTCTCTTTTATCGCTGAAATGACAGTCCCATCCCTGCAGCATAAATGAGTTTTTGGACGGGCAATTTTTTAGATAGTCCCCACCACTCACAATAAAAACGACTTTTTTTTTTCTTTTTTGCTGCACCAGGCCTGTGATTCACTGTTTTATTACCAGAGGCATAAAGGTGGAGGCGACCGGCAGCAGAGCACTAGTCCAGCCTTAGACCCGAGTCAAACCGAGGTGAGTCACCCGCGGCCTCCATAACCACGCTGCAGGGCAGATGCCCTGTGTGCATGTGTACGTTTAAGAGCCCGCAGCGTGCAATGACTCGGTTATTCTTAGCGTACAGCTCCTGAATCTTTTATTCCATTGGAGTCGGGGCGCTCGCCTCCAGCTCTTGCTCCCATGGAGTTCTCTGCAGGGGCTTTCAATCGCACCCAGTTTCATGAAGGCCCTCCCATCACAACCAGTCCGCCGATGACCTGCGCCATCTGCTCCGGAGAGATTAGAATTTTTAATTGTTCCGCAATGACGAATGCGGGGCTTTCAGGAGTCCATTTCCGAGCGGACCGGGCCATATGCTACTCATAATCAGAGGATAAATAATCCGCCGGCGCGCACAGCGGGCTTGTTTACAGCACTCGGATATCAGAACCATCCTTTCAACCCCTCCTTCATTAGGCCGACCTCTGGGGATGACGGAAACCATTATGGCACCTGATTCATACCCTCCGAGCGCAGGTCGCTTTCCTCCGGCCTCCTCAGAACGGCGCTCGCGCGAGGAAAGCGAGGCGACCTTCGAAAGTGCATATGGAGCAGGAAGTGCGTGCAGTAATTAGGGCGGAAAGTGGAGCAGGCGGTCGCCAGAGGGGACCGACCGAAACCAGCAGCGGGAGCATTTAAGCGCCCAGATAGTCCTTCCAAGATCCCCGCTGTAGTTGCACACACACACACACACACACACACACACACACACACACTAAACAAATACAACAGCACCTTCCACAGACAGTGTGCTCTTCCATCAGAGGTTCCCACTCCTCCCAGAGGACAGTCTCCGGGGACAGAACTGAGATTCCAAGTGACAGAGCGTGCTCATTTACCCAAATGGCAGTAACAGAACCGAACTCACTGCGCACAGAACCTGCAGCTCGGGGTTTACCTTCTTCATTAGAACAACTTTCCTGGAAAAAAGCATCATTTTTCCCTCCCAGCTCTGTTCACTTTGTGTTCACGCCCCACCCCCCCACCCCAAAACCATCGAGAATATGCAACACTGGTAAAAATGACTACAATACTTTTATCTTTCGGCGCAATTCCGTGCGTATGGATACTGTACGGTACACATTAATGGCCACATCAATGACAACGCGTGACGCCACAATCTCCATCCTTCTTGTTATTACGCATCATTATAATCATGTTTTCGCCTCAGACGGCGAAGTTTTTATCGGTATTAAAAGCCGCTCTCACCGCCGGAGACCCTGGAAGGAGGACGGCCACGACATCCGGGACTTCTTCAGCCCGGGTCGGCGTCCGGTGTCCACGGCGTAGGTCCGGTCCATGTTCCTGGGTCGGAGGTACCGCTCCGTGTCCGAGAAGCCCCGCTGCCTCGCCCGACCGTCCCTCCGCGCCCCGGTGCGGTGGGGGTGGTGCTGCGCCAGCGCCGCGTGGCTCTGCTGCCTCCACAGATGTTTGGGAGTTTTCCCGTTCCCGTCCCCGTCCCCGTCCCCGTCACCGTTCCCGTTCACGCCGCCGGCCAGCAGGCAGGCGGGCGCCGCCGCGTCCATCGCCTCCGGCGGCCGGCGGAACGCAACAGGGGGTTCTGAAGGGTTCTGACAAGTTCAGCGCGGCGAACGGATCGATACGAAGTGAGTTTTTCTCACGTACTCACGTCGTGCTTGTGGTCCCGTCCCAACCAATTAAACGCATTCGTAATGTTAAATGATTATTCTTTTTTTATTATTATTTTTTATCTCCATGCACCAGAACTCATCAGGGCCGAATGGTGCAACGCAGACGTCTTCAAAGCGCACCATGCGCCCTGCGTCCTCGGTGCGCGCCTTCCCAGGACTGATTTATACACACACGCACACACACACACACACACACACGGACATATACAGACTCTCTCTCTCTCTGACACACACACACACCCTTCAGCCTGCCCCCAACACGCCCATTCCGGGAAGGTGATGGTGCTGCGATTCTCAATTACCCAGTGTGAATTGGCGAGCAAGGGATACATCTTGTTGATTTGATTCCTTCCAACATCTTCAAAGTGTGTGTGTGTGTGTGTGTGTGTGTTAACAGCAGCTGTCCTGTAGTTGTTCTTCAGCCGAGGACAAGCGCGTGTTATGATCCAGTGACACGGAACATCTGACACACCCGCCTGGTCTGATGGGCACGACAAGGTTGGAACCGCAGCCAGCACGCGTCACCTAAAACCAGTGACATTTTTCGGTCACGTGAAAAACCCTCCAAAGGCCACATCTGATTCCGCCACGCCCAACAGATCATAGTGGCATGGTTACAACATGCGTAAGAACGGCCTCGTGCCGAGAACAAGCACACCCAGGGTTCCTGGGGAGAGGCGGAACGTGAACGTGAATGTCTCTGACTGGCAGCCGTAGGATGCCCTGCGGTGCCATTCCAAGGGAACACTGAATCGGAACCACAGTGCACGTTCTAGTCGCTTGAAGCCGGAACCATATCTGTGTCATATTCAGTGTATTTTCCCTAGGGCTGGTCAATTTTTTCATACTATACGGAATTTGTAATCATATTTTTTCTATGCCCTTTTGAAGTTTTTTTTTTTTTTTTTAAATCTAGCGGAACCTTTCATTAATTTTAGGCAGGTCACATAACCGTGATAGAAAATGTATTGTAAGCAATGAAATGGTTTTAAACAGAACAGTTATCAGGTTTTGGTTTATATTATGGGAAATACTGCTCAGCCCGAATTTTCACGTCCCACCCCTCGCATACAGAGCACTGCAGATCACATGAAAACTAACGTTCGTAGTTATGAAAGACATTTCATTATAATTATATACTCATACGGGCTCTGGCAGGCACAAGCCTGATATGGATTAAACAGTTAAAAGAGTGAATACCCTACTTTTGGTCTTTATGTGTAAGGTGAGCTCTGAGTGTATATTACAACAGAACCTGAAACTTACTTCCTTTCCAATCTGACACCAAGTAAAACACAGGCTGATGTCTGCTTCTCCAATGCCAATACAAAAAAGGCAACATGGAGAAAGCAATATATGGACAGGGATATGGATATGGCTCCTCAGTCGCCAAATAATAATGCCACAATTGTCACATGACCATGAAGGGACATTTCTGCAGTCCTGACACTGAACAATGGGGCTTTGACCATACCACATACCCAGGAAGTTCGCACATCTAGGCAACAGCATGTGACATCATTCACTCCAGGCTATACATTCAAGCATTTGCTGCAACTTTCTGCAAGTTGACAGTGAATTCCTAAAAAAAGTTCCTACGTTTATTTTCCGCTTTAATTGTAAATGATTCTAAAACATTTTGGTTTGGTTTAGTGTGGAGATGCTGAAGCTACACCTTGTCACTCAGAACATAGTTCTGGCGGGTGGAGAAATCGTTCCTCCCCACCAAAATTGCTGAGTTTAGTTATTGATATTTTCACAAGAGAATTGATCCTATGGCAGGAAATGCTGAGGATCGTAACTATTGATATTTCAGGATCGATGTGCACGTTACCAGAAACAGGACATGGTGTGCTCTACTTATTCCACAGTCAGATGGCCTTGGCTGTGCCCTGGTACTGAAGTGGACCAGGAGGTTCTAGCGGTCTTAGAACATGATCAGGAGATATACAGAACGTCTTGTCTCACCTGCTGGTGTCGGCCGACGTGATAGCGATTAGGGGGGGCAGTCGGAGGGGCAGGCTCGTGGGGCGTGGCTGGGCCGTCTCTGTCTCCGGTTTCCTCTCGCAGTAAAACTGCTCCGCCTGCCGGAAGGCCAGAGGAGGGAGCTGGACTGTCCGGCAGGAGAGACGGCGGACTGCAAAGGTCTCCATACAGGAAACTGGACACTGTTCAGGAGAGCCGGGGCTGTCCAACACCTGGAGAACACACGCATACACATGCAATTTGTAATGGGATTTATAATGTGTGTCCACCCTGTCCCACCGATGAACTCAGTCGCGATCTTGATGAAGAACGGTGGTAATTGAATCTCATTTCACTAATTAATTAGCAGGATGGACTTGAGGAGAAAAGACAGTTAATCATCTCATGAACCTCCAGCTGAAATGCATCTTACTGCATGGAGCAGCAGATGAAGACAACAGAACAAAAGTCAGTTTTTATTAGGACACAAATGGACTGAGTCCTATGCATTATGCATCACGTTTCCTAAATCAGATTTTCTCAGGTTGTAAAATAACTAGCACCGTTCCAGTGACATGGTTTTATATGTAGCACCATACGTGACCTGTCTCTCTGATGGATGAATTACTGAGACGGAGACGTTAATGTTTGGGCCTCATATGTAGGCACAAACTTTACCCTTTTCCAGTGCATTGTGCTACTCAGATATGTTCACATCTACTGAGAAGACCAAGTAATTTTGAGTAGCCCCCCTCCCCTTTTGTGCCAAAATAGCCAAGGCATGGACCCTCTGCTAAAGGTATACTGTGGTATCTGAAAGTGAAAGTGAAGTGATTCTCATTGTGATACACTGCAGCACAGCACACGGTGACACAACAAAATGTGTCCTCTGCATTTAACCATCACCTTTGGTGAGCAGTGGGCAGCCATGAAAGGCACCAGGGGAGCAGTGTGAGGGGATGGTGCTTTACTCAGTGGCACCTCAGCGATTCTACAACCTTCCGATTACGGGTCCCATTCCTTTCCCACTGGGCCACCACTGCCCCAAATGCACACCCAACGTGGGTCTCAAACCCATGACCCTGAGATTAAGAGTTTCATACTCTACTGACTGAACTAGCCGGCCACCAACCACATAGCTCTTTTAGTGGGACAGATGCACCATGCACCGAGCCTTAGCGTCGCACAACCCTGTTCCTGGTTACAGACCCAGGAACTTCCCCCGAAAGCTGCAGTTTCAGCAGTCTATGATTCTGCAGTCTAGCCATCGCAATTTGGCCCATGTCAAAGTTACTCAAGTCCTAAGGCTGGTCCCTTTTTTATGATTCCATCACATCAACATCAAAGAAAATGTTCACTTGGTGTCTAATATACCCAGCCTATTGCCAGGTGGCTGAAAACAAATTCAGGAGGTGCCATCAATCAATCAGCTATCCTGAAATGTATAAAATATAAATTTAATTCTTAATTCCACAAATTGTTCCATTACATTGAATTATATTGAATCGATGATGACATAACAATGTGGGGCATGGCTGAAGGTCAGTGCTCAGCCTCAGATAAAGTGGGATTAAAACCATTCCAAGGTTATGATTACAAGCGAACTGTTTTGGTAAATAATGAATATTGTGGCAGAGATTCAGCTCTCCCAAGCGTAAGGGCTGCAAATGACATCACCACACCTGAATGTGTTCATTATCATTCATTCCATTCTAACCCACGGTGGGTGACCGTGCAGAGGGAAGGATTGAGAGATGAAAAATTTAATATAGGGGGTAGTGTGCATACATAAACAGGTGGTCTGAAAATATATATTTTTAAAAAGTTAGAAAAAGCAACACCAGGTCAATCACAGGAGCCATTCTTAAGGTTTTCTTTACCTTCACAAGAAGTTGCAGCTTCTCTGTAAAATATGGATTGGACCACCAAGGAAAAAATAAAATCAAACAGAGCAAATAAGGCAAGAGGAACATTTCATTCTTCTCACGAACGGAGATACAGCCTTCTTTCTTTCTGCCTGCTCTTGATCTGGGAATGCCACTGTTCTCTGGGGATATCTAAGACCACTAAGGTCAGCACCTGCAGGCTGGTACTATAAGGCCTTGTTTGTCCTCTGGTTTTTAATCATATTTCAGAAAGCATGGAACACACGCAGGCTGCAAAGTAATAACTTTTTATTTTCTAAATTCCAAGGAGACATTTTTAAGGCTTTGTGGTTTGCTATTCACAACAGATGAGTCTGAATCTGTAGGAGCATAAGGATTCCTTGTTCAAAGGTCATGTTGGATCCCTCGAAAGACCAATACCTTAAGCCAGAAAATGAATCCCAAGGCAGCACTGGAGAGGCTGGAAGACTGGAGAACGTTGTCAAGATTTGATGGCCTTGATGTAGAAAAATAAATTATGCATGGTGAGGATTTTAAATCCCAGCACATAAGCACATTTTGGGTGGGATGAAGAACCCGTGGAGGGATGAACGATCCATGGTGCTGTAGTGTTTGGATTCGCAACTAAATTACCCAGGATTCTCCACTTGCAAAGTTAAATAGAAGAACCAATACAGTTAATCCTAAATCTATGCAGATGGGGGAAGGGATACATTTCTGTTTCTAAAGATGAACTGAAACACTTAAAAATGAAGTGTGATATGCCTGGCAGTGGGCGTGGTCACAAGTCGTCGATAGCAGCAATCACGTTTGTGAGGACTGCTGACTTTCCCGGAGGACAAAGGAAGGAGACTGACAAAACATTACACCTAGACTTGTCACATATTGGCAGGACCAATTTCCTTTGTCCAGTGCAAGAGCTGCCATTTATACCTGCAGGCTCCTTCTTTTAACATTTAGTTTATAAAAGCATTCTTAAACCTCTGGATTTCAGACTAATTACACCCCATCAAATTCGCCGCATAGGGTAAAAAAGCTGCAAAACATTTTAACCGCCCCTGTAGAGTGAGTGTGTCAGCTCCACTTATCTAATGACACATTCCATTGCCGTTGGTCACAATCCTGCTTTGTTTTAACTCAGGGCTCATTCTGATCCCCTGTTGTGATAATACAGTGACTGCCGTGTCAATCAAAGCTCTGACATTTTGTGAACATTTTTATTTTGATCTCCTATCCTACATCTCATGGGGGAGTCTGGTTGAACAGCTTAAAAGTCATCATCTTATGCATTATTAATGACTTAACTGAAATTAATTAGACAATTCTGTCAGGCTGAATACCCCACAGGAATCAAACAAAAAAAAAGATTCTTCTGTCCACACTGCACATTTGAATAAAGCGAAATTCCCCAGATCACAATATAGTCATGTGTTTCATTTACTGAGAGGAGACATGGATGTGGCAAACTTACATTTACAGCATTTATCAGACGCCCTTATCCAGAGCGACTTACGCTTGTCTACAAGTGACTTCTACTTGTCTACATTCATAAGGTCACATGACAAGCTGCTACAGCATGACACTGCTTAGGAACTGCTGGATGAAAGACAAACCATTTCAACATGAAAGATACAGCAGGGAAAATAAGTAATTGACACATCAGCATCAGCAGTAGGGGGATTTCTCTAAGTTTGCTATCAAACCAAATATTGAATTCATGCAAAGAAATGAGAACATTTAAGTATTGAGTCATAATAAAGTGTCAAAAAAATGTTGTGTCCATAGCCCGCTTAGAAATGCCCTTACTGATAAAAATGCTGATGTGTGAAATACTTATATTCCCTGCTGTAAATCTAAAGAATCTTAACTTTCTCAGTAATAAATAATCATCATAATACTCCACTCACTTTTCCCCCAAATGTTCTAACTGTGACTTGCTGCCTGTCTCCACCCATCTGCAATGCAGAAATGGAGACAAGCTGCACAACGTAAACAAATTAAGTCCTCGACGGATCTAATTACTTCTGTGAAATATGCAAAAGTCAGGCAAGCTCATAAGATAAAAAATAAAGAAAAAAAAACAAGTAACACTGAAAAGTCAGTGACATAAAAAGACTAACAATCATGTTATGCTGCAAGCAATTTTCAGAGGGAGAGAGAACCGGAACTTCCAACTCACAAAGTGCACCTCAACACACAACACCCCCTGCTGCAGCCTAAGTGAAGATTAGCGTGTGCTCAGGAGCAGGAAAAAAGGTGTCTGAGCCACCTATGCTCTGTAATTGGGTTTGGCCGGTGACTGTTTTGTCCATGTACCGTATCCATGGCAATATTCATAAGTCATGACTATTCAATAGTTCTACTCAGCTTTCATATCTCTTCATTAGTGTGTTGTTATATCACTTGTCTACTCAGTTTCCTCAGGGCCAAGACGACGGGCCTAGACCCATTGAGATGACACACCTAATGCTCAACAAAGCTCAAATGTTCAGGCCAATGAATGTTAAGAATGGTTTATTTCTACAGCACAGTTCACAAAAATTGGCAATTCAAAGTGCTATACAAGTTTGAAATATAAAGAACAGAAGAAACAGGCAACAAAATGCAGGATAAAAGAGTTAACATGCCTATTAAAATAATTTAAAACTGTACAAAATATTAAATCAAATAAGAGGGCAGTGCATTCAAATTTTATATTTAGGTTAGCTGTCAGTAGCTCTGTTATTTACATTAGGAATAATAGTGGTCCTAAAACGTAGCCCTGGGGTTCCTCACTATGGAAACAGTCCCGTAACTACTGATTATAAGTCGCTCTGGCTAAGGGCGTCTGATAAATGCTGTAAATGTAAATGTAGTCTATTTACATATTCATTCAAATGTTCTTCTCCCGCGGTGATGCTACATTTGTCCTGCGAACTCTACCATAAATGGTCAGGTTAAGAGTAATGTATTTATTTATATGAAGGGAATGGTGAACTTTGTGTTAAAAACATTGTCAGAGCACAGTATATTGTACTTTCTGTTCGTGTCCTTTAATGGGAACTGCTCATGATGCTCCTGTCACTGGGACATGCGCAATTTTTATGTTTTACAACCAATGTCACTGAAAAATGTTATTTTTCAAAGAAAAAAATTCCAAGAAACTACACACCTAGGAAATTAATGAAAATTATATTTGACAAGACATGAAAGAAACCCATTCAAGAATTTTACTGGTTCATCTACAAGAGTTGTCACATGCTGCAATGAGCCTACTGTGAAGCTACTTCAGGAGCTTTTAAAAATATGACCAAAATGTGTTAATACACACAGAATATGAATTTGCCTGATGCTTTATCTCCTGACTGTGACTCAAACCACTAACTTAAGGCACCTGGGTCTAAGAAGCTATGTATACTATTCACACCCTGGTGTGGGTGACAAAAATATTCCATTTACACATTCACACAAGCAGCAGAGATCACTACACACACCCAGATCTACAAAGCGAGACATTACATTTACACCCTGTAGTATCATCATACTGGTCTCTGCAGCTGTGTGACAAAATCACATTTCTCACATTCACATTGACATAAATATAAACGGATATTTTTATTTTCTCAAATAACATTTTATATTGCTTTTTTTAATTTACTGATCAAATAACCTTGATGTGTGGTGCTATTAGAAACTAGATGCACAAAATGACACAACCAAATATCAACACCATTAATGACGGAATTCACGGATAGTGATAAAGCTGTTGTAGGGACCTATGGAAAAGGGCAGGCACAATGTTTCTTATAGGGCTTCTGTATTACAAATATAGAACATTATTAAAAATGTGTTATTATAATATATTTCTTCTTGCAGTCTTCAGGCCAGATGTCAAGGAAAAAGGAGAGTGGTTTTTGCCCACGCCCTTAATTTGACCCCTGGAGTGGAATAATGTCTTGCTTCTAATTGGCATGCCCTGTCCAATGAAAAGTCAGTGCTGACAGAGCAGGCAGGTATAAACTTTAATGGCTGTTTGCCTATAGGCCCATGTCGTTCCACTGGCTGGTTAAAAGACAGACGGGAGAATTTGATCAGGCAAGTTATTGTTCAGCAGTGGAGCGAGATGGGTGAAAGAGAGGCAGCATTCTGAATGAGGCAGAGTCACCCGGCAGTGCAGGAAGGGACGCAGAGTGGGAATCAAGCAATACAACACCCCTGAGGTGTATGTAGTTCTTACTTTGTCCTTGCCAAACATGGATAAGGAAGTCAAAAACTAACATCTTTAGATTTGAAACCTTTTTAAGTTTGCAGAGGTTTATATTTGAATACATCTGATATTGGTATCAATTTTTTAAGTTCCAAGCTGTAGTCCATGTTCTTCTATGTACGCTATTGGTAGTTCTGATATATTGAGGTTTGGATACCTTGGATAACATGATGCATCAAACCAAAAGATTCAGACAGCAAGTACCCAACTAGAATTCATTCCCTAATTTCCTGAATGGGATTTCATGTTTGCTATGTCTTTGTGATTTCCTGATTGTTGTGGGATTGCCCTTGATTGTTTTCATGTGTGATATAAGTTATTCTGTCATTTGTCAATTTCATCTTTGTTCCGTTTTTCCATGTTGTGTTTGTGTGGTTAATTTATCAACCCCCCCTGTTTATGAGTTGTGCATTTGCATGCTCCCTTCTATCCCTGCCTTGCAGCTACAGGCTTTAATAAAGTGAGCACCGGATGTACCACTAAATAAGCATTGAAATGCTTCAACGCAATGAAATTCACTTTCTTGAGGGAAAAAAAATATTAGCATGAGCTAATTAAGTGTGACATTCTCCAGAAGTGTCCATCATGAAGTGTGCTAAGGTCCTGGGGGAGACCCCCTGCCCCAACGGTGCTGGTGGAGAGCTTTGTTTACCATGTGGACTGAACTCTAATAAGATGTCAGTTCTGGATGAAGCTGCAGTGTAAAACTAGTCTGTGCTTTCAGCAGGAGCTAAATCACAGTGAAGCGGAAAAGCACACGAAAAACGCACACTCCCTGCAGTGGACTCGACACATTTATTTTATAATATGTTTCAGAATCATTGCCGTAAAATATAAAAAGTACAAAAGAAATAACAGGTGTTCCATAATGTGTTTCATAAGAAACAAGATGTTCCACAATTCTCACTCCAATAACAATCTTTTGTCACGGTCCACGGAACCAGCGCGTGTAGGAGGAGACGAGGTGTGGTGGGACGCAAGGAGGCAGGTAAGTTCCCTCCGACTTAATATGTGAACGCGAACCGGCGTAAGCCGCAACACCACACAGATGTTGTCATTCGTACAATTATGCTATAATTATGCTACAAACAACAATTATGTGGTTTGTTATAGTACAATTTAGTATGGGACAGGACGAGAGGAAGGAGTTCAAGAGAGAGGATAAGAGAAGGTCAGGAACAGTCTTCCTTTTCGAAGAAGGAGTGGAGCCGAGTCTCGTTGATGTGTGTCAATCAATGACTGAGCGGCTGGCAGTGGCCATCTTGCCAATTTATAGGAGTCACGTTACCTCGTTTCCGTGTTGCTCACAGTCACATGGATGGAATCATGTGACAGTACCCCCCCCTAAGGCCGACCCCCGACGGCCCCAGAGCAGAAGCGGTATGCTGCCGGTACTCAGTCACCAAGGAAGGGTCCAGGATGAACCAACACAGGATCCAGGACCGCTCCTCCGGGTCCATATCTGGTCCAGTGCACCAAATATTGGACCCCCGACCCCTGCGCCGAGAGTCGATAATGCGCTGGATTGTGTAAGTCGACGATACGTGGCGGTGGCGGATCTGGAGCCAGCGGATGAACAGATGATCAGATGAATGGCTTCAGCTTGCTGACATGGAATACTGGATGGACCCAGACAGTAGGAGGGAGCTGGAGACGGTAGGCGAGGGGGATTGATCCAGCTGAGGATCCGAAACGGCTGACGTCCTCCGGGTGGCGGTGAGGAGGGCCGACCGCACTGTTCTCCAGGCATTTCGGCAGCCACGGATCATCTGACGGGCTAAAGGGACCCCACCTGCGGGCACCTGGTGGGCGAAGATGGCAGGTTGAAAGCCGTAACAGACTTCAAATGGGCTATGTCCGGTGGCGGAGGAAACCTGCAGGTTATGGGCCAGCTCCGCCCAAAGGAGGAAACCGGGCCAGGTGCGTTGATGGTTTGACGCAAAGCACCACTGGTATTGTCCCAGCTGTTGGTTGGTTCTCTCCACATGGCCGTTGGTCTGAGGGTGGTAGCCAGAGAAGAGACTGCAGGTGGAACCAATGAGGCGGCATAAGGCCTTCCACACAGCTGAGACAAACTGGGGTCCCTGATCAGAGACAACGTCCTGGGGAAACTCATGGAGGCGGATAACCTGTTGAAGCACGAGGTCAGCAGTTGTGGCAGAGGACGGTAGGCCGGGCAGGGCGACCAAGTGGACCATCCACTTGGTCCATACCATACCATCCACTATGGTCAGGATGGTGGTTATTCCGTTGGCCTCAGGGAGAACGGTGATAAAGTCCAAGGCCAAGTGGGTCCAGGGATAATGAGGAATGGGAAGAGGATGCCGGGGACCAACAGCAGGAGTGTCCTCAGGGTGTCACAGCTTTGTAGCCAGTGTCGCCACTCCTCGAGTGCATTTGACTACTAGCAGCTCACGGTCCCTCACCATGTAACACCGCTGCGTCAGAATGAACTTCCGTGAGAAGAAGCAACACGGGTGCAATTCCCGGTCCGGACCGCGTTGAGAGAGGACAGCGCCAGCACCTACCTCTGATGCATCCACTTCCACAACAAACAGAAGTGAAGGATCTGGATGTTGAAGGACAGGAGCAGTGGTGAAACGAAGGCACAGGGACTTGAAGGCATGGATGGAATCTGTGGTCAGGCATGGATGGAATCTGTGGTCAGAAATTCGCAAACCCAAGAAACCGTTGCAGCTGTTTTAGCATCGTGGGTAGGGGCCACAAATCCACTGCTTCCAGCTTCTTGGGCTCAATGCCCACACCCTAGGGTGAGATGGTAAAACCCAGGAAAATGGTGGAGCGCTGGTGGAAGGTGCATTTTTCCATCTTATAGTACAGTCGGTGGGCGAGCAATCTCTTCAGGACTGCTCTCACATGTTGGATGTGGGATTCCAAGGTGGGTGAGTAGATGAGGACATCATCCAGGTAAGCATACACCCCCCGTCCCCGCATGTCCTGGAGAGCGTCGGTAATAAACAGCTGAAAGACGGCGAGTGCAATGCTAATAACTAAGGGGATAACTAATGACTCAAAGTGACCAGTGGGGGTGATGAATGCTGTCTTCCACTTGTCGCCCTCTCGGATGCGGATGAGGTTCTAGGCCGAGTGAAGATCCAGCTTTGTGAAAAACATGGCCCCCGAGAGGGCGTCGAGGGCAGTGTTAGTAAGGGGCAATGGTGTCCGTTTTTTTTTTTATGGTGATTTTGTTGAGGCCACGATAGTCCATGCAGGGTCTCAGACCACCATCCTTCTTGGAAACAAAGAAGAACCGTGCCATGGCCGGTGAGGTTGTTGGGCGGATGGTGCCATTCTGAAGTGCCTTGGCCACAAACTGCTCCATGGCCAATTGCTCTGCTTTAGAGAGCGAGTAGAGATGGCCTCTAGGTTGGAGTGGTTCCCAGTAGCAGGTCAATGGCCATGTCGCCTGGCCAATGGGGTGGCAGCTGGGCAGCTTTGGACAGGCTGAAGACGGCAGCTCGGTCGTGGTAACAAGGAGGAATGTTATCTAAAACAGGATGGGTTGATTCTGGATTCAAGGTGGAAGACGGAGAGGGCTGTGGCAGAAGGCAATGGCAATGCGCTCCCCACTCCAACACCACGCCTGATGACCAGGAAAGATGAGGTTCGTGGAGAGAAAACCAGGGGAACCTGAGGAGGAGTGGTGAGGTGATGATTGTGGTAATAAAAAACTGGATTTTTTCGACGTGGGAGTCGATCCAGAGCTGGAGAGCAACCGTACGGTGAGTGATGGGTCCCAAGGAAACGGGTCAACTGCCCACAGAGGTGATAGTGAGTGGAGATGCGAGGGGTTCCATGGGGATGTGATGTGCTCTAACGAATGAGTGGTCTATGAAGTTTCCAGCTGCCCCGGAATCAACAAAGGCGGTGGTGGAGACGACGTGCTGATTCCATTCCAGGACGGCTGGGAGAGGAAGTCGTGAGGTTGGCGTCAGAACATGAGGAAGAATTGGCCCAGCTTATCGGAACGGCACGATCAGCTGGGCGCCCTGTTTCCCAGACGAATAGGGCAGTTTATGCGATTGTGTGAGGGGGAAGCGCAGTACGCACACAAGCCCTCGCAAAAACGCCGCCGATTTACAGTGGGCTCAGTCATTCTGTCACGGTCCACGGAACCAGAACGTGAGCACGTGTAGGAGGAGACGAGGAACCCCGGTGCGGTGGATCACAAGGAGGCAGGTAAGTTCCCTTGGACTTAATATGCGAACGCGAACCGGCGTTATAGTACAATTTAGTACACAGCACAGGACAAGAGGAAGGAGTTCAGGAGAGAGGATAAGAGAAGGTCAGGAACAGTCTTAGTCTTCAAAGAAGGAGTGGAGCCGAGTCTCATTGACGTGTGTCAATCAGTGACTGAGCGGCTGGCAGGGGCCATCTTGCCAATTTATAGGAGGCACGTTACCTCGTTTCCGTGTTGCTCCCAGTCACATGGATGGAATCATGTGACATCTTTAGGGCTGTGTAATTACATCAGACAGTCAGACATGGTGTTACCTCTGAGGAACAGTGAAGGAAGTGAAAAGGCATGTTTAAAATGAAATAAATAAATACGACATCTTTATTGTAATATATATATTTCATTCTGATATACAAATATGCTTATTATTGTGAAATATTATTTCATGCTCATTACCCAACAACAGGCCTTTTATTTCATTTCAGCAGTTTTTATTCCAAAACATATTTTTTTCAGAATCAGCCTTTCAAAATCAGCTAATCCTTCTTCAGATATTAGTTTTTCTGCATTTCTGCTTGGCAGACTGCTTGTATAGCTGGCAAAAATGTACTAGTTCAATATGGAGGTTTATTTTCCAAATTCACAAAGGCGTGCAGTTGGAAGGACTTAAAAATGCGTTGAAGCCGGTTGCCTTAAACTTTTTTTTATGTATGAGGGGGGGTGGGGGGTTCATTTATTTAATATGTGAATTGCAGCAGGTCCCACGGTGAGAGATTGTGATGGACATAAAGGTGTTTACTCACGCTCTCCGTGTGACCGTCCCTGGCACTGACATCCTTCTGCATTGTGTGCCCACAGCACAGAGAGTTCCACCACAGACAGCACAGGCTTCTTCCGGCTGAACAGATATAGAAGCAGAGATCAGGTTAGACTAGGTTCCTTTCATCCATACACCTGGAGAGAAATCCACTGCAGTGCCATAAAACACCAGGTCTGAATAATCAGATCAGGTTATTAATGGACATGATGGGTGACACATGTTGTATCGTGGCATGATGCAAATTTAAGGCCACTGAAAAATAATGTATTAAATAATGCACGTGCTCACTTATACAGCAAATGGCACATAGAACAACACTCAAGGCATTTAAAGTAAAAGGCCTGGACAGTCTGTCATGGACATGATGTTGCTCAGTAGAATAGTCCTGGCATCATTACAATTTTTAGAGTTGACAGATAACTCCAGGAGGACAAACTGGAAACATCATAAAAGGTTAGAGTAAAGAACTGCAGTCTGATTGACTTCTGTAGCTTGGTGTAGAAATAAACATCATGAATCCTGTTGCCTGTATCCTGTATCAATTTGACCAAAACCTATTGAGTTGTTATTGATTATGGAGATATTACATCATTATCAACAATAATAAGACAAATTCCATTTGTTGAAGGGCATTTAAAAGGCGTATGGGACCACCCCCAGGACCACCTCCATGTTATGTTTGGAGTGATTCAGATTCATGGTGCTTTCTCTGAGAGTGATGAAGGAGGCTGTCCTCTTCAGATCAATGTGTGGTTCTTGCCGGGATGAGCTCGTATTGGCTCAGTGTGGGGCTGTCAGCTCTCATTCGCTTGAGGACGTGCTTGACGACGAGAGCTTGTGGCTCATAGCTCTCTTCATCACCTCTCCTCCGCCATTTGGAAATCTCAGCGTGGAGAGCTCTGTCGACGCCTCAATTCAGCCACCCAATTACAGGAAGCACGCCGGCCAGCGGTCCTTATCGATTTATAATCTTTCTAAGGCGGCCACCCCCCCCTCACAGCCTCAGTCAGTATATTAGGTCGACATTACCTAATGCAGATGCAGAGTACGAAACCTGATGGTGAACTGGAAAGAGAGAGAGCGAGAGAGAGAGATACATCCATTCCCATCCATGTCACTCTTTATGAAGCTCTCTTGTATGGAGTCCAACATCTAGAATCTATGGATCCAGCCACAACAATTTCAACACTATGTTCTTTGCACTATTAGCAGATGTTGCACCATGGGGCTCTATTTTTCCCATGTTGATGGTCTTGGATGGTCTTTGTGATGTCCACTGACACATTTACACAGTGGCCAAAGGGAGGAAACCAAGGTGGAGAAAGGACGGAAAATGATGCTATGCTTCACCTGGTCGTGTCTCATATGGGACTGATACAACTTTAATAGTTTGACTTGCCTCAAACTGCGCAAAGGGCATTGACCACATCTTTTTAATCGTCTGTTCCCCTTGTTTAGTTCATTGGATATATTAGAGAGACATTGGTCATATAAGTGCCCTGACTGCTCATCAGGAGTATTTCAGACATCAACCCTGCTCTTGACCCAAGTCAGCACTGTTTGAAGCAGAATTGATCTGCTGAGACACTGCTGTGAGGTGAGGCTGATCATCTAATTCAGCCCTGAACAACAGTGTCTCATCTTCAAATATAGACCTTGGGCACATTTTTACCAAACTGGGATTATTCATAAAGAATAAAAAATGGTCAAACTTGCAATGTCACGCTCTGTAAGAAAATTTGCAGCTATAAATGTGTTGCTTCTTCAGGCTGATACTAAAATGATTTTGAGCACATGAAAGGAATCAAAGTCATTTCTGTTAGTCCAGCCAAATACCTTATGAAAGTCAGATAAAGGAGACAAAGTCACTTTGAAATGCTAATGTTAAATCACTTTAATCACGATTAACCTTTTGGGCATGACTATGTGGCTAAAACCTGAGTCACACAGGAACCCAAAAATTTACACATACATAACATTCTGACATGAAACGTTAATAGATGAAAGTCAAATATATGTATAGTCTGAATTCATGTACAACTCTGAGGTGTGTGTGTATGTGTCTGTGTGTGTATATACACACGCGCACACACACACACACACACACACACAAGAATACATATATATACATACATTATATACAAGAGCATTCAGTGGTATGAAAAGCTGTTTGTCCCTCTCTGATTTCTTACTTTTTTCCATGTTAGCCACAATTAAATGCTCTTAAATGTTCAATAATGAATAATAAATATTAATCAAAAAACAACAACAACATCAACATTTATTTCTTATTTAGCCCAAAATCACATACAGTATGTCTCAATGAGCTTGAGTGACAACAAAAGTCAACAGCAAATGGGATTTTTAAGTAAATGATTTTATTATAGAGGGAGAAAAAAATCTAAACCTACATGGCCCTGTGTGACAAAGTGAATGCCCTCCTGTTAAAACAAAACTTAACAGTGCTTAGCAAAAGAACATTAAGGCTCATCTCAATTGTGCCAGAGAACATCTTGATGATCCCAAGACTTTTGGGATAATACTCTTTGGACTGATGAGAAAAAAGGTTGAACTTTTTGCAAGGTGTGTGTCCCATTATATCTGCAGTAAACGTAACACATTATTTTAGAAAAAGAACATCATACCAACAGTAAAATATGGTGGTGGTAGTGTGTTTTTCTGTGTTAAATGGAGCCATTAATTCTGCTGTCTGCCAAAAATCGGCCATCGGTCGGTGAACACAAGCTTAAACCACAGCAGGACAATGATCCAAAACACACCAGCAGGTTCACCTCTAATTGGCTGAAGAAAAACAGAATGAAGATTTGGAGTGGCCTAGTCAAAATTCTGATCTTAGTCCTACTGAGATGCTGTGGCCTTATCATAAACGCTTGATTGGAGTTGTTGCTAATAAGTGTGGCCCAACCAGTTATAATGTTTAGGGGGCAATCACTTTGTGACACAGGGCATGGTTTAGAAAATGTTTTTCTTCCTTAATAATAAAATTCGGCATTTTGTGTTTACTTGTGTTGTCGTTGGCAAATATTTAATGTTATTTGATGATCCTAAACATTTGAATGTGACTAACACTAAAAAAAGTAAGAAACACATTTTTAAACCACTGTACATAGACCATACACTCCAGCCTAAAGGCTTGAAATACTAATTTTATCTGCCTCAATTTCACTGTGAGTCAAGATCATAAATGAGCTAAGAACAACTGCAGGGTGAGTCAGAAGGAACCTTTTGTATTTTCAGTAAATTGAAGAAGTTCAGCTGTGCAGTTCAAATGACGAGATGCATTTTAAAAGAGACTTGCATTGTGTGCACACTTCCACTGTGAACTTCATTTACGTTTATGGAATTTGGCAGACGCGAATTACAGAGCGAATTACAACGTGCTTTCATGTTACCATCAATGAAGTCATCAGTTCAGGTTCACTAGGACTCAAACTAGGAATACAATCATTTCTTCCCACAAGCAGTCAGAGCTCTCAATGCACTGCCATCAACAGAACACTGTGTTAAAGTCAACAAAAATACACTTCCAGCCTTTTGCACATCTCAACTCATTTTGCACATGTTTGGCTTGTCTTGTGTGTCCTGTTTGAAATATCCAACATATCCAGTTACAATCATCTTTCATGATGTTGTCCAGTTATGTTCTGTTCGACCTGTTCATTATACAGAAAAGTTTTACTTTTCTCTCAAAGAGATAACTAAAGATAAGCTTTAGTTTTAATCAGTATTGTTTAGTTTAGTGTGTAAATACATATATTTTTCTTGCATTATTGGGGGAAACATTGTGAAACATGATTTAAATACACGGTATACTGTGTATACTGTTATACTGACATTAAACCAATCTTGAATCTTGAATTTTGTTCATTCTGTTGTAGATTTTCCTGCATAATCAGACAATAAGAAAGTTACAAGTTAGTGTAAGTATTCTTTAAAGATGAAGGTCTTAAGCTGCCGTTTGAAAATACTCATCGACCGTGCTGTTCTTACCTCGAGGGGAACTTCATTCCACCACATAGGGGTCAAGACAGAGAAGAGTCTAGAGTCTAGACGAACATGTTCCTCATACCTTTAGCGGTGGAGAGTGCAAGGTGCAGTGTGAGGTATAATAAGGGCTATGAGGTAGGATGGTGAAACCCCATGTTTGGCTTTGTAGGCCAGCATTAGTATTGTGAATACTAATGGAGCCTGTGGAGGGAACGTAGCAGTGGGGTGGTGTGGGAGAATTTGAGAAGGCTGAAGGTTGATGCTGCATTGTGTATATTCACTAAATTGTATATTTTTGTGACACAAAAGCTCATGAAGAGAATCTACTGTACAGTCCACACTCATTATAAAAACCAATAATGAATTGTTTCTGCAGTATAGGAAAAGAAAAAGAAGATCTCCTTGAAATATAATTGAAATTCATCTCAAATTATGCAGAATGTAAGTAAAATCCCCTGCAGCCTAAAATTTGTTGCTTGCTTAAAAACAGTCTCAGCAGTAACACTGAGTTTATTTCATTTTGTGTTGCAATGAAGAAAACATCTTACCATGGCAGAGGAACGCCCGGGCGAATTAGCATGAATTTTATATAAATTACAGGCCAGACTCTTCATGGACAAAAATCAGATGAAAGCAGCCTGAAGGCAAATGGTCTCTAAAATGGGGTGAGCTGAGTGAGTGGCAGCAAGGGGATGGGTTTGTAATGAGGTGAGTTTACAGCTTCATCACCCAAAGAATGTTTCAGAATGAGTGATGAAACAGCGCCACCATGTGGTTAGTAAAATAAAAGGGTTAAAGGAATGAAAGACCAAAAAAAGTTTAAATCTTATGTATGATGGGTGTGATTCATGAACAATTACATAAATAAAATAAATTGGTATCAGTTCTTGGCACCTAGATTTACACGTCAATAAGAGTTTTTGTATCACATTTGTACATCAATATTGAACAAACAATATTATACTTTATTAGAGACTAAATTAATATTTGGGAACCAGCATGGAAAAATGAAAGAATTCAATCTGTACAACTTTGGAATAGAATACACCAATTAGCCATATATATATAATAATGACCACAGGCAGGTAGTGAATGATTATGTCATTGGAGAGCCACCCAATAGGTCAGATTTATTAGGTAACTGGTGAAAATTTTGTCCTTGAATTTGGTGCAGCCGAAGCGTAAGAAGATATGAGCAATATGAGTGTCTTTAACAAGTGCCAAATTATGATGTCTGGGTTATAGCATCTCCAAAACTGCAGCTCTTGTGGAATGTTCTCGGTTTTCAGCAGTCATGAGTGCTGATGAAATGAACATGCGGCTCACTGGCTGGTCCATTTTGTGCAATCCAACTGTAACTGTAGCTCAAATTGATGAAAATGTTAATGTTGGTTGAGATAGAAAGGTGTGCATCACAATTTGTCGTGTTTGGGTTGTGTAGGCACAGAACAGTCGTTCTGACCCGTGTCCACTGACCATAGACCATAGACCATATGGGCATGATAGCATAAGAACAGGACCAGAATTGGTCTGATGAATAATGCTTTCCTCGTTTTCCTGAAGATAAAAAGTGGATAGAGCAAACCACCAGAAGCAATGTGATGCTTTAGTTATGCCTTTATTGTCATTACACTGAAGCAGGATGTGTCTTATACAATTAAATTGTATTGGCTACATAATGATGCAAAATGACAAAAATGTGGCACAGAGGATAGTAGAAAGTTCAGACGGTAATCAGTGCCGTACAGACAGCAATACAAACAATGTACACAGTATACAATAAAACCAAGTCTTCAGACATGAAGTTATGGACAACCATGGCGCACAGTTTACAGGTCAGTAATGAAGCATTTTGTGTGTGTGTGTGTGTGTGTGTGTGTGTGTGTGTATGTATGAATGTATGTATGTATAGAAAACTAGAAGAAAAGCAATACATAGATGCACATCTTTTCAATAGTGGAGAATATTGCAGATTGCTTGAGATTTTGGCTAACAGCATCACTGTCCGAGACATGAATTTGTGTACATATATTGCAATGATGGCTTGTGGGAAGAAACTGTCTCTCAGCTTGTTGGTCCTAGTACTGCTGAACCTCTTAGGGCTTGAGCAGAATGGTTCTGGTTTCTGATGATCCCCTCAGCTCCGTTGAGGCAGCGGATGTCTGAATGTCTTTCAGTGAGGGGAGGGGGCAGCCAATGATTGACTACCCACTGCAGCCTCTTCTGATCTGACACTGTGCTGTGGGAGAACGTTACTGGGATACAGCAAGTCAGTATGCTCTCAATGGTGGAGCGGGTGAAGGTCACCAGCAGCTTTTGGCTGATGTTATTTCTCAGGAGCACTCTCAGGAAGTGCAGACGTGCTGTGCCTTCTTAATGACCGCTGTGGTGTTGGCATTTCAGGGAGATGGTCTGCAGAGATTTTTAGGGAAATGTTGAAATTCCTCTGTGGTTGTGACCACGTACACCCTTTCATGGAAATAGAGTTTGCTACTGGTGGACTGCCAGATACCACAGCATACCTTATGAGGTGTCGTGGAGGCCATGCGTTGACAGATCAGGCATATTTTGGCAGCAAAAGAGGTACCTCCTCAATGTTAGGAAGGTGATCATAATGTTATGGCTGATTGGTGTATATACCAAAATGACAAAATAATGAAACAGGCTGCTTGTTATGTCCGAGGGTGACGTACATGCGCTAGTGGAACAAACCCAATCGGCAGAAACACTGTTACCCATGAAAACAATCTCTGAGATGTTTGCTGTTCCAGGAAATAAATAGACCTGATGACTTTGGTATCGTGTGAATTTGCATGGGTGGTTTCTAGTGTTTACATGAAGATTGTTGTTTTTAAATCTCCAATGACTCCTTCATATTTGTAGAAGTAGCAGAAGAAACAAATGAAATGGTTGCCCAAGTCTCACTGATGATGGCTAGACCAGACTGCTTGATCTAATCTACTGTACGACTAACCGCTGAAGCCATTAATGCTGGTCCTGTTGTAAAGGTGCAGAACACAAAGTGGGGCACAGGTTGTTGTGTACACCGAAACTCTTGCATTGGGCATCACGACTGGACCATGGAGCAATAAAACAATGTGTCATGCTCTGAAGAAGGACATTTTCTGTCAGATCAGCTGGTTTGCGTCATTTACAAGGCCAAGACATTTTATAAAAAAATGTAAAAATATTATGTTTCCAGGTCCACCCCCCACATACAAGGGGCACATGGGCGACTACGCTGACGGCAACCCAGAAGCAGATGAGGGCAAGGTCGCCGTTGACTATAAACATCTGGCCGCCATATTAGACCCTCGCTTGCTCATCATTCTGTCCTTTTGTTGTTGCTTTCCTTCTAATTGATCACGCCTTACGCTAAACCCTGCTTTGCACAACCGGACAACCCCTGCCAGCTCTTTATTGACTCCGATGTTGCTGTCTTCCCGTCTGGACCCCGACACCGCTTCTGAATGCCCCCCCGTACATCGCCGCCTTCCAGACTTGACCCTTGCCTGAAGTTTATTATTTCACCTGCCACCTTCATCTTCCAACTGGCCACGATAAAGACTGAATCCTTTAATATTCCATGTGTCATCCCCACGGCTCCCCCCTCACCGCTGCTCTGCAGGTTGGCGCTCAGGCCGCTCCAAATCCTGCACGCCTGATCAAACGCCATCGGCCCTCCTGTGACTGTATCTGCTGCTTTCTCCTCTCTTGCTGTCTCCTGGCTGTCCCCGTGACAAAAGTGGTGCATTCAAGAGTTACCTTGTTACCTTGACACATCTACACCCCTTCATTGTAACAGAAAATATGCATCCTGCTACACTGCAGACATTATTCAGGCTTTAGGACCATGATAATGAAGTGTTGACTTGACCTCCAAATTCTCTAGATCTCAGTCTCATGGAGCATCTGTGGAATGTGCTGGAAAAACAAATCTGATCCATGGTGGGTCCACATAATTAGCTCGCAAGACTTAAAAGGGTTAGATGGCATTTGACACCACAAGACCTACAACCCACAGACTGATGCTGTTGCTGATTGGTCTCAGATATGATATGTATGATAATATTATATACATAATATGACTACAAATATCACCAAGGGAAACCAAAAATGTAAAGGTCGACACAAACCAAGTGTGCAGTGCTGAAACTGGGCATCAATCGTACATTTACAGACTAAACTATGACTTAAAACACACATTGTGTCACACTGACCAGATACAGAAACCTGGGCTGGGACTTTCGGACTGCTGAACGCATTTAAGGGAGAAAAGAGGGATGTAACATCTGCTCAAGTGGTTTATATATCCTTGCTATAATAAATCAGTTCATGATTTATTTACATAAAGCGTGTAATCCATTCATTCTCATAGCCTCCACACTGTGTGGGTAAAACCCATAAAATCATGGGAATGTTCAGGGCCAGTTCTAGACAGGCATATATGAGGGGGCAGACAGAAATGCGCAGGGGGCACATAGTGGCGACAAAGGCAGGAAATGGGTGGGGTGCTCAGTTTTTGTCATGTAATTGGAGCTCTTCCCTAAGACCTGTGCAACTTGAGTGTCCTACCTGAAGCCTGAGCTTCTGCTGATTTTGCTCTTAGGGTCACTGTAGCACGCAAAACCCCTAACCACGATAAGGTGGCAATTCATCAGGGGGAAAAATAAGACAAAAATCTAATAAATTATTCCTCATCAGATTATAACAACTAAAAACATGACATTTATCGTAACTGGATGGCTAATATCAAATATGTTCAAACCCAACAATGACACTTCTCACAACTGCCAATATTAACAAAATTAAAAAAGGGTAGGCCAAGTTATATAAATAAAATGTCAATAACCTTTACTAGAATCGCTGTGATTACATCAGTATATGAAATTTGAAAACTGTTCAGTGCAGTGTTGAAATCGGGCTGAGGCTATGAGTCCGGGTTTGACAGACACAGGTCCTCCAGTTGGCTATATGCAGCAGACAGGCTCAGAGTGGTGCTTCTGGGATCGAGAAAGAAACACTTCTCTTCCAGACTTAAACTGGGAGAAGAACAATGGACTAGTCCCCAACTGACTGTACAAATACAGATATATTTTTTAGTAATAATCTCACGAGTTGCTATGATTTTGACGACATAGATTTGATGCTTCCTCAAAGCCTCCCGCTGTTGTAAAGCTGCCTATTCGAGCTGTAATCAGGCCTGGAACGTTACGAACCGACCCGACAAGTACAGCTTTTTAAATCCCGGCTTCCTTTGCATGCACTACAAGCAGAAGACTTGGATATACTTGGTTTCTTCTTTTGTTTTTGGCGTCCCCTGGATGGATGGCACATTAGCATTTACCTATGTTGCCTATACCACGAGCCGGCCCTGTCGTCACCTGCTATGCCGCTTAATGAGTTTTAAAAAAAAAAAGTTGGTATTATTCTAGCATGGTATTTTACTCAATAGGCCTATGCATTCTTTGAATAAATACCACAATGGGGATTTTAACTGTTTTTATTTCAGCGGGGATGAATCCCGCCTTAACTCGGGTACTGGGAAGGGCAATGGTGAAAATACCTAACAGCTTTCAAGATATACATCCTGCATGAAAGAGCATGTTCAAAGTGATGAATACAGAACCACACGTCCATCTGTTTGTTGGAGAGGATTTAGGCCACACTGGGCCACACTGAGTTCTCAGGCCTATCTGAGTTCATGAGCACTGGCTTGGCTGCAGAGCTTTTGATGTTGGTCATTTCTCATCGCCGTTTGCCAGCTGTCTGTGTAACTCATTATGTGTCTCCTGAGACTTAGAAGAAAGACTCCTTTCTCTTTCAGCTTTAAAATACGCTGAACACATGTATTGATTGCTCAGTTTTGTTTGGATCATTATGTTGAATGTGAAACCCTGGAAAACTGAGCATACAGTGGTAGGGAAGCCAAAACATGCAAGCGACTTACAGACAAGTAAGTTATGGGGGCAATTTGTTGTCACTCACTCACAGTTTATTCAGACAAAAGTAATAATGTTTTTAAAAGACCATCAATAATTTTAGCATAGCAGCATTTAGCATGCCCACTTGTGGGGGAAGAGAAGTGATGGTAAGAACCTGCTTGTGTTTGTCCTTATGAAAACGAGAAGAGATTCATGTAGGACTTGGCAATATGACAAAAAAAAAAGGCTGACACAATTGTTTTTCAGATTCTGCCAGTTTGACAGCATCTTTACTAATACCTGAAGAAGCAATAAGTTCAACATTTAGATAACAAAATAGCTTGTTAACAAGATGCAATATCAAACGTGGGGCAGGAAAACTAGGACTGTCATATAACATCATGTAAAGGAGGAAGCATAGGCGCATGACATGGTGAATAATGGTAAATTTAATAATGAACAAAATAAACAGTTAATGGGTCAGCTATATTTGTATTTGTCAGCCTGTCTTCGTTTTAGTTTTAGTGTAGTCTTTGCATCATATGCATGTAGTCATATTTTAGTCAGAATGTCTATTTAAATCTAGTTTTAGTGAACAGACAAAAACATTTTTTTTAGTCAAACCCATTTCATACTTAAAACAAGATTGCCTTATTATTATATTATTTTTACCTAATGTGCGAATGTGCGTCCAAAGATCACTTTGTCTTTGACCAGCATTTACAACTCTTCTTGTTTCCATCACATCAAAAAGGTTCCTTGACAAAGATAATTTGTTTTAACCCTAGGCTCAATGAACAACAGGGTACAAATCCAACTGGCACATGGAGCACAAATGAAACATTCTGTTGAAAAGTTTGCCTCTTCTTTCATCTATCTATTGAAGTTACAGAAACCTAAGCCCCCTTATTTCCTTTAAAATAGTGCTGGGAAATACAGAGGATCTCAAAAGGCTGTAGAGATCTCAGGATCATGTCCACTAACAAGACAAAAAAAAATTCAGATTATCAGTATTTCATTTCAAACATATCTGTGAATTAAGGAAAGCACCGGGAGAATATTGCCAAATGGTTGAAACTACACCGATCCCTCAATATTTTCTATATATGTGCAGAGTGTTGTATTATGTGATGTGCGCAGGCAAGATATACTGCTTTTTTCTGTTGACACAAGCTGCCTCCATGCAAATTTGATGACGGGTCAGGCATACCAGAGAAATGCTGTAGGTGAGAACCAGCACAGGCCCTTTAAGACCGTGTCACTAGCTGGCCAGGCGGTCATGAGCCGCTGGCTTTTTGCTCACATCTAACACCCACAAAGCCTCTTCACAGCACATTTCCATGTGTGAAATAACAGCGGGGCCGACACTCTGACCTCACGACAGAACCGGGCAGTGCCTGCGAGAGAATGTAGTACAGGCCAGCAGTCAAATTTGCATTTTGGACGCCACCGTGACTGCGTTCTTTGTGCGGCCTGTAGAATCCAGGATGACAGGTGGATGGCAATAAAAACATCTCGTTCAGAAAATTTAACCTGTGTTTTTTCGTAGCTAAAGCCACGGAAGTTTGGGTGCTTCAGCATGACGCTGGAATGTCCGAACGCGCCTTTATTTCATCAGGGAAATTCTGACACATGGAAAGAAAACACACAAACAGTCCGCCTATTTCCACAACCTTCTTCCACCCTGCTGTGGAACACCGGCATAGCCGGAGCCCCAAGCTACATCCCGACAAAACCCCACGCCAGCCTCTACTTAATCCACACCCGGCCGCAGCAGCACTGGAGATTCCAGGAAGTTCTGAACTCTACTCTTCTGTGCAGGGATCTGGTTTGTTTACTGCCCTGGACATTGGGCAGAGTGACAGGGAGAGGAAAAAAGCAGTGACAGTTTTACTAATGAGGCTGGTGACAGGAAAGTCACCTTGCTCTTGCTCTCTCACACAAACACACAGATGGTCAGTCTATTTGCATATTAAGGACTTACACAGTGGCTGATTATCCGATACTCTAACTTTCAGATCAATGGTAAGAGGAACGCAGTCCACAGCTCCAGAACAAATGCACCACCGAGGCAGGCAAGCAGGTGAGAGGGGACAAAATGGCAAAAAAGTAACTTACTCCTCTCCTGGGGGAGCAACGGGGGAGAATTCGCCCCGTCCCGTCGCTGCTGTCACTCCAACGTTCTCCGAGCGAAGCCGTGCAGGAGAAACAAAGCAAAGCCAGGGAGGAGTGCGTCGTCTACGCTTCCTGTGGCAGTGTGGCTCACGCCGATGCTCTCTGGCTCCAGGATGGATCCACAACAGAGAGTTCCCAGGGCCTCAGCCAATCACACGCGTCCTCTCCTCCCCCTCCTCCCCCACCAAGTTCTCCCCCTGTGGCGGTGGAGGGAACACAAGCTACCGCAGTACCACGGCCGGCCACACTGCCCACCTCCTCTCCTGTCCCACTCCCCACTTTCCTCTGTCACTCAGCGGGAGGCATGAGCAGGAATCTGCGGCACGTCGGATCAAACGAAGGAACAGATGCAAAGGTTCTGGAATGTGGAGCAAGACGCAACACGCCTTGCAGCAAGAATGGCAGTTATAGGAACTTCAATTATACTTGCTTCTCGTTCTCATGACTCATCATTCATCACGCACTGTCATCACAGCACGTGTCAGTGGACAAGTGTCCTCCGACGGTCAGCAAATCGCCACAGCAATGCTGCATGCAGATCATATAAAAAGTGATAATGTGAGGTGTAGGCGCTGAGTCAGAATCTCCTCAGGCGTCACTATTTTAAGAAATAAAGGTCATACCTGGTCTCTCAAGATCATGAAGGTTGAGCAGCAAATTATTAAAATGTCAAAAACTATACATTGGTTATACACGATTTTCATTTTTGTTTATCAGGCACAAAAATCAAAAATACAAACGTCCATTAATTATTTATTCATTACAGATATATTTCTTAAATTGAATTATGACAAACATAATTAGTACTAAGGTTAGTATCACACAAAAATGATTATGACAAACGTTATGCTTTTTTCATGTGTTTAATCACCAAATTAAAATTGTAGAAATTATATTTGTGAATTTATGTTTAAAGAGGGCTCACAATCCAAAGTACAAATTGCACATGAAGGCAGCTGTGTGGAAAGCTGCATTGTGTTCACTTGGACACCCACTGCTGCAGGTTTCGTAGACAAATTACAGCGTGTCTCACCCTCTTCTCCGAGGATGATGCTGGTGCAGCCTCCCCTCCACAGATGGTCTGTAAGACACAGCACATCAGCCTCTGAGCGGGCCGAGTGCTTACCAAACTCAAAATACAGCTGGCAGGGTGGCATCGTCCTCAGAGCAGCAAATGTATCTTATCTTCACAACGATTATCCAGAATAAAACCACATATTTATCACAAAAAAAAGCATGTTTAGGTTGAGGTGAAGGACACGAAAGAAGCTGTTTACTCCCCAAGCATCTATATTTAAGCTTTATTTGTCTCCAATGAAGTGTCTCTGGGGAGGAAATAAATACCAGCATACTCAGAGGAGGAAACTTTGCTCTGTTTCAAGCGTGGTTCTCTAAATAAGTGAATGGTGGGCTACAAAGGCCAAAAGTTGGACATGCGAGCATAAAGGGCTCTGTAAGGAACATCAGTAACAGGTGAAGCAGCTGGGCAGTTTATATGAATGATAACTGGGTGAGTCGCTTTGTTTTAGCGACCTACTTTTTACACTAGATAATACAAAAGTTCCCAAAAAAAAAAAAAAACTGACTAAACCTGAAAATACAAGTGTTAAATTTATATTTACAGCATTTATCAGACACCCTTAACCAGAGCAACTTACAATCAGTATTACAGGGACAGTCCCCCCCCTGGAGCAACTAAGGGTTAAGTGTCTTGCTCAGGGACACAATGGTAGTAAGTGGGGTTTGAACCTGGGTCTTCTGGTTCATAGGTGAGTGTGTTACCCACTAGGCTGCTACCACCCACTACTCACTAACCAAAGACCACCATGTGATATGATCAGCAACGATCGGGGACATCACATATCTATTTTAATGTAAATGGTAAACAAAGTCTGTACCACACATATCAGGAGAATAAAAAAATGAGGTCAGCCATAATAGACGCTGGCATACATAGACGCTGGCATAAAGTGTCTGGGTGGTAGGAGCCTAGTGGGTAAGACACTCGCCTATGAACCAAAAAAAATTACACACCAACAGGCAGGCTTGTTAGTTTCTCTTCTTCAAGATGCAGATAACTGTTTTGTATGTAACCTGCACATATCACAGTTCAAAAACAGTGCCTTTTATTGTTATTTTAGCTTCAATATAATAATTTAAAATATAATAAAGTTTTTATTTTTACTTCTTTAAAGTAAAATACAACTGGAATGAAATGACTTCTTGTGGCTTTTTTCCCTCAGGTCCAGGAGAAGTGTATTTTTTATGGAAGCTTATATCAGAATTTAATTATAAATATTAAAAATATATATATATTGGGGTATCGAAATATGTCATATATTTGTGGCCTGTCTTCTGTGGGTTACAACTATGTCCAAAAAAAGCTTCTAGATTTTTTGAGTCGACTGTTTTCAAACTGAAATGCCCGGATTTGCTGTATTTGTAGAGGGGAAACTTTGCTGAGACAATAATCGGCAGATTGGTGAAATGGTCCTCTCCATTAGAATGGAGCATTTTAGCCGTCATCTAAATCAACCTTTAACACTCAAAGAGCCATTTGGATGCGGTTTTAACAAAAGAGAAAGTAACTGGAGCCACAAATTCATTTTGACATGTAAAATGAAGATAACACTGCGTATATTGCTTTTACTTTTTTATGTATAAAAAAATAGGCTAGTGCGTTGCTTGAAATTGCTATTTTTTACCAGCACGAATATGCGCGTAGAAGCCATTAAATCACCCAGACAAGTCTAGTGGCACTATGCTAACTCAACTGTACTTATCACAGCTTGCTTATCAGCTTAAACACTAAATATTGTAAACAACTGTTTACTCAGCAAAAAAGGCTACTGGTTACCAACTCTGGTGGGGATGGCGTCACATACACATATAGGGCGTTTGTAACATATTTTAAGCAACAAAAAAAGATTCTAATAACATTTTTTAAAGTACAATAAAAAACAAAATACGCTTAAATTAATATTTATTGTCTAAAGCCACGGGGAGCCACGGTGTTGGGATGAAAGTGTCGCAAGGCAGATCTGGGCTATAAACCGAAATATATAATTGACAAATTATAAACAGTTAATCTAAAAAGATAATAGTTTATAGCCTTCAATGTGTGTGGACAATTTGTGGAGTAGAAATAAGTACTCCGTGTGGGCGTTAAGTGAAGAAATATTTGAGTCATAAATCTTAACACCGTAATCGCTGCAAAACGGATAAAACCTGAAAGCCCTGAGTTTAGGCCACTGGGGGAGCTAAAGCGCCACTTTGTAATGTAAAATGTTGGGTTTTCAATGAAGGCTACCAGTCATCTGAATTGTGCATACCACACCTCTGTACAGAATTTCATTGTAAACTCAAAAAAAGCACAAAAATATATAAACCACAATTAGTCAAGATTCATTTATTTTGATAAATACATTTTTAAAATTGCAACCATTTGCAGTCATTTTTGATATAGATGCGTCATCCTGTCTGGTGGTATGGAAACCTTGGACATTCATAAATACAGACAAAGCAGCCAGATGTGACATTACCCATCATTCATAGCCTGTGCTCAGTGATCAAGGCACTAGGTAAACATGCAGTGGGAGTGTACCACATGAAGCCCAAACATTACCTTCTAAAAAGGTAAAATATAAAAATAAGTCACCAAGGGTGCACAGTTAACCAGGAACCAGATTTTAAAATGACCTTCAGCATAATGTCTCCTTATCCTTTGAGGTTTACTTAAATATATATATAATAAAAAAAAAACTCTGAACTAAAAGAGGTTCATCACACGTTTTTCAGGTGGATGGTTCACACGCCCAGGGGGACTTCTCTACCATCCAGTAATACAGAATGTACAAAAAAAAAAAAAAAAAAACATTTAAAATAAAAAGATATTTGGGTACAAGACCTATAATCCTGCAGTCTGAGCTAGATGTTAAGCGTATACTTGAAGACTGGGGGGGGGGGGGGGGGGAATAAAGATGCCAGTCTTAGTTCTAGCAGTTCCCCCATTCATACACATACAAGCCTGGAATGGAAATGTAAAATACAGCCAAAAGATTGTCAGATTGCATTTGCAGAGACAGATGTTTAATCCAGATCAACTCAGTCATCCTTGCTGTGGTGTGCACCATTGCCGTTCTGTACCTGGTTCTTTTTCTGAAGAATTTTCGGGAGCCTCTTACCCTTAGTGTAGGCATGGTACCAGAAATTGAGGAACAGGACCAGAAACAATACGCCATAAAGGCCAATTATGTAGACAAAGATTGGGAACTGATAGGGGCAGTCCATGAAGAAATATTGACCAATATGACCGGTGATCATGACAAACTGGATCTAGAAAAGGAAAAAGATCACTTTTAAAAAAATATATATATATATTCCACGTTGATTTTAGAAATGTACTAATCTGAAAAATAATTCTCCCCAGAGAGCTGTTTCTAATAAATTGGAGCCTCTGCTCAAAATGAGTGTAACAAAACCCCAGAAATAAAAGGAGGCATGACTCACCAGCTGTATGGATGTGAGATGTTTTTTCCACCACAAAAACCTGTGGTACCTGGGCCCCAAAGCAGACAGGCCATAATAAGTGTACATGATCACATGGACAATGCAGTTCAGTAAGGCATGGAACGTCCCGAGTCCACCTACAGCCGAAGAACGAATCATGGAGGTTAGTGTTTCACTCAGAGGCTACAAATACTCAAAAGCATAACTGGCCCATAGATACCCGCAGAAAACTTCACCCCGAACCACCATGTGAAGGGCATGATTGCATGGTGAAAAACATGGAGGAAAGTGACTTGGCTGTTCTTCTTCCGCAACACAAAGAAAATCTAGAGGGGGGAGGAGGGGAGAAAAAAAAAAAAAAAAAAAGTATTAAATACAGAACATTTTTCCAAAAATGAGGGGGAAATAATGAGGGACAAAATGCAGACTAACCGTATCCAGCATCTCGATAAACTTTGAGAAATAGTACAACCAGCAAACTTCTAGCATCTATTGGAGGAAAAAAAAAAAAAAAAAAAATTTTTAAATCTTTAAAAAAAAAAAAAAAAAGCCTTACATGGAACATTTTAGGGGTTTCTTTGTACATTGGGAGGCGGAGACTGACACCTAAACTCTGTTTGGACATGAGACCACTTCCTGGTCATGCCTCGATAGTGCCGCGGACTTCAGAAATCCACAAATCCTGGAGAATCAGGACAGCATTCCTCCAGGCAGGAGGAATACTATAATGTGGGTATAGGGGGGGGAACAGTGACAGGACTGGACTGATGTTCATCCTCATACAGGAATGGCCACATTCCTCTGTACTTACCCTCACGCCTTGCGGAGACATTGAATAATCCACGAGGTCACAGTGAAACGAGTAGCCTGTACCCCATCCAGCCATTACGAACTAGAGAGAGGGGGGGGGGGATAAAGAAAAAAAAAAATAATAATTTTTTTTTTTTTTTTTTTTTGGATCCCTGCTCCCACTTAAAATGTCACTGCAGCACAGCAAGTTGGAAAAGTACTGAACTCTTCTGAGGCAACATATTGCTTGCAAATTGATCTTGTATTGACAGATAAGGGGGTGTATCTTTAATCAAACAGGTGTTTTCTATATAAAAAGGGGGGATGGGGACACCCAGTTTCAGCAGTTTCATCTTTGTGTGAAATGTCAAGCAGCGCAACTCAATCGAGCGGAATCCAGTCAAACACGTTTTAAGTCAAGACTTGGGGGGTTGACACACACGGATCTCCGCAGACTCGTGTGGAATCTGCTCCTTTAGCATGCAAAGTTAATGTGGAGACACTTTGCATAACACCACGTGACAACCAGCACATACAGGGAGCCCATCTGACATCAGAACTCAAGAGGCCCACCTCGTAGCACATGTGCAAAGAAAGCGCCACCACACCAAAGTTGTACACCACGAGAATCCGCTTGAGCTCAAAAGGCTTTCGGTTCTCCATGAGTCTGGGTCCCAGAGACAGGACAAAGTAGATGTAACACACGATCATGAGCGACTGCGGCAGCGGCGATGCCATGAGCAGCCAGCCCTCAGTCCGTGGATCTGGAGGGAAGGAGGGTCTGATTAGGTGTGACTTTCATCAGTTTTATCTCGAGCAATAACAACGCGCGTACTTACCAGCATTTTTTATCCACTCGTCGTAGACGCGTTCAGCTGTTGACGTGAACTCTCGGAACGCCATTTTTCACGCTGGAAAAAGCAAAACGAAGCAATTTCATGACACCAGTTTGAATCAAAGTGATACACTCTTGTTTTGCTTCCATCACACCGCAACGGTGCTGGTACACATGGTTCATTTACGGCGTGGTACAGAACGCCATTGTGAAGCAGAAAGGGCAGAATCAGCGATTCAACCGTTCGCCATCCAGACCCCCACCAACAACAAGCTTGAGGAGACACAGGTCACTTGTGTCCCGGGACAATGGGAGTTTATGTTGAGTGTCCACTGCACCACGAATATTGTTCGGAGGGGATCTTGTTGAAAAAGCAAACCTTATTATATGATATCCCAATTCTATATACATATATAAAAAAAAAATTTTTTTTTTTATTTGCCATGAGCACAAAGGATTATTTTTTTTATGATGAAATTCCTTCAAGGTGGATCATCTTCATGTAAAGGGTCTCAAACCAGACAGCATGAGTTGTCTGAATTTGCACGCTACACGCGGTCCCAATTACAACAGAGGGATTCCCTTAACCAAAAAACCCGACCCTCCCACGGTGAAGACATTTTAACACTGCGTCCCCCGGCGCCACGGCAACCCCCGCCGACAGTCAAGCGTGGGCACGTCCGGTCCCTCGAGTTCGGCAAAGTGACACAACGAGTGTGGCAAGGTGACACGCCTGCTGCGACAAAAGGTGTGTCGGGCCGATCAGCTTTCTCTCGCGCTCTGATAGAGAGACCACTGACCCCCCACCCGGGTCACCAGGTCTCCTTACACGACGACCCCCACCCTCACTACGGAGCATGGAGTTCATTTTCTGTTTATTTTGCGTCAATGACGAGCAAGAGACCGGGACCAATCGGAACGCAGCGCCTCCGGAAAGGCAAACACCTTAATTAAAGAATTACGGAGGCGGGAGACGACCACACCACGAACTCGGGTCGTTTTAATTACATCTGACTAAACAAGCAACAAAACGCACAGGGTGGAGCAGGTGCGACGATGGTCCTTCAGCACCAAAACTTCCTCCTTCGGTCGGGCAAGAGTTCAGTAAACTGCACACGGGCGCGGACTGCCTTCTTTACCAATTTCCCCCTTTCATTCATCTGGCCACACTAAAAATAAGCGAGTGATGAATAAAACACGGCCGCGGTTGGACGACGACAGGTGCGCCGGGTACCTGATGCTCCAACATCGCTCATGCGTGCTGAGGCGAAGAAAGGAAGAAGACAAAAACTCTTGTCCGGAGTTGAATAAAAGGAACGCACACGCCTCCACTGACGGATTGAATAGGGGAGAGAAAAAAAAAAAAAAAAAAAAAAAGCCTCACCTGCCGTCGTCCCTACGCCTGCGACCCTCGCCACCAAAACCGAGAACACCGACTGCGCCGCCGACGCTGCCGGGCGCGAAGCCTCATTTACAAGTGGCCTGCCCGGCCTTCGCTTTAATCGCGCCGTGCGGGGCCCAGTATGCCTATCACGGGTCGGTAGGCGGGACTCGCTCCTTCTGATTGGCTCAAACGGATGCTCGTCACAAGGGCGGCCAATGAGAAGCGGCGATTTGGATTGACGGCAGGTCCACAGCATGGCATATAATTATCGTATTATTATTTTTTACTTCCCTTATATTATGTTTGTGAAGATTTTCAGTCATCCAGGTGAATTTGTCTGAACGTTGAGTCATGGCAACTGGACTTTCTTTCTTTAATGTAGAGACGTTTCATTCTGCAGCCACAGAAATTTGTCAATTTGAGGGAAGTTGGCTTGTGACCACAAATTTATCCTCCAGGTTGGTTTCACCTCACTCTGCCTTGAATAGACTAGGCTACTACCGGGGTGATAGTAGCCTAGTGGGTAACATACTCGCCTATGAACCAGAAGACACAGGTTCAAATCCCACTTACTACCATTGTGTCCCTGAGCAAGACACTTAACCCTAAGTTGCTCCAGGGAGACTGTCCCTGTAACTACTGATTGTAAGTCGCTCTGGATAAGAGCGTCTGATAAATGCCGTAAATGTAAAATGTGGTGGGTGGTGGTAGATGTGACAGCCCCACCCTGACAGCTCCTCCTTATATTACTTATATTCCCTTATGTAACTTATCTTGCTATTCGTCCGTACAAAGTTGGAAGTAAAGGGTAAATATTAAAATGTTTTAAATTGTGTTTATACCAAATAAGCACAGGTATATTTACAGTTTCAAAAATCATGTCTTTATTTAAAAACAGGCAGAATATCCAGCACTGATCCATTCAGTGTAACAGTATAAAACAAAACTGGAATAAGAAGAACAAAACATTAAAACTTTCACTAAAGAAGAAAAATGGCACTATGGTCCACATTGTATATTTCACAGCAAGTAATCCAAATATATAATACGTTTTCTGACACACTGTTTACATGCTGTGATGCTGTGGCTGATACTGGGAGGCAGTCGGATCGATCACTGATGCATCGGACTTCAAATATGTGCTAAGAAAAGCTTTAGTCCTCATCACTGCTACTCCAGGCATCCTCGAAGGCAGGGTTCACTGCAGACTGGGCGGCACTCTATCAACACATCATTAACATAAAACAATCAAATGCACATTACATCACAGTGAAAAATAAACACCACAAACTACAGACTTAATCTATTCAGCTAGTCTAGTCAACACGACATAGGAAAGGACTAACCGATAAAGTCATCTATTCACCCATCCAACTATAAATCAAACAAATGAATTGTGCTATTGTGACACATATGAGATAGCATATGAAAGGGAAGGAAGAACAGGTGGGGCTGGATCTGCACGTTTCGCCTGAGGAATGTGCTGAAAGCTGAACAGCAGCGTTGCAGAATTTTCCATGCAGAACCCACTGTGTCTGAATTTAACCCCTCTCATTATACCCACAGACGTTATCTGAGTCAGGAGATATAATACATTCTTCATAATTAATTAAGATAGCATTCTTTTTTTTTTATATCTTACCTGACTGGCAGCAGTGCTGCCTTCATCCTCCACATCAGGATGCCTTAGCAAAGGAACCCAGGCCAGGATGTTACAGTCTTTCCCCCCGCTGTACAGTTCCTGAAACCATAAAGCACAATTCACAGGAAAATATTTCAGCGAAAAACTCTAAAACCTAAATTCCAATTTATAAGACAAAGAAAAAGATGAAGAAATCCACACAACACTCAGTGAAATGTTATCGGTGCGGTCTGTCCTCATTCCTCCTTGTCATCGGTGAAAACCTTCCTAATGTGCTCCCTATCACCATACTGTAAATGCACTGTTAATTACTGAAATTTTCATTGGGAAGATATTATGGGAAATGTATGGGCATTTTTTTTTTTTTAATCCTCCTTTTTGTCACTCCATAATAAATGTTCCACCAGTGCCAATACACTACTGGTTGACTGACCTGGTAGTCTGGGTGGAATTCGCAGCAGTCCACGCTGTTGTAGTGTCCGTTCAGCATGGTGACAAGTTCGCCGGTATGCACGGCATACATCGCCACCGAGCTCCCGCTCGGCACAAACATGAACTCCGGGCTGCAGCCCTTAGAGACAGAGAACTTCAGGCCTTTCCGGCTCTCGTTCACCACTTTACCGTAGTTCACCTGCAGTGACGGCAGACAGGAGTGTTTCATTCAGCTGCGGCCACAGACAAACATATTGTGGAAAACTTATTTCAATCAATGATTTTGTCCCTTGGCAAGCATCATCCAATCTTTGGTACTGTGCAGTCACATTATTACAGACCCTACATTGAAAATGTCATATTATATCTACAAAGATTACTTAAATCATTGTGAGTAACAATGTTGGTTCAGTCAATGGCAAAAGGTACTGCATAACTCAAGTGAATCGTAGGCTTAACAAAGCCTAGATAGATGTTCAGAACGAGTGGGGACCCACCAAAGTGTTCTCCCCCGTGGCGCTGTTCCACAGCCTCACGCGGTCGTCTGTTCCTGTGGTGAGCAGGTACAGTCCGTCGTAGGTGAAGCACAGTCCATTAACTCGCCCATCATGCGCTGCGTTCACTGCAAACGACAACCAATGTTGTAAACGGGCCTCTGTGTGCACAGTAAACCTCCAAGCGAACATGCATTTCATTTCCCGAATATTCACTGCACACAGCCAGAGGTTGAGCCTCCCAGGAGAACACCAGACAGAGGATGCAATGTCAATCTGTCCAATTATTCTTTCAATGTGAACTACCAGACCCCTGCTGTCTCCTCATACCCCTCATCTTCTGCTCGACTCTAGGCGTAATGCACAGATGAGGATGTAAGAGACATCCGCAGCTGTAATAAGGCATTAAGCGAAACAGCCCTTGAGCAAGGTCCCCACACACTGCTTCCTGGGTGTCTTTCATGGCTGCCCACTACTGGGTGATGGGTTAAGTGCAGAGGTCTGCGCCGTTTGCTGAGCTCTGCAGTGTATCCCAATGACATAACAATCCCTTTCACATGCACAGCATCCATCCATTTATTACTAGGGCCGATTATAGATATGTTGAATGCGGAAAGGTGTTTTTCAGGGCTTAATAAGCTCAGTTGTCACCCCTTAATAAGCTCTGGAAAAGTGTAATATCAATATATATGTATAAGATTCTATAATACAGATGACAGAAACCTCAAATTGTGTTGTTTATGAGATACCTGCTTCTGACGAGGCCTTGGACTTGTCTCCATTGTGCTGGTCCAGGTTGAAGAGGCTTCCTGAGGCCCTGCGCACATCCCAAACTCGAACTCTGCTGTCGGCACTGATGACCCCCCCAAAAAAAAAAAAAATCTACATTTTCCATCAGCCCTTGCATTACATGTTAAAACTAAAAGCATGCAAACTCTGCACACAGCCAGAGCCTGGAATCAAAATTACAAAGTTTTGCTTTTTGAATAAAAAATATGAATCGCTACGTGATAAGATATGGAGACAGGGAACATTGCTATTGCGCATTTACATGCTCCGGAAATCCCAGATGATTAATTATCCGACCCAACCACTCAGAAGCCAGGTGAGCAGTTGGCTTATTTGGATAAACATCGGCCTCACACCTCCCTACAGCACTGCGGCACCCATCCTGCTGTTTGTCTATGCAAACCACATGACCATGTTGAGGGCTGGACCTGCTTACCTGGCTGTAGCGAGTATGTGCTCGTAGCGTGGTGACCATCTGACTGATAGAACCTCTCCTTTATGACCTGCAAAGATATGATATCACCACTGCCATAAGTGGACGGAAGATCGTAGGGTTGTTGTTTTTTTCAGGCTCTGGAGTTTATATCATCCACCTCAACATTACACCTACTGACAAGGGGAATTAAAGTAATGGTGGATAATCTGAGCTGGGAATCTCTTTTCGGTTCGGTTGGGGTTTCTGTTAGACAGTAATACATTTTTCTGAAATAATATTACGTCCACCTGATATTATTCAGTAGGCCCCCCTTTGCCTCAAAAACGGCCCTGGCATGAATTCCACAAGAGCTACAAAGGTATGTTTTGCTATCTGGAGCCAAGCACAAGCAGATCTGTACGTGCTTCATGGTCTAGTTCTGATGCCCATTTCAGGAGCTTTTTGTGGTGGACACGGGTCAACATGGACACCCTGACCAGCCCTGTGATGCATTGCATGTTCTGACACGTTTACATTTAACAGACTACCTTATCCAGAGAAATCAGTAGTTACAGGGACAGAGTCCCCCTGGAGACACTCAGGGTTAAGTGTCTTGCTCAGAGACACAATGGTAGTAAGTAGGGTTTGATTTTTCACTTTGTTTTCTTCTGGTCCATAGGACAGTGTTACCCACTAAGCCACTGCCATCCCACACACACCTTTCTGTCAGAACCATGAACTTTAGCAGCTGAACTACAGTAGTTCTTTTACTGGAGGTGAACGGCCAGTTTTCTATCCTTGGACCACATTTTGTAGGTCCTGACCACTGCAGACCAGGAAATGGCATTACATTTAAAAGCTCAGACTGACACCAGACATGTTTTGTTCTGGCTCATTAAGGCAAAAGTTAAGTGATTTCGGGACCTTATCTGATTAACAATCCTGTCTATAAGCCTTACAGTGCCACAGGCCAGAGAAAGTAGTCTCTGTTCAAGATTCCAGTTCTCCCAGAGCACTTTTGAGATCACTCACCCTGCAGGACGTGGCTCCGCGAGCCTGACTTCAGATCACACAGCTGTACCTTAGGGTCTTTGGTACCGACTGTGGAAACAGAAAACAAAGGATTTGATTGGAGGCGCATCACCCACAATCTGTCCCTTAACTGAAGTGAAGGAGCTATTATGTGCGATGATAAAACATATTCCTACACCTTTATAAGGCTTTGATGAAAATACACATGATATTAAAATCTTGCGAACAGCTGTTCTTTATAAGAGATTTGTGCATATTCAAATCAAATAGGCAATAATGTGTGCTAACGTTGAAATCCTTTTGATTTGCCAGCTGTAATTGCCTCAGTTCACTTCAGCCAACAGAACTGACACCAGTTGCGTGCACCTTGTATAGTATGTATACCCTAGACATAATACCGTGTTAACCAATACTGCTCAAATATTCATTAGCTCTGTGTTCTTGGACAGATAGGAATGATGGAACAATCTTCTATGTGGTATTCTTGTGTGTGATTTATGACATATGAGGCCTGAAAGAAAATATAAATTGTTCTGTGACAAAAATGGGAAAAGTGCGTCACCTAAACTCGACCGGTGAACCAGAACCCGTAACTGGTTGATCAGGCATGGAAGGGCTCGGATGTGAAACGAGATAAGTACACCATGAAGATGCCCTCTCCCAGTGAGCAGACAAAGAGCTGATGGGTCAGAATAACCTAAAGTCTTTTCAGGCATGGCTGAGGAGGAGAGTGTATCTCTCTCTCGGAAAACAGGAATATGAGTAAAAGCTGAGTGTCGGATGAACTGAAGCATTCACAACCTGTCTGTCCTGTTCTGTGAATTCCAAAAGTGTCTCTTTAGAAACGGTGTCCCGAAAACAGAGAACTCTGTTCTGCTGGGGCTGACAATTCAACAGGTTCAACAATTCAACAGCAGCAAAGTGTTAAAAAAAATAACACATTTTGATATGAAAAGAAGTGAAATGTTTTTTTTATGGAAGAAAAAGAAGCAAGAGTCTGTTTCAGCTCTGAATAATAGACAGTGAACACACCTGCGATCAGGGCGTGTTTTCTGGCTAAGGGAGACATATGGTGGCAGTAGACGTTCCCTTCAAACTGGAAAACCTCAGCAGGCTGAAAATAGAGAAAAAAATAGCAGCAACATGTTCTTTATTTTAATACTGTATTGTGGTTTTATAGAACAGATTTTTGTTACATAAAGAAGAGTGAAACCTTCAGTGTCTCAGTGTCCCACACTTTCATGGTTTTGTCAAAAGAGCTTGATATGAACATGCCAGTATCGTGGGGATACCACTGCACCGTTTCCACGCTGAACTTGTGCACATGGCGGCTGGACCTAAAAGAACACGAACAAACAGCTTAAGCACACGGCCGATCTGAGATCAGCGGTGGGAGGAACATGACTGCCACCTGGTGCTGAAGACTCACCTGCCCACTGTGCAAATGGCTTTGCAGGTGTACTGGGGCTTCTTGCTGTTGTTCTCCAGGTCGTAGACAACAATCACACCGTCAGAACCTCCTGACAACATGCTGCACCACACCACAAGAACGAACAGTACCAAAGATCAGTTTGCACCGACACAGAATCTGCAGGTACAGATACTGGTCAAGTTTACTGGAAAGCTTACTATCGCCCTTCAATGGCCTCAATGTCAATGGTATTGACGCCATTACCATGGACACGAGCCACATCTCTATCATGGTTCAGCTCCAAGCTAAGAACCCTGCAAAAAGTACAAGAAAATTTGCACGATAACTCGGTTTCGGGCGCAGTGTAAACATTTTATACAAATAAACAGCAGTGTCTCTACCTCCTCGTGGACTCGGCCCGTCTCAGACGGATCGGGCCGTCAACTCCGTTCTGTCTCGCAGTCAGGAAGCTCAGCATCTCCAACAAGATGCTACTTCGGCAACACGCCACAGATTTGTTTTATGTATTTATTTACTTCGGCTGGAAAGCAAGACTCCTCGACCAGATCGAGATCACAGGCTTTCTACGCTTTCTGTGTCGGTGGAATCTGTGCGATTTGAACTGGAAGAAGTTCAATAAAACCATTCTGCGCCCAGGTCCCTGTCCATTGAAACACTAAATGAAAACACTAAGAAATGTATCGTCAGATCGAATTGTTTCACTAGCAGCAGCCATCTCTCATACCAAACCACGGCGAGCCCGAAAACACTACAAAATAAAAGCACAATACACACGCAGCTGTTAAACAATGTTGACTGGTGATAATGATAAGTATGGCACGCTTTCTTGCCAAAGTAAAGCGTTCCTTATAATCTGTCAAAGGTGGCTGGTCACACAGTTTGTATGCAAGGAAATATTGTGATACTCTCACGGGAACTTTATTTTGACGACACTCTTAATGTCCGCGTCCTTTGCGTTTCCGGCCCCTCTTCCTGTTTGCGCGTCACCGATAATCCAGTGAGGCGAACTCGTTTCTGCTGCGCGCAAGAAGATTTTTAACGACGTTTAAACGGATTCGAGGAGCCTGCTGGGGAGCCAGACATGTCGGTAAGATGCCGTGAATGTTTTCCACGAGAGATTTGACCCCTAGGTTTGAGTATTTGCTAAAAAAAAAAAAAAAAACTAGTTCTGTCCGGGTGTTCAAGATGGCGCGCGTCGGCCGAAATGCCCGCAACACCGCTCACCTCCATGGCCGCTTATTCGGGGCCATCGGCACCGGAGCTTCGGTCGGACATTGGGGCTGATAATGCAGACGACTCGTTCTGATGGCGGAGAACCCGATTACGGGGCCCGTGGATATGCACGGCCTGCGGGGTTTGTGTTGGGTCTGGATATCCTGGCCGTGGGGATAAAAGAAAGAACGCGCCTGAAACTGATAATACTCTACTGGTTACGCAAAAATACTGTAAAATTGCGGATCGATGAACTGTTGCTAGTTTTTGTAAAAGGATAGAAGCTCATAAATCACTTGCATTCACTTACATTAACTATAAGTTTAAATTCTTGTGTATGTAAATTGTTTTTTTATATATGTATGTACCCATCAAGTAGAAAAAGAATAAGTATTTGAATGTTTATATCAGTTGTTCTGTAGATTTTGTTTATTTAAAAGTTTTTTGTGCCATCAGGCCAGTGATGCCGATATCAGCGACATGCTGACCAAATCATCGTCACCCAGCCAGGACAAGAGGAAGCCGAGCTTTGAAACGTCAAAGTCGCCGCGGAGTTTTAAACACCACTCAAGATCCAGGTCACGGTCCAAGGATCGAAAGCGCAAGTCCGGTAGGTTTAGTTTCACCCTTGTGGTCAGAAGTCATTATACGGTCAGTAAATTGCCCCATCGGATGCAATACGGTGTAATTATTTTGAGCCACCTTCTAAAAATGGTGATCGGGTGGGGGGTTGGTATTGGTTGCTGACGCTCAGTTCTGTATCTGTTTTATTTTAGTCAGCTGTTGCTGTCAGCGTGGTCATGGTGTTGAAAGATTGGGCGTCCTGGACCAATCGTCACCATGCATATGTGTAGAAAGACGTATGCGTAACTATTAGGGTTTTTTTAGATAGCTGGATGAATTATTGATCCCAATGAAAGGTCCACTACCATGAAAATTTCACTTGGCCGATCAGAGAGCGGCACCTCAGACGGTCTGATCTGAAATTTGGCCCCTTAGTGCCTCATAAGGGGAAAGATTATGTCCTGTCTGCGCCAAAAATTGTGGTTTGTGAATGGTGTTGATGTAATCTCTGCGAATTCCCCCCACAACTTCTATAGGCCACTCTCCTGCTCGTCCCGCCTCTCTCCTCTTTCTACAGAGACTGAAACGGCGCATCCTGGGGAAATCTCATTGTGGCCTAAAAGTGGTTGTAATTCTGCAGCAAGGCTGAATTTTGGAAAGAGACTTCAGATACAGTATTAGGGAACCAATATAAAAGAAAAAAATGACTGACCCATGTTTGACACAATACAGATCAATAATTGATAGAAAGAACATGTTAAATATATATTAAAAAAAAGTGAAATAAGTGAAAGGATAGTTGATACTGAGGTTTTGTGGTTTTTCTATTCACTAAAGCAAACATGTTCTAGCAGCTGTTTAATAGAAATTGAACTGATATGTGAAATGTCTGTAAAATTATAGTAGACTCCTTTTTTCTTTCCAAATTATTTATTTTGTTACTTTCTCTATGGTTACAGGTGATAAGAAGCACAGAGGGAGCCGGAGCAGGAGCAAAGAGGTAACTAACATCAATTTGTCACAGTAATAGAGCACTTATTGAGCTGCTGACATTGTACTCTGTTAGTAATTGGCTGCTGTGTGTAGCTGTAGTTGCTGGTAAGTACTGAGCTGTACTTAGTCATGTGTGTGGAGCTCCACAGAAAAGGCATGGTCACGTTATCTAATGTCTAATGACAGTAATTGGACTTGTTCCTCCTCATTCTTTGAACATGTCTCATACTGTATGGACTGTCTGTGTAATAGTTGAGTTGCCATGACACACGGTGAAGAATGCTTAAATGGGAGCATTTTCTTTTTTTTTTTTTTTTTTTTTTTTTTTTTTTTTTTTTTTTTTGGTAACTCCTGTGCTTAGACCACATGATAACATTTCTATAATAAATTACACTCAGCGTGCTAATGCACGAAGAGACACTCTGAACTGAAGACTGCTGCTGACAGATAGCAAAATAATATGCCTACTACTCGGACAGGTAAATATCAGCCATTCAAACTCACACTTGCCTTCTTGTTTTTGTTTGTTTGTAAGCATCCTCGATTGCCCCCCCCCCCCCTCATCCCTTTCTGAAATTATCGAAGGTTTTGTTCTTATCTGATCTCAAAACTTGGTTGGGTTCATGATTGTCATTATCAGAGCACACATCAGGATCAAGAGTTAGTACTGAACAGAATATTACCACTTTTGAATGTTAAATTACATGGAAGGAATTTGCTTCATTTCAGCATCTGCTTGATTGAAATGTTGGATTTGAGGGTATTTTTTAGCATCAGCACAATTAGTTTTCACTTTCCTATATGAATAACAAACATTTCAGCAACAAATTTTTTCATCTTTGCACCATTTAATATGACTGAAGCTGATTTTCTATACACAGATATTTCTATACACAGATGCTGAAACGGTTCCCACAGTGGGTAGTCAGTAGAGCAGATTCACATTTACACAGATATGAATATACAGAACAGTTCAATTTCTGCAACTGTTTGTGTATGGCTTAGATTTACTTATGGTTTTGTATTCGGGATCATTCACTGGATGTATCCTAAAATAGGGCTGAACGATATATATAAAAATCAAACCAAAATTGTAATGTGAATAAACGCATCCCCAGACTCTGCTGCGGGAAGACGCAAGTGCACACATGCTGGGCTGGCTGGAGACAGTCTGTGAGTGAGAGACTGGAGTGCTGGTTGACCCACTGGGGCGTTGGGGATGCACACGCAGTGGGCGAAATATGAATGCAGCCAAATGGACAGAGTGTCTGTGTAGCAGAGTAAACAAAGTTTGTTGGTCTCGCCAAGAGGTCTCCCTTCTCCAAAAAAAAAAAAAATCAGCGCATGGTGTTCAACCTGCTATGCTTGCCATGGGGCTCAATGCAATGAATAGGCATGGTTTTCAAAACTCCTGCTAAGACGATATTATGGAGTTGTAGATCGCTGGACACTCAGAGGCTGATAAGATCAGTGTTTCCTCCAGTTTTTCCTGCCCACTTCAATACTTTTATTCTATTGGTTGCACGAAAAAACACTCAATGGCGAGTGCAGGCTATAGAAAATAATGGGTTTCAGAGCAAAACACACAGCACGCGCCTCGTTTGGTCTGAAAAAGACTGTAGCCTGCATCACATTGCACTTATGTCCCTGTGTGATAGTCATGCTCGTCAATCAGACGTGTCCCGTGTTAAAGCCACGCTCACTTAATTGATCAAGGATGCTTGCTCTCTACTTGAGGTAATTTAGTTAGAGTGCAGACTAGTTCAGCACACATTTCAATGTACAATCGTGCTACAGTTTGAATGACGTGTTATTTGTCAAATAAATTGTGATTTGTTTTTTTTCTTAAAGACCATTCAGCCCTATTCTGGAACATTCTCTAATGAATTGTCAAAAGAGGCAAAAATGTTTCTGTCTGTTCAAAACCCTCAGTAAATCTGGCCTGATTAAATTTTTTATTTTTTTATGCTGACTTGCACAACAGAATTGAATTCACTTTGATTTATTTGTGGTGAGGCTCTGAGGTAATGACGCTAAGAATTAGGCAACATTTGCTTGTCAATATTACTTGGCAGCCATGTTGACATACCAGCATACTAACTCTCTTTGTTGCACTATTTTCCTGAAAGAGACAACTTCTTCTTAAAACAGGCGCGGAGAAGGGAAGCAGAGAAGGCGGCCAAGTCCCAGAGCCGGCTAGAGGAGGTGCAGGAGGAGCGGGGCCGTGAGAGGCTCTCCGAGGAGAACGGCGAGGACCGGCATCGGCGTAAAGAGAAGCGGCCCTCCAGAGGCAAGAGTCCCTCCAGGTCACGCTCACGAGACAGGTGAGCATTCAGCCGACACTGGTCTTAATCATCTGGCTTTTTTCCGCTTATACATGTCACATGTACCAATAATCTGTTGTGCCATTAGACGCCCTCACAGCAGAAGCCGCGAAAAGCGGCGTTCACGCTCACGCAGTCGGGACAAGAGATCGAAGAGTCGAGAACGAAAGAGAGCACGAGCAAGATCTCGTTCTGGCTCCAGACCGAAACATCGGCATCGCAGCAGGAGTCGCAGCAAGAGCAGGTGAGATGTTGGCCCAGAGCTTCATTTCAGCGTGTGAATTGGAAGGTCGATAATGGGGTAAATTGTATAGCAGTTGGCTCATAAAAGGCTGTATTAGTATTTCCTCGGCCTAGCGGGTAAGGAAACACGCCCCATAATCAGAAGGCTGCTTTTCCTGGCTGCCCACTGCTGCCGCAGGGGATGGGTAAAATGCAGAGGACACTTTTCACTGGGTGCTGTGCTGTGCGATATTTGACAACTAATCACTTTCTTATATATGCATGAAATGTGTTGACCGGGTTTCTGTTTATCTTTAGGGAACGGAAGAAGCGGACTGAGAAGATCCGCAGGAAGAGCCGCAGTCGGTCGGGAAGCCCCACTGGGTTCCGCGGGAGACACACAGCTATGGATGCTCAGGAGGCCCTGGCCAGAAGGTACAAACCTCCGGTGCTCCGGGTCCACGGTGGCCGTTGGCAGGCCCAGTGTAGCTCCAGGTTCTCATTCGTGCATGCGTGTATCTGCAGCCTGATCCGTGTTCTGTTCGGACTCAGGTTGGAGCGGGCAAAGAAGCTGCAGGAGCAGAAGGAGAAGGAGATGCTGGAGAAACAGCAGCTACAACAGCAGGAGATAGTTGCTGGTGAGATACAGACACTATAACGGCCCAACCCTTCGGAATGAGGCTAGGGGCAGCTTGAGAGAATTTTAATCACATTATACGAATAAAACACCACCCATTATCGTCTTGTTTGTTTTTTTGCAGCCGCGGCAACAGCTGCTCCATTGTTGTGTGACACCGTAACCGCGGCAGCGGCAGCTGCTGCCTCCAACCCGGTGTTGAATGTGGCCGCCCTCCTGGCCTCGGGTACTCAGGTGACCCCACAGATCGCCATGGCTGCCCAGATGGCAGCGCTGCAGGCTAAGACGCTGGCAGAGACTGGCATTGCGGTGCCCAGCTACTACAATCCTTCGGCCGTCAACCCCATGAAGTTTGCTGAACAGGAGAAGAAAAGGAAGCTGCTCTGGCAGGGGAAAAAAGAAGGGGTAAGGCGAAGAGAAAATCCATCTAGTTTTAGCAGCCGTTATGGAAGTAGTTAAGTTATATCTTGCCTTGCAGGATAAGTCTCAAACAGCGGAGTTATGGGAGAAGCTAAACTTTGGGAACAAGAATCAGAATGTCAAGTTCCGTAAACTCATGGGCATTAAGGTGAGCTTATGACATGTCACTCGGTCAAAATGGATTTTGGTGCTGTGCGTGTAATATTTTGTAAAAAAATAAATCAAATTTCTTCAGGGTGATGATGAAACCACAACAGCTGAGTCGATCAGCGAAGATGGCATGAAGACCCTGCAGCAGCAGGAGGAGATGTTCCGAAACCTGGACGTCCAGTACGAGATGGCCCGGTCACAGACGCACACCCAGAGAGGAATGGGCCTCGGCTTCTCCTCCTCCTTCTCGCGGGGGATGGACGCTGTTTGAACAGGGTGTCCGTCCCACATGCTGCTGCCTCAGTAACTTGCATGGATGTTTGGTTGCAGACCTGTAACTTATTTAAAGAACAATCCTCTCGTCTTGGAACATTCACGTGTAAATAGGAGTGGTAGCAAAGTCTCGCATCTAGAGTAGGAAGCTGCTCATCTTTCCAGAATGAACCAGGGGTATATCATTACACTGAAATGCTTTTTGGGAAAGATGATTGCTTGGTTATTTCCTGTTTTTGTACTAAACTTGTATATATTCCAGAAGGTTTAATGAGAGAATGGAACCTTTTAACTGGTGTAGGCCTCATTCGGTTGTTTGTATTTAGTAGGTATTCTGTAAGTAGATATGTGGCACATTTTCTGCAAGCATCAAGCAATTGATTGTTCAATTGAAAATGCTTTAAAAAGGTCAAATAATTAAAAAAAAAAAAAAAAAAAAAAACTCCGGTATTGACCATGGAGTGAATTGTTTTGTTGAAATTTGTATGGACTACATAATATGCTATATAATATCCAAACCCCATAAAATAAAAAAGGCCTTCATTTTTACCTTCACTTATCCCTATTTCCACTTCATCTTTGACCTTTGAAGGATTATTCTGCTGGGAAATTATTTTTGATTGACTTAGTATGTTATACCACTGTGATGACCCTGGTGATGTAAATGTCCTGTTCCAGAGATAAACTGCAGTGCATCACAACGACAATCACTTCACAACAGGGCTGTACGCAAAAACATCAATGATTATTGGAGGTGACTGCTGCTTTTAGGCATTAAACCACCTTCATCAAGTGAAAGTGATTGTCACTTGTGAGACACAGCACACGGTGCACACAGTGAATTTGTCCTCTGCATTTAACCCATCACCCTGAGTGAGCAGTGGGCAGCCATGACAGACGCCCGGGGAGCAGTGTGTGGGGACGGTGCTTTTGCTTGGAGGATCAGGATTTGAACAGTCAACCTTATGATTATGGGGCAGCTTCCTTAACTACTAGGCCACCACTGCCCACATTTGTTCATTTGCATCTAATAAGTTATTTTAAACTGTGGCTTTAGGTGCTGATAATTGTGTTCTGTGTAAAGGAAATCAAGTTTTATTGTACATTTCAGAATGGTAAACATAAAAATAAAAGTGCTTAATTGTTAAATAACAAAAAAATACTATGGCATAAAACAGACGTGTGACTAGTTTTATTAGACAACTGAACAAAAAAAAAAAATATTTTTTTTATTTACATATGAGACTGGAGTAGAGCACATGGGCCACACCCGTGATGAGGTTGTGGTTGGCGAACTCCAGGATGAGCAGGAGGATGGGATACTCGCTGTGCCGCTTCCATGGGGTCGCCTCCTCGGTCAGGCCCATCCAGTGCGTGAGCAGGGCTCTCATGGCCTCGGGGAACAGCTCGGCCGTCAGCTCCTCCGCCGGCGGGAGGTCGGTGATGCGCTCTATGTGTCGCACCTTGAAGTCCTCCACCTGCTGGCTGATGCAGCTGTTGGCAGCGTGAAACTGCCGGCCCAGCCACCCGGCCACCGCCTGGAGTAACGGGCTGGAGTAGATTGGCGAGGAGCCCGGACGGTGTGTCTGCAGCATGGAGGACACGACGCTCGTGAAGGCCGCCTCGTCCCACGGGCCGGCGGCACAAACCTCGGCCAGCCTCAGCAGGGCGAGGAGGCACTCCTGCTGCTGGCCACCAACACTCTGAATCTGGGACAGCTTATCGTCCAGACGTCTCAGTCTCTCCCGCACGGGGCTCTGCGGCATAGACGCTCCTGCGGTCCACGCCCCGTTCGGAGAACAGTAGTCGTGGTCCTCAGCGGGGACGTCGTCCAAAGGTTCTTCAGCACTCTCTGGTCCATGATGGGAGGGCTTTGGGGTCTTCTGTGCATCCTGTGATTCCCTCATTTCTACATTCAATGCATGCTGAAGCTGAGGCGAGTCCAGCCGGACACTGAGGTCATAGGTCATTTTCAGCAGGTTGTCCTTTATACGAGATTTCCACAGGTCCTGAGAAAAGTTAGAAAATACATAATAATGATCTAAATTCACCGCTGGGAGAGACGCATGCGTTCGTGGCACGAATGACAGGCTCTAGCACCTGAAAGGACTCCAAGACCGAAAGCTGCTCCTGCTTGCTGTAAAGTTCAAAGGCCACACGGAAGACACCCTGGATGCTGTAGAACCACAAACTGTTGCTGGAACAAGGAACCCGCAGCCCATTGAATCGGTGATCTGCAAGAAGGGATCGATTTGTTGCAGTCGACAGTAAGGCAGACACATTTCAGATGAGGAAAATTGACTTGCCTGAGGAAAACACCAGTTTAGCAGCTAGGCCTTTTTTGGCAAACTTGGCATGGTACCGAGGATGGTTCTCTGTTCGAACATCAGTGCCGGAAAAGAGGTCTGCACCTAAAAACAGGGGAATCAGGTGCTCCTGCCAAAAAAGCATAGAACCTTTGATATTTAACCATCTTGGCACCTGCAAAAAAATGTTAAATAAAATATTTGTTCAAAATCCCCATCTGTGTATTTTGGCCACTGGCTCTGCTGGTGAACCTGAATGCAAAGATGAAAAAGTGCGGGTTGTAGTAGCCTAGTGGGTAACACACTCGCCTATTAAATAAGACCCAGGTTCAAATCCCACTTACTACCATCGTGTCCCTGAGCAAGACACTTAACCCTGAGTGTCTCCAGGGGGGAATGTCCCTGTAACTACTGATTGTAAGTCGCCCTGGATAAGGGCGTGTGATAATTGTAAATGTCCTGGCAGTATAAAGTGATCAGATCAGCTACGATGAGTCTCATACAAGCGTCATGCGAGTTTTTTTTTTTTACCTCCGCAGAATGCCCCTCGGTCACTTGGAAGGACCTGTCGCCCGCGAGGTACAGGTAGCGAATCCTCCTTGCTCCTCCTCGCCAGTGCGGCAGGCTGATGGATGAAGCCTCCGACGCGGTCATGTTCACAGCGAGGAAAGGTCCACCCTCCCCGTGGCAGAATCACAAACCGTCCATTCGGAATATGTGAGATGTTACTGCACTGTATTATTGTCCAGGCCGAGCAACAGGCTGGAGAGATTTTAGTGTCAGACGCTGAAGCTCCGCACGCGGAAGTCAGCGTGGAAACAAGGGCTGTCACGTGATTTTACGAGTTGACGTCATCACCAATATTCGGTTGCACACCACCACCCCCTGATGGACGTTTAATGGAAAATGTCTTTCGTTCGGCTTCACATGTGTTGTTCTTTACAATATTCAGTTGATTCGAGATAAAGTTGTGACTTTAATTTGATTTTAATTATTAATCAAAACTGTTTTCTACGCTATTTGCACGTCTTCACCCTACCTGTTACACATATTTTATGTTAAAAAACATAAAACTGTAATATTTGGTTATGTTTGCAATATTTGCATATTGGTTCCACTTCAATACTTGCAATATTGAGGTCTATAGCAGTCGCAAAATCATTTAACTGCATATCATACCGTGTATGACTGTGTACGTGACAAATGCAATTTTAATTTAAAAATTTGAATTTGATTTGTGTGAGAATGCAAATGAGGTGGTTTAAGGGATAAAAGGGAATGTGTTCTGTTAATATTAGTATAAATATAATAAGCATTTAAGCAGGTGCATTAATACGCATTTAAGCAGGTGCAGAACATTTGGTGGCGGCGGATAATATAGATAACTGCACGAAAGTTAAAGACAGATCAAAACAAAGTCAAACTAACAATAAATGAAAAAGCATCACGTGGGCGTTTTCGTTTGTTTGGTGTGTGTGCATGCTAGCTCATGTTTATTGCAGAAACGGTAACCACGACGCCGCCGCAGCGTCGACCAATCAGAAGCCTTCGCGTATCTTCGTCTTGACCTCTGACCCCCCGAGCCAGTCGCGGACCAACATGGCGGACGTCGATTTCGGCGATTGCGAGCTGTTCGATCAGCTGGACGAGGACGGGCCCGTTGCGGTCCACGCCGGTTTCGCCTGCAGCGACGCCTCGGCCGAAGTGGCGCGGGAGCCGCGGGCGGAGCCGGACGCGGCGGTCGAGCGTCTGAGCGCGGAGAATATCCTTTTCAGCGTCCGGCCGGGAGCGTCGCCCGCTCGCCGCGGTCAAATCTGCCCGCGCCGGGACGCGCTGCCGTTAAAGCGACGAGACCGCGCTTATCTAACGTCCAGCGTGACGTCGCGCTAACTTTTGTTTTCGTCTCCGGTGCTAGAGAACACGCGTTACGGACTCTTGTCTGGCCCGCTAACGCGCGGAGGGTTGAGAGCGGCGTTATTAATCACGAAGCTTTGCGCGTGGGAAACCAGGGTTCGGTAGGAACATGGTTATCGAAGTTTAAGTGTCAGGATGCATTATTATTGTGCCTTTATAATGAGTTCACATGAGGAGCTGAGGAGGAAGCTGGGTGTCCTGACTCGACCGAGGTGGGTCTTTCTCCAACCAACCAGCTTTCTTAACCGGTGCGAACTGTGTGTTGTTGCATTAACCATGTTTGCTTGGCTGCAGGGGCTTAACTCTGGAGAACTCTAGAACGGACGGACCCTTGCTCCACCTTCTCTACGGCAACAACGATGTGTCCAAGTAAGTGAGCGACCGATAAAGCACCAACCGGTCATAAGCAAGACATTTCGACAGCGTGGCGGTTGTGCTTCTCTGCCAGGGCGTGCCGGCAGGAGATTGAAGACAGCATCTTCAACATTGTCTCCAAGTACCAGAGACAAAATGACAAAGAGGGCGGCACCTGCTACCTGCCTCCTCAGGTAGAGCAGTTCCGTCCTGAGAACATGCCTCTGATCCACACTGCCTCATGCTGACAGTGTCGTGTTGCTCACACAGGCCTCCAGCTTTGCCATGGAGATCAATCAAGAAGACAAGGCTACTAAAAAGACTGGTGAATCATTCAGCGTGAGTTGAAATAAATCCTTTCTTCATCCGGCTGCGGTAGTGGCATTCGAATATGAGAGTGATGCTGTTTTTGCAGGTGGTTGGAAGCGTGCTCTATTTTAACATCTTCTGCTTGGACAAACTCGGCCAGCCTCTGCTGAATGATACCCCCCAGCTGACAGACGGGTGGGAGGTGCCCAAGTATCCTCATGCCTGTCGGTCCAAAGCCCGAATGTTATTCTGTCTCGTGCCATGCGTTGCAGAGTGATTACTCAACCACTAAACAACTCTGAAAGGGATTCCTGAATTGTTATTTTGCAAAGATATTCCCAGGTCTTCAGCAGTATTATTGCAAAAGAGGGACAGGAAGTTCAGATCAAAGAGAAAAGGTGAAGTATTTGTTCAGAGCTGGGCTCCACTCATTAGTCCTTGAGCAGGTGTATGTGTGTGTGTGATGATGAAAACTGTGTTCCCCTCAGACCACGGCCCTGCTGTTTTAACTGTGACTCTCTCGATCATCAGCTGAAAGACTGTCCTGAGGTATGATCCATATTCTTATAGCCATGCAGCCTGTCATTGTCAGGCTCATTGTCAGGCCCAGGTTATAAGCTCACTGTGTGAAAAATTAACATTTATTGGCATAGGAATCCTCACAGTCACCTCTTTATCTTACCAATATTCGTGGTTGGAAAGGAAGTTTTTAGTAAATGTAGACTTTGATTCATGAAGTAGTGAACATGAAACTAGCCCTTTTTGAGAATGTAGGGCGATTCTCTGGAAAATGAAAGCAAAATGCTAAAAAAAAAAAGTATTTACACTTATACTTGTCCTAATGTTTAAAATGGGTACTCATAATGTGGAACATCATTTAATTTGAAAACATTTGAAATACTGTTACCTCCCACGATGTACAATTTTTACGAACATCAATAAAATTCAACACCAATTTATCATAGCAAAAGAGGGTTCATATATGTTCAAATATATGTTATATTGAATAGAGAATCAGGCTTAATTTAAAATTTCCTACAATAGAACACAGTTTAACTCTTGGGTATCATATGTTAAAATTAACAGCACTCGTTTAGCTTTTAGAATAGTGATATTGTTGTCCCGTGTATCGCACCATCTTGGTCATTTTAGTTGCATATGTTGCATAACGTTATTTTACTGAAGTGTTGTAATGGGTGTCAGTTTTGACACCCATTATACATTGAAATATTTGGTGCAATTATTTTGTCTGACAGTTGGTCTGACAAGTGAGACTAGTTTTCGGTCCCGTGCATCACATGGCAACTTTTCAAACTGCTTGTATGGCTTTTGTCTTTATATTTGAAGTACCCAGTAATAAAGCATGACAAGTACTACATACATGTCACACTTGTTCATAGTTCTGACCTAGTTATGGGGATAAAGTAACTTGTCATCAAAATGTTCTGTGCATCACATAGAGAATCATCCTGTAGCACTTTAAGCACTATTAAGTGTTTGTGTGATAAGAGAATTCAAACGAGGGTGTGTTGTGCCACAGCCAAAGAACATGGCCCGTATCAACGAGCGGCGTAAGGAGTTCTCGCAGGCTGGCCCACCGAGCGGCCAGCGCTACCACTTTGAGGAGGTGGAGGAACGCTTTGCCAAATACAAGCCAGGGATACTGAGGCAAGAGCTGTGCAGCCACAACTGTATCTACACAGTTCACAGGGACGGGAGTTGTTGCTGTTCCTCTTTTAATGGTTTCCTCTTTTAGCGAGGAGCTCATGGGCGCGATGGACGTGGCACCCAACACTCTTCCTCCTTTCATCTACCGAATGAGGGAACTTGGATATCCACCAGGATGGCTAAAGGAGGCTGAGGAGGAAAACTCTGGTTTGACGCTTTATGATGGGAAAGGTAAGTTTGCATAAAAACACTTTGACTCTGACTGGGCCCTGACTGGGCCCTCCAGTAGCCAGAACCGGGAGAGCTGGATAGTGGTACTGGGCACCTGCATCCACTAACAACGGTTATCGAACTGCGACATGCAGTTAGGGTCATAAACCTATCAGTGAAGACATTTTTTGGTTGTTTAAAAGTAACAAAAGAGCAGCCATGAAATAAGCTTAGCTAATATAGTGCCCACTAAAAAGTCGCCCTTAAATGATTCAAAGCTAGGAAGCTTCCATAATATTTCTGAGAACATTAAATCTTCTATGCAGATGAGACAGGGTCTGCAGGTTAGGATGATTACGAAGTACTATCTGTTCTGTCCTTCATGTTGCTGTCCTTTCTGCACTGATAAAGCACTCAGTGAAGGAGACTCGATCGAGGATGGGAATGGCCACTACCCCAAAATGACCTACGACCTGTCCAAGCTCATCGATTTCCCAGGCTTCAATGCGACGCCGCCGCAGCATGTGAAAGACGTACGTGTGGTCTTCAGGACACACTGTTGTGGTGAAAATGAAGTATTGGAAACTATATGAACTTTGTCTGTCCCCTGTTTGTAGAATTTCCATACGTACGGCTCCATCCCCATGCAGTACCAGCAGATGAAACACAATTTTGCAGCGTACCTGTCCAGCAAATATCCCTCGGTAAACTTCTAATAATACAGTAAAAAAGAAGGGGCTGTAGCTTTTATTCTGTGCATTTTGTCTGTTCTGTGATGATGAAGACTTGGGTGTTTCGTTTCACCGCAGCCCGGGTCCAAAAGGCACCATGAGGCCGAGTCGACACCACGGCATGCTAAAAAATCCCGGTGTACCACCCCCCGGAGTTCAGATATGGAAGTGGATTCAGGTAGAGAACCTGCTGAATTCATTATTTAATCTGAATGTAATAAAACATCTGAAGTGTAGTTGTAGTTTGTGGAACGGTGTGTATAAAAGTGTGTGTGTTAAATCTGTGTATGTAGAAATCGACTCACCTCGCCGGCCATGGAACTCGGAGAGTTTCCATTTCCAGCCGCCACTTCCTCCTGGTTCACCTGGGTCCTTCAGCTCTCCACCACCCCTGCCCCCAGGAACACCACCAGTCACACCCACACCCCCTCCCCTTCCCAAAGGCACCCCACCAGTTGCCGGCTCCCCAGCTCAGACAGAGGAGGAATCTGAGGACGGCCTGACCCTGGAGGAGCTGGAGGAGCAGCAGCGTCTGATCTGGGCGGCTCTGGAGACCGCCGACACTGCAACAACCAGCGACTCCGAAGCAGGAGCCACAGCTACACCAGTGCTGAGCTCCCCCGGCGCCTCGACTCCAGCCCGGTTGGATGCTGAAGTGGAGATTGAGCCTGAGGTGGTCTGCAATCAGATTGGAAAGACTCCATCTGCTGGCTACACCCACAGCGACGTTTCAGAGACCCAGGATGTCCGGAGTAGCCCTGAATCACCTGACGCTGCACCGGTTCCCAGCGTTGAGGAGACTGTGAGCGATGAGTCGAAAGCAACCAGTGAGCATTCACATACCATGGTGGTGGAGCCACATAACCCTGAGAACAGAAGTGACGAGCCTGATGTTCCTAAAATCACTGCGGTCCCTCACCGGAGCAAGTTTGCAGCGGGAATTATCCCGTTCGAGGACACGCCAGAGTTCACAGAAGTGGCCGAGGCCACTGGGACCTATCTAAAGATCCGAGACTTGCTTAAAGGGTCTCCCAGGAACCAGGCTAAACAAAGCCAAGAGAAATGAATTCAAAGATGTCTAGTTATGAATGTTTCTTATCTTTTCTGCTTTTCGTATAGTTTTTGGTTCAGGTTACTGTGTGCTGCAAATGTTTGTCCTTTTCATTAGTTTAATTATGATCAATTTGACATGATACCTGCCTTTTTTTTTTTTTTTTTTCTTTTTTGTAGAAATTTTGAGATTTTTGCATCAGCGGCAAAACCTCAATTTTTTTATAGCTAATTTGGTTAAGGGGTGTTGATGTGATTATTTTTCTATTTCAATTTACCATAAATTAGTTTACACACAGTTGCATTTGGTGTAATTGTAACTATTCTGCCTTGTTGGGTTTTTCTTGTAACAGCAAAATAATTTTTAACATTCTTTTATTGCTCCTATGCTCACATGTTTGTGTGGTGATGATAATCACTCATTTCTCCTCCATCAGCTATAAGAAGGCATTTCCTTCTCCTAAGGACACCAAGGTGAAAGATCAAACATTATGTATGCCTCATTAAAATGGACTGTATCCTTCCTTTACTGCTGAACTGGGTTTTGAGCAGAGTGGACCCTTTTTTTTTCAGTTCCCAGATAAGAAATATTATTCTGAAATGTATAAAGTCAAGTGAAAAATCCAAAACCCTTCTAGGGCATTTGTCCACCATCATTAAAGTAGGAGATCTTTTTGTAACCTCTTTCAATGTTTCACTATGGGAATTGCTTTGGGCGTGACCAACTACGACAGCTCCAATGTCACATCGTCAAGCTGTGGAGGAGAATCACATAGTCTGGCTAACGCATTACAGCAAGTCAACTCTTCAGGATTGGTCAGGGAAATAACCATATAAATACCTGATTCAGCTGGAGTTTTTCATATTTGATTAATAAGACCCTTTATTGGTGTTGCAACCCAAACCAAAAGTACAAGTACTACTTAAAACGTGGCCATTGACTATACATATACATAACACAGATCCAACGATACGTATACACAAAGGATTATTCACATTTGGATAGAGGAGGCGGGGGGGGAGACAAACCCCAGATTGTACACAAATGGGGAGAACATTGAGGGAACCTTAAAAAAAACAAACAAACCAAAAAAAAAACACTTAGACTGTACACAGCATATAAAGTTGAAGTCAGAGGGGAGTGGTAAAAGAGCAGTGGGTGTTTTTGCCAGGGGGTACGAAGTGGGTGCTTATCGGTGTGTGTGTATATGTGTGTGGATAATTACCATGGAATGGTAATTAAGTTTCCTTTGGTAGTGAGGGAAGAGAGTCAATGAGAGTTCCAAGCTCCTGTTGCCCTGATGGGAGAGGCCAAATGCAGATAAAGGATGTTTGGGTTTTTTTCGTCTGAAGAGCTGAAGCTTTTGTAGCTGTTCTCCTCCAACACGTACTCAGTACTGATGCCCTTAGACATCATATTAGAGGTGGGACTTCCGGATCATCCATCCAGTCCTAAGAGATGGGTGGTGCATCAGCTGAGCAGGGGCGTGGTCCAGGTGCAGAACTGTGTTGTGTTGACATTTACATTTATGGCATTTATCAGATGCCCTTATCCAGAGCGACTTACAACCAGTAGTTACAGGGACAGTCCCCCTGGAGCAACTTAGGGTTAAGTGTCTTGCTCAGGGACACAATGGTAGTAAGCGGGATTTGAACCTGGGTCTTCTGGTTCATAGGCGAGTGTGTTACCCACTAGGCTACTACCAGGCCCCAGGTGTTGAGACGATGTTGTACAAATCCGTCAGGCTCCTCTTACGGGGGTCAACTTTCAAATATTCCTGCATATTACTGAAAAAGAGAGAGTGGGTTACATATCTGGTGAACTTTGTTGTTCATTAAGCATCATCACTAGTCAATGCATGACATACCCTTGGAGGAACATTGAAAGTGCTGCTGACCCAACAGTAAATAAAATGGAAATAAAAACTAGATCAAATTACTTTTGATTTCTCAAGATTGTTTGCTCAATTAAATGAGAGAAGCACCTTTCCATCTCCATTTGAAAATAATGTAAATGTGCATGCAGAAAGAAGCAGCATCTGAACTGGCTCTAAAACTCTTTCACTGTCGTTTCCATCTTTATTGTCTGTGGCAGTTGATCAAAGCAATTAACACATTTTTAATATTAACAGGCCTAGGAAATTTTCTATGATTGATTTTGATGTGGGTGTAAGGCCTCTGAGCCCTGCATCATTTATTAACAAAAGTTATTTATGAAAGCTAACCTATGAATGACACAATTTGGGAGAATTCATCAAACATCCCTGTTGGGAAGCTGCTTATATTTAGCTCTCACAAAGCCAATGTGTTTAGGATGCATACATTTGCTCTGAAGGCATATGCTAAAAAAGGCTAAATGTAAATGTAAGAGTCTTCAAGGCTCAATTAGGAACAGAGTTGGGCAGGGGGGACAAATGTGTTTAATCTGTTGCTTAAGGTGTTTGGGGTATAATATAATGCAGGGCTGTGAAAAATCAGGGGGATGTCCAAGGAGAATTTTCAAATGCATACAGGGCCCTTCAAGCTGTCATGGTCATTAAAGCAGCCATTTTCATTTTCACGCCATAATGAATATTTTATATATAGCTGTGTGCTGTTTAGTGGTGCTGTGTGCTGTGTGCTGTTTATATATAGCTGTGTGCTGTTTAGTGGTGCATGATTCAGATAATGTCACGATTCTTGGGCTTGTGATTCGATTCAAAACTTTTCTCGATTCAAAACGCTCAATATTTTTTATTTCCATCAGTCTGATAGTCTGATACGAAATACAGCCCTGAGATAATAGTTGAAGTCATATTACAAAAATATAAACTGTTGCAAATATAAACTGCAAACCTTCAACTTAAATTAAACAACTTGAATTGATACTTTAGATAAAAAGTAGATTCAATAAAACCAAATAAGAGGTGCTATATTTAGTTGTAAATTTCCATTATCAGAATGACTAAAAATGCTGCTACATTTGGCTGTAAAGTGCTGTAACAAGTGTAACCTCAGAAATATTAATTAATTGTGAACATTTTATCTATCAATCATGTTGAACGCTCTATTCCATCGTGTAGCCATGTCCGTTCTCAACTTGTGCGATGCCAGCCTTGATTTGCGGTGACGCTGCAATGAAAAAAATCCGGTAATTCTCAGAATTTTCCCTAGCAGACGTGACACGTTGTAAGTCGCTCTGGATAAGGGCGTCTGCCAAATGCCGTAAATGTAAATGTAATGTAAATGAAACAGACGGCAGCTTCAGAGCTCTCTGTGCCGCGAGGTTGATAGTAAGTGCAAAACATTTAACGTGTTGAAAGTTTCCCAGCTGTGCAGCAGCTAGCATGTTAGCAGCGTTATTGGTAACAATTGCCAGGTCAGCGGTTGTAAGCTGCCGTTCCCGTGCGACAGACTGAATGTTCTCGTTTATATGTGCGGCTGTGTGGCTTTAATTTATTGCTATAGTTTGTAAAACTTGCGACTGAAGGTCCCAGCTGTCTGTAATATAGTGAGTGGTAAAGGTTACACTCACTATGCGATGTCTATGCATCGCATGTTAAGGCTACTCTTGTTGCTTTTGTAACCACTGTGAAGAATGTAACTACCCTTATAGCAGATATATACAAGCTCAGGTGATTCACCCAAGGGGGGGACCAGTGTCTAGGTTTGTGGAGGTAAATGCTGTGCTATGTGATAGCCAGGGAAAAAGATGCTCAGACCAGGGGAGACAGTTGAACTTACTAAGTATATTTAAATGGAAATAAGAAAATAAATGTACAATCTAACAGCCGGCATTCACTATAACAAAACAACAAAAACTTCTCTTATAAAACCATAACATAATAATTAACACGTAACAATTTGCAATAATTATAAAGTCTCTCTCTTTTTCCTTCTTCCCAAATTGAGTTGTTTTCTTCTTAGTCAGTGCGTTATAGTCTAGTAGGTCTTTCGTCAGTAGGTCTTAGTCATGGATGTCAGATCAAGTCCTACCACACCGGTGACCTGTGTGATGGAGAAGGAATGGAGAAGTTCCCTCTCAGATAGGTGAAGAACATCCGCTTTCCAGGTGGCTCGCCATCCCCCTCGTCAGGGAGAAATCCAGCTTTCAATTTCTTCCAAGGAAGGCTCAATAGAACAAAAAACCTAGCCAAGACGATCTGTACAGAGACATTCACAGGTTCTAGGAAATTTCAGGTGCTTTGAGTGATTTAAACCACTGGTTTTGGTGGTTAAAACCACTTTTTGTCCACAATCACCGAACTTTTGTCTCTCGCTCTCTCTCTCGTTCGTGTGCGCTCCTCGTGGTGCTGCGTTGTACTAACTTGCTAACACAAATCAGGGCGGGACTTTCCCTCTCCTGCAATAGCGATACAGTACGGAGTGGCCCGACCAATAGCAAATAAACAAAACTTGACAGGCACCCAAATAACTTTAATTATTCATAGTCTGGTTTACCACGAGTGATAAGAACAAAAAAAATTACTTTTCATTAATTACACTATCCCTAGATGAAATGAGGGACTCTTTCTACTGGGTTACACCCTCCCCTCTTAAATATCATGCACGTCCCATTGCATGTTACCATATACTAGTGGTGGGTGTGGTGTCACTAAAGCTCTATCAATGCTCAGAGTGTCAACAAAGGCTGTGCTTAGACCTTGGAACAACGACTTCACTACGGTGACCAAGGGGTTTCCAAGATCTGGATAGTCAAGTCTCCGTGGTGGCTGTCTGTTTCTCTCTGATCTCCTTAGAGGTTGAGATGTGACAGGTTCCCCATTCTGTAGAAGGTTAAATTCCTCGCTGATCTGGGTTCCTTTTCCCAGCTCAGGCATGTCAGCAAACTGACCTTCACTTTCCAGTAAAGTGTTTGAGTTTCCATCCAGTATGTCATAGGTTTGTGGTGAATCCCTATCCACAATCTCAGCTGAATTAGCATGTATTAGCATTCATCCTCTAAAGATAAGTGGCTATCCACTGATTCAAGTAAGTGAGATCCTTGTACCTCCTGAAGAACTGGTTTCCCTATCTGGGGATTAGAATCAGACGGAGGGCGAGTATTTGGGTTATTCTCTTTTGCAGGTAGAGGATACTCCAAAATAGTAGTGAATCTAGTGGTTCCCTGTGGCTGGTGTTCCCCAATCCAAGAAACTATCTCCTCCTCAACTTCACTTGAATCATCAGCATCTGGGGTCTCAAGGGATGCTGTTTGGCGTGTTCGCAGCCGACAGGCAGGTTCTGGTGTAGGTGGCTTCTCCTCAGTTTGTGCAGGAAGGAAACTACAAGGAAGCAAAAGATCCCTATGCAGCGTACGAATAGGGCCATCTTTGCCCTCAGGTCTTACGGTGTAAACTGGCAGATTTCCAGCACGTTTTATCACGACATTGATATCAGTATCCCATTTATCTGCAAGTTTGTGTTTGCCACGTAGCCATACATTCCTTACCAAGACTCTGTCTCCAGGTTCAAGATCGGAGACTACCACCTTTTTGTCAAATCGGGTCTTATTTTTCTCTGCAATTTTTAGTGCATTTCTGGAAGCTAATTTGTAACTTTCTTCCAAACGGGATTTTAAATTATGCACATACTGTGAATGAGATTTGTTCTGGTTTCTTTTCAGTGGTAGTCCAAAAGCTAGATCTACAGGCAATCTGGGCCTGCGTCCGAACATGAGCTCATAAGGAGTGAATCCTGTCAAGTCATTGCGAGTGCAATTATATGCATGTACTAGGGGTTTAACGTAGTCTCTCCAATGTGACTTTTGCTTGTTTTCCAAGGTGCCTAACATGCTCAACAATGTTCGGTTGAAACGCTCAACAGGATTCCCTCGGGGGTGGTATGGAGTAGTTCTCACTTTTTAGATTCCTGAAACCTCACACAACTCCTTGATCAGTCTGGATTCAAAGTCAGGACCTTGGTCACTATGGAGCCGCTCTGGTATGCCATAATGAACCAGGAAGTTGTCCCACAAGCACTTAGCAACAGTTTTGGCTTTTTGATTGGGTGTGGGAATGGCAACAGCATATTTGGTGAAATGGTCCGTCATTACAAGAATATCTTTGGTATTGCTGCTATCAGGTCCAAGACTCAAGAAATCCATGCATACTAGTTCTAATGGTCTTGAAGTCTTAATGTTTACAAGGGCGGCTGCCCTTTCAGGAACAGTCTTTCTACGCGTGCAGCGATCACAGGTCCTCACCTTTCGTTCTACGTCGGCAGACATTCTCGGCCAATAGAACCTATTTCTAACAAGATCTAGAGTTCTATCGATGCTCATGTGCCCCATGTCATTATGTAAACTGTGCAGCACGGACATTCTAAGTTCTTCAGGGAGAACCAACTGGTAATTGATTTGATCACCATCTTGTCTTTTCCGGTATAGCACCTCATCATGTAACTCCAATTTATTAAACTCCCTTAACAGAAGTGGAAGATCCGGGAGTTCCTTTCGAGCAGTAGGGGGAGGTGTCTCTCCAAACTCCACTTGACCTATCACTTCCTTAATGGTTGGATCAGCTCTTTGTTTGTCCTTAAGCTCAGCAGGGGATAAAGGATCGATGGTTGGTAAGCCATGGTAGTTCTCCGAATCATAACTCTCAGGAATGGCATCTGCAGAGATTGCAAGAGACTCCACAATCACAGGAACTAGAGTCTGTGACTTTAACTAAATAGCTCTGGCAGACTGCCTGAATTATATCCTGGTTAATCACTTCTGAGGGTTCCATGTTAGTTAGGTGACATTGAGTAAAACGACCTATGCGCTCTTACTCCTTTTTTGATTGAGCGTCATTTAGTAGTTCCCCATGAGGTCGTCGAGAAAGACCATCAGCATCTTGATTTTGTTTGCCTGCTCTATACTGGAGTGTAAAAGAATAGTTAGACAAAGCTGCAAGCCATCTGTAGCCAGTGGCATCTAACTTGGCAGATGTAAGTATGTAGGTTAAAGGATTACTGTCAGTTACGACTGTGAACTGACAACCATACAAATAGTCGTGAAACTTCTCAGTCACAGACCATTTTAATGCAAGAAACTCCAGTTTGTGGGCTGGATATCGTGACTCACTTCGTGACAAACCTCGACTAGCAAAGCCGATTGCTCGAAGTTGCCCCTCCTGCTGCTGGTATAAGGCTGCTCCCAGGCCAGTCGTACTGGCATCAGTATGCAAGATATACGGCTGCTTTGGATCTGCAAACCCAAGAACAGGTGCTGAAGTAAGTTTGTCGATGATAGTCTCAAAGGCTCTCTGACAGTCATGTGTCCATCTTTCTTCGAAAGGTTTCCGGGGATCAAAATATTGGTCAGATTTCACTTTAACCCTTGACTCTTTGCGAAATGGTGGATATCCCCGAGTCAGTTCATTCAGAGGTCGCACTATAGCTGAATAGCCCTTGATAAAACGTCGATAATAACCTGAGAAGCCTAAGAAGGACTTCAGTTCTTTTAGATTCTTGGGTCTTGGCCAGGTTTTTAAAGCTTCTATCTTTTCCAAATCAGTCTCTACTCCATTTTCAGATACCACATGTCTAAGGTAACAAACAGTTGTCTGGAAAAATGTACATTTGTCAAGAGACAACTTGAGACCATAGTCTTTCGGTCGCGTGAGTACTCGCATCAATCGGTCTTCATGTTCTTCTAGCGTCTTAGAAAAAATTATAAGATCATCTAAGAAGACTAAGACTTCCTTCAAGTGCATATCTCCTACACACTTTTCCATAAGTCTCTGAAAAGTACTAGGTGCATTTGTAATACCCTGCGGCATACGATTAAACTCCCAGAACCCAAGCTTTGTCTGGTTCAGCAACCTCAATCTGGTAATAACCAGATTTGAGATCAAGCACAGTGAACCACTTGGATCCAGTCAGGGCTGAAAATGTCTCTTCAAGATTTGGTAATGCATATGCATCCTTAATTGTTTGGAGATTAAGTTTCCTATAATCAATGCATAAGCGTACCTCATTGTTTCGCTTCCTAACCACCACGATTGGTGAGGAAAAGGGAGACTGAGACTCTCTTATCACACCTGCAGCCAGCAGCTCTTGGAGGTGTCTCCTTACTGCCTCCAGGTCTTTGGGGTGTATTGGCCTGGCTCGATGTTTAAAGGGAGTCTCATCCTGTAGCTTGATGTTATGCTTTACCTTATCAGTACAACCAAAATCAAGGTCGTGGTGTGCGAAGACTTCACACAGGCCATTTAGCTTTTTAGTGATTCGCTCCTTCCATTCCACTGATAGGGGGGAATCCCCAAAGTTAAAGTCCAACTCCAATGCCTGAGATTTGGCTGAATCAACTGCTTTGACTACACTGTGCTGTGACAAAACACAGCGGAAGGCTGCAAGGTCTGCAATAACACAGGTAGGTGGAATGGTAATGTCCTGTTCAGTTTCATTGGTGATGACAACTGGAACTTTGTACGGTGCACAAGTAGGAAGTGTAATCAGACAACTATTGACACAAAGGCCCCCAGGCAACGAGGACTGACTCGGGTGCTCAATAATGACGCATTTGTCGGGTGAAGGGTGATGAGCCTTGGCTGTTCCTTCCAGAACAACAGTGCGACAGCTGTGTTCTTGCCCAGTATGGTGACCAACCCAACCTTGCTATCGTTATTCTGTTTGTGTCTCATTTGGAGTGTATACAGCACGGCTCTCAACCCGTAAGGACCAGGTAGGTTGTTTGGGCCCTTGAATGTTAAATATCGCTCATAGAGTGCATCCAAGGTGTTGGTTTCAATCAACACAGGTGTTTGGCTATCAGGATGGACATCTGGAACCACAAGTGCAAGGGTTGGAACTTCAATTTCAACTTCCAGAAAGTCTTTAGGAAATGTCACCGATGTTGCTATGTAACCAAGATAAGGGACAGACTGTCCAGCGGCACCTTCTACTTCTAAAATATCATGAAGTGGTCTAATGTCTTGTTCAGGAAAATGTTGTTTGTAAAATGACTCTGAGACAGTAGTTACTTGCGAACCAGTATCTAAGATGCAACTACAATCCAAACCAGCCATTCTAACTAAAGCCGTGCATCTGGATCCTACTAATCCTTCAGGCAATTTGTAGGTTGCTTTCCTGTTTAAGAACCTGTTATGGTCAACACACTGCTGGTGCGTAGTTGTAGCGGGACATGATTGACCTGCTACAGTCCCCGTTCGCCCCATAACCGAGACTGTTTCTAGTTTAAAGATTCAGATGTGGGTTTTGCAACTCTCATCTCCTTAGCTTCTCTTTAAACAGTTTCCTTTTCTCGATGACCAGAGTTGGGTTTTCATCGTTTCCACAGTCAGGTTTAATGTGGCCATCCTCCCCACAATGGAAACAGTAACCTGGTCTGGGTTTACAGCTCGGGTTACGGGCTATTTGGTCTACAGACCCCCTTTCATGTTTCTCCGTTTTTTGGGTTCCTTTGGGTTTGCTACTGGGCGTTACGTTGACATTGGGGGCTCGATTTCTAGGTTGCTTAGCAGTTATTTTTGCTAATTGGCTTTGAATGGCTGCTACCTGTTTAGTAAGTTCTTCTGTAACTGTACTTAAGGTAGCATATGCATCTTTTTCTTCGGCATGGCTATGAACAGAGTGTACATGGGCTGTAACTTTCTGTTTTGTGCCACAATGTTGTCTCATGCGCAGGGCTTTTGCTGCATGCTGATCCTCCTCTGTGCGCAACAGCAACAACTGGGGAAAAGAAGGTGGGCTTGCCCTCTTCTGCTTTAACTGGAGGTCAGTCAGAAGAGAATTGTCCCAACATCCCCTACAGAATTGCGTAAGAAGATGCTTGTCAATATCATCACTTGTGGCGCCACCTCTTTTCACTGCTAGATTCAAAACCAACTGAAGGCGCTGCAAATATGCAGAAGGTTTTTCACCGACATCCTGGAATGTGTCAAGAAACTTGGCATACAGCTCGTTGCCATCTTGGACAATTCCATAGGCTAATCTAACAAATGAAGGTAATCAACAGGTAAGCTATTAGGACTCAGGTGTCTTACCACATTGGCTGCTGGAGGCAGGACACTTTCTAGAATTCTCCTAGATCGTTGAAGGTCTGACATGGAAGGATCATTCATGAGTAGCTCAACGCTGGAACGCCAGGCATCATAGTCAGGTTCATGTGAAGGCCGAGGTACTTTGCCTGAGAAAGCACGAAGCCTTAACAAAGATTGTGAATGCAATGCTCTGTCGTCGCTTTTCACAATGTGTTCTACCACCAATCGTTGCACTTCTGGTGGGCTTAGCTCCTGTGCTGTGATAGTAGGAATACTTTGAGCTCCACTCCTTTGTGCTATGCGAGGTGGCTCATCAACTTCTGATGAGGTTCCTTTAACTGGGGAGGACACAGCAGATGGCTGAGGTTCATCCACAGGTACATCCCGCAAGTCATCTTTTATCACTTCTCCATCTTGTGAATCAGTTTCGAGATCTGAGACTGACTGACCGATATGTGACATCATGTCTTTAAGAATGTCTGTATAATCCCTCCCACTGAGTTTGGCCAGATGCCTAAGATCGTTGAGGTATGACTCAGTGGTGCTACTCCCCACTGTGCGTGTGTAAACACTAGCAAGAGTCTGAATGCGATAGGTGATACCTGTATCATAAACTGTATGGACACAAGGCAATATCGATTCCAATTTTTCTAGGGCAGCTCCTGAGTTATATTCCACAATTAAGCTATGAGTAAGTTCTGAGGTAAGATTATCGGCTGTTAGGATTCTATTGATGGAACCATATTGCTTCAAGAAATCTGCAATCCCCTCATCTTTTTCATCTCCAGGAATTCCACTGACTATCACAGCATTTGGAATTTTTACAGAGTGCTTCTGAATTATATCCATTTTGATGTGAGATAAAAGTCGTTCTTAAAAGATGCTAATTTACCTCAGTCATTTACCTCCTGGCTGGCTCGCCATAAATTACTGTGTAACCACTGTGAAGAATGTAACTACCCTTATAGCAGATATATACAAGCTCAGGTGATTCACCCAAGGGGGGGACCAGTGTCTAGGTTTGTGGAGGTAAATGCTGTGCTATGTGATAGCCAGGGAAAAAGATGCTCAGACCAGGGGAGACAGTTGAACTTACTAAGTATATTTAAATGGAAATAAGAAAATAAATGTACAATCTAACAGCCGGCATTCACTATAACAAAACAACAAAAACTTCTCTTATAAAACAATAACATAATAATTAACACGTAACAATTTGCAATAATTATAAAGTCTCTCTCTTTTTCCTTCTTCCCAAATTGAGTTGTTTTCTTCTTAGTCAGTGCGTTATAGTCTAGTAGGTCTTTCGTCAGTAGGTCTTAGTCATGGATGTCAGATCAAGTCCTACCACACCGGTGACCTGTGTGATGGAGAAGGAATGGAGAAGTTCCCTCTCAGATAGGTGAAGAACATCCGCTTTCCAGGTGGCTCGCCATCCCCCTCGTCAGGGAGAAATCCAGCTTTCAATTTCTTCCAAGGAAGGCTCAATAGAACAAAAAACCTAGCCAAGACGATCTGTACAGAGACATTCACAGGTTCTAGGAAATTTCAGGTGCTTTGAGTGATTCAAACCACTGGTTTTGGTGGTTAAAACCACTTTTTGTCCACAATCACCGAACTTTTGTCTCTCGCTCTATCTCTCGTTCGTGTGCACTCCTCGTGGTGCTGCGTTGTACTAACTTGCTAACACAAATCAGGGCGGGACTTTCCCTCTCCTGCAATAGCGATACAGTACGGAGTGGCCCGACCAATAGCAAATAAACAAAACTTGACAAGCACCCAAATAACTTTAATTATTCATAGTCTGGTTTACCACGAGTGATAAGAACAAAAAAAATTACTTTTCATTAATTACACTATCCCTAGATGAAATGAGGGACTCTTTCTACTGGGTTACACTTTCTTCTACGTTTCCGCTTGTTTTTTGTTTGTCTCTTCGTATAACTGAGGTATCTCTTTTTCAGCAAAAAGCCGACGGCTTGGTATAGCGTATCTAGGTTCAACTGTTTTCAGCATATACCGAAAGCCTTCATTTTCAACAACGCTGTAGGGATGCAGATTTTTGGAAATAAAACAGGCTATGGACCGAGTTATTTTCTTTGCCCGTTCAGAGTTGGTTGGAAGTTTGCAACATTGATGCAGAGTGCGTTGGTCTCCTGGAATGTTTCTTACTTTTGGCTGAACTTCGTTTGCATCCTCTGTATGATGACAGACCATGTGAATCCTGAGGTTTGTAGTGTTTCCAAAATATTTGACTTTAACTTTACAAAGCTTGCATATGACATGAGTTTTATCAATCTCTTTCTTGCCATCAATGCTGTAGAATCCAAAATGTGCTCAAACGTCTGTGTTAAATCAGGACGGTGCAGGTTGAATTTTTGTTTCCATTGCGTTTTCCATGGCGCGTCCATCCATTGCTCACGTGTGCACACACCCACTTTCTTCTTATTAACACCAAGGATTACTATCTGAGCAGAGACCAGCATAGCGCCATCTATAGGATTGACAAACTCCTATCCGTAAAAACAATTAAACTCATGCAGTTACAAAATGGGAGTAATGAATCAATTTTGTATCGGTAGAGATAAAATCGCGGTTCTTTTGTGAATCTATTTTTTTACACAAAAAAAGATCTGTCCTAGATCTTTTCAACGGAGCAATTTTGCAGCGGGAATTATCCCGTTCGAGGACACGCCAGAGTTCACAGAAGTGGCCGAAGCCACTGGGACCTACTGTGTGCTGCAGGTGTTTGTCCCTTTCATTAGTTTAAGTATGATCCATTTTTTTTTGAGATATGTTGAGATTTTTGTATTAGCGGCAAAACTTAAATTTTTTTATAGCTAATTTGGTTAAGGGGTGTTGATGTGATATTTTTCTATTTCACCTTGACTTGAATTAATTTACAAACAGTTGCATTTGGAGTAATTGTAACTATTCTGCCTTGTTGGGTTTTTCTTGTAACAGCAAAATAATTTTTAACATGCTTTTATTGCTCCTATGCTCACATGTTTGTGTGCTGATGATAATCACTCATTTCTCCTCCATCAGCTATAAGAAGGCGTTTCCTTCTACTCCTAAGGACACCAAGGTGAAAGATCAAATGTCACTGCACTGGGTTTAGAGCAGAGAGGATCTTTTTTCAGTTCCCAGATAAGAAATATTATTCTGAAACGTATAAAGGCAAGTGAAAAATCCAAAACCCTTCTAGTGCATTTGTCCACCATCATTAAAGTAGAAGATCTTTTTGTAACTTCTTTCAAAGTTTCACTATGGGAATCGCTTTGGGCGTGACCAACTACGACAGCTCCAATGTCACATCGTCGAGCTGTGGAGAAGAATCACATAGTCTGGCATTACAGCAAGTCAACTCTTCCAGATTGTTCAGAGAAATAACCATATAAATTACTGATTCAGCTGGAGTTATTTCATATTTCATTGATTGATAAGACACTTTATTGGTGTTGCAACCCAAAACAAAAGTACAAGTACTACTTGAAACGTGCCCATTGACTATACAGATACATAACACTGATCCAACCATACATATGTGACGGATTCACCTCCGCAGCACCATTCTACCGGTTCCACGCACACCATTAGACAGCCGGGTGGTTCATGAATTCCATTTTTATTTTCTGTAATACATGCAAGGTACAGTGAAGTAGGTGGGAATTAGCCTACAGTTGGTCTGGATAACTCTCTCCATTCAGTGTCCTGAATTGCTTTTTTTCTTTCCTTTTTACAACTTCATGCAGATACATACTTGGTTGTAAATGTAATAAAAGGTACAAATAAGCAAAACAAACTAAATAAGGCCTCTCACATTGGTGATCATATAGTGATATGAAAACCCTAACCATACATATACACAAAGGATGGTTCACATTTGGATAGAGGAGGCGGGGGGGGGGAGACAAACCCCAGAGGGTACACAAATGTAGGAACATTGTAGGAACCTTAAAAAAAAAACACCCCAAAAGCATAAGCACAACGACTGTACACAGCATATAAAGTTAAAGTCAATTGCCACAGGGGAGGGGTAAAAGGGCGGTGGATGTTAACAAAGGGGGTACGAAGCGGACGGAGGCATGGGGTGGGGAGTGAGTGTGTATATGTGTGTGGGTAATTTAGTTTCCTTGGGTAGGGAGGGGAGAGAGTCAATGAGAGATTCAAGCTGCTGTGGCCCTGATGAGAAATGTTGATTCCGCAGCAGATGCTGATTACGGGAGCCAAATGCAGATAGGAAAAGATGTTCGGGGTTTTTTTTGGCTGAAGAGCTGAAGCTTTTGCAGCTGTTCTCCTCCAACACATACTCAGTACTGATGCTCTTCCACATCATATTAGAGGTGGGACTTCCAGATCATCCATCCAGTCCTGAGAGATGGGTGGTGCATCAGCTGAGCAGGGGCGTGGTCCAAGTGCAGAACTGTGTTGTGTTGAGACGATGTTGTACAGATCCGTCAGGCTCCTCTTACTGGGGTCAACTTCCAAATATTCCCAGTAATATTCCATATTACTGAAAAAGAGAGAGAGGGTTACATATCTGGTGAACTTTGTTGTTCATTAAGCATCATCACTAGTCAATGCATGACATACCCTTGGAGGAACATTGAAAGTGCTGCTGACCCAACAGTAAATAAAATAGAAATAAAAACTAGATCAAATTATTTTAGTTCTCTCAAGATTGTTTGCTCAGTTGTTTGAGTGAAGTAGCTTTGCGTCTCCATTTGAAAATAAAGCAAATGTGCATGCATGCAGAAAGAAGCAGCATCTGAACTGGCTCTAAAACTCCTTCACTGTTGTCTCCATCTTTATTGTCTGTGGCAGTTGATCAAGGCAATTAACAAATTTAACAAACAGGTCTAGGAAAATTCCATGGAATGGTCTATTGGTAGAATATGAATTTTCTATGATTGATTTTGATGTGGGTGTAAGGCCTCTGAGCCCTGCATCATTTATTAACAAAAGTTATTTATGAAAGGTAGCCTATGAATGACACAATTAGGGAGAATTCATCAAACATCCCTGTTGGGAAGCTGCTTATATTTAGCTCTCACAAAGCCAATGTGCTAAATGCTAAAAAAGAATAAATCTAAATGTAAGAGTCACTGGCCTGCTAATCAGGGTCATCTTCAAGGCTCATTTAGGAACAGGGTTGGGCAGGGGACAAATGTGTTTAATCTGTTGCTTAAGGTGTTTGGGGTATAATATAATGCAGGGCTGTGAAAAATCAGGTGGATTTACACCCTGGCATGTTCAATGGAGAATTTTCAAATGCATACAGGGCCCTTCAAGCTGTCATGTTCATTAAAGCAGCCATTTTCATTTTCACACCACAGTGAATCCTTATGGAAGTTTTATATATAGCTATGTGCTGTGTGTTATACCTAAACTCAGATGTACTCCATACTAAAACTACAAACCAGGATGTAGAAACCCAAAATTCCTATTTTTTCTTCATCTTGCTGTTTCATTGTGGAGAAAGGGGGCTTCCACTGAGACATCTTCTTAGGTTCCTCACCATGAACCTGAAGAAAATCACACATTACAGTGTCACATGGTTTAATTCAAGGAACCGACAACTCCAACACAAATGGCTTTATATGATAAATCTTGCTGGCGGAGCTACAACTGACCAGATATTCAGAACAGAAACTGTCCAAATTTGTATGTTAAATTGTGAATACTGTACACTATGAGAGTAGAATTTTTAAGGATGGGGGGTCATGGTGCAGACAACGTGGGATGTAAATTTTCTGATTATGCTCTATTGAGTACGCATATAAGCAGATAGGAGAATTCTCCTCTATTTGTGTGTGTGCATATTCATGTGTATATTACCAATGGCATGTTAATGAGAAGGTGCCCAGTGGTTTGTGATCGCTGAGCTGTGCTGCTGTCTGGCTTCACCTCTGATGGCAGAACCAGCTGAAATACCTGTTGAAAAGTAAAAAAACATAAAAAATTATTAGAGTACATCAGGCTAAAAGTCCTGTCCAGGTGAAATTAGCAAATGATGAAACGCTGGCCCCCTGAGTCAGAGAGGAAAGAAGAAAAGGAGGAAAGATGAAAACTGAGGGTACAGGCGGTAAAAGAAAAAGGTCTGGAAGAATATGGACTGTCTTAAACCCCACAATGTTCATTTAATACAAATAACTGCAGGGAATGAAACACCTTTCAATTGGACATTTCTGGTATAGTTTTGACAGAAGAAGAAAATGAAACTCTACCTTTCCTTAAAGACTGTAACTCTCACATATGTGGGCTGGACATCCAAATCCATTAGCGATGTGTCCATGTACCTGCAGAAAAAAAAGGCATTGTTCAGCAGGTCCACAACTCACCATATTCTGTATATATTATTGTAATTAATTCTAGTGTTATTGAAGTGTTATATAAAACAAAGACCATGGCTCCGTTTATGCCAGCAGGCTTTGGTGAAACTAATGCAGATATGAGTGGATAAGCCAGTGGATAAGCAATGGGAATATTCATGTTTTCGTGTGTGGGTATGTGTGTGTTAACCTGTACACGTGCAGGTCCAGTTGAATGCTGCTGTTTTTTTTCGTCTTCGGTCAGCACAAAATCCATCCTGAAAAGTCACAAAATATGTTATATGCTGGAGGATATCACTGTGTGTGTGTGTGTGTGTGCATGTGTGAGTATGCCTGAGGAGATGGTTTTGTCTTTATGTTTATTTGAATGTAGGATCATACCTGGCCTCGTTGACATTCAGCACCTTTCCATCTGCAGTGATCAGTTTTTTTGGCTTTTTAAATTTTTTATTCTGTTCCCTGAAATCACACACACAATTCTTTTAATATTTGTATAATGTTAATACACAACTATTCATATTCATCTTAATAACTTAAAAAACAAAACATACAACAATGAAAAACCATACTGATGTAGATGTATATAGTCATGAGAGTGTAGTATAATGTCCAATTGTGTAGATATAATATAGTGGGCTGGACATGGCGATGAAGGAGGACGTATTCGCACGATTTCACACGACAGGGGTTTAATTCAAACTACACGAGACGAGAACATTAACACGCACAATGACCCGACGGCGAACAGACACGAACAGGATAGCTTTATACAATTATATAAATATACAACAGGTGAACACGATCAGGGAACATTACACAAGACTAACATGAAACTCAGGTCTGACCCGGTCCGGATCATGACAGTACTCCCCCCTCAAAGGCACAACCTCCTGCGAGTGCCCCACAAAACGGTCCATGAAAGGGGGGGGGGGGTCCATAAGGACGAGTGGCGGCTGTCCCGCACCGGCGGCGTCAGGCCCGGGCCAAAGCACGGCTCGTCCGTGGGGGACCGGCATCCTGTCCGCCGTCCGCAGGCACCTTCACTCTGATCAGTCTCCGGCACGCCCCGCTGGAAAGTTCGCCGCCTCCCTCATCTCGGTTAACGCCGGGAGCACCTGAACTGCGTGACAGGTCCTCTCGACCCCACGGTAGCTTTCGTAGGCCGTCGAGAGTCTGTCAGGCTTGGGGAACCGATAAAAAAAGACATGGATGATTGCCGGAGAACTGGCGATTACCGGAGGTGCGTCGCTGGAATCCGGACGAGACGGCGGTGTCGGGGGACGTCCATACATGGACTTGAACATGGAACTGTGGGGCAGACGTCCTCCCAACCATCCACAGGTGAACACGATCAGGGAACATTGCATGAGACGAACATGAAACTCCGGTCGAACTCCGGTCCGAACTCCTGCCGGTCCGGATCATGACACTAACGTTACATAGCTAACTGACCTTTGATTAGTTGAGTAGCCATCGTTTTTTCCGTTGATAATTTTTGTGCAATAGCAGAGTCCGGGTACATGTCAGCGACACACTTGTTGAAGTCATCATGGAAGCAGAAAGGAATGATTTTTTTGACACACAGCATTGCCATTTTTACCTCTGCACATGTGACCTGGTCTGCCTCAGTGGCAGTTCCCATCACGAATGCTGACATCACCTGGGCATGTTTTTGTGCCTCTAGCCCGCGCTTGTGCTTGGCGGATTTCTCGTGCTGGCAGATATCATTCCTTCCCCCGTGTGCGATGCTAAAGTCGCAGTTACAAATCTTAAAGAACGCGTCAGCTGTTCCAGCTGAACTTTTTTGTGAAGAAGCAGATGGGATGATCAACTCCATCCGCATCTTTCTGTAACAGCACAGCCCCAGCTCCAACAGCACTGGCATCCACGTCCAGTTTGAAAGGGCGCTGGACGTCAGGAGCAGCAACAACAGGGCTACTGCAAAGAAGGGTTTTCACAGACACAAAAGCATTCTGGCATTCATCGTTCCAACTAAACTGTACTCTGCCCCACAGCAGTTCAGTCAAAGGACATACTACAACCAAAAAGCCCGGTAGTATCCAGCCATTCCCAAAAATTGGCGCAGTTCCCTTTTCAACGTAGGAACTGGGAAGGCAAGAATGGCCTGAATCTTAGCCATCACAGGTTTTACCTGGCCTTGACCCACCTCTTTAACCAGGTAAGTCACAGTGGCTTTGCCAAACTCACACTTTGCCAAGTTCAGAGTCAGCGATGCATCCTGCAGCCACTTGTGTGTGGTTGTGCTCGGACCAAGTGGACGAATAGACAATAATGTCATCTAAATAAGCGTCACAGTTTTTAATTCCACAAAGCACTTTAGACATTAGACGCTGAAAAGTCGCCGGCGCATTACGTAATCCAAAAGGCATAACCGTATATTCTAAGAAATTATCCGGTGTGACGAAAGTAGAAACTTCAGAAGCTCGGGGAGTCAACGGAACTTGCCAGTAACCACGAAGCAAGTCTAATTTACTGACAATACGAGCCGAACCAACCCGATCAACACAATCTTCCATTCGGGGCAATGGAAATGAATCTGGCCTAGTTACTGCATTTACTTTTCTGCAATCAGTACAGAAACGAACTGTACCATCAGGTTTAGTTACAAACAGACAGGGACTACTCCATGGACTACAGCTTGGCACAGAGAACCCATGTTCCAACAAATAATCCACCTCAGACTGCTTAGTGGGATTTAGTCTGTACGGGTGCTGTCTAATTGGGGCATGTTCACCAACATCAATGTCAACACTGTAATACATGACGGAACATCACCAAACAATGTCTTATATGTCTGAATTAACCTCATAACCTGCTCCCGTTCGTTAAGAGGAAAATGTGACAGATGTGCATCTAAGTTTTGCAAGATCACACTGTTGTGTAATCGGGGCGAAGACACAGGAACATTTCCTTGATGTAACCCATCCTCCTCAGGAGAATATGCATCCAGCATGGGCATAGAAGTCACAGATAACACACCAGCGCCTTTTCCCGGTGGATCTACGTTGTCCTGTGTTGCATCACTGTCTCTGATAATGTATTTCTTGACCATGTTCACATGACATACACGCATTTTATGTTTTCGGTCAGGAGTGCGAATAACGTAATCAGCGTCACTTAACTGGGACTCCACCACATAAGGACCTGAGAATTTTGCTTGGAGAGCAGACCCCATTAGTGGTAATGAAACCAGAAATCTATCACCCGGCTGAATAGATCGAGAGACTGCTTTCTTATCATATCGGGCTTTCATAGACCCATGTACATGTTGTAAGGAAGCTTGAGCGGTAGCACAAGCATTATGAAGCCGTTCCCGAAAGGAACTGACATGATCCAGCACATTAGTCTCTGTAAATGGTTCAGCTACCCAGGTTTCTTTAAGCAGCTTGAGTGGACCACGCACAGTGTAACAATAGTGGGAGACACTCATGCCATTCTTTAGCCAAAGCTAAGCAATAAGTACGGAGCATGGACTTCAGAGTTTGGTGAAAACGTTCTAACGCTCCTTGCGACTGAGGATGGTAAGCACTTGATACCAGATGCTTTATTTGTAATTCTTCCATAACTTGTTTAAAGAGGGGAGACAGGAAATTCGAACCTTGGTTTGTTTGGACCAATTTTGGAAGTCCAAAAGTATAAAAGAACATCAATAGATATTTAGATATTCGCTAAAACAAAAGACTGCGCAGATTCGGTGTCTCGTAAAATTTGCACTGGCACTGCACTGCTGTTTCCAGCAGCTGCAGAAACTGTACCAGCAAGCACAAAAGGTTCATAAACAGAATTTACAACAGTGGGGACAATCACAGCAGACTGAACAAACCCAACCCCTTTCGGTGAGGATTTAGGAGGTGAACCGTGCTTTGGCATGGCAGTTTTTGGCATTTAGCGATGAGGTGGCCGGTCTCGTGACAATAAAAACATGCGCGACCATCACAAAAGGAAGCGGGCGAAGATTCGAAATCCGTTCCGCTCCTGTCGGAAACTCACATCCCGATCTGGTTTTCGTTTAGATGAGTGGCAACAGCTTGTTAGAGTTGTACGCCGTTCCAACACTTATAAACCAGAGAAGAATGACACGAAGAAGTTGAGCTCTTTTACTTGCAAGGAGAGCGATCAGAGACGACCAATACAGCAGCCTCCAAAAAGCTCTGCCGTCTCTTCCGCTTCCTCTCTTTTTATTCAATAATAGGGTGGTACATTCATCACAGGATCACACCAAATAAGCTTATAATTTGCATGTAGGTTTGTCTCTTTGGTAGACGCTCCATCGCCAAGGTCTTCTTGTTTTTCTTGCTTCTCCGCGGCTGCAGGCCTCCTCTTATCAAGTCGCGGTCATTCTGTTCTGCAAACAGCCTTTAGCCCACCAGTTTCTGAAGAGACTAATGATTCAATGTAGTGCGCATATTAAAAAGATTAATATAGTTTAATGCATGCGAGATATATATATATGTCAAAAGGATTAATAGAGTTTAGTACATGTGGGATATATATGTCAAAAAGGTAGTAAAGGTTAATAGCATGATAAAGGTTAATAGCATGATAAAAGGTATCATGTATCATACCTTTTTCTAAATCTCCTGTTTTTTTTTGTTTTTTTTTACTTAATAACAACAACAATAATAATAATAGAAAAATCGTGAGTATAGTGATATATACATATATATATATATATATATATATATTTTTTTTTTTCTTAATAATAACAACAATAATAATAATAGAAAAAATCGTGAGTATAGTGATATATACATATATCTTTTTTTTTTTCTTAATAATAACAACAATAATAATAATAGAAAAAATCGTGAGTATAGTGATATATACATATATCTTTTTTTTTTTTTTTTTTTTAATAATAACAACAACAATAATAATAATAGAAAAATCGTGAATAAAGAAAATAAAAATAATAGGAAAACATCGTGATTATCACACAGAGTGATAATGCCGTCCTGGACCACATAGGGACTGTAGTACGGTGCTGAGAACAGGCCACATGACGCACCGAATCGAAACCACAATGCAACCAACCAAGCATTCAAGAGAACAACAAAAACATGGTGTCGCTGTTCAGGAGAGGACAGAATAAACGCTACCCTGCCGATTCAAAACGTTGCTCCTTTTTTTTTTTTTTTTTTTTTTTTTTTTTCATTGAATCAGCAGATTCAAGTCTGCTGAGAGATCCATATTCTACCATCCTATCACCATAAGTCACCATATTTCCGAACGTCGTTTCCAGCCTTATCCAAACAGCACCTTGCCTGATAAATATAGGAAGTTCAGAATTAAAACAACAAAAAGCCTGATAAATTCAGGAAATACAGAATTAAAACAACAAAAAATACATTTAAAACATAATGAGTCAAGCATATGTCCCCCAATATTTCCCCCCTGTTTATCATGTATTGAACTTTTTTTATTTTTTTTTTCCTATAGTACTTCCCTCTTCCGGTAGGATTTTCGACTATTAGTTCATAAACCGAGCAATACATTTACACTCAAAGGGATGTTGCTTCAATTCTCGAAGATAGATTCTCGGAACAGTTGGCTCAACTGAAAGTCACTGGGCTCCATGGACATCTCAAAGCCCTCATCGTGGATTTTATTTTCCAAGAGCGGGTATAACTGTGTGGGATCAACCTCCCTGGGTGATAAGGCCGTAGTGATGAGACGGTTCACAAGACTGCGCAGACAAGGAATACAACAACATCCACACAAGGTCAGAATTGCTGCAAATACAGCCATAGATGTTAAAACAGATTGAACTAGGGCTTTGTATTTCCCGAATACATTCATCCAGGAATCCCACATCGTAGTTTCCACCCCTGAATGCTCCTTCATCTTCCGGTTGAGGGTGCGCAGGCCGTCAATGGCCAATGTCAGACTGCCTCCTGCAGCTGTGTTGTTTGGTATGAACGAGCAGCATTGCTCTCCAAACACGGCGCAAAACCCCATTTTTCTCAGCCAAGAGCATATCAAGCGCTATTCTGTTCTGAAAAGCCATTAGGGAAGTGGCGGATAATTGCCCATGCACGGCCTCAAAACCGACTTGTGTCCAATTTCCTAATTTCTGAACATTGTAATGGATGTAGTTGATCCTGTCTACGTTCTTATTAATCGTACACCACCAACACAAGGTTGATTCTAATCCCGCTGCTATTTGATTTGCTATTTTATATTCGTCAGGCACCCCCCCTGGGAACCCCAATTGCATCTATGTAAGTTGGATCTGTTAGCTTCTCCCAGGGCGGGGTTGACCGCTTCGTCTGGTGCCAGTCTGCAGGCACCAGGCTGTCTATTTTGAATAACAGGTTACTTATTGTTGTTGGATATATGGACACTGGTAATAAAAGGGTTACTAAGACACACAACCCGGTGGTGTTTGTGGGCAATCGATCAAACAACCTGATCCCAAACTTGATCCCAACTTCTGCAACGACAATCTGGTTGAGTTATAACCGCTGGTTTTACCTGTAATAATGGTCATGGCCCCATACAAAGCACGCAATCTTGTTGAGTGACATTAGCTGCTTGCTCCACTTAAAGAAGCCAATTGTTGTTTTTACCACATCAAGCATGTATCAAATTTTTTTTTTTTTTTTTTTTTTTTTTTTTTTATATAGGCTAAAGCCATATGTAGCTGTACCACCAACCCCCCTGTTGAGACATGTGTTTTCCCATGGCTCAAAATCACAGCCCATCTGTATGTAGATATGTACATATGTAGATTGTTTTTTTTTTTTCTAAAAAATTGTAAATAATAAAAAATGAAATTAACAGTTGTCGATAAGGTAACATCCAAATTGCATCAAAAACCCGCGTAGAAACACATCCTCAGTCATGCTGAAAATCCAAGACTACTACAGCAGTAACATCCAACATCCGTTACGCACCCGATTCGTCTTTACACAAAAATTTGCACCTCCCAAAAATAAATAAAAAAAGAATGCATGAAAAATCAGCTACAGGACATAGTGAAGGAGAACAGAGGTGACACGGTCACAACTTTGGAGGCCTAATGTGGGTGGGGAATCTGTTTAAAGCTAAGAGGGCCTGCTCTGCATCAGGGTTCCACAGCACCTGAGAAGACATCAATTTATAATGAGTGAGGGCAGTTAAAGGCTTGCTGAACCTTGGAAGAAATACTCAATGGTAGGAACAAAAGGCAATAAATAACAACAACTGTTTTACAGTAATGGATGTGAGGAGTTTGGATGACAGGTCCTTGTCATCTTCCACTAATAATGTGACCCAGAAACGGAAATGTAACAGCAAAAATGCAACTGAAATCCAAACCAAAACTGAGACAATAACCCTATTGCTGTGAATAACAATAATAATAATTATTCTCTAAATGCTCTCGGTCTGGGTTCAAGGAAACAAAAAGTGCACAGCGCAAGTTATAACCAGAATAATGTAGTCATCCCAATGCTACCATTTAAATAAAAAACAATACAGCATCATATCGGTCATTGGCTGGGGCAACACAATGAAATTAAATAAAATCCACAGTACAATATAAATGTGAAGCCTTTTTTTTTTTTTTTTTATATGTCTTCCACTGTTCTTTTTTACATGGCTGCACTAGAATCAACAATGAGAAAAGAAAAAAATTCACTTGTCAGAGGGATGCGTATCAGTGTGTTATGTCTTCGTATTCAGCGTGAGTGTCAGTGTAGGTCAGTGTAGGTGTGATGGACCTTATTCAAAGACACAGTAACAGAGGCAAACAGTGCAGCCGTTGGGAAATCTCCCTTCTTAAATAAAATAAAACAACACAAAACCCAGAAAAAAGAACCCAAAGTGTACATACAACAGTACAATATTCATTTAAAATTGCACAGTTTAGATGTAATGTATATATTTTCCCCAGCTTTTCACAAACTTAATTTTAAAACTCTCAGAAAGAAAAGAAAACAAACAAACAAAATACACAAAATGTAAATTCAAAATATTTCCCATATTCCCTTTAAATCTGAATAAGGTGGAGACCCGTTGTAAATCGCTGTGCTGATGCCCAGACGGTAAAATCTATTGCTAAGAGTTCCAAAACAAAACGAGAGAGAGAGATAGATAGGCCCCACACACACACACACACATACCAGAGAGATAAGGTCTGCCAATGCGTGTTGGCAGACCTAAAGCTAAATTGGAGGTCAGCGCCTGTTTAATATCACAAAAAGCTTTTTCTGCTTCTGACGTCCAATTTAGCGGTGATGTCATTTTCAGGTCTTCAGTGTAAATTAAAGCCGTGAGTGGGGAAGTAATCTCAGCGTAATTTGGTACCCAACTTCTACAATAATTAGTTAATCCTAAGAATGACATCATTTGTTTTTTATTAATTGGTTTTGGCGCCTGTAGGACCGCTGTTTTCCGTTCTTCTAGAATAGTTCTGCCGCCTGCACTGAGGTGGTGACCCAGGTATTTGACTTGTGGATTCCACAATTGCAATTTGTTTTTACTAACTTTGTGCCCCTCTATAGCTAGGTGATTTAAAAGGGCCACAGTGTCAATTTTACATGCTTCCAGACTCGGAGAAGCCACTAATATATCATCAACGTAAAGTAGAATCTGACTTCCCCCCGGTGGTTGAAATTTGGACATGCTGGCATGCATGGCTTGGGAATATATAGTAGGGCTTTCGCAATAGCCCTGGGGAAGCCTAGTATAGGTGTATCGTTTCCCCTTAAATGTAAAAGCGAACCAAAATTGGCTGTCTGGGTCTATGGGAATGCAGAAAAAGGCATTCCTAATGTCGACCACAGTAAATATTTGCGCATCTGGTCTTTAGAATTTGGAATTTAGTAATGTGTGTGGGTCAGGCACACACGGAGCTCGCTGTACTACTGCAGCATTTACTGCCTGCAGATCCTGCACCTTTCTCCATCCCACCGAGGGAGCTTGCTTTTTCACCGGGAATATAGGTGTATAGCAGGGGGAATAATCTCTCTCTATTATAACCCCTGCTTGCTGTAAGTCACGTATCACTGGTGTGCCTTCTAGTGTGTCAGGTTTAAGCGGATATTGTCTTATGCAAGGCCGATATTCTGTTTTGGGTCTGACTTGTACCGGCAAAATTCCTTTTATCAGTCCAACATCAGACGGTCCTTGTGACCACAATGATTGAGGGATTTGTGCTAGTTCATCTTCATCTTCTTCAGTGAGCAGAAAATGTCACTGGTTTCTGGATGTACTCCAGTCTTAGTCTGTATTGTCCAATACAGCCATTTCCAAATTATGCTCTAATTTGTCCCACATGTCTGCCCAAATCCGTTGCGCTGTCACCTTCTTGAACTATGGTGCCCAACGACTTCCAACTCCTCTCTCTGTTTTTATACAGTGAGATGTGCGGTGGATACCAACCCGGAGCATTGCTAGGTAAGGCGACCCCCGCCCGTCCTTGCCCGTCCGAGTAAACATAAAGAATGACTATGGTTGTTGGCGTGAGTCGTGACAATTTCTTTTCGTATATTGGATCAGGTCAAGGAGAGTTTTTATACCACATGGTGACATGCAGTTTGTCAGAGGGCATGAGCTCCACACCTGTTACGGAGTGGAGACGAGTGCCAAACCTAATTTAAGTAAGCCGTCTCTTCCCAGCAAATTAACAGGGCATTCTGGGATAAAAAGAATGGACACGTTTTACATGATGTTCCTTTGGGGTCTCTCACCCAAACTGGTTTAGAAGCAGTGACTATTGTTGTACCCCCATTTACTGATCTCCCTACTACTCCCTACTAATTCTTCTCCTCCAGTCATGCCGTGTTATCTCCCGGCCCTGCTAGACAGTCTCTGGCTATGTGCCCAGCCTTCCCACAGGACCAGCAGCCTGCTCTCCATTGGCCCTGTGTGTTCCACCCTCGTCCTTGGACACCCCCTCTTCTTCTTCCCCTGCGTCCTCCCTGTCTCCCTCTACCTCCGCCTCCATGGTAAAACGTGTCTGAATTCCCCATAGTGTCTTCCCAAAAGGTGTCAGTTTTTTTTTTTTTTTATAGGTTTATCTTTTCTCTTTTTAGTTCTTATCAGTTTGTCTATGTGCATGGCGTGGATATGCCATATCCCATATCCAGATACAGGGGAGGAGCTGCAGGCACAGAGGGAAGCGCTGGTGGCTGCACTAGCGGCCCCCATTGCCCCCTCCTCCCCTACTCCTTCCTCGTCAGCCCTACGCACCCCTTCCCTCTGACTTCCCCTACTTCCAGTTTCTTCATGGTCTTCTTTGCGGAGAAACAGAACAGTTTTCTCCACTTCCATCACTTTAACTGCCTGATCCTCTCTCTCCCTTTCCTCCTCACGTGCTGCATTCTCTCTAGCCTGTCTTATCTTCCTCTCCCCTTCTTCTCTCTTTCCTGCTATCTTTATCCACTGTATTAAAGACTCAACCCCTTCTCGCTTCATTTGCTTCTCCTTATTTTTACATGTATGTTTTATGGCTCCCTGTAACTCAATTAGACTTTTTAATCTCAGTTGTCCATCAAACCCGTATTTTGTTATCCATTTATTTAACGGCTCGACGTAGGCTTTGTTAATCTGCTCTACATACCTCCAGTCTTTAAATTTTAGTTCTTCTTTCGGATCTGGTTTACTGGATCCCTTACCCATTTTGACCTAAATTTGGGCCAGTGTGTTGTACCTGGGGTATCCTAAAACACTGGTATTTGTTCACAGGACAGCGTATCAAAATTCCTCTCGTGGTGTATTTCACTTCTACCTCAAATCATTTGGGGTGGAAATACCTTGCCTCTGCATCCACGAGGGGCCGCTGTTTCCTTCCCTGTGAGGTTTTGTATGGAGTGTCCGTCTAGTGACTTTCACCCCCACTCATCCACACACTCACACCCGCGCGCACTCTCATACACCTGTATGAGTTTTAAATCACTTATTTTACTATTGAACGTTCCTTTTCACTGACAGAGGAGTCCGTCCTCCCCGCGGATTTTAACCCTTTACGGGAGGGGTCCGCCCCCCCCACGGAATTTAACTGTCTTTGTTACCTGCCAGAGTCTAGAATACCCAGGGTTTGTTTCCTTTAAGTAACCTCTTGTTACTCTTGTTACCTCTTGTAACCCCTTGTTACCTCTTGTAACCTCTTGTTACCTCTTGTAACCTCTTGTTACCATTCATTCTATTTCTTTTAAACAGAAGTCAACTTACCCCCGTGCCTTCTCTCACTCGTAAGATTCCGTCAACCTCCAGATCCCAACCGACGGGTCGGCCTCCCAGTCCCCAAAGGGGTCTGTCTCTGACCCCTACTAAGGAGTCAGCCTTGGCCAAGGATTTCCTGGTATCCGTCCCGTCCGCTGGAGTCCTTTGGTGTCTTGGAATCCGGCTCGAAGGACCAATAAAATGTTAGAGTTGTACGCCGTTCCAACACTTATAAACCAGAGAAGAATGACACGAAGAAGTTGAGCCCTTTTACTTGCAAGGAGAGCGATCAGAGACGACCAATACAGCAGCCTCCAAAAAGCTCTGCCGTCTCTTCCGCTTCCTCTCTTTTTATTCAATAATAGGGCGGTACATTCATCACAGGATCACACCAAATAAGCTTATAATTTGCATGTAGGTTTGTCTCTTTGGTAGACGCTCCATCGCCAAGGTCTTCTTGTTTTTCTTGCTTCTCCGCGGCTGCAGGCCTCCTCTTATCAAGTCGCGGTCATTCTGTTCTGCAAACAGCCTTTAGCCCACCAGTTTCTGAAGAGATTAATATAGTTTAATGCATGCGAGATATATATATATGTCAAAAGGATTAATAGAGTTTAGTACATGTGGGATATATATGTCAAAAAGGTAGTAAAGGTTAATAGCATGATAACTTATATACATTTTCCAACAGGGACGCAGTTTTTAAATTCTTCCAAAAGGATTAATTTACGAAGCTGTTCCCACGTACTGACTTTACTGGAAACACACCACCGGTTAAACAAAACTTCTTTCTCTCTGGCAAACTCCACATAAGTAATTTTCTCACTTTTTTAGACTTACAGAACTTTTGATGATACGCTTCCGGGACAAGTTCGTACGCATTCAGAATTAGTAAATTAGTAAAGCCCTCAGCAGAGAGTGGATTACCGGATTTAAAACATGGTACCCCCTTTTCCACCAACCTGATTTTAATGCATTTACTAATAAGTCTTTCAACTTTCTATCGGCGCTGGCAAAGGGAATGCCATTGAAGTCAGCTACACAATAGCTGCTCCTTGGTTAACTCTCCTAGCAACTCATCAGAAGGGAACTCAACAAAACCCTCAAAACCTGTAGCCATAGTGACCAGTAATTCTACCCCCACAGCAAAATATAAATTGAAATATTTGGTAAACCCGCCAAAACAAAAAAAGTCAGTCTGCTCCTATGGGATTCTAGGATCTCTAGTTCCTAACCTACCTAATCTGTCAGCTACCTAAAATCTAGCTAGTCTTCGGGGAAGTTACCAGTTTTAGGCACCTTTAAACGCAAGCTCACAACATTTCCAGTCCACCTCCCCCCAGATTTTTCCCCAAAAACAACAAACCAAAACAACAAACAAACATAACAAACAGCGTCCATTGGAAGGACCCGCTCAAGGCAGAATCCAGCTGGACAGCTCTACCTAACCAGAGTTCACAAGAAAACCCACATAAACAGACAAAACTCCAACTCACCCAGATGAGAACAGCCGCCAGGGTCCACAGCCTACACGATATCCTACCTACGCGATAAGAAATCCCGGACGAGCCCCCAAAATTTGTTACGTCTCTGGTCTACGGTCAGGGACATAACAAATGGGACATAGGAGCAGAAACTCCAAAACGACGCGACAACACTTATGGCTATCCGTTTATTACAAACAAGGACATTGAAACAACAAAACACACACAAAATAGGTCTGGGCAGTCTAAGTTAGTCTTGTCTTCTGGTCAAAATCCTTCACTTCACAGCACTTCCTTCTTGCTTCACACCAACACTCTCTTCACCAACAACATTCTCCTCTTCACCAACAACACCCTCCTCTTGTCCCAAAGCAGATGCCATTTTGAGTCCTCTTCCTTATTACAGCCCACCAATTATTTTATTATTTTAATAATCGATTAATCTGTCGATTATTTTTTTTTATTAATTGTAGAATCGGATAAAAAAACAAGAAAAGCATTCATTTCCAACCTTTTATTCAAAAACAAAAACAAAATCTTTAGAAAGTGCACAAACATGTTGCTCCTTGAGCTGTTATAATAAAAATAAAATAAAAATGGACTAACACAAAAAACATACACATGTATGCTTTAAATCTGCCAAATATAGACTTTTTTTTTTAAAAAATAAAGTGCCACCTGAGCTGCCAGAACGCTAAATAATTTATAAAAAAGAACAATACAAATCAGAAAATTTAACAGGATTTGTTTGAATGTCAGAACTTGTTCTCTACACTACACTGCAGATGCACACACTCGCAGACGCACACACTCACAAACTCTCACACTGACACACACTGCAAAAAATGCTTAGTAGTTTTGTCCTGATTTCAGTCCAAATCTCTAAAAAATCTTAAATCAAGATACATTTACTAGACACATGAAACAGCATAAGAAATGATGTCTTGTTTTCTGATAAAACATCTTAGAATTAAGTGATTGTTTAAAACAAGCAAAATTATCTGCCAATGGGGTAAGAAAACTAATCTTAATGAGATATAATCTCAAACAGAAGTTTTAAGCATCACTTAATTTTCTCATGCCATTTTTCTTGTCTAGTAATCTTGATTTAAGATTTTTTAGGTATTTGGACTGGAAACAAGACAAAATTACTAGGTAAGAAAAGCTTTTGTTGCAGTGTAGCTATACATGACAACAGATTGAAAAGTCCAAAAAAAGCTAGTGAATAAAAACATGTCTTTAGTCTTTTAATGCAAAGTAACTATAGCACCCCTGCTTTATTACCGTTATTAACGAGCTAACGCTAACTTGTCATGCTTGTCAAGCTGGATGACGGGTAAACATTTAAATGAACATTTACAGCATTTATCAGACGCCCTTATCCAGAGCGACTTACAGGGACAGTCCCCCTGGAGCAACTTAGGGTTAAGTGTCTTGCTCAGGGACACAATAGGCGAGTCGTCCATGCGGAGACGCAGAGAACAGTCCGAACGCTGTTTCATCCCCCCTCCACACCTGTAGGTGGCGCTGTAAGTCCCCGTCTAGTTAAACAGCAGCACCAGGGACATTACGTTCCTCACTTCAAAACGGAAGAAAAGTAGGATTCTGTAGTGACTTCCCCTGCTGCTGAACTCCCTTCTTCCTCCTCAAACACTCCAATGTTTGCGTTTCAGGTGCTGGATCATTGCCGTGCTGCTCCCGTGCCGTGCCATGTCGCTTTTGCATATTTTCGCACAGATTTCTCTGCCTCCGCCATGTATCTGTCCTCTACCTCCGCTTGTTTTTTTTTTGTTTTTTTTTTGCTCCGCGCTGTCTATGAGGTGCCAAACTCTGCTAGCATCTGTGCACGAGAGAGACCGAGTGTGTTCACTCCGCTCCGCGCTCAAATAAAGTTTAACGAATCGATTAGGAAATTCATTGCCAACTCTTTTAGTAATAGATTTTTATTTATTCAATCGATTTGTTGTTGCAGCCCTAGACGTTACAGTCACTCAACTCATCATCTGACCTCACACACTAATCTTGCGACAACTGCCACCTACAGTACCTGTAGTAGGCTACTGCAGGTGGCAGTTATTGCGAGGCTAGAGACAGAGCTCAGATTTTTTGGCAGGGGGACTTTCTTTTTTTTATAACGCAGATTAAAATACGTGAGATTTACGGGAAAATACTAATACGGGAAAGAAAGGTAAATTACGGGACTTTCCCGGCCAAAACGGGATACTAGACAGGTATGACACACACGCACCCCCCCCCCCCCCCCCCCCACACACACACACACACACACACACTTAGACCACTTTAAGATGAAACTACATACCACAGAGATCTTAAACACTTTGACACAAACTTTGTCCATAGTATAATTTAAAATAATTTGTTAATATATGATTGTAATTATAAGTTGCCACATATGTCTTGAGCATTCATACATACGCTATTCAAATACTGACTGACTGAATATGGTAGAATCACCATTTTTCCAAAAGAAAGTGATGTGTCTAACGACCCCATGCTATGACCCCATGGTACCCATCATCCCAACACCATTATTCATTAACATTATATACTTTATAACAATATACTATTTATGTCACGGGTGGGCTGGATATGGTGATGAAGAAGGACGCATTCGCACGATTTCACAGGACAGGGGTTTAATACAAACTACACCAGACAAGGGAACATGAACACGCACAATGACCGGACCGCGAACAGACATGAACAGGATAGCTTTATACAATTATATAAATAGACAACAGGTGAACACGATCAGGGAACATTACACAAGACTAACATGAAACTCCGGTCCGGTCGCACGGATTCATGGGTACTCCCCCGCCTCCGGAAACCCCAGGGGGAACATGGACAGCGTGACAGATCCTCTCGACCCCACGGTAGCTTTCGTAGGCCGTCGAGAGTCTGTCACGCTTGGGGAACTTTAAAAACATGGACTGGATCTTGGGCAGGGTACTGACGATTACCGGAGCTGCATCGCTGGAATCCGGACGAGGCGTCGGGGGACGTCCATACATGGAACCTTCTGACATGGAACTGTGGAGCAGACATCCTTCCAACCAACCACAGCTCCCTGGGGCATAGATCGGCTGCGTCCACATGGTCGGGTCATTCTGTCATGGGTGGGCTGGACATGGCGATGAAGGAGGACGCATTCACACGATTTCACAGGACAGGGGTTTAATACAAACTTCACGAGACAGGGGAACATCAACACGCACAATGACCCGACTGCGAACAGACACAAACAGGATAGTTTTATACAATTATACAAATAGACAACAGGTGAACACGATCACGGAACATTACACAAGACTAACATGAAACTCCGGTCCGGATCATGACATTTTATCATATGTAGGGTTTGGCTTGGTTGATTCGGAACCACAGAATTCTTTCCACTGTATTTGTAAACCATAAATAATAATATTTATTTTTACATTTACAGCATTTATCAGACGCCCTTATCCAGAGCGACTTACAATCAGTAGTTACAGGGACAGTCCCCCTGGAGCAACTTAGGGTTAAGTGTCTTGCTCAGGGACACAATGGTAGTAAGGGGGATTCGAACCTGGGTCTTCTGGTTCATACCCACTAGGCTACTACCACCCAGACATTTTTCTTAGGTTGTATGGTGTGTTTTCAAATGCGTGAGTTTTTGATCGCAGATCTTATTGTTTTAGCCAAACAACAGATGTCAAGAAAGACATCTCTAAGACAGGCTGCACTGCTGACACCTTGTACCTAATATATTTGTGTAACGTATGATTTATATATTTTTTCGTCATATGGTATGTGATTTGTAATATTTCTCTTTGTGCAAGCATAAAACATCTTGTAGCAACCATCCCCGAACCAGGATTCGATAAACCAGCAGGAAAAAAGTCCACAGGTAAGAGAAAACATTTGGATCAGGTCGAAAAAACACAAAAAATGTGGAGAAAAAAACCAAAGGTATGTTTTTTAATGTGTTTTATTATTTTATTAAAAATATTGCTTTTTAACAACTTATGTTTTGCCGTAAACAGTTATTAGTAAACCGGTAAAGGAGGATCTGAATTTTGTCGGAACATGAACAGATCGTGATTATGCCACCTGGGATGCAGCCGATTTTTCTGACCAGCGCTCCACACAGACAGCAGAAGCGACTAAAACCTCAGACATACAACATGTTACCTCACAGGGTGAACATAGGTACCAACAACATTTTAATTGTTTTGAGTGCTGTGTGAATCATAAACTGCTGCTAGATTATCTCGTCAAAGTTCACGCGTCACAAGAGAAGGTGATTAAGGCTGTGGAGATTTTGGCAAAGGGGATAGAACACATAACTGATTTGGAGAGAGTTGACTGGAAACAAATGTATTGTTACGTCTAAATCATATATCACGTATATAGGTTTTTACATTTTTATAGTAGTCATTTTGTATTTATTATAACTCTTAACTCATGTAAATCATCTGTAAAAATAAATAAATAATGGAGCCGTGTAAATGTATGGGGGAGGAAGTAATATCAAGCTTAATAAAACACTACACAATCTGTTAAACAGCAAGACATGTGGAGTAATCGATAGGTTTAAAACACATTCAAAAAACACATTCAAAATGGTGTTGGTGCTGAATCCAGACTCACACACTAGCTGGTCAGAGCGGTGTTTTTTGATGTCATATTTAGCAGTGAATCTCTTCTTACTGATGTAAATGCTGTGCTGACGCCTGCAAATAATCATTCCTATGAAGATTAATCGATTCTATCGAAAACGTTCTGCAGAACAATCAGCATGTTATGCTTGATTATACTCTTCACTTGACTGTTTCAATAGCTAGAGGTAGGAATAGGGCTGTGTGACGTAAATTGTGTGATCTTTCTCATAATCAGATAATTAGCAAGAACAGAACGAACCTATTCTGTCCTGTTAATGTTGCAAACAATTTGTGCTTCGCAATATGTCTGGCAAATTTTGAAAATCTTCAAAAACCATTAGACTATTTAGAAAGAATGGCTGTTACATTTCAGACGCGATGCGGTCTAGCTAGTCATCATAAAGTTGGTTTAAAATTTTAGAGTCTACTGGGGGTTAAAAATCGTCGTTTTTTTTTTTTTCAGATCAGACGCTGGCATGTTGCAAAAATTCCAAACAAATGCAGCTCCACATTCTAAAACAGTGTTTTTATATCTTCATGACTTGTTATGGAATATTGAATCTAAAGGCTTTCATAGGAGTGCCATACGTCTGCGTTCTGAGATCATCATTGTAAATATCACTGTAATGTTTGTAACGATCCTGGGTGTCCTGTGAGGGAGAGTGTGTCACAATATTGCCCGTCTTGTGGAAGATTCTTGACAAACATAAACAGCCCAAACCTATGAAGAGCGATCCTAGCGTGGTAGCATCAAAAATGACAAACATCATGCAAATTTTGTTTATGCAATTACATTTACAGGGGTGGAGTTCACGGCCAAAAGTGATGATTGTGTGCATGAATTTGTGAAATTTACGAACAAGATTTAACGGGTTCACATTTTTAGCACACACGCCAGGTTTGACAGTTTCATTCTTATGGAACATTATTTCAAAAACGTCATCACACCTAGAATAACAATGACCGGTTGTTGCTTGATTTTCATGTATGACGCATGTTTTAAACAGTGTTTTATAGAAACTCATTCATACCCATGCGATTGAAAAAAAACGGTATTACATCTTACCACCACAGAAAAGGGTAATTTCCCGCATAAGTTTTAACACAAGCGAGAATAACCACTACATAGGCCCATATCCAGATAAGTCCTTTTATGGATATGACACTATGTCTAATAATTGCAGGCGTGAATTGATGATTGGTACAATGAGGTTGCGGGTGGTGTTTTTGACTTTCAGAAAGAACTTCGCTTCTGCTGTCGAAAACCGTTCAGATGGGTTATGTTTTGTCCCAGATTCATGAAGTGTGGCATTTTGAACAACGTTCAGAAACTTTGTTTACAGATTATGTTAAAACATTTCTTCAGTATAAGCAGGAAGCCAGCGGATAAACCTGGCGGATGCTGTGATGGATGCTGAAAAGAAGGCTTACCTTGAAGATCATTTTCAGAAACAGGGTATCCGTGAATCCTGAAAAGATATGCACAAACCCTGCAAGGAGAAGCATAAACAAACTTCTTCTAAATTCACTATGGGGGAGGTTTTCGAGAGAGGGTCTTTCAACCTAACGAGTTTGCTCAATACATTTTGGGGGTAATCGTGCAATTACACATTTTGCGTTTGTCTCGGACGAATTGGTATTTGTTCAGTGGCATTATGCAGATGTTTATGGTGCTCAAATTAACGTCTTCCTAGGAGCACGCCAAAACATATGGTTACCTGACAGCTGGCGGAAAAACATCTATGTAGGCCAAGGGAATCACACTCAATGCTGAGAATTCAAAAATTGTAAATCTACACTCTGGTTGATTTGGTTAACAACTATGCAACCGATAGAGACGGGTCACAACATATTTTAACACGAACAGACAACATCACTAGAAATAAAAGACACCTCACATTACATAACAAATCAGATGTCTGAAAGTTCAGAGATTCAAAGTTGTGTACACCAAACGAGTCCTGCTTCCAGGCTTTACAACGCTCCCCTACGGTTTTTGATACATGATGGGGTTGAGAGATGTTAAAGGTAAATATATTTAAATTAACTTTTACTTTTTCCATCAATATGGCTGTAACATTTTGTATATTTACTATGGTTTTGTTTCTATTATACATTTGAGTGTAATTTTCTGTAAAATGTTGTATGTATTATCTCAGGTTTTGATCTCAAACCGCAACACCTTTTCTCATGTATAGTGAGTGTTAAAAATTAGAAGTATCAAATTTATAGAAGGGATCCGGGACACTTTAGCCGATGACCAACTCTTGCACACAACCAAAGCATTAATTATTAAATATTTAATGGATGTTGCGTGCAGTAATAAGCAGGTTGAGAATATGTGCACCACCGAAACCTCAGCGCCATCTACATTGGCAATTGTCAAGTCAAGTCAAGTCAACTTTATTGTCAATTCTGCCACATGTACAGGACATGCAGAGAATTGAAATTACGTTACTCTCTGACCCATAAAAGTAACATTAAATACAAAAACAGTAACAGTAACGAAAACAGAGTATAAATACAATTTAAAAAGAAAGGCACAATATACAATTTTAAAAACACCATATACAAATAAGGGCACATGGTGGAGAGTGCAACATCAGGAGAGTGCAAAAACCAATAGTGCAACAGAGTTTTAAGTTTAAAGTGACGAAGTGAAAGTGAGGTAGATGGCAGACCAGAGCTGCACAGAGTGACTGGTGCATGGTCAGTTTGTGTGATTTAGAGTTCAGAAAGATTGTGGAGCAGAAGAGGGGAGTGAGGGGAGTGGGGGCAGAGCTGGGAGGGAGTTGAGTTTCCTGACCGCCTGATGGGTGAAGCTGTCCTTCAGTCTGCTGGTCCTGGCCTGGAGACTCCGCAGTCTCCTCCCTGATGGCAGCAGGCTGAAGAAGGTTTGCATTGGGGAAGGTTTGCATTGGTTTAGAATGAGTTTTTTCAGGGGAAATCCAGCAGGACAATCAGTTTAAACACCAATTACCTAATACTCAAAATCCTAAAGAAAATAATCAAATCGGTGTGTTAGCAAGACAAACGTATCCTGGTAATAACGAATTCTTTCTCAAATGTATTAAAAAGCAACTGAAAAACCATGGAGTGTAACATTCGCGCCACCTCTGCCACGCCCCCAGCGGTCTACCTCTCCCATGTATTAGTTTGTGTTCTTCCGGGGCTCACTAGCACCCTGATTATTCCCACCTGTTCTTCATCACAGGTAAGTGGTGGTAATCACGGGTGCTTAGCGGGATAATGACTTCTGATCGGTGATTGGTTAGTTTAGCGGTAATGGGTCTGTCCACTCCTCTTTATAACCAGCCAGTCCCTCTAGTCCTGCGTTCGGTCTCCCTCACACAACCTGAGTTCATCACTGTGCAGCATGCTGTCCTTAAACAGCAATGACAGTGAACCCCACAGTAGGACTGGAACTCAACTCTCCCCTCTAGTCTCAGTACAGCTCCGCCATGCCACAGCTCCCGGAGACACTGGGACAAAGGTGATCTTCGGCTCTCATGCTGAGGGCCTCGCTGAAGATCCCGCAACACGACCTCTTGAGGAGAGGCGTGGCACTACAAGCAAGGACATTTCAGTTGTTTCATTTTTTCCCTGAGTTTCAATAAAATACGCATTTCTCATTTTCAACCTGCGTCCTCCATTTATCACCTGAGCTAGAGGGGAACGTGACATTGAGTTACCTCATGATCGATTATAAATCTAGATCTTCTGACACGTTTCGTCTCAGAAACGATCTGCTTTCAGAGTACTGTGATCAAATCCAACTTTGATTTGATGCATTCATCGGACATGCTGTGTATTAACGCAATACCTAGAAGATACTCGTTGTTTACCCCACGGGTTCCTTTTGGACACTGAGCTTTTTTCTTCTTTACTTTGTTTTTCTCCCCATGCGTCATTTGTTTTACACCCGGTGGTTTGTGCCCAGATTTCCTATGCATTACCATCATTCCTGAACCGTCCTGCTCATGATCATCATGTTTAGTCTCATGACATTGCATACAACATCAGTGACAATATTTTTAGCGTGAGTCTGAAATGTAGTTTTGTAAACACCTTACCATATTTAAACGGTATGATGCGATTCTGATCTGATTTCACTTCTACAGCTGTATCACTGATGTGTGATTTCGAAACACATACTTAGTTTGCTCTGTCATACTTGATTGTGACAATATCTTTGTTTTTCCTGGTTATATGTACGCATCGTAGAAGGGGTACAAAATAGCCACCCACCACCTGGTATTCTATAATGTCTGTATAGACAAAAAGGCCATATTCACTGCCGTGCAGGTTGGCGGGGTATGTTGCATATTACCGCCCCAACGGATCCACTGTAGTTTCCTAGCTTTGAGGAGACTGTGAGCGATGAGTCGAAAGCAACCATTGAGTAACTATTCTGCCTTGTTGGGTTTTTCTTGTAACAGCAAAATAATTTTTAACATGCTTTTATTGCTCCTATGCTCTTGTTTGTGTGGTGATGATAATCACTCATTGCTCCTCCATCAGCTATAAGAAGGCATTTCCTTCTTCTTCTAAGGACACCAAGGTGAAAGATCAAACTTTACGTATGCATCATTAAAATGGACAAGTAACCTCTACTGCTATACTGGGTTTAGAGCAGAGTGGACTTTTTTTTCTGTTCCCAGATGAGAAATATTATTCTGAAATGTATAAAGGCAAGTGATAAATCCAAAACCCTTCTAGGGCATTTGTCCACCATCTTTAAAGTAGATGATCATTTTGTAACCTCTTTCAATGTTTCACTATGGGAATCGCTTTGGGTGTGACCAACTACGAAAGCTCCAATGTCACATCATTGAGCCGTGGAGAAGAATCACATAGTCTGGCTAACGCGTCATATAAATAACTGATTCAGCTGGAGTTTTTCATATTTGATAGATTGATAAGTACTACTTGAAAGTACTTGATAAGTACTACTTGAAACATGGCCATTGATACATATTCATAACACAGATCCGACCATACGTATACACAAAGCATGGCTTACATTTGGATAGAGGAGGCGGGGAAAAAAAAAAAAAAAAAAAAAGACAAACCCCAGATTGTACACAAATTGGGAGTACAATGTAGGAACAGTAAAAAATCCCAACAGCAAAGACTGTACACAGCATATAAAGTAAAAGGGTGGTGGATGTGGGTACGAAGCGGACGGAGGCATGAGAGAGTCAAGCTGCTGTGGCCCTGATGGGAAATGTTGATTCCGCAGCAGATGCTGATTACGGGAGCCAAATGCAGATAGGAAAAGATGTTTGGGGTTTTTTTTCGGCTGAAGAGCTAAAGCTTTTGCAGCTGTTCTCCTCCAACACATACTCAGTACTGATGCTCTTCCACATCATATTAGAGGTGGGACTTCCAGGTCATCCATCCAGTGCTGAGAGATGGGTGGTGCATCAGCTGAGCAGGGGCGTGGTCCAGGTGCAGAACTGTGTTGTGTTGAGACGATGTTGTACAGATCCGTCAGGCTTCTCTTACTGGAGTCAACTTCCAAATATTCCCGCACATTACTGAAAGAGAGAGAGAGGGTGGAAGTTACATATCTGGTGAACTTTGTTGTTCATTAAGTATCATCACTAGTCAATGCATGACATACCCTTGGTGGAACATTGAAAGTGCTGCTGACCCAACAGTAAATAAAATGGAAATAAAAACTAGATCAAATTACTTTTGATTTCTCAAGATTGTGCTTTGTGTCTCCATTTGAAAATAATGCTAATGTGCATGCAGAACTCATGCCGTTACAAAATGGGAATAATGAATCGATTTTGTATCGGTAGAGATAAAATCGCGGTTCTTTTGTGAATCTATTTTTTTTACACAAAAAAAAGATCTGTCCTAGATCTTTTCACCGGAGCAAGTTTGCAGCAGGAAATATCCCGTTCGAGTACACGCCAGAGTTCACAGAAGTTGCCGAAGCCACTGGGACCTACTGTGTGCTGCAGGTGTTTGTCCCTTTCATTAGTTTAAGTATGATCCATTTTTTTTTTTTTGAGATATGTTGAGATTTTTGTATCAGCAGCAAAACTTTAATTTTTTTATAGCTAATTTGGTTAAGGGGTGTTGACTTGATATTTTTCTATTTCACCTTGACATGAATTAATTTACAAACAGCAAAATAATTTTTAACATGCTTTAATTGCTCCTATGCTCACATGTTTGTGTGGTGATGATAATCATTCATTTCTCCTCCATCAGCTATAAGAAGGCGTTTCCTTCTACTCCTAAGGACATCAAGGTGAAAGATCAAATGTCACTGCACTGGGTTTAGAGCAGAGTGGATCTTTTTTCAGTTCCCAGATAAGAAATATTATTCTGAAATGTATAAAGGCAAGTGAAAAATCCAAAAACCTTCTAGTGCATTTGTCCACCATCATTAAAGTAGAAGATCTTTTTGTAACTTCTTTCAAAGTTTCACTATGGGAATCGCTTTGGGCGTGACCAACTACGACAGCTCCAATGTCACATCGTCGAGCTGTGGAGAAGAATCACATAGTCTGGCGTTACAGCAAGTCAACTCTTCCAGATTGTTCAGAGAAATAACCATATAAATTACTGATTCAGCTGGAGTTATTTCATATTTCATTGATTGATAAGACACTTTATTGGTGTTGCAACCCAAAACAAAAGTACAAGTACTACTTGAAACGTGGCCATTGACTATACATATACATAACACAGATCCAACCATACATATACACAAAGGATGGTTCACATTTTGGAAAAGACAAACCCCAGAGGGTACACATATGTAGGAACATTGTAGGAACCTTAAAAAAACACTCCTAAAACATAAGCACAAAGACCTTACACAGCATATAAAGTTAAAGTCAATTGCCACAGGGGCGGGGTAAAAGGGCGGTGGATGTTGACAAAGGGGGTACGAAGCGGACGGAGGCATAGGGTGGGGAGTGAGTGTGTATATGTGTGTGGATAATTTCGTTTCCTTGGGTAGGGAGGGGAGAGAGTCAATGAGAGATTCAAGCTGCTGTGGCCCTGATGGGAAATGTTGATTCCGCAGCAGATGCTGATTACGGGAGCCAAATGCAGATAGGAAAAGATGTTTGGGGGTTTTTTTTGGATGAAGAGCTGAAGCTTTTGCAGCTGTTCTCCTCCAACACATACTCAGTACTGATGCTCTTCCACATCATATTAGAGGTGGGACTTCCAGATCATCCATCCAGTCCTGAGAGATGGGTGGTGCATCAGCTGAGCAGGGGCGTGGTCCAGGTGCAGAACTGTGTTGTGTTGAGACGATGTTGTACAAATCCATCAGGCTCCTCTTACTGGGGTCAACTTCCAAATATTCCCGCATATTACTGAAAAAGAGAGAGAGGGTTACATATCTGGTGAACTTTGTTGTTCATTAAGCATCATCACTAGTCAATGCATGACATACCCTTGGAGGAACATTGAAAGTGCTGCTGACCCAACAGTAAATAAAATAGAAATAAAAACTAGATCAAATTATTTTAGTTTTTCTCAAGATTGTTTGCTCAGTTGTTTGAGTGAAGTAGCTTTGCGTCTCCATTTGAAAATAAAGCAATGTGCAAAGCAGCATCATCTGAACTGGCTCTAAAACTCCTTCACTGTTGTCTCCATCTTTATTGTCTGTGGCAGTTGATCAAAGCAATTAACAATTTTTAATATTAACAGGCCTAGGAAAATTCCATGGAATGGTCTATTGGTAGAATATGAATTTTCTATAATTGATTTTGATGTGGGTGTAAAGCCTCTGAGCCCTGCATCATTTATTAACAAAAGTTATTTATGAAAGGTAACCTATGAATGACACAATTAGGGAGAATTCATCAAACATCCCTTTTGGGAAGCTGCTTATATTTAGCTCTCACAAAGCCAATGTGCTAAATGCTAAAAAAGAATAAATGTAAATGTAAGAGTCACTGGCCTGCTAATCAGGGTCATCTTCAAGGCTCATTTAGGAACAGGGTTGGGCAGGGGACAAATGTGTTTAATCTGTTGCTTAAGGTGTTTGGGGTATAATATAATGCAGGGCTGTGAAAAATCAGGTGGATTTACACCCTGGCATGTTCAATGGAGAATTTTCAAATGCATACAGGGCCCTTCAAGCTGTCATGGTCATTAAAGCAGCCATTTTCATTTTCACTCCACAGTGAATCTTTATAGGAGTTTTATATATAGCTATGTGCTGTGTGTGTGTGTGTGTGTGTTATACCTAAACTCAGATGTACTCCACACTAAAACTACAAACCAGGATGTAGAAACCCAAAATTCCAACACATGGACAATCATTGGATTACCTATTTTTTTCTTCATCTTGCTGTTTCATTGTGGAGAAAGGGGGCTTCCACTGAGACATCTTCTTGGGTTCCTCACCATGAACCTGAAGAAAAACACACATTACAGTGTCACATGGTTTAATCCAGGGAACCGACAACTCCAACACAAATGGCTTTAAATTATAAATCTTGCTGGCGGAGCTACAACTGACCAGATATTCAGAACAGAAAGTCTGTAAACTGTCCAAATGTGTATGTTAAATTGTGAATACTGTACACTATGAGAGTAGAATTTTTAAGGATGGGGGTCATGGTGCAGACCAATTGTCTCCTCTAATTGTGTGTGTGCATATTCATGTGTATATTACCAGTGGCATGTTAATGAGAAGGTGCCCAGTGGTTTGTGATCGCTGAGCTGTGCTGCTGTCTGGCTTCACCTCTGATGGCAGAACCAGCTGAAATACCTGTAGAAAAGTAAAAAAACATAAAAAAAAATATTAAGAGTACATCAGGCTAAATGTCCTGTCCAGGTAAAATGAAACGCTGGCCCCCTGAGTCAGAGAGGAAAGAGGAAAAGGAGGAAAGATGAAAACTGAGGATACAGGCGTAAAAGAAAAAAGTCTGGAAGAATATGGACTGTCTTAAACCCCACAATGTTCATTTAATACAAATAACTGCAGGGAATTAAACACATTTCTATTGGAATTTTCTGGAATAGTTTTGACAGAAGAAGAAAATGAAACTCTACCTTTCCTTTAACTGTAACTCTCACATATGTGGGCTGGACATCCACATCCATTAGCGATGTGTCCATGTACCTGCAGGAAAACAAGGCATTGTTCAGCAGGTCCACAACTCACCATATTCTGTGCAGACAGTATATGTCATTGTAAGTCATTCTAATGTTATACTACATATTGAAGTCTTATATGAAACAAAGACCATGGCTCCATTTATGCCAGCAGGCTTTGGTGAAACTAATGCAGATATGAGTGGTTAAGCAATGGGAATTTTCATGTTTTCGTGTGTGGGTATGTGTGTGTTAACCTGTAAAGGTGCAGGTCCAGTTGAATGCTGCTGTTATTTTCGTCTTCGGTCAGCACAAAATCCATCCTGAAAAGTCACAAAATATGTTATATGCTGGAGGATATCACTGTGTGTGTGTGTGTGTGTGTGTGTATGCCTGAGGAGATGGTTTTGTCTTTATGTTTATTTGAATGCAGGATCATACCTGGCCTCGTTGACATTCAGCACCTTTCCATCTGCAGTGATCAGGGTTTTTGGCTTTTTAAATGTTTTATTCTGTTCCCTGAAATCACACACATAATTTTTAAAATATTTGTATAATGTTAATACACAACTATTCATATTCATCTTAATAACTTTAAAAACAAAACATACAATAATGAAAAACCATACTCATGTAGATGTATATAGACATGAGAGTGTGGTATAATGTCCAATTGAGTAGATATAATATAGTCCACTATATGTTTTGTCACTTTTTCAAAACAATGCATGCCTATCCCATATTTATTTGAATCACAATTCTATTATTACCCACTCAATGTCCATAACCACTTATTCCTATTATTGGGTGGATGACAGGTATTCATCCAGAGATTTGATTTTAATCTGAAATGGATTACATTATGCTATTATATGACTAAAAACAATAAATACGAGCTCATGCATGTTGTGTATGATACTATTATGTAAATGTTTTATCAAGTCTCTTTTAACACAGCTTATTACATGTCCGAACAGGTTAACTGACCCTCCATTCCTCTTTTTGTCACTTCTCCCCTTTTCCAATTGTCGGTGAGCTTCCAGTCTTGACTCAGGAGTAAAGGAGCATGGTTTTTCCCAGAATTCTTTCTCTTGCTCTAGATCTGCTTCCTGATGATCCTTACTGACAACAAACCAACAAAATATACACATATATAACACATATTCATCATGATCAAAAATGGCCTAAATTTGGGAGCTGTAACCATGTTAGATTAATTATGTTATTGTCATTCAAAACAGTCATGTACCATAATTGAACTTACCCAGAGTTATCATCACTTTGCCTCTCGTTGTCCTCAAGTGATATTTTGGTTTCCATCTTTTGTCTCTCCCGCTTTTGCAGCTGCTCCTCCTCTTGCTCCAGAATTCGCTTCCTCAGTTCCTCTAAACCTTGCCCGGCCCGGATATGCTCCAGCCGCCCTATCGCAGTCCCGTCCAAAAACTGCAAAACATTCAAGCAAGCAACATAAATTACACATTGGTTACATGTTTACATATTTTATATCTTAAACAGTGATTCACAAACAGTTGTTACGTGCACTTGAACTCTACCTTGCACGCTACATGCACTGCATTAAACAAGCAATGCTGTGTGCACTGTATACAGCATAATGTGTACCAGAAACTGTGCTACTAAGATTACCTGTAGTTGTGGCAGAGTAGCTACAACATACTGTCTGTAACCCTCATACTGGCTACATGGATTCCCCACAAGGAAGAGCTCTTTTAAGTGCTGGTTCTCTTTAAGAGACTCCACACTGCTCAGCTGGGCAACAAAATTCACAGTGAGGTCTAACTTCTGCAGGCTCTCACAGCCTAAAGAAATGAACAAAGAGGAAAAGGTCACTTATCATATGCAGTACACATGCATCAGTGGACTTAAATGTTTAAGTTGAAAGAGGAAAGGATAAGTCTACGTCTATAAGTTTTCTAAGCCAAAATAGTGTCATATATACTTGTATGTGTACTTTTCACTTTAAACCGGTAAAAAGATGTTTGCTCGGACTAAAAACTATTTATATTTCAAAACAGAAATAAGCATCGAGTGATCTGTATTTGTATTAATTTTTTTTACAAAGATAGAATGGTTTTCAAATACAGAACACGTAGTGCAAATCTTGAAACTGCGTTTAGGAATCCAAGCATATTCTTGCAATTATCAGCTTGCGAGCGTGAATTCAGAGATGTGCATACAAATCATTTTGGCACTTACCTAGCACTTCACCAATATCCACCAATCAGAATAATTATTTTTCTAGCCAATCACAAAGCTGCAGGTACCCTATGATGAGCGAGCAATTTGTTTCTGCAAGCGCCAAAATGATTTGTATGTATGAATTCATAAAGTGAAAAAAAATATAAAAAAGGGAAAACTTTCAAGAATATATGGCACTATTCTGGCTCCATATAATTCTGCCTAACCCTTTTCTGGCCTACATAGGATGTGTTGAAAGATGTTACTCAAATAACAGTGTTTGATTGAATAAATAATTGGATGAATGAGCATGGATAGATGGATGGGTGGATGAATGAATACCTTCTAGATTTTCAATAACTTCAATGTTATTGAGAGCCAGGTTTAGGTATTCCAGCTTCTTCAGTCTATTCACGTTTTCTGTGGGTAAAGTAGAGTTAAAACATGGAGCGCATATTTGGAAATGCTCTTAATACTGAATACTATACTAATGCTCTTAATACCCAAGCCGAGACGTTACCTATTCTGGATATGAGGTTATTTTGTAGGTAGAGGGTTTTAAGGTGTCGACACCACTTGTCCAGGTTCTCCAGTTTCTCAATGTTCTGCTGGTGTAGGGACAGCTCCTCCAGGGAGAAAATCTCGCTGTTGTTGTGCTCTGCCCGTCGGCGCACCATGTCTTCGCTAACTAGGAAATATCATGTATTTTCATGTTATTTTTTTGTATTATTATACATAATATACATAATAAACTAAAATGTATTATTATAAATTCAGCCAGGTTAAGTAAGATTATGTTTTATACGGGATATTCGACGCAGAGTACTTACTTCTCACCATGTTCTTTAGGTTTGTGTTACCACGGTAACGAGATGGCGGGCAAAATGCAGTCGACGTGCGCGCCCCTGTTAGAGTTCTCTCGCGAGAGTTGCACATCTCGTAGGTAGCAATTTGAGACAATTTGAATTTATTTATTCAACGGATATGGAAGGCCATGTGCACCGTTATTCGTTTGCATTAACACGTGGTTTTAAGATAAAAACACGCCGCTTTGAATGGCGTTTCTATGTCTTCTCAAAGCTCCCGCGTGACGTCATCGACGTCCCCCCTGCACGCGGCTCGTCTTCGCCCCGTGACGTCAGCACGCCGTAAAGCAGCCAGGTGCTCTTGGCGGCCAGGAGGTCGGTCTGTGAGGGTTGTCATCAGCTTTCTCCTCTGATGGGAATATTGTGAGCGGAGTGCTGAGGTAGGAGCTGTTTTTACCACCAGGGTCCTTTCTCTCGCGCGAGTTTTCCCACACACGCCCTCCTCCCGCATCACAGGACATCCTTTACCGAGACCACCGGGTATGTCTGTGTCTCCTCTTTTTTTACGCCCAACTTCATGCCTGTAATCTGTACTACTATAGTATGCAATGATAAATTCGCGTCCAGTTAGGCAGTGGTGGCCTAGCGGTTAAGGAAGCGGCCCCGTAATCAGAAGGTTGCTGGTCCGAATCCCGATCTGCCAAGGTACCACTGAGGTGCCACTGATCTAAGCACCGTCCCCACACACTGCTCCCCGGGCGCCTGTTATGGCTGCCCACTGCTCACTCAGGGTGATGGGTTAAATGCAGAGGACAAATTTCACTGTGTGCACTGTGCTGTGCTGCTGTGTATCACGTGTGACAATCACTTCGCTTTCACTTAGCACATGTTCCCAGACCGACCGGTTCGATGCTGAATTGGGTCTGATTAGACGAAAGACTGGGTGTCAGTGATGGGCGATCGGCTTAGATTACAAATTAAACTTTATATTTGAAGCATGTGTGGGTGATGCTTTTTTCCAATTAACATCTGTATCACGTTATATCCAAAAAGAATGTCATTACACACAATGCTATGGTCTGCATATAAGAGAATCCAAAGAGACTCCAACCCGGTTGGATGCTGAAGTGGAGCTTGAGCCTGAGGTGGTCTGCAATCAGATTGGAAAGACTCCATCTGCCGGCTACACCCACAGCGACGTTCCGATTTCAGAGACCCAGGATGTCCGGAGTAGCCCTGAATCACCTGACGCTGCACCGGTTCCCAGCGTTGAGGAGACTGTGAACGATGAGTCGAAAGCACCCAGTAACATCAGTAACATACCACGGTGGTGGAGCCACATAACCCTGAGGACAGAAGTGACGAGCCGGATGTTCCTTAAATCCCAGTTCGCGTATCCCGTTCGAGAACACGCCAGAGTTCACAGAAGTGGCCGAGGCCACTGGGACCTATCTAAAGATCCGAGACTTGCTTAAAGGGTCTCCCAGGAACCAGGCTAAACAAAGCCAAGAGAAATGAATTCAAAGATGTCTAGTTATGAATGTTTCTTATCTTTTCTGCTCATTAAAATGGACTGTATCCTTCCTTTACTGCTGCACTGGGTTTAGAGCAGAGTGGATCTTTTTTCAGTTCCCAGATAAGAAATATTATTCTGAAATGTATAAAGGCAAGTGAAAAATCCAAAACCCTTCTAGGGCATCATCGTTTAAGTAGGAGATCATTTAGTAATTTCTTTCAATGTTTCACTATGGGAATCGCTTTGGGCGTGACCAACTACGAAAGCTCCAATGTCACATCGTCGAGCCGTGGAGAAGAATCACATAGTCTGGCTAAAGCATTACAGCAAGTCAACTCTTCAGGATTGGTCAGGGAAATAATCATATAAATAACTGATTCAGAGTTTTTTTATTTTTGATTGATTGATAGATTGATAAGACCCTTTTCTTGGTGTTTGTCAAGGGTGGGCTGGACATGGCAATAAAGGAGGACGCATTCGCACGATTTCACGTGACAGGGGTTTAATACAGACTACATGAGACAAGGGAACATGAACACGCACAATGACCCGATGGCGAACAGACACGAACAGGATAGTTTTATACAATTATACAACAGGTGAATACATTACACAGGACAAACATGAAACTCCGGTCCGAACTCCGGATCCGGAGTAACCCCTGCCGGTCAGGATCATGACAGTGTTGCAACATAAACCAAAAGTAAGTACTACCTGAAACGTGGCCATTGACCCGACTATACATATACATAACACAGATCCGACCATACGTATACACAAAGCATGGTTCACATTTGGGTACATTGTGGGAACCGTAAAAAAAAACACCCCAACAGCATAAGCACAAAGACTGTACACAGCTCATAAAGTAAAAGTCAATTGCCACAGGGGAGGGGTAAAAGGACGGTGGGTGTTGTCGCCGCAGATGCTGATTGAGCCAAATGCAGATAAAGGATGTTTGGGTTTTTTTCGGCTGAAGAGCTGAAGCTTTTGTAGCTGTTCTCCTCCAACACGTACTCAGTACTGATGCTCTTCCACATCATATTAGAGGTGGGACTTCCGGATCATCCATCCAGTCCTGAGAGATGGGTGGTGCATCAGCTGAGCAGGGGCGTGGTCCAGGTGCAGAACTGTGTTGTGTTGAGACGATGTTGTACAGATCCGTCAGGCTTCTCTTACTGGGGTCAACTTCCAAATATTCCCGCACATTACTGAAAAAGAGAGAGAGGGTGGAAGTTACTTATCTTGTGAACTTTGTTGTTCATTAAGCATCATCACTAGCATGACATACCCTTGGACGAACATTGAAAGTGCTGCTGACCCAACAGTAAATAAAATAGAAATAAAAACTAGATCAAATTACTTTAGTTTTCTCAAGATTGTTTGCTCAGTTGTTTGAGTGAAGTAGCTTTGCGTCTCCATTTGAAAATAATGTAAATGTGCATGCAGAAAGAAGCAGCATCTGAATTGGCTCTAAAACTTTCATTGTCGTATATTGGTAGATTATGAATTGTACTATAATTGATTTTGATGTGGGTGTAAGGCCTCTGAGCCCTGCATCATTTATATCATAGCCTCATATTATAGTGATCTTTTTATAATTAACAATGTTATTAATGAAAGGTAGCCTATGAATGACACAATTAGGGGAAAGTCATGAAACATCCCTGTTGGGAAGCTGCTTATATTTAGCTCTGACAAAGCCAATGTGTTTATGATGCATACATTTGCTCTGAAGGCATATGCTAAAAAAGAATAAATGTAAATGTAAGAGTCACTGGCCTGCTAATCAGGGTCATCTTCAAAGCTCATTTAGGAACAGGGTTGGGCAGGGGACAAATGTGTTTAATCTGTTGCTTAAGGTGTTTGGGGTATAATATAATGCAGGGCTGTGAAAAATCAGGGGGATTTACACCCTGGCATGTTCAATGGAGAACTTTCAAATGCATACAGGGCCCTTCAAGCTGTCATGGTCATTAAAGCAGCCATTTTCATTTTCACTCCACAGTGAATCTTTATAGGAGTTTTATATATAGCTATGTGCTGTGTGTGTGTGTGTGTGTGTGTTATACCTAAACTCAGATGTCATCCATACTAAAACTACAAACCAGAATGTAGAAACCCAAAATTCCAACACATGGACAATTATTGGATTACCTATTTTTTTCTTCATCTTGCTGTTTCATTGTGGAGAAAGGGGGCTTCCACTGAGACATCTTCTTGGGTTCCTCACCATGAACCTGAAGAAAAGCACACATTACAGTGTCACATGGTTTAATTCAGGGAACCGACAACTCCAACACAAATGGCTTTAAATTATAAATCTTGCTGGTGGAGCTACAACTGACCAGATATTCAGAACAGAAAGTCTGTAAACTGTCCAAATGTGTATGTTAAATTGTGAATACTGTACACTATGAGAGTAGAATTTTTAAGGATGGGGGTCATGGTGCAGACCAATTGTCTCCTCTAATTGTGTGTGTGCATATTCATGTGTATATTACCAGTGGCATGTTAATGAGAAGGTGCCCAGTGGTTTGTGATCGCTGAGCTGTGCTGCTGTCTGGCTTCACCTCTGATGGCAGAACCAGCTGAAATACCTGTAGAAAAGTAAAAAAACATTTAAAAAAATATTAGAGTACATCAGGCTAAATGTCCTGTCCAGGTGAAATTAAACGCTGGCCCCCTGAGTCAGAGAGGAAAGAGGAAAAGGAGGAAAGATGAAAACTGAGGATACAGGCGTAAAAAAAAAAGTTTGGAAGAATATGGACTGTCTTAAACCCCGCAATGTTCATTTAATACAAATAACTGCAGGGAATTAAACACATTTCTATTGGACATTTCTGGAATTGTTTTAACAGAAGAAGAAAATGAAACTCTACCTTTCCTTTAACTGTAACTCTCACATATGTGGGCTGGACATCCACATCCATTAGCGATGTGTCCATGTACCTGCAGGAAAACAAGGCATTGTTCAGCAGGTCCACAACTCACCATATTCTGTGCAGACAGTATATGTCATTGTAAGTCATTCTAATGTTATACTACATATTGAAGTCTTATATGAAACAAAGACCATGGCTCCATTTATGCCAGCAGGCTTTGGTGAAACTAATGCAGATATGAGTGGTTAAGCAATGGGAATTTTCATGTTTTCGTGTGTGGGTATGTGTGTTAACCTGTAAACGTGCAGGTCCAGTTGAATGCTGCTGTTATTTTCGTCTTCGGTCAGCACAAAATCCATCCTGAAAAGTCACAAAATATGTTATATGCTGGAGGATATCACTGTGTGTGTGTGTGTGTGTGTGTGTGTGTGTGTGTGTGTATGCCTGAGGAGATGGTTTTGTCTTTATGTTTATTTGAATGCAGGATCATACCTGGCCTCGTTGACATTCAGCACCTTTCCATCTGCAGTGATCAGGGTTTTTGGCTTTTTAAATGTTTTATTCTGTTCCCTGAAATCACACACATAATTTTTAAAATATTTGTATAATGTTAATACACAACTATTCATATTCATCTTAATAACTTTAAAAACAAAACATACAATAATGAAAAACCATACTCATGTAGATGTATATAGACATGAGAGTGTGGTATAATGTCCAATTGAGTAGATATAATATAGTCCACTATATGTTTTGTCACTTTTTCAAAACAATGCATGCCTATCCCATATTTATTTGAATCACAATTCTATTATCACCCACTCAATGTCCATAACCACTTATTCCTATTCATTGGGTGGATGACAGGTATTCACCCAGGGCAGATTGTATTTTAATCTGAAATGGATTACATTATGCTATTATATGACTAAAAATAATAAATACGAGCTCATGCATGTTGTGTATGATAAGATTATGTAAATGTTTTATCAAGTCTCTTTTAACACAGCTTATTACATGTCCGAACAGGTTAACTGACCCTCCATTCCTCTTTTTGTCACTTCTCCCCTTTTCCAAATGTCGGTGAGCTTCCAGTCTTGACTCAGGAGTAAAGGAGCATGGTTTTTCCCAGAATTCTTTCTCTTGCTCTAGATCTGCTTCCTGATGATCCTTACTGACAACAAACCAACAAAATATACACATATATAACACATATTCATCATGATCAAAAATGGCCTAAATTTGGGAGCTGTAACCATGTTAGATTAATTATGTAATTGTCATTCAAAACAGTCATGTACCATAATTGAACTTACCCAGAGTTATCATCACTTTGCCTCTCGTTGTCCTCAAGTGATATTTTGGTTTCCATCTTTTGTCTCTCCCGCTTTTGCAGCTGCTCCTCCTCTTGCTCCAGAATTCGCTTCCTCAGTTCCTCTAAACCTTGCCCGGCCCGGATATGCTCCAGCCGCCCTATCGCAGTCCCGTCCAAAAACTGCAAAACATTCAAGCAAGCAACATAAATTACACATTGGTTACATGTTTACATATTTTATATCTTAAACAGTGATTCACAAACAGTTGTTACGTGCACTTGAACTCTACCTTGCACGCTACATGCACTGCATTAAACAAGCAATGCTGTGTGCACTGTATACAGCATAATGTGTACCAGAAACTGTGCTACTAAGATTACCTGTAGTTGTGGCAGAGTAGCTACAACATACTGTCTGTAACCCTCATACTGGCTACATGGATTCCCCACAAGGAAGAGCTCTTTTAAGTGCTGGTTCTCTTTAAGAGACTCCACACTGCTCAGCTGGGCAACAAAATTCACAGTGAGGTCTAACTTCTGCAGGCTCTCACAGCCTAAAGAAATGAACAAAAAAGGAAAAGGTCGTTTATCATATTCAGTACATATGCGTCAGTGGACTAAAATGCTTAAGTTGAAAGAGGAAAGGATAAGTCTACGTCTATAAGTTTTCTAAGCCAAAATAGTGTAGTTAATAGTTAATAGTTTCACTTTAAACCGGCAAAAAGATGTTTGCTCAGACTAAAAACTATTTATATTTCAAAACAGAAATAAGCATCGAGTGATCTGTATTTGTATTAATTTTTTTTTCAAAGACAGAACACGTAGTGCAAATCTTGAGATGTGCATACAAATCATTTTGGCACTTACCTAGCACTTCACCAATATCCACCAATCAGAATAATTCTTTTTCTAGCCAATCACAAAGCTGCAGGTACCCTATGATGAGTGAGCAATTTGTTTCTGCTATCGCCAAAATGATTTGTATGTATGAATTCATAAAGTGAAAAAAATTATAAAAAAGTGAAAACTTTCAAGTATATATGGCACTATTCTGGCTCCATATAATTCTGCCTAACCCTTTTCTGGCCTACATAGGATGTGTTGAAAGATGTTACTCAAATAACAGTGTTTGATTGAATAAATAAATGGATGAATGAGCATGGATAGATGGATGGGTGGATGAATGAATACCTTCTAGATTTTCAATAACTTCAATGTTATTGAGAGCCAGGTTTAGGTATTCCAGCTTCTTCAGTCTATTCACGTTTTCTGTGGGTAAAGTAGAGTTAAAACATGGAGCGCATATTTGGAAATGCTCTTAATACTGAATACTATACTAATGCTCTTAATACTCAAGCCGAGATGTTACCTATTCTGGAAATGAGGTTATTTTGTAGGTAGAGGGTTTTAAGGTGTCGACACCACTTGTCCAGGTTCTCCAGTTTCTCAATGTTCTGCTGGTGTAGGGACAGCTCCTCCAGGGAGAAAATCTCGCTGTTGTTGTGCTCTGCCCGTCGGCGCACCATGTCTTCGCTAACTAGGAAATATCATGTATTTTCATGTTATTTTTTTGTATTATTATACATAATATACATAATAAACTAAAATGTATTATTATAAATTCAGCCAGGTTAAGTAAGATTATGTTTTATACGGGATATTCGACGCAGAGTACTTACTTCTCACCATGTTCTTTAGGTTTGTGTTACCACGGTAACGAGATGGCGGGCAAAATGCAGTCGACGTGCGCGCCCCTGTTAGAGTTATCTCGCGAGAGTTGCACATCTCGTAGGTAGCAATTTGAGACAATTTGAATTAATTTATTCAACGGATATGGAAGGCCATGTGCACCGTTATTCGTTTGCATTAACACGTGGTTTTAAGATATAAACACGCCGCTTTGAATGGCGTTTCTAAGTCTTCACAAAGCTCCCGCGTGACGTCATCGACGTCTGCCGCGCGCGTGGCTCGGCTTCGCCCTGTGACGTCAGCACGCCGTAAAGAAGCCAGGTGCTCTTTGCGGCCAGGAGGTCGTTCTGTGAGGGGTGGGGGGGTTGCCATCAGCTTTCTCCTCTGATGGGAATATTGTGAGCGGAGTGCTGAGGTAGGAGCTGTTTTTACCACCAGGGTCCTTTCTCTCGCGCGAGTTTTCCCACACACGCCCTCCTCCCGCATCACAGGACATCCTTTACCGAGACCACCGGGTGTGTCTGTGTCTCCTCTTTTTTTTACGCCCAACTTCATGCCTGTAATCTGTACTACTATAGTATGCAATGATAAATTCGCGTCCAGTTAGGCATCTAACACATGTTCCCAGACCGACCGGTTTGATGCTGAGTTGGGTCTGATTAGACGAAAGACTGGGTGTCAGTGATGGGCGATCGGCTTAGATTACAAATTAAACTTTATATTTGAAGCATGTGTGGGTGATGCTTTTTTCCAAGTAACATCTGTGTCACGTTATATCCAAGAAGAATGTTATTACACACAATGCTATGGTCTGCATATAAGAGAATTCAAAGAGACTCCAACCCGGTTGGATGCTGAAGTGGAGCTTGAGCCTGAGGTGGTCTGCAATCAGATTGGAAAGACTCCATCTGCCGGCTACACCCACAGCGACGTTCCGATTTCAGAGACCCAGGATGTCCGGAGTAGCCCTGAATCACCTGACGCTGCACCGGTTCCCAGCGTTGAGGAGACTGTGAGCGATGAGTCGAAAGCACCCAGTAACATCAGTAACATACCACGGTGGTGGAGCCACATAACCCTGAGGACAGAAGTGACGAGCCGGATGTTCCTTAAATCCCAGTTCGCGTATCCCGTTCGAGAACACGCCAGAGTTCACAGAAGTGGCCGAGGCCACTGGGACCTATCTAAAGATCCGAGACTTGCTTAAAGGGTCTCCCAGGAACCAGGCTAAACAAAGCCAAGAGAAATGAATTCAAAGATGTCTAGTTATGAATGTTTCTTATCTTTTCTGCTTTTCGTATAGGTTTTGGTTCAGGTTACAGTGTGCTGCAGGTGTTTGTCCTTTTGATTTAGTTTAATTATGAACAATTTGACATGATACCTGCCTTTTTTTTTTGTATCAGTGGCAAAACCTGATTTTTTTTTTATAGCTAATTTGGTTAAGGGGTGTTGACGTGATATTTTTCTGTTTCACCTTCATAAATTAGTTTACACACAGTTGCATTTGGTGTAATTGTAACTTCTGCCTTGTTGGATTTTTCTTGTAACAGCAAAAAAAATTGTTTATCATGCTTTTATTGCTCCTATGCTCACATGTTTGTGTGGTGATGATAATCACTCATTTCCCCTCCATCAGCTATAAAAAGGTGTTTCCTTCTTCTCCTAAGGACACCAAGGTGAAAGATCAAACGTTACGTATGCCTCATTAAAATGGACTGTATCCTTCCTTTACTGCTGCACTGGGTTTAGAGCAGAGTGGATCTTTTTTCAGTTCCCAGATAAGAAATATTATTCTGAAATGTATAAAGTCAAGTGAAAAATCCAAAACCCTTCCAGGGCATCATCATTTAAGTAGCAGATCATTTTGTAACCTCTTTCAATGTTTCACTATGGGAATCACTTTGGGCGTGACCAACTACGAAAGCTCCAATGTCACATCGTCAAGCCGTGGAGAAGAATCACATAGTCTGGCTAACGCATTACAGCAAGTCAACTCTTCAGGATTGTTCAGGGAAATAATCATATAAATAACTGATTCAGCTGGAGTTTTTCCTTATTTGATTGATAGATTGATAAGACCCTTTATTGGTGTTGCAACATAAACCAAAAGTAAGTACTACCTGAAACGTGGCCATTGACCCGACTATACGTATACACAAAGCATGGTTCACATTTGGGTACATTGTGGGAACCGTAAAAAAAAAACACCCCAACAGCATAAGCACAAAGACTGTACACCGCTCATAAAGTAAAAGTCAATTGCCACAGGGGAGGGGTAAAAGGACGGTGGGTGTTGTCGCCGCAGATGCTGATTGAGCCAAATGCAGATAGGAAAAGATGTTTGGGTTTTTTTTTCGGCTGAAGAGCTGAAGCTTTTGTAGCTGTTCTCCTCCAACACGTACTCAGTACTGATGCTCTTCCACATCATATTAGAGGTGGGACTTCCGGATCATCCATCCAGTCCTGAGAGATGGGTGGTCCATCAGCTGAGCAGGGGCGTGGTCCAGGTGCAGAACTGTGTTGTGTTGAGATGATGTTGTACAGATCCGTCAGGCTTCTCTTACTGCAGTCAACTTTCAAATATTCCCGCACATTACTGAAAAAGAGAGAGAGGGTGGAAGTTACTTATCTGGTGAACTTTTTTGTTCATTAAGCATCATCACTAGTCAATGCATGACATACCCTTGGAGGAACATTGAAGGTGCTGCTGACCCAACAGTAAATAAAATAGAAATAAAAACTAGATCAAATTATTTTAGTTTTCTCAAGATTGTTTGCTCAGTTGTTTGAGTGAAATAGCTTTGCGTCTCCATTTGAAAATAATGTAAATGTGCATGCAGAAAGAAGCAGCATCTGAATTGGCTCTAAAACTTTCATTGTCGTATATTGGTAGATTATGAATTGTACTATAATTGATTTTGATGTGGGTGTAAGGCCTCTGAGCCCTGCATCATTTATATCATAGCCTCATATTATAGTGATCTTTTTATAATTAACAATGTTATTAATGAAAGGTAGCCTATGAATGACACAATTAGGGAAAAGTCATGAAACATCCCTGTTGGGAAGCTGCTTATATTTAGCTCTGACAAAGCCAATGTGTTTAGGATGCATACATTTGCTCTGAAGGCATATGCTAAAAAAGAATAAATGTAAATGTAAGAGTCACTGGCCTGCTAATCAGGGTCATCTTCAAAGCTCATTTAGGAACAGGGTTAGGCAGGGGACAAATGTGTTTAATCTGTTGCTTAAGGTGTTTGGGGTATAATATAATGCAGGGCTGTGAAAAATCAGGGGGATTTACACCCTGGCATGTTCAATGGAGAACTTTCAAATGCATACAGGGCCCTTCAAGCTGTCATGGTCATTAAAGCAGCCATTTTCATTTTCACTCCACAGTGAATCTTTATGGAAGTTTCATATATAGCTATGTACTGTGTGTGTGTGTTCTACCTAAACTCAGATGTACTCCATACTAAAACTAGAAACCAAAAATTCCAACACATGGACAATTATTGGATTACCTATTTTTTCTTCATCTTGCTGTTTCATTGTGGAGAAAGGGGGCTTCCACTGAGACATCTTCTTGGGTTCCTCACCATGAACCTGAATAAAAACACACATTACAGTGTCACATGGTTTAATTCAGGGAACCGACAACTCCAACACAAATGGCTTTATATTATAAATCTTGCTGGCGGAGCTACAACTGACCAGATATTCAGAACAGAAAGTCTGTAAACTGTCCAAATGTGTATGTTAAATTGTGAATACTGTACACTATGAGAGTAGAATTTTTAAGGATGGGGGTCATGGTGCAGACCAATTGTCTCCTCTAATTGTGTGTGTGCATATTCATGTGTATATTACCAGTGGCATGTTAATGAGAAGGTGCCCAGTGGTTTGTGATCGCTGAGCTGTGCTGCTGTCTGGCTTCACCTCTGATGGCAGAACCAGCTGAAATACCTGTAGCCATTTTGAAGAACAGGCTCAAGGGCGAAAAAAAAAAAACGTGTTTTCAGCAACGTGTCACATCCTGTAAACACTGATCTTGACCCTTCACCTCAAAGAAGCTGCTGACCAGTCCAACCTCAAGACCAACCAGCCGGCCGGCCGCACCGAAGAGAATATGGCTTAAAGTTCCACACATCAGGCTGCAGCCTGAATCGTCTCCAGGTTCCTACGGACAATAAAGGACTAACATTGATCAAGACGCGCGATCAGCCAACAGAAAAGAGAGAACTTTTTTTTTTAGATTTGAGTTGATCTGGAATCATTGGTGGAGCGCAGTGATGGCCTAGCGGTTGTCCCCACACACTGCTCACCAAGGGTGGTGGTTAGGGGTGGTAGTAGCCTTGTGGGTAACACACTCACCTATGAACCAGAAGACCCAGGTTCAAATCCCACTTACTACCATCGTGTCCCTGAGCAAGACACTTGACCCTAAGTTGCTCCAGGGGGACTGTCCCTGTAACTACTGGTTGTAAGTCGCTCTGGATAAGAGTGTCTGATAAATGCCGTAAATGTAAATGTAAATGGTGGTTAAATACACAGGACACGTTGCACCATGTCACCGTGTGCTGTGCTGTATCACCCTTCATCAGCCAATCAGAAGCTGAGGCTTAATTTTAAAGTACTAACACAACACACAATATCCCACGTATTAATTACTACTTAAAAAATAACTAATGCTGAACATGAACAACATAAAAGCATTTCCTACTTTATTAGTCCTTCTCAAGTAACTCACTTTCCATCCACAGTCTCAAAAACCTGATAAGAATTCATTTCAGGGAGAAAGAAAATTTTATAGAATAATTTTTTGTGAATTAGCACAGCAACGGAAACTATCAACATAAAATGGTACAGTAGTAGAGATAGCTAGATCATGTGGGGGCGGGCTCTCCAGGGAAGAGGTCAGCGGTGACATCCAGGGACTGGTCATGCGGCTCACTGTCAGGAATAATGGTTGTATGGGGGGAGCGGGTGGCCGATGGCATTCTGGTAGTGATGGTGCTGGCGATGGGCGATGTACTCTGCGTAGCTCATCGTCATCTTCTCACTACGGTACCTGGTCAGTTTAATGGTATTCCTGAAGTCGTTGGTGATGGGAGCTTTGTAACCTCCCTTTCTCAGTAAGGAATCCATGGTCTGAATGTGGTCCCATCCTTTCTCCTTGGCAACCTCTGGCAGGTAGGTGGCGGTGCGTTTTGATCCTTTTTCATTGAAAAACTCAATTCTAATGCCGTGAGCACCAATCTCCCAGTCAAGGTAATCACCCACGTCCTCAAAATTGGTGAGCAGGGAAACGGAGCAGAGGAGGCGGGGCAGCTCGTCCCTTGTCATTGGTGGGAAGCGACTGTCCTTAAGGGCACTGGTAAGGGTGTACTCCCTGAGTCCTGAGTGCAGGTTCATGGCAGAAAATGTTCCTATGCAGCCCCGCAAGCGCTTGTCCCGGCCAATTTTCCAGGTGATGAACAGCGGATACGGGTCGTTGGTGAAGCGGGGTGTTCGGGGCGGCTGTTATCTGTACAGATGGCAATAAAGCACGTCGAAACAGAAGCAGCACATCTCCGCAGAAACCACCATCTTCCGCCCGGCGCTGGCGGGGCCGGGGCTGAGGTTGGGGGAGAGGCCGGCGGTGTTGTAGCCTCCAGGGGCCGCGGACAGAGCGCTCGTGCCGGTGCCGCTGCTGCTGCTGCCGCTGCCCCCAGGACCTCCCAGGCTGTTCTCTCGGTTCATGGCTTAAATTTGGTAGCTGTAACCATGTCAGATGAATTATGTAATTGTCATTCAAAACAGTCATGTACCATAATTGAACTTACCCAGAGTTATCATCACTTTGCCTCTCGTTGTCCTCAAGTGATATTTTGGTTTCCATCTTTTGTCTCTCCCGCTTTTGCAGCTGCTCCTCCTCTTGCTCCAGAATTCGCTTCCTCAGTTCCTCTAAACCTTGCCCGGCCCGGATATGCTCCAGCCGCCCTATCGCAGTCCCGTCCAAAAACTGCAAAACAATCAAGCAAGCAACATAAATTACACATTAGTTACATGTTTACATATTTTATATCTTAAACAGTGATTCACAAACAGTTGTTATGTGCACTTGAACTCTACCTTGCATGCACTGCACTAAACAAGCAATGCTGTGTGCACTGTATATAGCATAATGTGTACCAGAAACTGTGCTACTAAGATTACCTGTAGTTGTGGCAGAGTAGCTACAACATACTGTCTGTAACCCTCATACTGGCTACATGGATTCCCCACAAGGAAGAGCTCTTTTAAGTGCTGGTTCTCTTTAAGAGACTCCACACTGCTCAGCTGGGCAACAAAATTCACAGTGAGGTCTAACTTCTGCAGGCTCTCACAGCCTAAACAAATGAACAAAAAAGGAAAAGGTCGCTTTTCATATGCAGTACACATGCATCAGTGGACTAAAATGTTTAAGTTGAAAGAGGAAAGGATAAGTCTACGTCTATAAGTTTTCTAAGCCAAAATAGTGTCATATATACTTGTATGTGTACTTTTCACTTTAAAACGGAAAAAAGATGTTTGCTTGGACTAAAAACTATTTATATTTCAAAACAGAAATAAGCATTGAGTGATCTGTATTTGTATTTTTTTTTTTTACAAAGATAGAATGGTTTTCAGATACAGAACACGTAATGCAAATCTTGAAACTGCGTTCAGGAATCCAAGCATATTCTTGCAAATATCAGCTTGCGAGCGTGAATTCAGAGATGTGCATACAAATCATTTTGGCACTTACCTAGCACTTCACCAATATCCACCAATCAGAATAATTATTTTTCTAGCCAATCACAAAGCTGCAGGTACCCTATGATGAGCGAGCAATTTGTTTCTGCAAGCGCCAAAATGATTTGTATGTATGAATTCATAATGTGAAAAAATCATAAAAAAGTATATATGGCACTATTCTGGCTCCATATAATTCTGCCTAACCCTTTTCTGGCCAACATAGGCTGTGTTGAAAGATGTTACTCAAATTTGATCGAATAAATAAATGGATGAATGAGCATGGATAGATGGATGGGTGGATGAATGAATACCTTCTAGATTTTCAATAACTTCAATGTTATTGAGAGCCAGGTTTAGGTATTCCAGCTTCTTCAGTCTATTCACGTTTTCTGTGGGTAAAGTCGAGTTAAAACATGGAGCGCATATTTGGAAATGCTCTTAATACTGAATACTATACTAATGCTCTTAATACTCAAGCCGAGACGTTACCTATTCTGGAGATGAGGTTATTTTGTAGGTAGAGGGTTTTAAGGTGTCGACACCACTTGTCCAGGTTCTCCAGTTTCTCAATGTTCTGCTGGTGTAGGGACAGCTCCTCCAGGGAGAAAATCTCGCTGTTGTTGTGCTCTGCCCGTCGGCGCACCATGTCTTTGCTAACTAGGAAATATAATGTATTTTCATGTTAATTTTTTGTATTATTATACATAATATACGTAATAAAATAAAAATGTATTATTATAAATTCAGCCAGGTTAAGTAAGGGATGTTTTATACGGGATATTTGACGCATAGTACTTACTTCTGACCATGTTCTTTAGGTTTGTGTGAAGTGTTACCATGGTAACGAGAGGGTGGGCAAAGTGCAGCCGACGTGCGCGCCCCTGTTAGAGTTCTCTCGCGAGAGTTGCACATCTCGTAGGTAGCAATTTGAGACAATTTTAATTAATTTATTCAACGGATATGGAAGGCCATGTGCACCGTTATTCGCCTGCATTATCACGTGGTTTTAAGATAAAAACACGCCGCTTTGAATGGCGTTTCTAAGTCTTCTCAAAGCTCCCGCGTGACGTCATTGACGTCGGCCTTGCACGCAGCTGGGCTTCGCACCGTGACGTCAGCACGCCGGAAAGCCGGCAAAGCGCGCGCTGCGCTTCGGCTCGTCGTTCCGCTGCGGAGGAGCGGCCAGGAGGTCGGTCTGTGAGGGGTGGGGGGGGTTGTCGTCAGCTTTCTCTTCTGATGGGAATATTGTGAGCGGAGTGCTGAGGTAGGAGCTGTTTTTACCACCAGGGTCCTTTCTCTCGCGCGAGTTTTCCCACACACGCCCTCCTCCCGCATCACAGGACATCCTTTACCGAGACCACCGGGTGTACGGGTCTCCTCCACTGCTCTGCGGCCTTTAAAACGGCCTCCTTTTCAAACCAGGTGGCGCGCTCGACGTTGAGGAGGACATTTCGGCTCGTTTTTTTTGTTTGTTTTTTACGCCCAACTTCATGGCCGTAATCTGTACTACTATAGTATGCAATGATAAATTCGCGTCCAGTTAGGCATCTAACACATGTTCCCAGACCGATTGGTTCGATGCTGAGTTGGGTCTAACTAGACGAAAGACTGGGTGTCATTGATGGGCGACCGGCTTAGATTACAAATTAAACTTTATATTTGAAGCATGTGTGGGCGACGCTTGTTTCCAAGTAACATCTGTATTACGTTATATCCAAGAAGAATGTCATTACACACAATGCTATGGTCTGCATCACAAATACATCAAATAGGTAAATCACTCGTTCGATCAGAGGAATCGACTCCCTGCTTTGATGCTTCGCCCAAAGCGAACAATTCGTTTTCGATGGCCACTCCGTTTTTGTTGCCAGTACCGCTTACTGTAAAAACTAATATGGTCTTGCAATTAAGACTGACTTGAAATGTTACTTTTCTATATATTTCCTATTAAATCCATCCAAGTTATCTGAGTCAAAATCCACTCTATATTTATCCTTCATTAGCTTTTAAAGCGTTTTTGGCTTCATGAGACAGAGTTTAGTTTTAGCTCTGAATTTGGCAACCACGTCCACCGTGAAGTGGCCTGACGCGCGGCGCGGCGCAGCTCAGGCTAGTTCATCGTAGCAGCAGCACCAGCTGCGACACTGCGGACCTCCGGGGCATTGGAGGCCGAACTACCCCCTCCCCTCACCCCGGTGAAGAGAAAAGTGCGGTTCCTGCTTCCGCGTCACCTTGACGCGAACAGACGCTACGGTTCGACTCAGCGTCGCGCGTTTCCACTGTTATTCCTCTAATTAGCAACTAGCGCGTTGAACCACCAACTTCTTGTCATGTGCGGCGGATCGTAGCCTGTTGGCCGACACCCCCGCTGCCGGCGTTCTATCGACAAACTCAGGTAGGCCAGCATTGAACGCGTGGCCTCCGCCCGCGGTAAAACGCGTGAGTGGGGGTCCAGATGTGCCACCTCACCAGCGTTCGGTCACGGGACCTGCACCGTGGCAGCCCGTGGAGGTTTGCGTGGAATATTTCTGCAGATGAATTGCCCGTAGCATTAGTGAGTTATTGGCCATAGTAATCAATATTTTCCACTTACTGCTCTTCTTTTTTTTTAATTCTGGGGAAGGGTTTATAATTGGGCACCAGTTTTAAGTTGTTTTGAGTTTAAATTACAGTGAGTGCCATTGATTAATAATGAACCGGTCTTACCAGGGCTGAAGTTGAACAGAAGTTCATCTCTGTGCGACCTCGCACCGCCTCGCAGATTTATTTCACCTTACATTTTGGGGCAGTGGTGGCCCTAGCGGTTAAGGAGGCGGCCCCGTAATCAGAATGCCACCGAGCGAAGCCCCGTCCCCACACACTGCTCCCCTGGCGCCTGTCATGGCTGCCCACTGCTCACCCAAGGGTGATGGTTAAAAGCAGAGGACACGTTCACAGTGTATCACAGCGACAATCACTTCACTTTCACTTTCCGTTCTTGTTGATCTTGTATTAGTGGAACATGCAAAATCATTGCAGGAGGATTTTTTGATCTGATGCCCTCTTGGTGAGATGAAGCCATCTTCTGTTTACATAGCGCATGGAGGGTTGTGGTTCGGTAGTAAACCAAAAAGCGACTTAGCAGCTTGTCAGCCGTCAAGGTCGAGCCATGTCGATGACTGTTTCATTTTCCCACCAAACGTAATGAGCTTTTGATCTTGCACTCGTATCTGAATTTTAATTGGCACATGAGTCAGTTTACATGCTGTGGTTTGGCAGTGGTGTAAAAGAGATAATCGCTCATTAATGTATTACGATCACTGACTTTTTTTTTTTTTTTTTTTTTTTTAAGCAGACTTGAAAGGGAATTAGTGCAACGCTCCCTTCATCCGATTAATGCCCAGAGTTATCGGCCCTAAATCTGCATGTGTACACATGTAGTTTTAACAACAGTGGCTTTAAAATAGGCATTTATACATAAAGTACCTAAGTGTAAACTTGTCTGCTTACTAAAGATTGAAGCCTTTTTATATTTATTTTCAAATAAGCACCCAAAATCATTTTAGTCTTGTCCAGCGGCACTTTAGGCTCAAAGTCTGTGCCCTTTGACCTGCCTTTCTATTAGTGGTCAGACTCTGAGTTGTTGTTTCTCTGTGAGGGAGGAGGGTCCTGTCACTGCGGTCCCCCTAATGTGTGATTTAACAGCAAGGGTAGCCCAGATCGTTACACTCATTTACTCTGTTGCACCACCCCCCAACACACACACACACACACACACACACACACTTTTTAACCATTATTCTCTATTCAGTATTAATTAGGCAAAAATGGTCGCCTCCGTCACACTTACTGCTCTGTAAGAAAAGCTACTGTTGATGCGTCCCTGTTTACATCAGGGTCTCATTCAGTCTCATCTGTGGCCTGAGCGAGTTACGTCCGAGCGGTTCACCGTCTGTAAGACCATAAACTTGCCCTTGATGTTTATGGAGGAAGTTGGGCGCCAGCAGGAATACGCAAAATTTCAGATGTGAAAGCAGCACGTCTCTGCAGCACGTCTCTGGTTTTTTTCGGTCTCAACGTCTTCTTTTGATTGACTGTAGCGTTCTCGTTTTTTGTTGTTGTGAGGCTTTGAAAAGGAAACTCTCTAGAAAAAAAACAGAGCTTGCAGTGTCACGTGTGTGTGTGTAGACTTTACTGCAATATTATATTATTATATGTAATATTTGTGTTCAGATTTTTCTAGTGCTTGTATTCTGGGGAGCTTGTTCAGCTACTTACGGTTTTGCAGGAAAAGATTGCATTTTATCAGAGAAATAGCATTTAGGAATATCTTTGTAGCTTGTTTGCAAATGCAAGTTTCTTTTGTGTTTGAAATGTGGTCCAGTGTCTTGCCCACTTTCCCTGAATCCTGCGTCCTGCTGGTCGCTGTTGGAGAGCATCTGATCGCGTACTTACCACTAAGAGGCTTTCCTGTGCCGCCCCGTAACACGCCCGGGTTGGGTTTGTGGCGACCGTCCCTGATTAGATACTCAGTCACCATGTTGTGTGGGCAAAGGTCATGTGACCTTGTCTTCAGATTATAACACGTCCACTGGATTCTTCACAGGAGACATTTTAAGAACAGGGTCTTTGCACGTTCAGAAGCTTTTCAGAAGAAGACACCTTTCATGTGTCTCCTCCAATCACAGCTGAGGATAGATTCTGGAGGACAGGGAGCTGAACATGGACCAGTTAGAACTGGGACGACCTGTTGCCTGCTGAGTAAATCTGAACACGCTGGTATGGCTGAATCTTAAGTCCTCGAGTTTAATGTTGCTATAATTTTTTTTAAATTTATTTATTAGGTTTACTGAAGTCGCCCTACACTAGCCCATGTAGATAGGCGACTTCTGCCCCCCCCCCCCCCCCCCCCCCCCCTCCTCTCCTGTGCTCTTGTTGCTCCTGCTTTACCGAGGCAGCACTCCGGATCAGGTTCCCGTGCAGGGAGCTCAGCTTCCAGACTCGCCGTCCTCCAGCGAAGGCACGAGAACAGCTCTGTGTTTTTCATATGAGGGCGTCGGGGAAAAAACGCAGAGCCGTGACATGAGCGTGAGAGGCAGACGTGAACACGGCGCTCTAAGCTGAAGAAATGGGTCATTGGCCCTGGAGCAGGATGGATTAGAGTAGTGGGCGAGATCGAGAGCGCCCGGAATTCTCTTCAACAGGGTGGCGTTTGAAAGGAAAGAGATGCCAGTTTTTTTATGCATTTATTTTTTATAGAACTGATTCCTTCTATTGTCTGTGTTTTCTCCCAGTCAAAGGATCCTGGGAAGCGGCAGCAGGATATGAATAGATTGTTTTTAGCTGCAGAGAAGGTGGAAAGGCAACCTGACACTGGTCGTCACGAGTAAAGCCTTAAAGCGCTAACGCTTCAGCAGAACACGTTGTGGGGTGTCTGGTTCCACCAGCAAAAACGAGGTGCTCCTCTCACCAGGATTCACCAGGATTCACCTGAATTCAGCACCACAAAACTTTGGTCCAATAAATTGATACACAAGCATGTAGTTTAGTGTAAATTTATATTTTACCTAGTAAAGGAGAACATAAATTTTTGGCTTATTAATATTCGGCTGGCACAGCTAAGCTTAACATAAGACATTCTGAATATCAGTCTCAATATCATATCATCCTGAGGTCACCTGCATCAGGGGTTCCCAGTTCTGTTCATGGCCCCTCCCAACAACGTTTTCATTCCAACCATGAAAGCACAGAAAACTTTCCATTATGAGGCTTCCAGGAATAGGATTCGGGAAACCCTGACCTACGTCCTTGGTAAATAAAAATGGGCATGGTTTTAGAGTATTTTTTTTTTTTTTTTTTAATGAAATGCACAGTAGGGAATGTAAATGGAACAGCACCGTGCACTGCTAGTCCAGTCGGTGTTGTATCTCACCAAGCCCTCCTAATCCCTGAAATAAATTAAATGACCACTGGCAGTATCTATTCTAACCAATTAAACCAAAAAACCTGCCTGTCCAACTTACTTTTCAAGAGTAATGGTATTCATTGGTGAACCAGTAGGGGAATGCTTTCACGGATTGAAACTTTAAAGCACTGAAGGACCAAATGCCGTAAGTGTAAATGTTAAGGATTCCATCCACTTCAATTTACCAAATGGCGTGGAAAGCCACAGGACCTGTTATGTGTGATCAACAAGGATCAGTGGCGTTTTTGTTTTGGAGGTGGGGTTATATGGGGCTTCTCCCGGTTGTGGGCTGTGGTGAAAAGACCTAGTGGAGTGTAATAACGCAAAAGCTTCGGGAGGAACTGGGTCAGTGAAGCAGACATGGCTTCTTTTGGCTAGTGTATGTGTATATGTGTCTCTGTGCGTGCTGTTTGTGTCCCATCTATTCTTGACTTTGATTTTTACGGTGGGCGTCATACCAGCCGTCATTATGAGATGCGTGATTGTACGCTGCTCTGTCCTGTGGCCTGAAGACTGTGTGGGGAAAGCTGCCTGGTTTCATAATGATCTACAGCAGAGGCACTTAGTGTCACACATTCATTCCACACTGCTGTGACCCCGCTGCATAGCGGAATGGCTCTTTGGATGTAAACATCTTTATCCAAAATCCAACCCATTTTAGCATGGTGAATATGCAAACCCAAGCAACACTCTTTTTTCCTTTTATTACTGTGACACAAGACGTCTGGGTGTGTCTGTCTGTGTGTGTGCCATGTTGTTACATTCCTCACATTCTCTCTCGGAGGATACTGCTTTCCAGATCCAGATCTCATTCTCTACCTTCATTTTTTCCCCCTTCTCAGGTAGCTAAACTCTAGAAATTGTATCGAGTTTATCATTTAAATAATTCTTTTATTAACTTGACTGACCAGAGTCAGTCTAGTAGTATTTGGGAAGTTATGAAACAAGGTCGTGATCTCAGCATGACTCGTGTCTTCCCATCCTTCCTATTCCTACTTATTTTCTGCCTGCATAGACACCCCCTTCTTATGGAAGAGAAAGTGTTTGTAACTTTCCCTCTTTGTCGCTGTCTGTAGTCCGCTGTGTGTCACACATGCAGGGTGACACACTCCCTCGCTGGACCAGTACAATATGCATCAGGCTGCTATGAGTGAGTGCATCACTCTTTTAGTAAGTTATTTATACAACATGATGGGACACTCTGGTATAAATATATATTACTTTAAAAAATGCTTTTGACTCTAGAGAATATGATTAGGAAAAAAAAAAAAAAGTAATTGAGATGTGTGGCAAATTGAATTTTTTTTTTTCCGTGCACTGTGTACTAGAATGTAAATTTTACAGGGAAGTCTCTCCCTGTTTCATGTATCGTGTAATTGGGCTGAACGATTTTTAGAATCACGATTTGTTTGACACATATCGCAATTTAATTTGCGACTGTTCACTATACTATTTCTATTAAAAACTGTAGCATAACTGTACATTGAAATCTGAATTTTGCTATACTGCGCTGTAACTAGCATGCAGCGCTTCCTTGCAGCGAGTTGCTCTCAACACGTCGTGCTTGCCACCAGACTCAGCACAAAAATTATATGTGGTTTTCTAAACTCCCGCTAAGATGATAATGTCGTGTTGTAGATCTCTGAGCACTCAAGAGGCTTAAGAGATCAGTACCACTTGCTCAATTGGTCTCAGTTGCTTTGATTTTTTTGGCGCTGCAATCAAAATTCAACACGTTGGGCTGTGCTCTGTGCAGCGTGTCATGTCATTGCCAAATCCATTCCACTTTCCTGATGGTTACGATCGGAACCGCCACCACTGCCCCAAAAGTGTGGCACACCATTTTAAACTCCGAATTTCTTAATTCCTTCAGGTTCGTTCCACCCGCAGTTGTTGTAGTATAGGCTCAGTGTTTTCATGGATTAAACATAGTCCTAGACTAAATTAGAACTTCTCTTCTGGAAAAAACTCTCTTGGTCTAGGACAAGACTTATTCCATGAATGGGAAAACTGACCCATAATGTTTGATCTTTATGACAGCAGTGAATTATTAAATCTTCACACCTATTTATAAATTGTTCACCTGGATTATATTGTTATCTATGTGTTTGGTTTATTGGAACAGTCTGCAAACTATTTATTTATATATATTTTTATTATTTCTCTCTCCAGAGGAGTCCCTGCTGCCCCGCCCCTTTTTTCCCCCTCCCTCACCCCTTTCTTTTGTTTCCTCCCTTTTTTGGGTTGCATTTATTTACCTCAATGGTCGGTGGCCGATCTCTCCCTGCTGACTGTCTGCAACTACAGCCATGAGTACAGCCAAGCCCAGCGGCCTTAAAGCCCCCAGCAAGGTCGTCCGGCCGGCCGGGCCGGGGGCCACAAAAACCGCAGCTTCTGCAGGTCAGAGCTTCATACACAACACTGGTTCTCCAGTTTACATTTACAGCATTTATCAGACGCCCTTATCCAGAGCGATTTACAATCAGTAGTTACAGGGACAGTCTCCCTGGAGCAAGTTAGGTTTAAGTGTCTTGCTCAGGGACACAATGGTAGTAAGTGGGATTTGAACCTGGGTCGTCTGGTTCATAGGCGAGTGTGTTACCCACTAGGCTACTACCACCCCACTCCAGTTCACATCCTGTGTTTACAGGAGACCATTTTTCATGTTGAGTCATTAAAAGAATCAAGGAAAAAAGGTCTGGGGAAAACATAACATGTGACATTATTGTGTGCAAATATCTGTCTCAAAAGTTACAGGTTCAAACCCCACTTGTTGGCATCGTCTCCCTGAGCAAGACACTTAACCCTGAGTGTCTTCAGGGGGACTGTTCCTGTAACAACTGATTGTAAGACATTATGAATAAGGGCATTCGATAAAGCATGTAATTGTAATGCATAATACTGGGAATTTTTGGACAGGGAGGCTTAAGCAAAGGATGTTCTCTTAAAACAGTAAAAAGGAAGCAGTGAGTTTTGTCACCTCAAGACTCTTCAGCCAATAACGTTCACAAAGTGAAAACATTTTTATTGGGGTATTGGTCTTGGTTGAGTTAATAAATGATATAATCTCGTCCAGAGCCTGCTGTAGACTGGTGCGAATGGTAATCTGATGCAGGATCTCTCGTAGATCGCTGGAGTAGCAGCAGATTTGAAATCTGGTTAGGGTTATTTGGGCGCAGCGGGCCCTGGATGTCATGTGACCAAATCATATTGTTTTTTCCATTGTTTTTGCAGCAGCGCCAAAACCTTCAGTAACAGATAAGAGCTCTGCTGCAGAGGATGGTGGGGAGCAGTTTCAGGTGGGCGAGCGTGTTTGGGTCAATGGAAACAAGCCTGGCTATATCCAGTTCCTGGGTGAGACCCAGTTTGCCCCTGGCAAGTGGGCGGGGATTGTGCTGGACGAGCCCATTGGTAAAAACGATGGCTCCGTGGCAGGAGTGCGCTACTTTCAGTGTGAAGCCCAAAGGGGAATCTTCACACGCCCCTCCAAACTGTCCCGCACTGAGGGCGAGGCCAATGGCACTCAGACCGCGCCCCCGTCTCGAACAACGTCACCCACACAGTCCACCGCCGCCCCGACAACCGCCACGCCATCATCTGCCGTCCCTTCCACCACAGTCCATTCCGCCGCCACAGCTGCAGCAGCTACGTCTGCTGCCCCTATAAAACCCTCGACGGCCACACCAGAAACACCTGCATCCAACCTGACTCGGTCCAACAGCGAGTCCGTCTCCAACCTGTCCGAGACGGGATCAGTGAAGAAGGGAGAGCGGGAGCTGAAGATAGGAGACCGTGTGCTGGTAAGATTTTGAGAGTTTTGAGCTTCCTAAATTGACACATTACTGATATATAACCACACTTTCCGGAGCTGATACATCAGGGTCAGGAAAGTGCTTGCTTAATAATAGCAATTTGCTGAACTTTATTATTTTTACAGTTCTTTTTTTAAAATTTTTTTTTAATTACATACTACTTATATTTTGATTGTAAATGATAATTAGACTATTTAGAGTTTGTTTGTTTATTAATTATTCTATCCTGTTCTCTTGTCTGCTGTTTGGTAAGTATAAGTGGTAGTAGCCTAGTGGGTAACACACTCGCCTATGAACCAGAAGACCCAGGTTCAAACCCCACTTACTACCATTGTGTCCCTGAGCAAGACACTTAACCCTAAGTTTCTCCAGGGGGGGGGACTGTCCCTGTAACTACTGACTGTAAGTCGATCTGGATAAGGGCGTCTGGTAAATGCTGTAAATGTATGACCAAAGAGGGAATACTGAGAGGAACTGAATGTGCACAAGACAAATATTTAAAGAAATCAGTACTGGGACTGATCAGACAGACAAGCTTGGCATAATCATTTGTTGGCTGGTATCTGGGGCTCTGGACTTTGCAGTAACACCATCTCTGTTGAGTGAGTGTAATCCCACCGCACCATGTCTATTGAATACAGGAAACTGACAGGTCCACACATTAAACGCCCGTCACGCAAGTAGGAAAAAAAGGTCCCGGGAATTTCGTGTCAGCTCCACGCTGCCTGTGTGGTACCGTGGCGGCGGAACACCAAGGTTTTTATTTTGGCGTCCGTGTTGCGAAGCTGAACCTTTCCCCATGCCTGGCCCTTGTATGTCATTAGCTTTTTGAGCAAGGTGCCCGTTTATCCACCAAAGCTGTAAGCGGTTCACCGCAAAACCAGACCACTAACATTTACATAACAGGTGAGTAGCAGGTCCAGTGTCTGTGCTTAACATCATAGAAATTTTATACCTTCAAGCCAGGGCAGTTTAAGGAAAGACAAAAAACAGACAATTTTAATCTCTATGCACCTAGACTAAAGATAAATGGCATTCAAAATTAAAACAACCTTAATCCAGTAACAATGTCCATTATTGAAGGTGAAGTTATAAAAAGCTACACATCCTGTGTGTGGCAAGGGTCAGTCAAATTCTTGCAGTTTTCAGGAGAACCAGTCCTGTCCGGTGGGTTTGAGGTTAGTTTTTTTTTTTTTGTTCCTCTTCTGCTCTGAGGGAGTCTCCTCCTCCCCTCACTGTGGATTCAGCTGAGTAACTGTAAATAAAGGCTGATGTCAGAGTCACAGGATCTCTCTCAGACACGCACACATAAATACCGACTCGTTCTCTACGGTCACTTCCCAGTGCTGTACAAGTCCAAACATGGACAGGAAGTGTGCGTCCCTGAAGAGGAAGTGTTGTCATTCAGGATTGGTTTTGTTGTTTAACACCTACTACTCATTCAGAAGTGCTGAACCACTCTATTTCCTATTAATTGTTAGCTTTTATATATATATATTTTTTGGCCCTTTTCAGGTCGGGGGAACAAAAGCTGGTGTTGTGCGTTTCCTGGGGGATACAGACTTTGCTAAAGGAGAGTGGTGTGGAGTGGAGCTGGATGAGCCTCTGGGGAAGAACGATGGAGCTGTGGCAGGAACCAGGTGGGATCAGAAGTATTTCTAAAACTGCTTGTAGAGGCTGAATTGGTGTGCTATGAAGGGGGGGGCAACTGCTTATAGTTTCTGTATGATGCATTACATGGCAAAGCCAAGTGATTAGATAATGCAGTGGTGCCCTTTACAGACCATGTGACACTTGTATCTCCAAGGTACTTCCAGTGCCAGCCCAAGTATGGCCTGTTTGCGCCTGTGCACAAAGTCACGCGAATCGGCTTTCCTTCCACCACCCCGGCTAAGGCCAAAACCGCGTCACGCAAGGTGGCGTCCACCCCCGTAAGCATGAAGCGCAGCCCCAGCGCCTCCTCAATCAGCTCCATGAGCTCTGTGGCATCCTCCTTCAGCACCAAGCCAAGTCGTGCTGGCCTGGTGAGTCAGACCGACCGCTTCAAATTTCTGTGCACGTGTCAGTTTCTCCAGAGTAGTGTATAAAGATTGCACACAAAAGACGCCAATCACCATCTAGGACTGCAAGAGGTTTTCTGCCTGATCACACTTTTGTTATTCGAACCAAAATGTTGTTGTTATTCTTGTTTTGAAATGACACATATTATTGGGCCATTCTCAGAGTCAAGAATCCTCAACAGGATCCTTCAAATCCTACCAAGTCCTCGTCCTTCATAAAGAGAACTTCTCAAGGATTCATCTGTGCATTTTTGCAAAACACCAACCATAGATAAGATGTGGATATGTATCACTTCTTAAAATCGTATCATCTTATGATTTGTTTAAAAACAAACATGGTTTTCACATGATCATATTATTTGCACTGTTCCTCTGTGTGTTCTTGACTCTGAATAACATGACAAGTCAGAAATATACTTAGTTAACTACGTACATGCAGCCATTGTCCTATCCTGCTTACTTTACATTGGTTTTTGTGCTCGTACTCAAAAATGAATGGCACATATACGTAAGTCAAGTCTTAAGACAAGATGTTTATATTTTAAAGTAAAGGTATTCATTCATTTATTTGGTTTGCGGCCTCGACGCTGATCCCTGGTGGTAAGGAGTACACACTACATATTATGATGCACTGTACGGACTATGATAAGTATATCAGCAGAAACATTAACAGTACAACTCAGCTCTCAGTTGGGTTCCCCATACTTCGCATACTTAATTTTTTATTTTCATTATGTATCATGACTTGTTCATTTTATATGCATTGTGGCCATGGGAGATATTTAGCACAGTGCGCCGGATAGGTGGGTCTGCTTTACCCGTGTCCCAAGTTTGTTTAGGACTCAGTCCTCTCAAGGGTACAGTGTTCACAACCAGCTCAGATTAATCCCAGCAAGGGAAGGGATGAAAATGACTAGTTCCGCCGTGAAAGCTGCAGAAAACCTGCACCTTCCTTTACCGGTGATGTTGTCTCCCGTCCGTGGCAGCTGACAGAGACGTCGTCGCGGTACAGCCGCAAGATCTCTGGCACCACTGCGCTGCAGGAGGCACTGAAGGAGAAGCAGCAGCACATTGAGCAACTGCTCGCCGAGAGGGACCTGGAACGCGCAGAGATGGCCAAGGCCACCGAAAAGGAGCTAACGCTACTTCGCGAGGGTCAAGGACAGGTGACTTGTTTGCTGGTGACTTTGCATGAAGGAAAAAAACTTTTTACAACCATTTTACAGTGTTGTAAATTTTTCCCCCAAAGTACATTCTAGAAATGGAGACCAGGATGGACCAGTTGCGAGGGCTTGTGGAGGCTGCGGACACCGAAAAGGTGGAGCTGCTCAATCGGCTGGAGGAGGAAAAGAGGTAACTGGGTGGAGGAAATGAAAGTGGAGGAGAGCATAAGGATTCTACCTTGATCATTAAATTGTCTCATTTTCATATTATAGCTCTTGCAGCGTAACCCTCAGACCTGTGTCAGAGACATTATAAAGATATAAAGTTATGTAGCTTTTCCCCTTCTGTTTGGTTGTTTTTAAAACAAGTTTTTAAAAAATATTTTGGACAGGAGAGAAGAGAGGTCATGGTTGGGGGAAAAAAAAAAAAAAAAAGAATGTGGTTGAAAAAAAAGGCTAGTCAGACTACATTACAGACCTCCATGTTCATTTATGGTGCAGTCAGCCTTCACTGCTGGTTTCTGTTTGACACAGGAAGGTAGAGGACCTTCAGTTCCGTGTGGAGGAAATTGGCATTACCAAAGGAGACCTGGAGGTAAAATAACCACACTGGTGCTATCTGGATTTTCACACTAACTTATTCTGCTCTTTATTCAAGAATATGTATAATATAGAGTTGAGGTGACCTGAATTGTCTTTTTTTTTTTTTGCTGCTACACTAAATCCACTTCCTGTGAATAGTGATCAACCAGAAACCAATAAAAAAGGCCAATATATTGCTCTTTTTTTTTTTTTTTTTTTTGATCGCCTGAAGAAGGTTACCCTTAACCCCAGTATCATTTATGTGTTGGTATGGTAACAAGGGGTATGGTAGCATGTCTACTGCGCCATTATGGATTCTTTTTTGAACCTCTAGCAACACGAACGTGACCTTTGGACCTTCGTGAAGTTGCAATTAATTCCACTTCCTGTGGGTTCCTACAATGATTTAATTCATTCTGCTGTCCTGCTGAGATTGTGTTAATGATTTGACTGATTCAGTTTCATCGTTGTCCTCTGATGACAACATGTTACTCTATCTTTGTCAGCACCTCGTTTGCATCACCATGAAGACAGCAGTCTGCTATTAGAATCTTACGCCTGCAACGATCAATGTAATTCTTTCTTGAGATTGGATACTAATGTACAAACACTTGACTCACAACTACCAGTGTATGAAATGTGTGCATGCCACTACCCATACTTTACTATGACTGAATTGTGCATTTTCATCATCTGTGCTGTAACTGAGAGCTCATTTGGTGTTCACATCTTTCCCCCTCCCCTGTCTCAGATGTCTTGTGAAATCACCTCCTTTTTACATCACACATTCCCATCAAAGGCATCGCCCTCCAAATTCTGCAACGTGATGTATGCAAATCACTTGCTAAAGTATGTAGCTGCTTTTTTTTTTTTCTTCTAAATCCCACCAAACCCATTCACCAGAATTACTGACCATTAACAGCCTTGTCACTTGCTTCAGTGGCATTGTGATAACTTGAACCACCATGACCCTCAATGTGCTTTGCCAGGGCCTACCTACCAAACTACAGCTCTGTCACTCAGTCATTGGAGTCGGACCATTTTTTTTACTGAAGTTATCAACATTACATTTGCCATCATACACCTCATCCACACCCGTTATGCTTGGCTTTCATCTTTGCTTCGACCACCATTACCCTACACTGTACATCCCTCCAACTCACCCATCCTAGTCCCCTGCATGACCTTTTGACCCCAGTTCCCTGTCCCTGTGTCCCTCTGTGTTGGGCTGGCATGTGATGGTGGCACCGGTTTGTGTTCTCTTCCTCTCCTCCTTCTCGTTACTAACAGACGCAGACAAGACTGGAGCATGCCCATCTTAAGGAGCTTGAGCAGAGCCTGCTCTTTGAACAGGCCAAAGCTGAGAAACTCCAGAGGGAGTTAGAAGATTCGAGGGTAATGGACTTGTGTCTGCTGTGGGGCTGGGTGGGAATTGGGGCTGAGAAAAAGGAGGATGAACGTGACTGGTAACAACCTGGGTCTCTCCTTTTTGGGATTCTGTCTGGGAGAGTTGTGTGTACCTAACAGTTGTATCTATCTAACACCAGGCACCTAAAATAATGTTGATGCTAACAAACTAACCTTGCTTTTATGACCATAAATCTGGACTCTTTGTATTCTACTATTTTTATAGTGCTTATTCAGAAAGTAGCACTGATTCTATAAATTATAGTACACAGATCATTGGTTCTGTTATGAACATTTTCTAAAAATGGCCATTTCAGGGCTATATTCTGAACATGTCTTTTTATGAGAGGAGGAGAAAGGGAAGTCCCTGTTGTGTCCTCCCATTTCAAATAGTATTTCCCTAACCTTGTCTCTGTAGTGGCATCTGCATGGGTGGCTTCTTGGATTTTGCTAATTAAATGCCACCCCGCTGTTTGTGACACCCCCTTCCATTAATTAGTGCCACCTAATACCTACTTTTTAAAAACATTTTTTAATGGAGACCCACTTCAGTGGATGTTACAAAACACTGATTTTTAAATCAGGCATTGTTAACCCTCTGTTATATGTGTTCAATTAATGTTTTAGGAACTCTGTTTCCCTGAAATGGCTCAAAACGTAGTGTCGTAGCAAATCCTTTCCTCCAATTTATTCGACCATTTTTGTTCTACACATCTCTTTTTTTTTTTTTTTTTTTTTTTTTTTTTTTTTTTTCTCCATGGATGCACCGATTTCGGGGGACCTAAAATTTACAGTTACATTTTAAATTTTGAATTTGTAATATTTAATTGAGCAAAGCTCGAAGCAACGGGACTGCAGTAGGGCTCTCTCAAACTGTTAAAACCACCCTGCCAAATCTTAAGCAAAGGAATCCACTTTCGAGAGAGGAGAGTGCACAGTATTATGATAAACTGATTGGCCACTGGCCATTGGCTTCTGTGATATCAGTGCATCCCTTTTTTTTCCCTGTTTCAATTCACGCATCCAACCCTTTACGATTCTGGCTTATTTGCAGAGATTTGGTTTGAACCTGTCTGTCGTGTCCGGTCTCTAGGTGGCCACGGTATCTGAGAAGTCCCGGATAATGGAGCTGGCGAGGGACCTCTCACTGCGGGATAAGGAGATAGCAGTTCTGCAGCAGCGGCTGGAGGCTTCTCCTGGTGAGGGTGTGGCCAGCGTCGCTGCTGACCCTGCTGCCTCTGTGCTCCAGGACGAAGTTGCCTCTCTCAGGTCCCAGCTGACCTCCCAGGGTGCCAGCCACCGGGCAGAGCTGGCTGACTTGCGCCGGAGGCTGGAGGCTGCTGAACAGGCTCATGGTGAGGCCCTTGTTCAGCTGCAGGACTCCTCAAGCCGGCTGTCCAAAGACAACGAGGAGTTACAGAACCGCCTGGTGCAGGTTGAACAGGAGAAGGCAGACGCCATCGAACTCTGCCGCTCCAATTTGGAGTCCCACCAGCAGGCCATGGAAGAGTTGAAGGCGTGCTCTAAGACCACTGCCTCTGCCTCACAGGTTGAGCTGGAGGATGTGACAAACATCCTGGAGAGTTTCAAGAAGGAACATGCTGTGCTCATGGCAGAAATTAAGACAAAGTACAACGAGGAGAAGAACGAGACAACAAGGCTGAGTGACCTGCTGCTTGGGATGACTAAGGAGAAGGACCGGTTGGAGGAGTCTCTGGAACGCGCAGAGGAACAACATCTGGTGGAGCTAGAGGACGCCATGGGGAAACTGCACAACACTGAGCTGAGGGTAAAGGAACTGGAGGAGGAGGAAAGGGTCAAACTGGGTCAGCAAGCTCAGGAGAATGTCCAGAAGGTCCAGGAGCTAGAAAAGGCCCTGGAGGCCCTGCACTCTCAGCAGGCACAAGGTAACCAGGACCTGCAGGGCCTGAAAGCCCAGTTGGAAGAATCCAAGGGCATGGTGTGCTCCAAGGACGCTCAGGTGAGGCCACCTCATCTCCATCCATCTTCCACAACATTTTGGTTTCCATAACACGTGTACTTTTCTAGCTGTAGTTGCTTTCAGATAGGAAGCTAGGAAGCAACCTGTATAGCTACATACAAAACACTCCTGTAATACTTGTATTCATTGTACGGACGTCTATGTTAGATTATATGAAATGCATTGCCCATTTTCTGATCCTCCTCCCTGTCAACACATGAATGGACTTGGGTCCAAATGAGTATGGATCTACTTTCTCAATAACAGTAGTCTGATCCCCACATAACCTCAAATGCTGGAAACGGCATAAGCATTTTCGACACTGGTTTGTCTTACATTGATCATTTCAGGGTTTTTTTTTTAGTTGCTCAAGGCCTCGTTTTCCCATGCATTCTCATCCTCATGATCATCATCTCTCCACTCCATCATTGGTCTGTAGGTCTGTGAGCTCAGCTCTCAGTTGGGGTCCCTTCAAAAGAGTCTGGCCTCACTACAGAAAGAGAAGGAGGCTCTTGAGCTGGAACTGGGTGGACTGGTGAGTGATGCCCAAGAAGCAAATATTGCCTCAGGGAATATTACCTCAGGGAAGGACTTCAAATCATGAGGTACAGGGGCAGTCAGTACTGATAGATGGGGTGTTTATTTTGGGCTGCTGATCACAGGTAATTGTACATCAGCATGATTTAAAACTAGAGCTGTAAATCCATTCAAATTAATTGCAGTTCATTCTGAAGCCTAAAGCTTACTATAATGTTTAAAACTATTATAGTGTGGGGAAAGTGGCTGTAAATGTATGCTCATGACGGAATGATTTCACATCCGTGAACTCATTTTCATCTGTAATATTTTTTTGTTTTTCAGAGACAGAAGCTAGCAGACTCCACAGAAGAGCAGACAAGGTCTTCACAAACTATGCAAGGTAGCACTGTCAAGTCATTCTGTTCAACACAATCTCCTGAAGTGTCTTCTCTTGGGTGATTTATACTGTGGCAGTAACTCTAATGCCGTGCCTTTCTTTGCGCTTGCTTGGCAGAGATACAAGAGAAGCTGAAAAATAAAGAGGAGCAGTGCACGTCTCTCTTGGCTGAATCAGGCACTCTTAAAACACAACTCACAGGTCAGTTGGTTCCTGGAGTTTTTCCAAACTGACAAACCTTTTATTTCATGTAGATGCTTTCATACAAAAGTATGAATGCGTCTGAGGGTGGTAAAAGGGTGGTAGTCGCCTATGAACCAGAAGACCCAGGTTCAAATCCCACTTACTACCATTGTGTCCCTGAGCAAGACACTTAACCCTAAATTGCTCCAGGGGGGGACTGTCCCTGTAAATACTGATTGTAAGTCGCTCTGGATAAGGGCGTCTGATAAATGCTTTAAATGAAAATCTGACAACATGAACACAATTATATGAGACTTAGCAAAGTTATTTTGTGTGTCAGGTCTGGAGAGGAAGCTGCAGGCCGAGAAGGAGAAGTTGGATCAGTTGACCAAAGATAAAACTAAGCTGGAGAGCGACATCGGCGACATGATGAAGTCATCAGGGGATAACTCCGCCCAGCTGATGAAGATGAATGATGACCTCAGTCAGAAACAGAGGTAGCTGTGCCATGCAGTAAAAACTACAACTTGCTTTGAAACACTTTCAAAACTGTTTACGTTTCTGTTCAGACATCGGTAGTATAATTTGCTTGCTTCCATTTACATATGTATAGATTTATTTAGTTTGAAACAGTAGCCCAAGGCCTCTGACCTGTGTGTTTTAACAGACGCCTTGAGGAGCTGCAGAGTCAGCTGGCTGAGCAGAGGGAACGGGCGGCTCGGTCAGAGGAGAGTCAGAAGCAAGAGCAGGCCCGGGCTGAGCAGGAGCTGAGTGACACCAGAGAGAGACATCAAGGAGCGATATCCAGCCTTCAGGAGCAGATCTCACAGCTGGTGAGAGCATGTGACAATGCCTAATCACACCAAAACAGCAGATCCTTACTGACTTCTAAACCAAAAACAGAAGTAAATAAACTATCCCATATGGAGTTATGTATTGATTTTATCACTTTTTTGTTCTGACACTGTTTGAGAGCATCTGTACTAAGACCTGAATAAACCAGGAATAAGCTCAATATTTAAGATATAGCAAAATAACATGCAGTGACAAGATAAATATAAAAAATATAATAAGGCACATGTACTTATGCACATCCTTAAGATGCAGCAAAAACTATGGCTACACAACACACCAGAAGACCCAGGTTCAAATCCCACTTACTACCATAGTGTCCCTGAGCAAGACACTTAACCCTAAATTGCTCCAGGGGGCAGGGGGTATTCTTGAGATCATAATGTAGTCAATGTCCAGTGTCACATTTGCTGCCCTCTGCTTGACTTTATTTTGTTCTGCTTATCACTTCTGTTAAATTAATCATATTTATTGCAACAAATAATACTTGTGAAATACAAAATTGTTGTATTATTATTGTAACCTTTCTCATTATATAGGAAAAGAGTGGACAAGAAGCTCAGTCCAAAGCTCAAGAGATCCAGGTATCTGGAGACCATGCTCTGGCCAAAGCCAAAGAGCTCCACATCAAGGAGCTGGAGGAGCTTCGTATCCAGGCAGAGGAAACTTGTAAAGAGCTGAACGCATCCAAAGAAAAGTACCAGAAGCTTGAAAAAGAGGTGCAGGAGTTGCATCTATATAGAGAGAAGGTGCAGGTAAGCAACTGGCCATTGTGTCTGCTTGAAAGTTTTTCTAGGTGTCGTTTACTATATTGTTGGTTTTGCATCAGACATTTCAAGCATTTGCAATCATTTTACATTTAAGCTTTTACTTGTTCTTGCAGCTTGTAACAGTGAATTCAAGTTCTTCATTTTTTCCACCATGTCTACAACATACATCAGACATCATAGTGATTTCACACCACAATGCATTCGTTACTTTTTAGGTTTTAGCCCTGAGTTTTTTACATTTTTTTTTTTTATATTTCAGTCATACACCAACAGATATATTGAGCCCTTTTTGCTTTTGATTTATGATCAGTTGCATAAACATACTTGTATACATACTTTTCAAGTATTTGCTGGTGTATCCTTGCACAAACTGATCAAGCTAAATGATGGTTTGACCTGCCATTTCTTTCCTGCTCTCAGTTTTTATGCTTGTGTATGCTGACCTTTATCCAGGGGTGTGTTTTATTTGTTGCGCCCCTCCCCATTCTTTTTTCTGTTTTCATTCACTTAACCTTTTCCCCTTTGCCCTGTTTTTGCCCCCCAACTTCATCCCTTCTAGTCTCTCAATGCAGATTTAAACTCCTCCAAGCAGGAGGTTGAACTGCTCAACGCAGAACTTGTGAATTTGAAGACAGCATGTGATCACCTCAATAATGAGAATACAGAGCTACAGGATCAAAGAGAGGCTCTAAAGGGTGAAGTCTCTGATTTCCAGGCCAAGGTGTTCTCCTTAGAAGTGGCTCATAAACAGAGTTGCACAAAATATGAAGAGCTGGAAACACTGAAAGAAAAGCTCCTGTGTGAAAATAAGGAACTACGTTGCAACAAACAGAGTTTGGTGGAGGACAATATTTCAATAACAGCAGAAAAACAAGAACTTTCCCAACAGGTGCAAGATCATAAGACTAGCTTAGAAGACATGCAAATTGCTAACACCAACCTGAAGAACCTGGAATCAAAGCACCAAGCTCAAATAGAAGATCTACAGAAGGTGGCTTCTGTAAATCAAGAATTTATCCTGAAATGCAAAGAAGAAATTGAGCAGCATGAATCCAATGGCAAGAAACTGATCCAGGATTATGAGAACACCTGTGGTGAGAGGGATGTCCTGAAGGAAGAGCTCCTCAGACAGCAGGATGTGCTGAAATCATTAAAGGAGACCTCTGAGGCTGAAAAAATGGAATTCCAAAAAGAAAAGAAAGAGCTTAATGCAAAGAATGTTGAGCTGCAATCTGTGCTTCAGAATCTAAATTCTGAGAAGCATGATCTCTTTGCCAAGAATACTCAGTTGCGGGATGACAAGGAAAACCTCAGTAAGGAGAAGATTGCATTGTCTACTCAGATTTCCACAGTCATGTTGGACAAAGAGTCACTAGTATCTGAAAAAGCTGAGCTGCAAAATAAGCTCTGTTCCATGAACAAAGACCTTGAGAGGTTTGTACGGGATAATACAGAGTTAGAGGCTTCCAAGAGCAGCCTGGCTAAGATGCTAGAAGAGATCAAAACAAGCAGTGAAGTCACTGACTCAGAGAGGCTTCACCTTCTGCAAGAGAAGGAAGATCTTCTGGCCAATTGGAGGAAGGTATGTTCTGAAAGGGATGAACTCGCCAAAGCAAATATGGAATTGGCTGAGAAAGTCAGACTCTCCACCGAAGAGCTCAAGGCAACTAATGAAAAGATCAAACAAAATTCTGATGTCTTTACTCAAAAGAGTCAAGTGCTGTCTCTGAAGATCTCAGAAACTGAAACAACTCTTCAAACACTTCAGAAGGAGAAGTTGGCCTTGCAGTCAACTTTGGAACAGCAGAAGGTTGAAAGAGAGCGTTTAGAGATTGAGAAGACTGAGATTGCAGAGAAGCATGAGAGAGAAGTTTCAGAAAAAGCTGGTCTCATGGCTCAACTTGAAGACCTGTGCAATGCCAAAAAACTTCTGGAGTGTGCCTCAAATGAATCTGCTGATCTAAAGAATGAGAATTCTAGTCTCACCAAGAAACTAGAACAAGCAAAACGAAACATGCAGGACATAGATGCTGAGAGAGTGTCTCTATTACTAGAAAAAAGCAACCTGGAGACACTGCTACAACAGAAGAGCCTGGAGTTTCAAGCTCTGGAAAGAGCTAAAGCAGAACTGGCCAATGAGCTCTGCAAGGTAAAGAACGACCTGGGCCATTTGAATGAAGAGCATACCCTACAGATGGATTCCCTCAGAAAAGAAAGAGACCAACTCACTTCCCAGCAGACAGACGTTGGCATGAATCTCCAGAAAATTCAGTCAGAGAAAGATGACCTGCTACGTGAGGTCGAAAAACTCTCTTCTTTGAATGAGTCCCTTTCTAAAAAGAGTGCAAAGCTTGAGGCACAAAATCTGACTTTGGTAGAAAACAACACTGATGTCTGTACCCTCAAGGAGTCTCTAGAGAAGAAGATAGAGCAGTTGGAGAAGCAGGTGGCCATTTCACATGAAGAGAAGGACGTTCTCCTGCAGTCAGAAGCCAAACTGATTGGAGAAATTGCTTCTATTCAGGCTGAACTGGAAATGTCCAGTAACGAGCGAAGGAACCTGAGTGATGAGCTGGAGGAGTTGAAAGCCTCTTCTGAAAAAGTTCTCTCTGAAAAGCAGGATCTGATTGAAGAAAGTGCACAGTTGAAGATCAAAATACTAGACCTCAACCAGCAGACCATTACTAGTGCCCAAGCGGTGACTGATGTGTCTGCCAACCTGAAGACATCTAATGAAGAGAAAACTGCTTTGGCTCAGGAGGTCAAGAGCCTTAAAGCACAGCAGAAGCAGAGTGACCAGGTGAGGTCAGACATGGCGGTTGAAAGAGAGCTGCTTTCTGCCAGACTGGAGGATCTCCAGAAAGAGGCTGCCTCCATGGTTAAGGAGAAGGCTGACCTCCAAACCTTGCGGGCCAATCTGGAGCAAGAGCTCACCGTTCTAAGTCGAGACCTGGAGAGCCGTGATAAAACTTGTGAGGAGCTGAAGGGTAAGTTAGAAGAGGTCTGTTCCTCAAAGTCAATGTTGGAAAGTGACATCCAGGTTCTTCGAACAACTGTTTCCGAAATGGAGGACAAACAGCAAGTGTCTGCAGAACAAGTAGCATTGTCCTCCAAGACCCGTGATGAGATTGCTACTAGCCTGGCTAAGGTGCAGGCCGAGAGAGAGGCCCTGCTCACCCAGAAGGATGAAGCCAACCAAAAAGTCGCTCAGCTTGAGGCCCAATGCAAAAACACTCTTGCCAAGCAGCTTGAGGTACTTCATCGCTAACAGCCTTCGCTCCGCCAACCAGCACCGCAGTTGCTTTTTTTGCACCTCTTATTGCATGCTAACACGCTCGTTTTGGCTTTTGTTCACATTTGTCACCCAATTCTTTGAATTTCCTTCTTAAGTTCCTTACTACTAACCGTAGTTTACTAACACAATCACTAGCTTTACTAATTTCTGCCATCCTGTGGTTTTAGAATGAGACATTCCATCTAGTGTAACCTTACAATAGATGAAATGTTTTTGCTACTTAAACAGACCAGACCAGGGGTCTCATTATAAAACTTTGCGTAGAACTCATACTAAAAGTGTCCGTGCGATCAAAAGACGAAAACACACTCACATCTGCATGGAATATACGTTTTATAAATCTGTTCTCAGCATTTGCTGCATATTCCACCCTGTTCACACACCCCTTCAACCATACATGGTACATACACCTCATGATTATTTAAGTGTCTGATGTAAACCTAAAAAAATGACATTCGAGGGGAAAAATGTAAAATATTTTTTTTCTGAAACTGAAATAGATGTGCTTGTGGGTGAAGTTAGGTGGTTAAAGTCGCAGGGTGACTAACAAAAAGCGAGTCAGTGAGTGGCAACAGGTGACAAAGGCTGTGAATTAAGTGAATTCTGATCATAGATCATAAGTGATCACATAAAAATTTAGAATTGCACGACATTGAAGGAACATGTCTGCTACATGTCTGAGGGCTTATTGTGCGCGTGCCATTGTGGAAGAAAGCGAGTTTGCTCTGCGTCCTGGAGGTTTGAAAAGGGGGTGAGGAACACTTGAAAGGTTAGCCGCTGTCACCTGCACTTTATAATAAATTATTCAATATGAATAATTACACAATGTTTTTGTGAGATAAACGAGTCATGTGTTGAACCAGGCCATCGTCCAACCACATTTGTCAGGATCATGTCAGCGTCACATGTAACTTGCACTTTATAGAATGCATCTTATCTATTTACGTAAATATATCCATTTGCATTTCAACAGCAGTGGTGCATTGATTAAAAGTGGAGATTAAGTTAAGATTTACTTTTGAATTATATGTTTATATAATTCTCTATTAAAAATAAGTGACCTGAAAAAGTGAAATGAAATGTATGGTGTATTACTCGCTAGCACAAGTAATTATTATATATAATTCCTTAGAACAAGGAATTATTATAAATATACTAATGCCACTCATGGTTTTTCCCCAAAAATGTTTGCACGTATGGATCAGAGTTGCATTAATATAGGCATATTATGCTGTCATGTTTGTTTCTATAGATCATAATGTATGCGTAGGAAGAGACGTACACATCTTTTAGGTCCCGTTTTTTGCATACGCAATGGTTATAAATGAGACCCCATATCATTTCTTCATCTAGTACCTCAGACTCAATACATTTAGTTCACATGCAAGATCTCATTGTCCCCATATTTCTTAAATGTGGTTCCGTTCTCAGGCCACAGGATGTAATAATTTGAGATTCCTGTAGTTACATCGTGTTGGCAACTTTTCATGTAGATGTAGATGCAAAACTGGGATGCAGCATATTATAGTAACCATGTCTAGTGCTTCAATTAGCTTCAGTAGCATGTAATTTATACTTGCATGAACATGGTAATTAATATAATTATGATTAATTATAATTTTTTTGGTTCCATCTGCAGACTAACATATTAATGAATTTGTGAACACATGTAATCAACACATTTAGTTTCACTTTGAAATAACATGTTATTTGTTATTCTTTACATATATATTTACATGACAAACATATATTAGAATTGATTTTATAGTGTAGTTCATCAAAATTGCATTCATATTTTATTTCAGGTTTGGCAAAAAATGTTTTAAAAATCTATTACAAATCTAAAATGATCAATGGCCAGCATATTCACCAATCCCATCTTCTAACACTGGTACATTGTGTTCTGAGAAATATTTTTACATGTTCTTTTGTATGTTCAGGATGCAGAAACTGCAGGCCAGACAACCCAGGCTATGGACAAACTGACCCAGGAGAAAAACTGTCTGCTCCAGGAGAAGAATGAGTCTCAGGCCCTGCTGGAGGAGCTGAAAAAGGCCAAGCAGGAGATGCAGAGTCAGGTAAGGTCAAAGGTCTACAGGACACTGTGGTTTCAAGGTAGTTATGTGGTTTTAACGGTTTAAATATCAATGTTTACATATTACTAGATTGTCAATGTGGGTTCCACTTAAATGTTGGTTAATCATTAAATCACATTAAAAAAAGAAACCTGATTCTGGCAAATATTTCCTTAATTTGGTCTATTGAATTTCTTGCCAAATACACCATAATGCTGTAGAGCCATCTGCTTTTAGCAGAATCACACAGGATTAATCACAAGATGATAGTGATTAACATTGGAAGAAAGGGGATGACCGTATTTGAGAAGAAAGCATCGGTCATGCGTCAGCCCATGCTTATTGGCTGCGGCGTTACTGGCGCAGTTTGGTTTTATTTGGGTGAATAATCTGTGAGAACACAGAAATGACAAGGGGAAGCTACTTAACTGCCAGATAAGTAGTAAATCTACGTGGACATCAAGATGCTTCAGCAGGTCTGTGTTGCGTACAGTTTGATGCTGTAGAGACATTGAAATATGTGGTCTCTTGCTGAATATGTGGCTTTTTCCTGATGCGTTTGTGTGCTTTTCATCGTTCACTTTACAGGGAGTGCAGAATTATTAGGCAAATGAGTATTTTGTCCACATCATCCTCTTCATCCTTTACTTTACTTTACTTTATTTGGCAGACGCTTTTATCCAAAGTGACTTACAATGGGAAGACACCAGACATCCTCTTGTTGTCTCACTCCAAGATGTATAGGCTTGAAAGCCTACTACCAATTAAGCATATTAGGTGATGTGCATCTCTGTAATGAGAAGGGGTGTGGTCTAATGACATCAACATCCTATATCAGGTGTGCAGAATTATTAGGCAACTTCCTTTCCTTTGGCAAAATGGGTCAAAAGAAGGACTTGACAGGCTCAGAAAAAGTAAAAAATAGTGAGATATCTTGCAGAGGGATGCAGCACCCTTAAAACTGCAAAGCTTCTGAAGCGTGATCATTGAACAATCAAGCGTTTCATTCAAAATAGTCAACAGGGTCGCAAGAAGCGTGTGGAAAAACCAAGGCGCAAAATAACTGCCCATGAACTGAGAAAAGTCAAGCGTGCAGCTGCCAAGATGACACTTGCCACTAGTTTGGCCATATTTCAGAGCAGCAACATCACTGGAATGCCTAAAAGCACAAGGTGTGCAATACTCTTGTGCAATACTCGGCCCATGGCTGGATTGGTAAAGGGCAGAGAGCTCCAGTCTGACTGGTTGAGTACTGGTTTGGGCTGGTATCATCAAAGATGAGCTTGTGGGGCCTTTTTGGGTTGAGTATGGAGTCAAGTTCAACTCCCAGTCCTACTGCCAGTTTCTGGAAGACACCTTCTTCAAGCAGTGGTACAGGAAGAAGTCTGCATCCTTCAAGAAAAACATGATTTTCATGCAGGACAATGCTCCATCACACGCGTCCAAGTACTCCACAGCGTGGCTGGCAAGAAAGGGTATAAAAGAAGAAAAACTAATGACCTGGCCTCCTTGTTCACCTGATCTGAACCCCATTGGGAACCTGTGGTCCATCATCAAATGTGAGATTTACAAGGAGGGAAAACAGTACACCTCTCTGAACAGTGTCTGGGAGGCTGTGGTTGCTGCTGCACGCAATGTTGATGTTTTGGTTAAGTTGCCTAATAATTATGCACAGTAATAGTCACCTGCACACACAGATATCCCCCTAAAATAGCTAAAAATAAAAACAAACTAAAAACTACTTCCAAATTCTGCACTCCCTGTATGAATCACTGTTTCTCTGTTTTCTGTTTAGGATCTACTGTTACAGGCTGTTTTTAAACGATATTGTTAAATTCAAGATATTGTGCATCCTTTACATTACCAAATCATTCAGTTGACGAACTCATTAATGCTTTCATCCTGTAGCTGGAGTCACTGACGTGGCAGAACGAGCAGTACCAGGAGGAGCTCAACCAGTCCAAGCAGAAGCTGGGCGTTGAGAAACAGACCATTGCTAAACTGTCCAAAGAGATGTGAGTATGAGAAAATGCTTTGACACCAGAACTACTTTTACTCGTAGTCACAGTAGTGTGTTGGGCTTTTTTGTTTCTTTTTCTGTACCGTTCCATACTTTGCAACCCCTTAAATCTTTTAGTAACAAGCTGATTTAAAGTACGGAGACCAGAAGCTGGAGGATGTGGAGATTAAGTGTGTGTGTGTGTGTGTGTGTGTGTGTGTGTGTGTGTGTGTGTGTGTGTGTGTGTGTGTGTAGTGAGGATCTGCAGCAGACATCTACAGAGCATGCTGGGTCTCTTGAGGCTATGCAGAAGGAGAAGATCAGACTGGTTGCGGAGCTGAACAGCAGCCGACAGGTCAGGAGCTTCTCCATCACAATTACTCGTTCACTCATTTCCGTTTACTAATTTAAGCACGATCTTACTCCTATACCACCACGTTTACATCAGCACCATTCAAATTACAGTTTTAAATAATTTAAAATGATTTCCACCTGCAGACCAGATTTTGAGATTTGTTCTTCTGTAAACAGAAATGCTCCTTTTCAAGGGACCATTAGGCCCTTGATGAAATGTAACATCCATAAAATGCTTTTACTCTTCTCTTAACCAGCTTGAGAAGGACTGCTCTAGCCTCAGCACTCAGCTGAAGGAAATGAAAACCAGGTAAGTTCCTACTGCACCTATGAGCCCATCAGAAGCCGGTTCTCTGAGCATGGCAGAGTGGAATGTCTGCAGTGGTCAGCGTGTTGTCTGTCTCAGATCATGCTGGAGCTCAGAGCTTCTGCCTGTCTCTTGCGCTTGACTATCCTGACTATCTGCTCTTGTCTGCTTCTTACTTTTGTCTCAATGGTGGAAAGCGTGTCCAATGGTCACAGGTATTTATTTACACTGTACCGTTGTCTGATATTTCTGTTGTCGTCTTTCTTTTTGTTTTATCCCGACACCCATCTTGCATCAGTGTTTGTGTATGTTCTCCTGAATACATTTGTTGATTATATCATAATCCACCTAAATCCAAAGATCCCTTCTTTCCATGAGCGCACATAAAATCCTAATCAATTTAGAGCCTTTTCTATTGAGATAGATTTCTCAATAGAATAATACATTAATGCTAAAATGAAGGTTTATAAATATATATAAAATGTTTTTCATATTGAAATATTCTGAAAACATTAATTAAAACTTTTTTTTTTCCAAATGTCAAAGAAATAAGAGTCATGAAAGCAGTTTTGACCACTCCTCATTTGCTCAGGGAGGAGTCAGTGAAGGAGGAGCTGGAGAAAGAGAAGTCCATCATGCAACTTTCTCTCAAGAAGAACAGTGCCTTGATCTCTGAACGGGACCGAGAACTGGAGTTGCTTAGAGCTGAGGTACAGTCTTTCATTCATGCTTACGCTGCTGGAATGTTCTGTTGAGTTCATTTGTGTTTGAGTTCCTTCAAATGAGACCAGGATTCATCAGATGGTTCCATCAGGGTCCAACCTATTCCGTGATTCCTTGTGTGTGTGTGTTTTCAGAACATGAAACGTTGGTGGATCGCTTTTCTTAATTAGTTTTTCTCACAGTGTGTAATGTGCTGTGATTGATCTTGGTGATAAAGGTCTAACAGGACAGAGATTTATTTTAATGTTATACTTTTAATGTTATAGGTTTAATATTCTGAATCTTCTAATTGAACTAAGCAGCTTTTTGACCAAACCTTCACAGACTGCTGAACTGAGGGACAAACACAGTGTTGACTAGTTGACAGACCACCCACAGCACTATCTGATTGGCTACAGATCAAGAGTAATAATCAGATTCAAGGATACTGTGCTGCTGTTTTTTTTTTTTTATATTAACTGAAAATGATCAGCTGATTGAAATGTTGCCTAATGGGAATCATGATGTGTCTATTTAGATAGTGCAGCTCCGTGGTGAGTGTTCATCTGTAAAGGCCCTCCAGTCGGCAGTGAAGACTCTGGAGACTGAGAAGTCCTCCCTACAGGAGTGCCTCCTCAGCCTGGAGGAGACGCTGGCGAAGCGGACTGCTACGGACCCCTCAACCACTTCCTCTTCAGGTACAAAGGGCTGACTGCATTGTTGCGTATTTAGAGTAGCCACAGTAGGTGCCGCATACCAGGTTGTAAAAAAATGCACCATGCGGTGGTAGATGGGTCATAATGTCAATATCATAAACATTGTGTGTTTCCTGCAGGTGACTCTGTTCTGGACCAGCTGAGAGAGGCGAAGCAGACAGCTGAGAGTCAGGTACCCACAACAAGTAGATTTCCTGCATTTAAAAACAATTTAAAAAGTAAAATTGAAGAGGTCATTCCAACATGTAATACCAATGCTGAAATTATTTTTTTTAAAATGGTGAATAAATCAAATTTCTCATTTGTTCCAATGGCGTTGTCCATTATCAGAGCCAAAATTTGCTGTCTTTGACTGACTAATGTTTGTATTCTATTACTTTGTGATCTTTGCATGAGGTGTGTTGTGTTCAGTTTGGTACCAGACAGGTGAGCTGGAATGAGCTACAATTCCACTTAGAGGCGCAAATTTTTTTTCAATAACCTATGGTCCTGGTCCTGCTGGAGGGACCCATTCTTTACCATCAAATCCAAACTGTTGACAGTCTTCACTCATCAGTATCCTTGTGCTGATTTAATTTGAAATTGATTTTATGTGTGATAGAACCTATGCTTGGCGTCTGGTACTAATAGATACTGCAGAGCATGAAATGCAAAGTGTACTTGTTCTAGGTTGCTGTGGAAACATGGTGGTCTGTGGGGAAAATGGACCTGTTTCCTATGTCTTTCAAAGCTGAAGTGTTTTCATAGTTGCAAGTAATTAGCATATAACACTGATATGAATGTACTTATGAATGCAAGATATGTAGTTTCTGCCAGTATTTTTCATAAATGCACATTTAGTGCAGGTTTGGGATGGGGGGGGCGGGTGAGTTTTTAGCTGTTTCTTGCTTTAGTCTCTCATCTGTCTGTGATGATCTGACTGTTCTGTGAGGTTTTATTTAAAATCTTCTGCTTTTTATTTATTTTTTTGTCTCTTCTCCCTCCTTCTTTTATTCCTCTTCCAACGCCTCCCCCAATCAGGCAGCGGTTTGTTACTGTTTCTCATCCTTCCCTTGAGCATGTCTCCTCTGCATTTCCTTTTTATCCTTTTGTTCTGGGTCTGCGCCGTGTTACATGTTCTGTTTTACTGGTAAAAGAATTACCTGAATGTCCTGTTCCTGTAGTACTATTATTATTTTATTATTTTTTATTGCATTTCTCTTTTGCCTTTTTTCTGATATTCACAAAATTTTAACCTGTCATACCTACAACATGTACCTCCCTAAACCGAATCAGATGCTTGATTACTGATGACGTGTGGCCATCACTGCTTCCATTGCTGGTATTTGAGGCTATCGGCAGCACCTGGAGTGGATGCCGATGATACCACAGTTTATTTATTAGGTTAAATTTATTAAATATTTAATCTCTAATCCAATGTTCCCAATAGCTGTACACATTGTAAAGGGGAATTACAGTCACTGCATTTACAGCATTTATCAGACACCCTTATCCAGAGCAACTAAGCTACTACATTGAGAAGTGTTTTCTGTTAACAAAAGTATAATTCTATGTTTAGAATATAATATGCATAGGGGTATTTTTTTAATCAAAATAGACTTAAACTACACTCTTACTACATTCAGAACAATGCAAATACAAACACCTCAAGCAATGTTAGCTGAAAGACCCTGGCAATCTCCGTGATAAACCCTGTAGCTTTACCACTCATACATTTATATTTACACTTTTATCTACATTTACATTTACCGCATTGATTTGTAGAGAACTATACACAATGAAAGGTATACAATTCATTTTTCAATGAAAACATGTTATTTTTATATTTAGTATGAAAGATTAACATCCATTTACCTGTTTATTTGGAAAAACAAATAACTATAGACAGGGCAGGCATTTTGTATAATTTGTTTAAAAACTACTAAATCTATATCCATGGGTCCAAACAGTGTCCGAGCTGTTCCTACAGGGTCGGTTGGGATATTCTGGTCTAACATGAATAACATTATTTGTCCGATTTTTTTTTTAAATACAAGATTATAAAATAAATTCTTACTTATGAAATATTATGCCTTGATCCTTTACCTTTTCTTCATTTGCTCGTTGTACACAGTGCAAAAGGCATCTTTGCTTGTACCATGAGAGAAGTGTTATTTAACGAGCTTGGAACCCCGTTCAAATATGGCAGTGGGATTGACTCATGCTATGAGGCAGAATGCGACATATAGTGATTATATTAATGGTTCGGTTGTAACCAACCAGAATGTCTATAACCTAAGGGTGTCTGATAAATGCTGTAAATGTAAATAAACAGGGATGCTGAGCTTCGTATTCCATGGTTCTTCCACTTCTCCAAATGTGCAGTCATGAGCCATAAACCATCCCCAACTCTTAAGTTAGGAACCCCAGCCATGCGCCTTTCATGTGGTGTGAGTTCAGGAACAGGTACATGAAGGTGTTCTTTAAGCACCTGTGTTTATGTGTGGAACCGTTCTGTTCACATGGTGTGTTCCTGCTCGCTGTGTCCGTTCCTGTTCAGGGGGCTGTGTTGTATGGGATCTGAGCACGCTGGGCTATGCGTTTGTTAACTTTGGCTTACTGGGATTGAAGATGTATGGTCACATGGTTGTGGGTGTTTGGCTATGTTTTGTGTTGTACTTACTGACCTTTCACCTTTTGGGACAGATTGAGTTCCTGAACTCAGTCATCGTGGACCTGCAGCGCAAGAATGACGAGCTCAAGTCCCGAATGGAGAAGATGGCAGAGGCTGCACTTAACGGCAACAACGCTAATGAGCTGGACAACCATGACAAGTGAGAACTTCTTTCCAACATCTGCCTGCAATTCTGCGTGGTTCTATAGTCACCAAGAACGTCAGACTTTTCCATAACTGCTTAGTCCTATTCAGGGTTGCATCCTTTTCTTTTCTTCATCAAGTACTCTGATAAATAAGGGTTTTTAAACAACTATATCAATAGTGTGTTATGCAACATGAAAGGCCTTTTAAAATGAGCAAGCAATTTGCTGTTATTCCTCACAAAAAAACACTTTCATTAGATCAAAGCTTAAAAACTTTGGCTTATTGGCTCATTTAATCAAACTTTCTGTGAAACCTTTTTGACTTAAGTGGAGAAAAAACTTTACAAACATATTTGTCCTTAATATTATTTTATGTTTATTTTAAATATGTTGTACCCCCAGTTATTGCCCATCTGTACTAAGGTACAAAATACTAAAAAAAAAAAAAAATTTTTTTTTTCATGATAATCAAAGATCGTATAAATGTCCAGCAGTCATAAAAATACAATAAGTTGTAGAAGCTCAGAGTCCACTTGGAGAAGTGCAGTTCATGTAAGGATGCTTTAGTTTCATGTGCTGCAACCTTTTATGCACCAATATCTTAATTTGCCCCATTGCCATAAATCGTGCCGCCTTAAAACTTCAAAATGTGCATGTAAACAATGATACCGGTGCTGTACAGTATTCTAAAAAGCGGGAGTGATACATTAAAAGATGGACTTTATTGACTAATTAAACAAAGCCTCGGGGCAAAAGAATTTACATCAAAAGAATTTTTGCCTCCGACTCATTCGAGTTACTCAATTACTCGTTTCAGCCACTCACCCATTCCACCTCCATTCAGATATTTCAGTGGTTCCACCTTTCAATTCTGCCTTATGAAATTTGTGATTTTAATTTCCACGGATACGTTTGTGCGTGTACTGTGCCGCTAGTGGTACTGCTTTATTTATTGTGGCATTCATCCTTCTCCTCCTCATTGTCCACAGGACGGCTGAGGCCATAACCAAGAAGAAGCCACCGCCGCGCCTGTTTTGCGACATCTGTGACTGCTTTGACCTCCACGACACAGAGGACTGTCCGACGCAGGAGCAGATGCCCGAGTCCCCGCCCCACAGCACCTACCATGGCAACCCAGCCGACCAGAGGCCCTACTGTGATATCTGTGAGATGTTTGGCCACTGGACTGATGCCTGCAATGACGACCAGACTTATTAAAAGCCCTATGAGAGTGTGTGTGTGTGTGTGTGTGTGTGTGTGTGTGTGTGTGTGTGTGTGTTTTGCGTATGTGCACTCCGCAAGTCTATACCCCAAAGCGCCCTTACGGGAGATTTTTGTTCCTCCCGGTCAATCTGTTCATATTGCTGCACATGTATGAGACTGTTGAGTGGGCGGAGTCGGGCCTGTTGGCCTGTTACATGCTGTATCAAAATAAAAGTGCTGACGGTTCCTTTTATTTAAAAAAAGGAACAGTTTCTGTGAACAGGTAGAGGAGTTTTTCTACATTTTTAAATGTACTTTGTGTGTTGGAGGGGTGGATGTCTGTTGCGAAGGTTGGAGGTCTGGGTGGGTGTGGTCTGAAATCTGCTGCTGCCACCACCACTCCGGTTCCAGTGCACTGCACACACTTTACTTCTCCCGGCCCTGAGCACATGGCCTTCAGGAGGACACGGTTAACCTGACTGGTTATCATTATGAGAATATTTGTGAGAAGATGTTTTAATGTAAAAGTTTATTTGTTTTGGTAATTTTGAATGTTAAAAATCTGTATAAATTTACATAATGTTTTCAACCAACTGGCACCTCTTTCGATCAGAATTGTGTGTCTGTAAATATATTTGGTTTTGCTTTGCCTTTTCCCACGTTTCAGGGCTCTGTTGGGGGGTTTGGCTGCATGGTGGTGAACGAGGAGAAATGCCATTGCTGCTTTAAAGCACATTATAAACTACCTTCTTAAATAAAGTTAATCTTCTAATTTTGTTCCTCTGCCCATTTCTCCACCCATTTTGAGTATTTCGAATCAACAGTAAAAAAAAAAAAACAAAAATGTCACTTTGGCTTGTGTGGTTTGCAATAAAATAATTATGATTGTACTCACTACATTCATAACTTAATGTCTCAGATGCCTTGTCCAGTTTACTACGATTCCAGTTTATTGCGCTGAATATAGGTTTTGATTCTCGTCAGTTACAGCATTCAAGATAAAATAAAGAGTAGTGCACAGTAGTGTAAATATCTATATATATATATGTATATATACACACACAAACATAGAAATATCTCCTCATATGAAGTTGATTATGGCAACATTTTCATCAAAATGAACATTCCTGAAGATGCATATTTTTTCGGTGGATTTTGTGTTTTTCAACGGACATGGGAAATTAAATGGGAGAGCCTTATTCTGGGCAAATTGTTCACAACAGCTACCATCTCCATAGGGATGACCGTGTCGTCCATCACTCCACAGTGTGTGCTGGTGTTTTGCTCACACACATTGGTTCCAGGTTAAATATGAATTTTATATAAAGTCTTGGGGCTAAGCCTCCTCCAGCCTGCAGTGATCCCCCACTGTGGGAGGAGCAGGCGAAAGGGGCCACAGAGAGGGTCTCTGAGTCTGGGGTTCTGCTCCTACAGATGATGGTTTCAGGTAGATACTGCAGCACCAGGGAGCCAAAACCCCTAAAGCGGAAACACAACAGACACTTTAAATTAGTTTTTCAAATTAGTACTCTTTGAGTCCACATGTCCTGTTCAGTGTGCGTTGGTGCTAGCAGGGGAAGCGTATAAACACACTCAGACCTGCAGCAGAAGCCGGTCACGCAAATGGGTTTCCGAAACGTTCCCGGAAGGGGTCCGTCCCTGCAGACTTGATGGCAGGAGTGCTCTGAGGAACATCAGTGACAAAAACATTACTCATTGTACAATTAAACTCAGCATTCACTGACCGCCTCAGTCATCAGTCTTAATAAATAAGATAATAATTCAAAGTTGAGATAGAGACAGGAAATCAACGCTCAAGCATAAAAAAAATAAGAACATATCCACAGGACAGGACTGACCGACGCTCCGAAGGGACCAGCGTTGAAGGAGGTGCCGAAAATGCCCTGGGTGGAGGACTTCATAGACTCTGTCAGGGAACAGATTAAAAAATGAAAGATATCAGGGCATGGTGACAATTATAATCAATACAGAATATTGATGTTTTGATGACCAGGTAGTGTTGATTATTTTTCTGGATACGTGTATATGGATGGATGGTTAAGTTTAGGTTTAGGTTTAGGGTACAGGCGGAGTTTGGCTGCAGGCAGCCACAGCAAGATCCTGACCTTTCCTGGCTGGGATGGCTGGAGGCTTCGCCAGCTGAAAGTCTTTGAACATCTCCATCACACTGTTCTTCCTGTCCTTCTCCGCCAGCGGATCCAGGTCCAGGAAGACGTTACTGTCCACCTTGGGGGCTGAGCGAGGGGGCAGCTGCGGTGGGGGGCTGGAAGCCGGCGGCTGCCCCAACGTGAGCCCTGACGAGGAGGGGAACACAGACGACTGGAAGGGGTTTCCTCCAGCTGGGGCCTGGCTCCAGGTCCCGTTAGACATGGAGCTGCTGGGCTGTCCCCACGTCGATGGGAAGGTGTGTGAGGTGGTGCCCCATGCAGGCGGAGAGGAGTTGGAAAAGGATGGAGGCTGGGAAAGCGGGCCGCTGGATGCAGCTGTGGGGAAGATGGAGGTCAATGGCTGCGTCCAGGATGATGAGCTGGGAGATGAGACCACAGTGGACCCTGTCAGAGAAAAAAGATTTTGTTTTCTCATCAGTAACATCAAGAAAAAAAGAGGAAACCTGAAAAACAATCCCTACCTAACTGAACTCCAGGATTCAGACTTGTTGACAATTATGATAAGATAAGATAAGATAAGATAAGATGAGATAAGATCAACCTTTATTAGTCCCACAAGTGGGAAATTGCATTTGTCATGACAGAAAGTGGATAGAAACACAGGTAATAGCAGCAAAAAATAAATATATATATGTATTTATCTACAATGTGTTACAATTGGAATCTACACATGTACAAACCTGGGTACACCTGTACACTAGCGCACTATTTTTAATAAAAAGTAATATTCAAATGTAAAATAATTTTTATAAGAGTGAAAGATTTCTCCAGTTTGGTGTGCGTTGAAGGTGCCATCATATGTCCTGCGATGTAAATGCTGGCATGGCGATACTTATACAATATGTAGTGTAGCGCCGGTGCAAATATACTGTAGGTGCATGTTGTGGTGCAACACTGAACGTTAAGTTGAAGATCCAATCCTCACCTACAGCAGCCCCCGCTTCACCGCTGGTGAAAACGCTGGCCGGGGACGATTCTGCTCCAGCCAGATGGCTCGACTCGGCATGGTTGGACGAGGCAAACAGGTCCGTGGCGAGCTTGCCGTTTGTAGGGGACTGCAGGGACACGAAATAATTCTTTACTATTCTGGTGGTTTAGAAGGTCAGGATTGCACAAACACACAAACACACAAACACGTCGGCACTTACCTTCCAGATATATTTCTCTGAAGCGTTAAAAAGCAGCACACCATAATGGGTAATGATTAACAGAGTCGTTAAAACATGAAATCAGCCACATGCACGAAGCCACACGGGCACTCACCTTCACGCTCCGCCTCCCCCGTCCGGCCTTCGCATTCGTCGGGGGAGGGCTGATGATGACCGACTCTTTAGCGTGACTGGCATTTGCCTCGTGCTTGCCACCATTGGGGACGGCCTCCAGGAACGGGTTGTGTTTGGCTTTGTTCTGGTGCCCATTCTGCTCGAGGACAGGAACGCACCTTGCAGTCCACGGCTCGCAGGGTTGGCCGTCGGCCCGGGTCTGGACGGTCGTCCTGTTGGAGATCTGGTCAAACTGATGGCCGAGGTAGTCAGAGTCGCCATTCTTCGAGCCACCGTTCATCAAACTGAACAGGTGACTGCAGCTCTCTGGAGCAGAGGCATGCTGGTTGTTGGAGGACTGGTCACTTTTGGAGAAGGGGTCATCACTGAAGGGGTCCGGGATGGGGGCGGGGAAGAAACTGAGCTGGGGGGTGAAGGGGTTTTCAGGGGACAGCCCGGATGGGGACCCGAGGACAGATGGACAGGAGGGGGACGTGGTGAAGGGGTTTCCCTTCACACAGTTCTGATTGCTGTCGATCTCAGTGGACAGGTCCATCAACAGGATCTCCTGAGAGTCCTAGAGGAGACAGGCGGGATGGACTTTTATTACTGCATGTGCTTCTTTTACAGAAAACACACTGTAGACATGCACTGAACTACAAATACCCATGACAAAACACACACACACACACACACACACACACACACACACACACACACTGAACATGTGTATGGACCATAAGTGCATGGGTGTGTGACATATGACCGAACACTCAGGCACTCATCTTTCAGACAAAGTTACCTGGCTGTGAATGCCCAGTCATTGCAAATAAAAGAAGAAAAGAAATGGACAATGAAACCACACAAGCTAATGAACACTGGCATCACAGCAAAAACCATCATCAGTTTAAATGTGTTTCTGCAGCAAGAAATTCAGCTATATTTATTCTGATCGTTGCCTTTATTAATGTGGTCAACTGAATGAAACAAAAAGCTTTCATATTAAAACCTCCCTATAGGGGGCGCTAAAACAAAAGGTGAAAAATACAAACCAATACTTTATGAAGTGAATAATGAAAGTGTTTTTTTTTTTACAGTGCGTCACATGGTGAACACAACAAAAAGTGTCTTTTGCATTTAACCCGTCACCCTTAGTGAGCAGTTGGCAGCCATGAAAGGCGCCCGGGGGGCAGTGTGTGGGGACAGTTGTGAGTCTGCTTATATACCTACTCGGCAACCACTGCCCAACCCTACAATTTATGTTCTTACTTAACTATTCTCTACCAAAGTGTCTTTTGTAGGAGTGTACGTTTAGTATGGTGGTGGGATCATGGACATTTCTCCTGACTCCTGGTTGTGATTGGCTGTAGTTTTACATTGCAAAGGAATGAAAAAGGGCTCAGTTCTCTCTGTTATTACAGTCTGCATGTGTTCGCGATGATATGCAGTCATCAGATTTCTAACACTAATATTAAACTTTGAGTCAAGATTGGAAGGTCGAGTAAAACAAAATCTGTGGGATCTTTTCAGTACATATGACGCACCTTCTTGAGACCTTAAGTCATACCATCATATGACCTTTGGAGATCCTTGTTTTTCTCATCATACTAAACTGCCCTGTTTAAGCAGCCCTGTAGTGGGGTTTGGTTTGGGTTGTTTTGTTCTGAAGGAGGAAAGGAAGTTCTAAGCCACTTTTGAAAGTGTTCATGTTCCCCAAGTGTTTAGTCTCTTAAGTGATCTGTCACATGACCCTCTCGGGAGGAACTGCAGAGAGGCGTCTATTTCCGCCCAAAGTGTAAACAGTGCTCGCTCGACTCACCGAGGGAGAATGCAGATCTGGGGGGGTGGACATGTCTCCAAACAGGTCCAGCTGTTCTACGCCCTGCAGAACGAGGGAGAAGAGTTCATTATAAAACTCAGTATAATGCCAGATAACCACTGATCATTTAAGATGTTCTTTAAACGTGTGAACAGGAAAAAGGCGAGAGGTCCAGGAAAAACAAAAAACTGGCTGCATTAGGGCGGGGCTGCTGTTCAAGTAGGCTGCTGTTGGTATGCAGCTTGTCTTGGTCACTTCCTGTCTTTTAACATTGTTACTATGCCCTGGGGGGCCAGTTTGCCTGGTCATACCCCCCTGTGGAGGACAGGCTAAGGGGGTGGAGATCCAAACATTGGTCCAGGGGCACTTTTCCATGAAAACTTTATCCCATAACCATTTGGGGCAAGGTGCAAGGTCAAACCCTGCCGGCTCCACCTTCAATCTGAGCCAAGACATGAAGGACGAGAGTGAAGGACTTACTTTCAGTTTGTCGCCTTGGCTTCCATTGGTCGATTCGGTGCCATTCTGGAAAATGGGACACACTGAAATTGTTGTTTTGTAAACACGACAAATAATGAAGCCTTTGATTGGATGAAACCCGAACGCATACCTCTGTCGCCTTGACCGTTTCATCCTGCAAAAGAGAAGAAAGGGTCAAACAGAGACAGGAGACAGGGTTTGCACGGTTTACATGTGCGTGCCTTAAGACAGGTGACAAGTAAGTCCACAGCCTCAGAAGCTGTCACATACTGTACCTTTCTGCTACCTTCAGCTTCCTTCTTCTTCATATTGAAAATTAACTGGAAGAGGTCCTTCAGGTCAATGACAAGAGGCTCCGCCTGGAATAAAAAAAAAGAATTATGGAGTGTGTGAAATGGGATTCATGTTTTCATAAAAAAAATGAATGCAGAGCTCTTCTGACCTGCTGCGCAGTTTTAATTGCGAAGAACTGGTGCTGACCCTCCGCGCCGCACACATAGCCGAAGGCCCGGCTGTCCGTCACGTCCCGGGCGATGAAAGAGATCTTATTGACAGCATGCTCGTGTATGGCTGCCTGAATGCCACAGAAGAAGATGGAGCTGGTTTATTTTACTGTTTACTATACAGATTAAATTATAATTCACATTACAAAAATGTATATCACAGATGATTTCTGAATGTTCTGAATATTCTGAATGTTTCTAAGCTCACCCCAGTCTTCTCATCAGAGATGATGATGCCCGAGAGGGAAATGTTCACCCAGACTCGCTGCTTGTGTTTCCCCTGGGAGCGGCCGGCCGCCGCCTTACCCTGAAACCCACAGACATTATTCATTAATGAGAAAACAAGAATTTTAATGTTTCTGGTGGAAGTGATAACTAAGTAATATATGAATGATAACATAATGAAGTACAATGAAGTTCACTGTATCCATAAAATCTAGTATAGTGCTATATATATGCTAAGAATATGTGCTATGTAAATGAAATATAATCCTGTGATTATGAATATTCATTCATGTGAATACGGTGAGTGCTGTGATGTAGCCTAATACATGTTTTTACAAACATTTCATTATTATCCCACTGGTCACATAAATCATAGATGTCATTAAAATACCCACATATGAACAATATGACAAGTAACATGGAAATCTCATGAAATAATTATGATACAAAGACATTTCAGAATAACAGAATTTTATGGTTATCATAGCAAATTAATAAATATTACAAATATATTGAGCATTTTAAACAAATTTCAACAGCACCAGTATCAGTGCACAGAGACTAAATATTCTGTCTGAATATTTATTCTCTGAAAGCCCAATTGTACAACAGTGTTCACATGACCTCTGACCCCACCTTGAGTTTCATCATGGAGTCCTGACTCATCTTGTCGCCCCTGGCCTCAGGAACGTTGTCCACACCGATCAGTTTAGCCTTGTACCTCACACCGTCACCCTTAAACCTGACAAGCAGGTAGTCGTCCGTCTTCTGTGGACTAGCGGCAGCTGAGGATGGGAAGGGAAAAAACAGGAGCTCCATATGAGATGTTTATGGCGTTTAGCTGACGCAACTCTCCACAGAGACTAACAATCAGTAGTTACAGGGACAGTCCCCCAGGACACACTCAGGGTTAAGTGCTCAGGGACACAATGGTGGTAGGTGGGTTTTGAACCTGTGACTTTGCAGTCTTCTGGTCTATAGGTGAGTGTGTTACAGAAGGTCACAGCTGGGAGCAGATCCATCTCTTATAGAGCTGCGCAGTTGTGGAACAGTTTTTGCTGGTCAGTGTCTCAGTGTTTAAATCTAAACTGAATCCCAGGGTCCAGGCCACTATTGCACTAGTGTACCACCGTAACCACGTATTTCTGTATTATGCAATGCCACTGTCTAAAGTAAAGTGAAGTGATTGTCACTTGTGATACACAGCAGCACAGCACACGGTGCTCACAGTGAAATTTGTCCTCTGCATTAAACCATCACCCTTGGTGAGCAGTGGGCAGCCATGACAGGCGCCCGGGGAGCAGTGTGTGGGGACGGCACTTTGCTCAGTGGCACCTCAGTGGCACCTCAGTGGCACCTTTGCGGATCGGCATTTAAACCGGCAACTCCCTCTGTTTGTTCTCGCTGAGGCACAATGAGTCAAGAGCCCAGAGTCCATTGCTGAGACCACCAGAGAGGTGCAGATGTGGACATGAGCTACTGGCCCCACCTGACAATCCAAAAAATCTCATGACTTTGGGCATCATCAGCATGGACAATCTTCTTACACTCTTGACTCTTGTTTATCCAGCATTAACACTCTCTGAATCAGTCCCCCCCCCTGGGTTTGTTCCAGGGTTTTTTTCTCCATGTGAGATATCTAGGGAGTTGTTCCCTGTGTCCAGTGTGGGTCAAAGTATGAGGGGTTTCATCTGTAGTGGTTGTTAAGCCCACTGAGACATGCTGCTTATGATTTTGATAAACAAAAAAATGTTGTTGGTGTTACCCACAAGGCTACTACCACTATCATGCCTCAACATCAGAAAACCATGCCAGGAGAACCAACACATGCAGAACTGAACAGAAACAGGAAGTTAAGAGGCTATTCAAGCGTCTGGACATTTAAGTCGTGTACCGCACCAGAGACTCCTGTTCACATCGCTATAGCAACCACTCAAATTAGCACTGTGTGCCGGAGCACACTCTGTTTGAGAGAACAAAACGAAGAGCCGCCATCCTGTGATGGACCTGCTCATGAAAGCCCAACACTGGGAACGTCAGAGCAATGACCAATCAGCATTCATTCCTTCACTCACTCTCAACTCTGACCCAGGATGCTGGCAGCCTCCGACTTCAGCTGGCCAGGGGGCAGACATCCCCACTGGGCTGTGGGCCTCCTGACGTCTGGGACCCCTGCTGGATGATGGGGAGGAGGCTGGCTGGGGTCCAGACTCCAGGCCACCATTGACATTCACAACATGCAGAGGCTCAACAGGCTGGAGCCCACCCCACGACCACTGGTCCACTAAAAAGCGAGAACAACGGAGGAACCTCCTTCATGATGACCTCACTGGGTATTTTCTGAAGGTACGTTTTTGTAGAGCGCTGCCGATTGTCACACAGTTAATGATGGCTTTGGGGGCAATTTGTGACGGGTGCTTTTAAACGAGGCCCCCTTAATGAACTAAAACTCCCAGTGCTGAGCCTCAACCATTTCCTGGGGAAGGAATGGTTACGAGGTGTTTGGTGACACTGAGCACTGAAATCACCAGTCGCCACATGAAATCCCCAATTGTAGACAAATGAGTCCTGTGGCTGGAAATGGTTGTGCAGCCATGACCATTGAGAATGACATTGCTCAGGACCAGAGAATATGATCAACATAGGGTCAAACGGGCTACAAGCTGCTACTGTAATGTCACATATCAGCACAGCAGGGGCGTGTCCAACCAGAGCTGTTAATAAGTTTGTTAGAGGAGCTTTTCAAAATCTGAAGCGTCTTGGGGTGAAAATTTAGTGTTTAATGATTTGCTTATATTGACTATAAGTTGATAAGTAAGTTGTGTAGAGTTAGCACTTTGCCACTAAGTTAGGGTTATATATGTTCCCTCAACATATCCGGCCTGGTTTTTAGACTTGTTTGGGTGACCAAACATTTGTCACATCTTCGGTTTCTACATGCATATTCGTGCTAGTAATAAAATGGCATAAAAATGCATTCTGGCAGCGTTCACACTCACCCCCATTTGCACAAGTGCAATCTTCACAAACCCCTGACCCCGCAACTACAATCTTCATAATCAGTCTACCAACCTTCCCGGCCACCCCTTATAATGTGATGAAAGTTTTAATGTGAAAGTCATTGTGAGACACTGCAGCACAGCACACAGTGACACAACAAAATGTGTCCTCTTCTTTTAACCATCACCCTTAGTGAGCAGTGGGCGGCCATGACAGGTGCCCGGGAAGCAGTGTATGGGGACGGTGCATTTGCTCAGTGGCACCTCAGTGGCACCTTTGCGGATCGGGAATCGAACCAGCAACCTCCTGATTACGGGGCCGCTTCCTTAACCAATAGGCCACTACTGCCCTAAACTCTGTGTCCCTTCCTGCCCCCCCCAGCAAAAAAAAGTGGGCACTATATTCAAACCAGTGCAGCACTAAAATAAGGGCCCTCAGGATTTACATAAGTAGATACAACAGGAAAGAGCCACTTGGTAATTATCTGGATCTTCAAGAAAGATACCGATAATTAACCTTTTGTTGGTATGTAATTATTTCTGCCACCTGGAAGAAGATATTTCCTGGTGTTTTTATAAACAGAGCATAAGCAGCCTGATGATTTACAGCTTCATTCATTCTGCATTTAAACCTGCACCAACATTAAAGATTATGCGTTTTTCTTGTTTAACATATTTGTATAAGTGAATCCTGAGGACACCTCTGACCTTACATTAGTGAACAAGCCCCAAACTTAACATAACATAAATGACCCAAATGTGCTGTTTCTCATAACAGTGATCATTGTTATAGAAAGAAACGTCTTCAGCGATTTTCCCAGACTCCCTCCCTGAAGAGTCTGTGGCTGATCCCAGATGCACTCTGTCCTCACAGCTAGAGCGGGTTACGCGGCGTGGGGCCGTGAGAACCGGCGAAACTCGCTGCACTGTTCCCCCGCGGCCACCTGGGGGACGCAGCACCAGGCCCGTAACTGGTGTGAGAGTCGCACAAGACAAACACCAGTGCTCAGCGGCCGCTTGGCGCAGCTTAGCAAAATAAATCCAGAGAAATACGGGCTCAACGGGGGCCCAGGAATGCTGGAGGTGGCCCTTTATTGTTCTGCTGGAGAGTGTGACCTACTTCAGGACACGAGGAACGTATCTGTGGCCTATCGGTTCCACGACCCAGGGACCTGCTACCCAACGAACTGTGTGACCCCAACTCTGCAGCATCCAAAGCCCCCCTTAAAACACATGGAGAACATACAGCAAGAAGAGAACGTTGAATTATATGAACATTATCCCAAATATGTTATGTTTCAAATGGACATTAGAGAGTGAAGCATATCAAAGGTGGAGAAATAAGATCTGCAAGTTAGGTACTGTTCCCCGGAACGTACTGACCTCTAGAAGATTCCATAAAGGCACTGTGGTTTGTAGGTTTTTTTGTTTGACTCAGATACTGGACTTTGACCAGTGTAGAGTGGAGACAAAGAGAAACACACACACAATACATTCATGCATGCACACATACAGGCACAAATAACACACATGCAGGATGTAAAATGTACACACACACAAAACACATACACACACAGACACACATGCACCGTTCAGCATCACTGGACACAGCATGGTAGAGACGCGGTAGAGCCCCACTCACCCTTTTTCTTCTCCTTCTTTGACGGCGTCTTTATGGGGGCCTGCTCAGCCGGAGGGACGCTGCTTTCCACGTCTGCAGACATGATGGGTGTCCAGCGTTTGTCTGGGACAGAGGGCAGAGCCGGGGTCACGTGAGCGTAGGGACCACGAGGTGGAGCCAGGGGAGCCACGGGCTGACTACGTGTTCACAGCGAGCCGACTCAGCACTGACTCATTCCGAACCTCACCTGCGGTAGAGCAATGAGATAAGAAGAGAACAGGTAGAACGTCAGTGTAGATCTAAGACCAGGAACAAACTGGTGGTATTTTTTTATTTTTTGAAAAAATATCCTATCAGGTCAATTTTCATCCCATTGGCCTCATTTGGCTTAATTGGCATTTTCGAAATCTTTGCTGACCTAAACCTTAACAGGCTGCTGAAGATGAGTGGCTGCTGAGGAACATCTGGTGCCGAGCAGCATTTCTTCACTTGCTCTTACTGATCAACACACTGGCGTTTGCATGCCAAGAACTGATCTTCGCGGTAAAGAAGATACATCATAATAATATATAACTGGACGGCAATAATCGCTATATACCGCCATTTCCTGGATGAATCTCACCGAATCACCCAGGTTTAATCCAGTGCTGACCCAAGGAAGATGGGGTCTCCTTGCTGAGCTTTGGGATTTTCCTTGCCACTATTGGCCTTGAGCACTGTTCTAATGTAAGGCGCTTTGTGCCACTATAAAAGGTGCCGTATAAATAAAAGTGCATTGAACTCATTGAAGATATAAAAAAAACTAACTTTTATCGAATATTTAAAAGTAATTTTTAATCCTTGAATTAAAATGCTAAAAGTGCAATCTGGACATACTAGGGTTTCACGTCAGGCATTAGGCTTCCTTTTCGTTAAATAATTAATAACATGGTGAAATCTGTTCAGCACAACAAAATGTGACACAACAAAATGTGTCCTCTGCATTTAACCCATCAGGGGCAGTGGTGGCCTAGAGGGTTGCCGGTTCGAATCCCGGAAGGCTGCAGATGAGCAAAGCCTCAGTGGCACCTTGGCGGATCGGGATTCGAATTGGCAACCTTCCGATTCTTTACCCACTGCCTCACAGTAGAGGTTGGAATGAAATTATTTCCTTTTCCCACGACTGCACCTGGGTGTCCATAAATATACCTGGGTGGCCCACTCAAGTAGACTCTATGTGTGGGAGACAAAGATGAGGTTGTTTCTTGTTTCTGTACATGAATCTGAACATACAAAATAACTTTAGGGGGACTGATGCCTTCTGCACAAATCAATGTTTAGAATCTTAACATTCCAGATGAGTCCAAATTCACATCGGGTAGAAAGAAACAGGCGTGAACAGTCAACAGGTTTGTTAAGCATTCATTAAGCCCCATTAGATGGGATGGTGCTGATTGTGAACCGCTTGTAACGTTTTAAATTGTACCCTTGTGGTCTCATTAAATAAATGGACGACTGAAACAGTAAGCATGCTCATTACACTGGGGCTTACAAAATTATAATATGTAGTGACATTTTCAAACACAGTGCTGAAGTTTTCACATTGGTGACTTTGTAATCAATTCCTGTAACTGTAATCTTCTATCAGTATTAGATTGACACATACAACAGCTAAAGAAAGTGAAGAAAGTGAAGTGATTGTCACATGTGATACACAGCAGCACAGCACATGGTGCACACAGTGAAATTTGTCCTCTGCATTGTCCTCAGTGGCATCTCAGTGGCACCTTGGCAGATCGGGATTCGATTACGGGGCCGCTTCCTTAACCGCTAGACCACCACTGCCCCAGCTGGGTCCTTCTTCCAGGTCAATGGAACAATAAGTCTACAAGTGCTAATGTAAATTGAATCGCCCGTGCTAAAACCAGAAGCCCGGTCGATGCCGAAAGTTTGTCTAAATGCCCGGTCCATGAGTCACACACCCCACCTAACTTTCCAGCATTAAACCAGGTCGTTGAAGAACAGAAGGCCGTTTCTACAGACCCTCCCGGAGGACTGCATGGGTCCAGGCAGGTTCCCGGCAGCCAGCCTCTGTCCATCAGATGTTTGTTTTAGTGACGTTTGGTTCGGTTTTACGTGACCTTGCAGTTCTTCTGCTGGGTTTATGAGTGGATGGAAGGTGGAGCCAAGAGGCCCCAGGTCTGAATTCCACACTTCCTGATCCGGAAGTCTGGGCTTCCTCTCCATCTGGCATCCATATTCCTGCCTCTGCATCCCTGCTTGTTTTCATCAGCCTGTAAGGAACTGGAGCTTCCTGGTCGATGTCCAGAACAAAAATACTTCAGATGTTTCTGTTTTATACATGCCTGGTTTCATAGAAACGGAAAACACAGCACGGGGTCAGCGGGTGTATTTGTGTGTGCGCGTTCGCTCGATTGCATTCCTCATCTGAGGCATCGTACAGCAGTCAAAACAGCAAACACAACATCGGCTCCACACAGGGCCTTCAAACTCCCGAAGCCACCCAACATGCTGAGAGATACCACACCCCCAACACCGAAACATGCAGAGAGATGCCTGCAAGGAGTGTGTGTGTGTCAGTACATTAAAGAGCTTTGCACATCAAATCCCTGAGTAAAGCCGAAACAAACACATATACAGACACACACACACCATTTACGGTCCCGAAGCAGCGCCACAGAGGTGATTATGTGCCGCGCTGCATTGGGAAAAAAGCCTCGTTTCATATGTTTTTTAGCAACTGGTCACCAAAACAACAGCTGTTAAATCTGTACGGTGTTCACTGCAACTGAGATGCAACGGGAAAAAAAAATGCAGATTACAGCAAGTTATTTTGTGAAATCAGGAACGTACAGAATTTGCAAAAATAAACGTCCCGTTCTGCAATTATTTCTGACACCCAGAAGATGAACTTTAGGTAACTTGAAAGTATAAATAGGACAGGAGCCTGTGTATGTGATTGACAGCTCTCATTCTGGACAATTGAAACCCCCTCCAGTCATCAGCCCGGGAGTAGCTCACCATTATGCCCTTTTCTGACCATTCCAACATTCCAGAGACCTCTAAGTGACCATAAATGAGTAAAAAGGGATCCTGACCATTTATACTATGAAATATTTTTGAAGGCTTTATTCATATCAATCTTTCATTTTATCTCCTAAACACAGGGTGTGGTCAGAATCAGGTATGAGCCAGTGATTCAAACAGGAAGCTGCAGCGATGGCTCCCACACTTGTGACCCCGAGACGACCCCCAACCTTCACCCTGACCAAGCTTTCGGAGCTAAACTCAGCCCACATTTTCTATTAAAAGCAAAGAGCAACAGCTGCAACAGCTGTGGGTGCACCACCCGCCGGTGTCAAGTGACCCCTCAGGTGTTCTGGGCCTGGTCTCAGGATCCGTTTTTAGCAGAACTGGGTTAAACATGGCGGTCAGTCCAAATATTTATGTTCCGCAGGAATTTTTCTCTGATTGCGCCTGATGCGCCAATCCTCCAATGCTGCAGTAGCAGTGAAAATTATTATTATTTTTTTGTATTCTGGTCAAGCTTGGTGCAGCGGGAGACAAGAGATGCGTTAAAGCATCGTGACACAAAGGTTACAAGAGGAAAAACATCACAACCTGCTGTATCTGCAATTCCTAAGGTAAAGTGAAGTGATTGTCACATGTGATACACAGCAGCACAGCACACGGTGCACACAGTGAAATTTGTCCTCTGCATTTAACCCATCACTCTGAGTGAGCAGTGGGCAGCCATGACAGGTGCCCGTGGAGCAGTGTGTGGGGACGGTGCTTTGCTCAGTGGCACCTCAGTGGCACCCTGGCGGATCGGGATTCGAACCGGCAACCTTCTGATTACGGGGCCGCTTCTGATTACGGGGACCACTGCCCCTCTAGGCCACCACTGCCCCACCACTTCCGTGCCACATATCGGGCAACGCATACAGAAAAATATTAGCAGAGCCAGAAAAAGGGACGAAAACAAACAAGTGCAGTTCAAAGGTCAAGCAACTGTTCCAAACAAGCGAAATTAGGTCTTTGAAGCCATAAGTCTGGGAAATCTAGGCCACATTCCTGACCATTCCAGGTGCGGCTCTGGGGTGTCAACCAACATAAAGCAAAAACAGTAAGGAAAAAGGGAGGCTGGGGGGTGGGGGACATCAGGAGCGCTGGGAACAGCACATTCCAGGTACCCGGAGCAGCAGTGCACTGTAAATCCTGAACAAGGCGGAGCAAAATCCCGTAAATAAGTCGGCCTGATCCCGCGCCTGCGCCGCTTCAGGACTCAGACGGCTGCATTCCTGGAGTCGCCGTGGCGCTCAGATGAAGACAAATCGCAGGTTTTACGGTGCAGTCCCACTCCAGGATGGGAGCGCCACATTCTCTCGGATTCTCGAGAATAAGCTGGGATACGCTGGGCCGACATTTCATCTCCGGTCTCCCAGACCGCTGGACTCTAGAAGAGTCACTTTTTCTGATAACGCCGAGAGGCTGAACATGAATCTGTTTCAACTGGGTTCAAAGGTTAAGCGGTCAGAGTGCAACTCTTAATAATTTACAGTATCTCTTTATAATTGAATTGATTTGCTGCATTGTCCACATGGAAATATTTTTGGTTTACAATTTTGTAATATCTTGTGTTATTATTATTAAGTGATTTTATTATTATGATGATTTTTATAATACATTCTTTATATATTCTGCGGTCAAACTGCTGCACATTTTGCACGTTTGTCTTGTCTTGTGTGTCCTGTTTGAAATATCCAACATATCCACTCACTCCTACATGAAGTTGTCCAGTTATGTCCTGTTCAACTTGTTCAAAAGTTCTACTTTCCTCCTATAGGGCATAACCTGTACAGTATTTAAGCTTTAGTTTTTTTTAGTTAGTATAGTTTAGTTAAGTGTATATATACATATCTATCTTTTTTTTCCTTTTACGATTGCTCGATGGTTGGGGGGGGGGCTGAATGAAACATTATTTCAATACACGGTATACTGTGTATGCTGTTGTACTGACAATAAACCAATCTTGAATCTTAAATAAAAGGTGCTGTGTTGATAATAATAGCATCAAAATGATTGGCCTTTATCTCCCTGTGCCGGGCCAGTGGCGAGGAGCGGCAGGGTGGGCAGGAGGTCAGAGCTCAGGCTGAGGGTGCCTCAGCAGGGGGACGAACAATGCGAGCAAACAGCATCCTTCCTGTGCATCCTACAGCCCCCCCTCGCCTCCACCAAGCTTCAGCAAATACGGACCTCAAACGCGATGAGAGACGAGCCAGAGATAAACTCCCCCACCAAGGCAAAAGCACAATCTGTGTATGTGTGTGTGTGTGTGTGTGTGTTTACAGAGGATTTAAGGGGGAAAGGGGAGATACCCATCTCCAGGCCTCTCTGTACGTCACATTATTTACACGGCAGCAAAATGGATAAGAATGACTGATAAAGTGATGATCAGAAATAGATGAGGCAGGTTGACAGAGCAATAAAATATCTAGTTCACTCATGCACTGTAATGCAACAGTATCGTCACATTAATATGTTTTTCTTACGTTTTTCACGTCCTCTGTAGACTCTTTATGATATGCAAGTGAAACCATCATTTCAACAATCTTACAGTAATGAAATCCTGACCTGGAATATATCAATATTGTGCAAAAACTAGCATTCGCATTCTGCTAATGACATGCAGCTCTGATGCAGAGAAGTGTGACTGATCTTATCTCCAGAAGATCTGGATTAAATACATGCATACGCTGCCCATCTCCTCAGCAAAGGTGTTACCATGGCATCCAAGAATCCTGCACACGCCTCCGCATTCGCTGCTGCCACATAGTCACTTTACATGACAAGCACACCACCCACTCATCCATCCATCGTCCATCATCGAACCCCCTCATCAAATACCAGGGGCGACGCCTCCATCCCTCCTCCTCCACCAGACAAGCTGCGTCCCACAAACAAGCCGCACGGCTACAAAAGGCCTGAAATTACAGCGCGAGGTCGATCCCTTCCCTCATAATCACACGCTGCAGCACAATCACAATTGTATTTTAAAATATAGAGCTGAGCGCCACACACGGGGGGTGGGGGGGTGGCACCCACTCGGCAGACACAATGGCGCATTGATGTGATCGGGCAGCAGTAATTAGCAGCTCCAAAAATTAGCTGGTGGGACTAAATATTTTCAGGCGGGAGGACAGACAACTAGACAGCCCAAAGGTTCCAACGCTTCATTCGAGGCGCCTGAGCACTGCAACTTAATGTAAAGTTCAGATCAGTTCATTAGACTGTTGTAGAACTGTAAAAAGTGGGTTCCACCACGTCTCCCCTGTGGACTTCATGACACCGGTAACTTTAACATTTTATCTAAAAAAAAACAAAAAAACCCCAATGCATTATGGGATTGTGTATTTCTCCACCCTATACACAGAATAGGTTTTATTTATGGCTATATATTTTTCAAATAAGAATATGTCAATGATCCAACATGTCATTTTGAGTTGCATTCGTGTCAAGATATTTATTAAGAATAGTTTTCTGAACAACCTTCATAACTTTAAACACAGAAGCACTGCATGTCCTTACACACACACACACACATACACACACACAACACATACAAAGCCGATAAATAGGTAATTATACTGCTGTGCGCTTCCACATTAAGGACAATACCAGGCCCTGGGACAGGAAGCTGCTGGTCTGCAGATAAACCCCGGCGGCGGTGAAAACATCGCGCCACGCTGCCCGCCGCCCTGTGTGGTCCCACAACCGCCTCACCCGCGTTGCTGTAGACCCATCCTCAGTAAAATGTCAGCTGTACGCCTTTTATTGAGCCTCTTAGTCCTTCTGCTCGGCCCCTGGGGTCTCAGAACCACCCGCCCGCCCCAACAACATTATATAGCCTACAGTACTGTACATTTAGCTTAAAATTCAACTTCCTGTGCATTCATTTATCAAACAGTTAAGAAGTGAGAGGTGAGAAAAATGTGTTTAATAATTTTTTTTATCCCTGGCCAGGTCAGAGGTCAAGCTTCCTGTTGTAGTTTTTTGTTGTCTGTGGAGCATGCAGGCAGTAATCGGAGGGTCAATGGGATGCAGAAATGCGATGCCAGTCTGCTGTCGTGGATTAAAGGCCACCCAATGGCACTTCCTGAATGGCCAAAGTGATGACGGCCGTGTGGTCAAACACGCGTCACATGATCCGGAGATTAAAAACCCTGCAGAGGACGGAGGTCAGAGGTCAACCTCCTTTATGACACTTAAGTGAGGAAACAAATGGTCGCACATCTGGCCTCAACCCCGTCCCTGTTAAGCGTGGTGACTCAGGCCCTGACTTGAAGAGAAAGTGGGGTTTGAGCGCAGGGTTCAAAGGTCACCCACCTCAGCATGTGGTGTCACTGCTGAGACATTCCAGTCGGCGTAATGAAAACAGGGCCGAGGGAGCACGCAAGAAACGAAGGAACCAAAGATGGCCGACGGATCCCGGAGCCAACATCTGGTTCCAATAAAACACACCCAGAAAGCTGACTCTCGGAGACGGGTACGGGGGGCTCGAGAGTCCTGGGCCAGTCTGCGGCCACAATTAAAACATCAGGTCTAGTGGGTCCGCTGGAGCCCGGGAATGATAAAAAGCCGCCCCTTCCCTGTCCCAGACTCCCGCTGACGTCCCACTTCACCAGCAGAGACGGCCTCCAACCAGCGGACGTTTGAAGATCAGCGCGTCCTTCACTGTTTACTGTGGCTTTCCTCTCTCTAAACGCGCTGTGGTGGGGGATGGGGGACAGTAATCTCCCCCCAGCACTCGTAAATCTCCCTTCACATCAACAAGCGCCGCTCGCGTCCACACCCATCACCAGAACCCAGTTCTCCGGGTCACCTACGCGCTTTCATGAACAGACCTGAGAGCGTCTGAGCACACATCCAACTTTTCATCTTTCGCTTCTCCTTCAAAGACAAGGAGATCACAGAGCCGAGGGGCGCGATGATCCTCCGGCTTATAACTGGAGACCTGAAGATGAATGTAGGTCAAAGGATTTGGCTGATCCACGTCAGACCAGTGAGGTCTGAGCCGGAGACCCCTCACACCAGCACGGAGTGTCTGGTGGGAGCACTTTGCATCAAGCCTGGCTGATACAGAACAGCTGACTCCAGCCCCGGTTCCTCCATACAGTGCCGCAGATGTCACCACAGCCTTCTGCAGAACAAGGACCTCGCCGACAACCCCGAGATCCGCAACGCAGCGGAATAGCGATAACGATTCTGTTCGTGTCGGTGCTGCGTGTACCGAAACGAGCGGAATGCGCGCCGCTATTTTCCGATCCGAACGCGGAAAGTCAACACGAAGGAGCAAATAACGCACGTTTTCCCCGCCAAGAACCCGCCACTCACCCGGTCGAGCCGCCGCGGCCGCAGGGTCTCCCGGAGCCTCGGGTGCGCCGCGGAGAAAATGAGCGGAGCTGACACTGCAGCCGGAGCCCGGCACACGCAACACACACACGGACACACACACACACGCACACGCACACACACGCACACACACACACGCTGACTCCCCCTCGTTAACCCGCTGCGCACCAGACCCTGCGCGCTCTGGGGAGGCTCCCCAACGGCGCTACGTCACCGAGAGCGCGCGTAAAACCCACTGCAATTATCATAATGATCTTATTCCGACGTCCGAGACGTTATTTGGCAACTTCCCTCAGTCTTCATAGGCCGCAGCTGCTGAGGGTTAAAACATCAGCACCGACCTCCTGTACACATTTAACAACCTTCAATGCACACTCAACGACCATTACTGTATTATAATATATTATATTGCAGCACACATCCACGCCCAGCGGTCAGTTTTCACCGCTGCTTAGATAAGGATGTAGGATGGGGTGCTGATGGGATCAGATCATCACCCGAACACACCCAACCAGCAGCCACCCTGCGGTCAGGGACTGACCGCTGATTAAGCTGCTCGTGTCCAGCAGGGTTGGTGGGCACCATTCAGGTCTACTGCACCGGAGGCAGCAAACGTCCAGACCTAAGGTGGACGTAGCAGCCAACGTTCCGGAAGGCCCAGATATATAAAGTCCTAATCACCCTTATTAAAAATAAATAAACAGACCTTTTAAAATGTTACTAATGAACAAATGACAAAGAAAAATATTCCCAACTCTCCCTGTTGAAAGAAAGCTTCATCCCCATCTTCTCACATCTTGTAATCTAGAGACGAAGCCACACTTCGCATCCATTGCTCACCATCTGCAGCATTGCGACACCTCTGCCTCGTACAGATAGTTCTTGTTCAGCAATCATTCCAGGAATGCTGGAGCGCCGCGTTTACGGCTGCGAATGACTCACTGCGTCCAGCCATTAGCGCTGGGGCAGAGGGCTGCGTGCGTTTCTGCTCCAGCTCTCCAGAACTGCATGGAAGGCAGCTTGAGGCGTAGCAGATGCTACCAATTACGGCCACCAGGGCTGAGCGGCCTGGGACAGAGGAAGGCATCCATCCCAACAGACTGCAAATCTGTGTAAAGCTTGCTCGTTTGTAGAGGTCACGTGTGGCCCTCTGTTGGAGATTTCTCGCTGGCTTTGTTCCCGGTGTCTCACTGTTACCCGTAAGTTGTGCAATTTCTTTTCCGGGAGTGTATATTTGTTCCGTCATTGATTTGTTCCAGTTGTTTTAGAACATACAGTTGCCTCATGCATTCAGAGAGAGGGTCCAAATACAAAACGGGACAGTGGGACATATAACAGATCTGTGAATAAATCCACTCTTAAAGTGACAGTCAGATCCCTGGGATTCATTCAAGTCTATTCCAAAGAAAGCTACAAAAATTTAGTTTAGCTTGTTATTTGTGGCATGGCAGCACAGGGGTTGATGCAGACCATCATTAATTTGTCACATTTCAGACCAGGATGGAGGTGAAATCATCAAAGGTCAGGTGGGGGGTTGTCCAGCATTCATCATAGTAATCTTCACGGGTCGGACAGGGGTTGGACCATCATGGTTTTGCGGTGTGGGTTGTTCCATCATGAGATGAATAGGGTTCGGACCATCATGGGGTCAGACCTTCGTGGGCTGCAGTTCTGCCCACCTCATTGTGTATTTGTCCACCATGTGGGTTGACAGCACTGAAATTCTGTCATGGTCCCTTGCAGCTGTGCATCCAGGGTCTTTGCAGACCATGTTTATTTATGGCCTGAGTTATTGTGGGATCTTTGTAGAGAAAATTGGAGTCACTGTTTGAGGCTGACTGCGGATTCCCAAGTGGGAGGCCCACCAAGGTGGGGATTTCACCTCCTCGCCGTTATTATAATTTATTGCCGAAACACTGAGGGCTGAGCCTTCATTATGCATGTTTATGACTCAGACTGTTCACACGAATAAACAGCACAGGGCCAAGCTGTGGAAAATTACCGCGAGTTGAAATCCCTCCCGCTGATTCTAGATGGATATTTTCCTCCTCCGTTTGTTTGTAATAATCACATCCTACGCCTGGTTCTGCAAGAACGTCGTAATGCTGTTCAAATTTGATTTCATAATAGAGCAGAATAATCAAATTCATATTGTTTTGGATTCTACTGGGCTGCAGTGCTGTGCAAAAATCAATAAAATAGCAACGCACATTACACTGAATATGAATATTGCATGTAAATGTCAAAGGACACAAATGCTGTCTCTAAGTGCAGTGTCCTACCTGTAAAAAGGTCCTGAATGTGTTTACGCACCGGACACTGGGAGGTGGAGGTCTCTCTAGTGGTTTGGAAAGCGCGTCAATTATGTGACTGAATTCATTCAAGAGATGCAAGAAATGTGCAGAAATGCTCGAATGCACAATGTTTTAGGCTTTTAAAAGAGCGCGTCCTGATGATGGGACAGAATTTATTTCAGAAGTGTTGGAAGTGTTGTTCCAGTGGGCTAGAATTAGTCCAGGGACAGAATGCATTGTGGGCTGGGAAAAATATGTCGCAGGGAGGTCAGAAGGTCATCACAAAGAACTGATAAGGAAGCTCAATTTAGTTCGTCTGGTTCTTCCGTCACGGCTGCAGGCACATCAAACATTTTAATAATGGGAAATAAAGCTATTATGATGCTACAGTAAAACAATTTAAATAAGGCAAAATGTTGACAGCAGTGCCGTCCTGATATCTTGACGTACCAGTGATGCATGAATATCCCCCAGCCAATCGCAATGAAGGTTGGAACAAACTTTCGTACAAAAGGCTTCATATCTCCTTGGCAGGCATCTGACGGTGTTTTTAGCCACAGTTTCAAATGGTTAACAGGAAAAGACCAAGAGGAAGACGTGAGGGTGGTGATGGAAAGATAAAGAAAGGGAGAGCGACTCTTCCTCCCTTTCTCTCAGGGCTTCTATTCTTCAAGCTCTTAGAAAAGGTCAAGGGTCGAACGACTTAATTCAGTGTTTCAGGGTTCATTCTCAGAACACTCTTCAGAGATCTGGCTTTGATATAAAGCCCACATTCACAGAAGGGACAGTGAGACCCATTACACATTACTCTCAATGATGTGCAACAGAGAGCACAGAATCAGGAGAGAAAAAGTGATATGAGTGAAAATGATGAAACAAGATTAGATTAAATCAGATTAGGTTGGTTTGTGGTGTTAGGGATGCGTGTGGACAAACAGAGAAGTGATAAGGTATCTAAAGTCTATTAGGTGCAGAAAACCTTGCACATCTCTTGCTACGTTCAGAGGAAGGGAACACAGGAAGTGGCCAAGTGAAAGAGGTCCAGGACAGGACAGCATGTATCTTCCAGGAATTGGTCCCTGCACGTTTGTTCCCGCTGTCTCTCTGACGCATTCTTTTCACTCTGAGTTCCAGCTGAGCTCCAGAGCCGAGCAGCAAGTGTTTCCAATCATGAAATAGAGCTCTGGCCTCTCAACTATTTCACTTCCCCAAAAATGTGCTGCCTCACCAACCTCAGATGAGCTGCTGCTCACAACACTTCCTTAAAAAAAAAAAAAACTCTCCGGGAGAACCAGTGAAGAACAAATAATCAGTATTCTTAAAGGACAAGACAATTATCTCAAATTTCTATGTTCATTCCTTCAAATGTAATGTAATATTGCTGGTTTTACATCATTTTTTTGCTGCCTGCATAGAAAACCAGCATCTTGCCGAAACTCCAGGTGCTGCGCGTGGCTGCCATGCAGTTTACATAGGAAGTTGCATTCTGGAGGTACGATGAGACGCTAGTCTGAAGCCCCTCCCCTTTCTAGTAATACCACTTCACTGCCTTCTAACTTCCCGCCAGTCATGTGGAAGGCCCAGCTTTTCAGAGAGTGGTAGCAGTGACCTTGTTACTACCTAGAAATCCTGACCGCTGAAAACGCAATAATTTCTCTCTCCGTGCAGATAATGTGGTTAACAGCAGCGCTGACACGCTCACCAGTTAACCACCGGATTTTCTTTTTTAATTCGATACCCCGGTGACAGCGGTTTGGAGGTTGGTGCTCTGCGACCGCACCGTAACAGGAAACTTAATACAACATCATTTAGCCCAATCCCAGAAAATCCCTCAAATAAAAACCAACGTTTGCTGCTGGTGGTGGCGTACCTTGCACCGGCTGGAGTGTACGCGCAGTATAGCAGTTTCAGGACAGAGTAAATGATGGTTTAGTGTTTCATAAGGCTGATCACTGGGGCCCGTGTCTCATAAAAAAGCCCAAGCCCTGGTTTCCTGCTCTATTTTGTCTGCCATGTTCTTAACATACTGAACTACAGTATGAATTACAACTAGCCGCACCTTCGCAGAGGCGCATGTGATTTTCTTGGCTCTCACAGCCGATGTAGGTACCCAGCCTCACGTCTCATGAACTGTTTTACTGGCTCCATGTAGAACTGCAGTCTGGTGCCATTGCTCCTCTCTCGTGGGGCGGAGTAACAGGCTCCATATGTGGATTTTTGAGCGCCTTCGCCAACCACCCCCACCGGTGCAGAAATGTTTTGAGGGATTGAAGGAAAGGGCTGAAACACCACTGTACACCTCATTTAGCATTCGACAAGGCGGCCACTGTTAAGTCCCGGGCAGCAGGCCAGCCTCTCCTACCTAATACCCCACCACTCCACCGGCCAGGGTGGAAAAAAGGACCCCGCACGTGTTTGGGCTGCATTGTCTCTGTGAACTTCCACACATACGTACTGGTTTTTAATCGCGGCAACACACAAACACCGGGAGAACTTGTAAAAAGGCTGGGCCGCCGTGCCTTCGCACACTAAAATAGGAACGGCACAGGAGTGGGAAGGGAAACACTAGAGAAGGAATAAAAAAACGGGGCCGACTGTTGGCCTCTGTGTTAAAACGGGGAGGGCGGGGACACTGCTCCGGGGCTGTTTGTGGAAGAAGCTGGTCAAGTCTGTCTCGCGTCTCCACACCATACGTTTGTCTGGCTGCTGAGGTGGTGTTAGAGGGGGAAGCACACACACACACACACACATTTCCTGTCCCAACTCCACCCCAAGAGTTTGTGGCTCACAAAGGGCTCTTGGAGGTTTGAGGCCACTGTGAAATAAACCCATTCCACGGGATTTATGAATTTTCGAGGCTGTGTGCACGTTGCACAAAATGCAGGAAATTACGAAAGGGGGATCATTTACATGTAGAAAAGTGTGTGTGCGCGTGTGTGTGTGTAAACGCTGCCACAGTGGCCCCTCTGTCTCCCCCTGAGCTGCTGCGGCCCGTGGGACTGACTCGTGAGGTGTGGTCTGTGTTGATTTAACCCAGACACTCGTCAGCAGACAAGGAGCGTATAGAATAAGCATAATTCTGCGAGTCTCTAATGTGTGCGGTTCTCCCAGTTACACAAAGACACACACACACTCACACAGATCCTGATACACACATGCAACAGCCCTATTTTAAAATGGAGAAAAAAGGAAAAATGATAATAACAGTGGCTTTTTGTCTGAGGTGTAACTTTTGTCTCACGCGGCCAGCATTGTTTGCTGTAAGTGCTGCTGTGAAATTATACAACAGTGTGACAATAAGCTATTTCTAACTCGTCATAACCCCAAATTACTGGAGACTCTGGGGAAGGAAACGCTGTCCATCACCCATAAATTTGGGAGCCTTGAAGAAAATGCTACCTTCTGAGGGATTATAAAGAAAGCCTTTTGTGTGACGAGCTGAATATAATGGCAAATATACTGTATATGCTGATATACATTACATGCTGATATACATATATATTTCATTACATATACAGTACAGGCCAAAGGTTTGGACACACCTTCTCATTCAATGTGTTTATTTTCATGACCATTTACATTGGTAGATTCTCACTGAAGACAAAGGTGAAATAACAGAAAACATGTTATATATATATATATATATATGTATATGTATATATATGTATATGTATATGTGGTTTCATTCATGGCCTTTCCTTCATTGTTAGTCCTGGCAGGAAAAGACAGCGCTGGTCTGCAAGATGGAAGGAAGATCGCTCTAAAAGCCAATAACTTTCACATGAGTCACCCGTAAAAAAGATCTGACTTCAGCACTAAAACCAACTTCAGAGCTGAAGGTCTAGCCTCAGTGAGAGACACACACCTTTCAGCTTTTGATTGCTTTCTTATTTCAAGGACACACAGACAGAGTTAAACAGACCTGTCTGAGTGTCTGAAGTTAATGATCATCTGCATTCATCTCCTCACCCACACACAGGCACTGAAACAGTTCAAACCTCAGTACTCTTATGATGAAATTTAAAAAAGGTGGAGCCTGTAGACATGACCGACAGCTCTCGCTCACCCTATTTCTTCATTCTGGATTAGTTAAGCACACTTTTTGTCAATATTTCACATGCCCAGGTGTAGCCCAGCATCCATTCCCTTCCCTTCTCCTCTGTTTCCATCCATTCTTTACACTTCTAATGCACAGTGGTCGACAGAAAGATGACCTCTGCTGCAGACTTCTCAGGACCACGCTTCTCAGGACCAACACCAACATTTTTTGATGCGTGAACTGGTGAATGTGACATTAGTGAACACAGCCCACGCAATAAGCCTTACGAAGCCTCAGGAAAATATAACGAGATAGTTTCTAGGTTTCGGTCCAAAAACGTCACTGGTGCATCAGTGGGACAGACTGGGCCAAGCATCACTCAGTCTGTGTGCAAGCTGCTGCACACAGAGGTTGCAAATGTCAGATTCTTCACAAAAAAAAAATAAAAAAATCTGAATGTCTGTATGCATAAATAAAAACTGTTAGTCTTTATTGGCCTCTCATATGGAACTGCTCACACTTTTGATCTCTGGAATGTCAAAGAGGGAATGCTGAGTTTTGAGATGATGGGTTTTCCCCCAGTGTTCATTTGGGTCTTTGCTGGTGTGTGTGTGTGTGTGTGTGTGTGTGTTTTGACCCAGAGATGAACTGAAGCAGGTTTGGAATGTAGCTGAATGGACTTTTCAGATGCAGTGTATATAAATGTACAGATGTAACCTCTCACTTTTCACTTCAGTCATACACACACTCACTCACACACAAACTAATGTGTGTTATTCCAGCTTATCATCATTATTATCACTATCCACTATGCTGTTATTCTGTGCATAAATCCATTTTTGCAGGAATGTTGTGATTTTGTGTTTTGTGCCAAAAATTGTAGATTTGTCCCGTTCGGCTCCTTCACCTTCAGCGACATTCCATGACTACAGATGCAAGGATCATGTGTCATATGACAATTAGAAATTTAAATTCTAAAGCACCATTGCCCACAATCCGACCTTGACTCTGATGGTTGAGTCCAGTCCAGTGGCGGACAGCTGTGTCCTGAGGAAGTAGCTCACACACTACCTGCTCCGGAGGCTTCTGACCGATCAGACTCGAATTCTGTTATCTTGTCCACCCGTTCATTCTACACAGGTGCTGTGGTTCTCCTCCCGTGGTGAGGTCAACTTCACACTCAGGCTAACTGGATGCAAAGTTGAAACCACATAATGAATATGGCTGCATGTAATGCTCCAGCATGTATGAATGGAAAGATCTGTACAATTTCTTTATTACACTGCTCAAATAAATTAAAAATAAACTGTCCACGTAGGAAGCAAAACTGATCGACAATCAAGATGGTGGATGCTTTGGTCCAGGTCTGGGAGGAGATCTCTCGGGAGACCATCCGCCACCTCAACAGGAGCCCAGGCGTTGTAGGGAGGTCACACAGGCTACAGAATAACCTGCCACACATACTACTGAGCCTCATTTTGACTTCTTTAAGGACATTACATTAAATTTGGATCAGCCTGTAGTTTGTTTTCCGGCTTAATATTTGAGAGTGACTCCAAATCCAGAACTTCATGGGCTGATAGATTTGATTTCTGCGTGATTTTGTTGTCAGCAAATTCAACTATGTAAAGAACAAAGTGTTTCATTCAGATCTAGGATGTCTTATTTCTGTGTTCCCTTTATTTTTCTGAGCAGTGAATGCTTAAATAACACCACAGATATTTGCTGCCAAGTATTCCATTGAAGAGGATATCAGAAGACTTTCCTCTTATCTTATTTCAGCAGCTTCAGGCTGACCACCAAATCGCTTGGGACCTCAGGCAGACAGAGGGAGAGAGAGAATTTTCATCCATTCCTTTATTTTAACATAACAGAGAAAACAACATTTTCACCACATAACAAGTTTATTGCCATACACAAACACTTGGGAGGATGACAGTCAAAATCATTCTAATCTAAAACGAACATCCCCTCCGTCCCAACCCTTGTGCAATTCTATCAATGAAAGCATAGGTCTATTTAGGGCCCAATGATTTCCGCGACCCCAAAACGTATTTGATACGTTTCATGTTGATTTCAAATGTGAGGCAACTTTGTCTTTACCAATTGAAGAATGTGTCATATTGTGAAATAGGTCTTTGCATGAAATGCACATATTATTTACAAAAGCAAACCGTAAATGCCCAAGACCTTTGTTGAACAATGATTAAACGTGATGTGTCATAATGCTAAGGGCGCCATCCATCCAGGTGGCGGCACAAACGAAGAAAGAAAAAGAAGTGTTTCTTATAACTAATTTCTCTTAATATGAAATGAACAAGACCACATGAATTTACTTGCGCAGCAAAGCAAGTCTGAGTACCTCACGCATAACGTCCACACCAAGCATGTAGTTTTAGGACAGTAGAATATATTTATTAGGCTTAAGAAGTAAAAAAAAGAGGTACAATAAAAAGGTACAATAATTTGAAAACAACATTTTAAAGGGTGTTTAGTATTTCACCTATTTCACCTTAGTTAGGCTGTCCTAGTTAGGGTACCGGGCCACTGTTGCACAAATATTACCACTATAATTACATATTTCAGTATCAGTCGTACAAAGCCACCATCTGCCGCTGCTTCTGTTTCTTTTCTCTAAGACACTGACTCAAGTGCACAGACCACCGACAGACCCCAGTGAAGAGACCAGCAAATAAATCCTGGTTCCTGAAAACTGCTAAACGAGGACTTAGCATGAAACGAACCAGAGGGTCACCACAGCCACCACCACCGTTACAACTACAGCTTCAGGGATCTTCAAATGGACCAGTAACATCATAATGGACACGCGTATATTTCTCTTTTCGGACAATCACAAACCCTGCACTGACACCACGTGCAGGCTCACTCTACCCTTGAAGGGCGTCCCTCTCTGTATCACTCCATCCCAAGGTTTCTTCCTTTCTTTTTTCTCTCTCCTAGAGTTTTTTGTTTGTGGAGTTTTTCCTTATGTGCAGAAGGGCCAAGAGTGGGGGGTGTCAACTGCAGGGTCTGTTAAAGCCCATTGAAACATACTGTATGTGATAAATAAATGTTGTTGTTGTAGTATTTACAAGTGTAGAAAAATTTTATATTCTAGTGCTAAATGATGCAGTGAGTGCAGCGTGTATGCAGTAGGAAGACATATAACAAAAGGAAATCTATTTCTAAATAATAAATAATAAATAGCACATAATGCACCCTTGCATCTTTGTTCGGATGACACAAAGCAGAGGTTATGAAAATGAAAATCAATTTAAGATACCTTCCTAATTAAAACACTTGTTAATTGTTACTTACCTTCCTCTCTGCCCATGAACCTTCCTAATAGCATCAAGCCAGACGGTCAGACATGCCTGGCCAGAGTCAGTCTGGTCATGTGACCTACCAGCTGGACACAAGTTTAGCACGACCTTGGAGTGTCCATCATGCCAGTGATAATGAAGATAACCATAGGAGTCTTTTCTAGATAAAGGTTAGACAGGATGTCCAGGCCCATTTATGTTGCTTCATAAACCATCACGTGTCAGTTCTTCAGTTCCTGTCTATTCCAGTGGCTGCTCACTTGTCAGGCCGCACAGTGGCATGGCTCGTGTGTGTGTGTGTGTGTGTGTGTGTGTGTGTGGAGTTGGCATGCTCTGCCCGTGTTTGTGGCAGTTTCCTCCGGGGTTACCTCCCGCCATCCAAAGGCATGTTCACTAGGCAGATTGGTGACTCTAAATTGACTGTAGGTGTGTGTGTGTGTGTGTGTGTGTGTGTGGTTGGGACCCAGGATGGGCTCTGGCAGCCGTGGCCCCGACTAACAGGACCAGGCAGTTGAGGATAGTGAGTGAGTGAATGACTGCTTTCTTCTCAACACGCTGGTGCCACCTAGTGGCTGAATAAATATACGTTTACTGTTCATGTTGTTAGAGACCCATTTTCTAAAGTAAAAGTGAAGTGATTGTCGCATGCGATACACAGCAGCACAGCACACGGTGCACACAGTGAAATTTGTCCTCTGCATTTAACCCATCACCCTGAGTGAACAGTGGGCAGCCATGACAGGCGCCCGGGGAGCAGTGTGTGGGGACAGTGCTTTTCTCAGTGGCACCTCAGGATCGGGATTCGAACCTGCAACCTTCTGATTACGGGACCGCTTCCTTAACCGCTAGACCACCACTGGCCTAGAGAAAAAGCGCGAGAAACAATTACCTTGAAAGATGAATGATCCTCAAGGTCTCACACAAATGATAACATTTAGGCCACACATTAATATGTGTGTTAATAAATTTGTGTTAATAAATGTGTGTTAATTAATTTGAACGTTTTAGACTTATTAGCAATTCCAGACTCTAACTACGCTATATATGTACAGGTACAACCCTGAACAAGACTTTGAAAGAACATATTTAACCATCAGCTTTATCCCCTTTTGCTTAAACATACAGAGGAGAACATCTTGAGATGCTTGACCAGAAGGTGTCACTAGAGGACCTCAGAAGCCAATCACTGCAGCAAGAGGCAAAAAACAACACCACATTTAGGATGTAAAGACGGTGTCTAATACAGAATGTGCCTGAGAGAACGTGTGTGGCCACTGTAGTATGTGTTGGGGTAGCAGTTGGCAGGGTTAGACACTTGAGCACAAAGAACACAAAGTTAAAGGTTCAAGATCCACTTACTACCATTGTGTCCCATCGCAAGGCATTTAACCCCAAATGTCTCCAGGCGGGGACTGTCCCTTTAACTACTGATTATAAGTTGCTCTGGATAAGGGCGTCTGATAAATGCTGTGAACATAAATGATCTCTCGCCGTACTAAAGCGAGAGATTCAGATATTCCCCCCAAAAGGCAATTCCAGATGGATTGTTTGCCTTTGTCCCTTTTTCCTGATAGTCGATTACTGTTGGTCTTGTTGATAGGTGTGGTAGGTAAGCGGGTGGGCATGTAGTAGTGGCACCTTTGGTAGTTGTAATGGTCAGAGGGGTTTTGGTATACTGCTAAGTTAAAAATAGTGGGAGTTGACCCCCCACCATCAGATACAACACATAGACGGAGCATCACAAGTGTAGAGAGAGCTGGCCTGAGATCTTTTATTGTTCATTAATATGCACAGCGTGACATCACATGCTATTTTTACTTTCAAGGATTCAGCAGGAGCATGGTGTTGAGGATCCACCATTAAAAGTGACCTCATTTCATGGGTTTGGTAATAAATCACTGTCATCGTTAGACTGTCTGCCCGTCGGCGGGGGGCGCCATCGTCCATCGGTCTACTTCATTATAGCGCTTTGCAAGCTTTAAAACACACTTTTTTTCAATCTAGAATATTGAAATTGACCAGAACTTATGAAGAACTGTTGAGAGACTGGAAAAGGTTAAATCTGACGAGTCCAGCAGATTTAGGGAACTGGTTATGTGGAACTTATTACAGTCTAGTGACCACGGAATGAACGCTGCCGAGATGATCCCAGTGAGGGGCAGAAGATTGATGACCATATTTTTGTTATAGATGGAAATTTCCGGAGGAGATTTGTTGGGTCTGTACTGAATTTTGTTTCACTTTTTCTCGCATCACCTCTGCTAAATCTCCGGCTGACTGACGTCGTCGCCGTCCAATCACACGCCTCCAATCAGAAGGCGCGTCCAATAGCGGCGCGACGGGGGAAGGCCCCGGCGCGGCGAGTCCCCGCCCCCCTCCGTGACGTCATGCGCGAACAGCTGGTGCTCGGCAGTAAAAGTGAAGATGTGGAGGAGCGGCGCAGCGCTGTGAGACGGCGGCCGTGCTCTGCGGAGGTACAGACACCCCCCCCTTCGTCCGCGATGTGGCGGCTGGACGGCGCACGGCTCCTGCTGCTCGGCTGCGCGTGGCTGTGCGCGCTCGGAGGTGGGTCGTTGGGTGCCGGGGGGAGTCGGGGCGGCGGAGCTGTCCGTCGCGGTGGTGCTGAAGGCGCTTCCGAGGCGCCGTAGCGCTTCATTTCAAGGGGCAACGGTGCGGATTAAATGGCTTATAGACGCCGGTAGAATAAAAGCGTGAATGATTTGTCATTTTTGCTTCAGCCCGTGCGCCGTGTTATTGTAATCTTTTATTCTCGTCTTTAAAACGCCTATACACTTTGGCCATGTGTTAAAAGCAAAAACACACACTTCTTTCAGCGTATAAATTGTTTGTTTCTGTACTGCCAAGACTGACTCTTGCCTTTGCCCTTTGACCTCCTCTCGGAGCGTTCTCTGCTAATTAACCAGCTTTCGTCTCTAACTGTCAAAGACGCTAGCCGATTGTCATGACAACGCAGCACAGCTGTGATTGGGCAGTTAATATCCACCGCAGCTGAGCCGCCTCGGAGTCGCCTTGATTTCGCTCTGAGCCGACTTAGGATAAAAAGTATCAGACGCATCTTAAAACGGATTTTTACGTTCATAGTAATAAATATGTAATAATATGTGAACAATCAGTGTGATGCTGTGTGCATTTTGCTTGTTGAATGTTTGAGATATGAGAGTGTTGCACAGAATTATAAAAATCTTCATGAATATGTCATCTCATCAAGTGAAACTGCCATGCACCAAATGGAATATGTTTTCAAAATCATTTGATTTTGAGTTAGTTGCTCAGTAGATTTACGAGTCTACAGTTTTACTGCAAGTTTAACTGTGCTATTAGACATGTTCACAGACAGCTCTATTGAAGATGTTCTTAAAGGTGGAGATAATAATGCTTTGTTTTGACAAAATAGGGTTTTAGACATTTGTAAACTTAACATCTAACATCATCATAGAGAAAATTACGACACCATCTTGATTGATCGATCGTTTTGAGACAAGTACTATTTGGTTGACAGATAAACCCCATTTACTACAGCTGTCACATTGGTAGCCAGACATATTTTTCACAAGGTCTGCTGACATACAACAAAATCTGCTCTGCTGCACCACAAGAATGATTGTCATAAGCAGCATGTTATGCCACTCTAGAATACAACTCACATTCACACTGGTCACACAGGTTAAAGCTAATTTGGTAACTTTGGCTAATTTGGTGCTTCCTTATGAAGTGAAAGTGAAGTGATTGTCATTGTAATACACAGCAAGAACAACACACTGTGACACAACAAAACATGCCCTGTGCTTTTAACCAATGACAGGCACCCGGGGAGCACTGTGTGGGGACAGGGCTTTGCTCAGTTGCACCTCAATGGCACCTTAGCATTTATGGATTCGAACCCACAACATTCTGATTACGGTACCACTTTATTACCCACTAGGCCCCATGGTTCTGATTAAACCTTTTAAACTTATTTAATTATGGGTTTGTTCATTTATTTACACCTATACATTTTTACATTGATTTTCTGATTAATTAGTAGGAAAATATCTGATGATCAATGCTTTGATTTGAAAATATTTTGGGAGACTTCTCAGGACGTGTGATATCAAATATAGTCATAGCCTTAAGTGCAGTGATGGTACGATGCTGACTTGTGGTTTGAGGAGGCATTTCTGATGCTGCTCTTTATTGATCTGAGTGTCTTTGGGGCTGATCTATTTGCTTAAGATCCATGAAACTCTTACACCATCTGTGCCAATCCTCAGCAGGTCCTTTGGTAGGAGGGTCTCATACAACATACAGCATCACCTTAGATGAAAAATTCACACGTCTGCAGTACCGCAGGTGTTGTACTTAGGGGAAAAACATTTCAGACGCCTCTGGCATAATAAATAGTGCATTCTGGGAGATATGACAGGGGAACGATATACAAACACCCAGTTACTCATCACAAGGCCACAGCCAATTACTCATTATTGATCAGGGTATTGATGTGGACTGGGCATGTGGTCATCTTAAGAGTGGAACCGATGAGCTCCTGCTCACGGCGCAGACTGCCAGCTAGTCATGTGATCAATTTTTTGCACCGGGACATGTCACACCATGACTCAGAGAGAGGGGGGGTGGTGATGTCTGATAATGCTATCGGTTCTTCCCTCCTCTTTTTTTCTAACAAGAACATGAGCAGGCCCGAGTCAGTACAATTTACAGCTCAGCTCGCACTGATCTGCACCTCCAGAGCACCGAGCACGTTACGTGTGGCTTATTTCTCAACACGTTGATTACCCAGAGAATGACAGCAAATGAGTCTGTGCTGCGCGGGTATCGCGTTCCATTCCCTCGCCAAATCAGCCTCCTCTCTGCTGAGCCAAAGGGGGAGAGTTTTTAAAGCAAATGTTTTTGCACAAATTGAGCATGCTCATGAAAAGCCATTACACCAACAAGTGATCCATGAAGGCATGCTTAGTGTTAAACAGCTGGGCTTTACTTAACAACCACGTCCCTCGTCTTTCCTCTGGCTTTTCAGCTTCTTGCACCGACAATTGAATTTTCTCTCATAGACCCTGACTTTTTTTTTGTCATTTTCTGTTGCAGCTTCTTATAAAGTCCCTCAGAGGGGTTCTAACACACATTGTGCATTGCACATTGCTCAGGCTCTTTCCAACAAGCCTCTGAGGCATAATGTATTTTTTATTACGTGATGTTGTTAAATTGCTTCCGTGAAACATGAAATTTGATTTTGACAGCAGGGGCAAATGTCTTCAAGAGTGCATCTAAACTACTCCTGCAAATTAGTTCCAATGTGTAAGAGAGCTACTGCGGACTGCTCCTAGGAAGATTGTCAATATTAACATTGTTGCATGAAATGTCGTGTTCATGAAATGAATTATATGATCAAGCTCAAGCTTCTCTTGCTGTGCTCCAATTGAGTTGTCAGTGGTTTTTATTGTGCTTCAGCAAGCTAGGCTTCCGTCCACAAAACATTATGCAGAGCAACCGTACAGTATTAACCCATGAAATTATTATCCATCTGATTACAGGGGGTAATAATGAGCATTTCGAGCCTTTGTTGTGAGTGCTGCGTGGCACGATAAGTGGAGCCTCATGATCCATTACTCACTAGAATAGCAATCGAGCCGGCATTACCTGCAGTGAGCTGCAACTACACCCACTAAATCCAGTGGGTGGAGAAAAGCAGCGCCGAGCTTCAGGTGACCTTTCACCTTCCAAGCGACAAATCATGAGGAATCAACTCCCGATGAGTTTAGCTTCCTCATAGCAGATGCTCTTCCAGGCATCACCATCAGAGATGGATGTAATAAATGATGGCTGGGTCAGTCATTCACAAAACAAATGGCCCAGGAAATGTGCTTAGTAGAACAGAGTTGTCACTCAGCGGTCCAGGGCTTCTTCATACCTGATTTCAGGATCAATTAAAATGTAGACAGATGCACATCAGTTCAGCAGGGGAGATTTAGATCTTCATTACAGGAGCAGCCTTCATCCCAGCTCCTCCTGATGAACGCTCGTCACAGGCCCCAACCCATGTGACGCCAGTGAATAATTCAATATGCGCTGCACCAAGTTGCTAATCTTATATTCTCTGGGAGCTAATGGACGTCTGGAAGGTATCTGGCCATCAGGGGTCCAAAGTGAAAGGAAACACATTCCTCAGTAAAACAACAGCTCTCTTCAGAAATTCTACTTATAAATATCAAGACATACATATACAAAAATTAGGAAAATAAATCAGCAACAATTTTATGCAGGCTCTGTATTATTTTGTTTTGTCCTGTAGCATACTTGCATGACAAATAATCATGACATGTTATTTTACAAATATATTTTATATGTTTCGAAATTAACGTTTAAAAATGATTCAGCAGTTGAATATTATGTGTAACATACGTGCCGCAGTGTTCATTCAGATGTCCTTTTGTTTACTGCAGTCCGGAATAATAACCGTGGGAGACCAAAAGGGGCGATGTATTAATGAGCCTTCACATGTGAAGGCTTGTGTTCGTACTGACTCTCATTTATTCCTATTTATAGACATTTACATTTAATATAACTCTGCACACAACACTAATAGTTGTATATTTAATTTTATTTACCTTTTTATTTGTATATATATTTGAAATCAAATTTGTTCTGCAAAAGTAATTAATTTAATTGAATTGAGGGTTTCAAGAGGTCTGCTACTGAAGTAATATTTGACTCTACACTGTATTTGTGCATTATATTTGTGCATTGTATAAAAAATTTGCCTTTTTTATTATATTGTGTTTGTTTGGACTTTAATATATGACCATAACACAAGTGTGTGGTAGCTTTAAAGTGTATTTTTGGTCAGTGTAGATCTGGGGCAGGTGTACCCATGGAGCATGAACTCTGCTGTGCTGCAGTTTGTGCTGCAGATGAAGTGGGGGACAGAGGGTGGGTGATGTGTCCCACAGTCACCAGGACATTGATGGAGTGCGGGATAGTGGATTCATAAGGCCTTATTAATCAAGACGCGTGAGTCATTACTCAAAAGAGGCACAGCGTGTGAGAGACGTGGGCAGGGAGAGACGAAGGTGCTGTCGGGAACTTATTCTTCCAGATCTAACTAGCAGCTTACTTATTTCCGAACCCCCTCTCACACACACACACACACACACACACACACACACACACACACACACACACACACACACACAAACAAATAAGCAGAGTGCATAGTTGTGCATAAAGCCTATATATAGTCTGTGTGTGGGAGGGCTGGGTGGAATTGGGCCAAATGCAGGCTGGAGCAGCAACACCGTGAGGTTTCAGTGTGTTAGTGATATTTAAATAGTCATCAAACAGACGCGACTGCAGTTCACCTGGGGAGGGATGCATGGCAACAGGCCTGTCACGCCCCAGTCTCAATCCAGTGGTCATACCGTGCTGAAGGAGGAGGCCTCGCCCATGGTATACCCAGCAGAGGAAGTCATTTCACGTGCCACACTGCAGCTCAGGACGTCTAATTTGGAATAATGGCTGCGTTCTGCTCTTCTGTCACAGGACCTGTGTAGGCAGCAGGAGGCTTTCTGGTGTCATGGCGACATTCGTGGCAGCACATTTCTCAGCTCCAGTTGAAAAGGCAGCACCTCTGATTTGATTTTTCCTGCTGCTGTGGAATTTGCTCTGAAAATATCATGCATGTACATACATTTACATTATTCATCAGGATCTGCACCAGATTCGTGTTCCGGTCCTCATCTGTGTTGTACATTTAAATAACTTCACATCACACACAAGCTGGTGTCCAACCACTGATTTCATTCCTTTTCTGGTCATGCGTTTCATGCCTCCCTCACAATTCACATCTGGTAGAAATGAGAAGCGATTGTCATGCAAGATGTTGAGGTCTTCAGCAGGAGATGCTCCCTGCTCTCACCTCTGTGTACAGCCACATGTCAGTTTATCATGTGGCGGCCCAATAAATGTAAGGCCTGATGAAAATTTCGATGGGAATCATATACATTTCACAGTATGGGTTACCGATAGGTGTGTTGCTTTATCAATAGATCTGTCAATATATATCAGTCTCATTGACATAATAAAATGATTAAAAAGATGAATAAGATGCTTTTGGAGACCACAAGGGGGCAATATATCAACAAACCCATGCAATGATATTTAATTTTTTACAGATAATTATATGATATACCAGGGTGAAAGAATACATTTTATATTATTATTATTATTATACATGATAAAATCCTAATGTATTTATTCTGGCTAGTTTTATGTTGGAGATCTTGTTATTAAAATAATGAATAACAATAATGAACACATTGGCCATCAGGTTCAGTCTGCCCCTCATAAAGCTGGTGAACCAGCAATCAACCGGATGTGCCAGGGTGGCCGCAATTATCCAAAAGCCCTCCCAGTGCCAAGGCCATGTGGCGAGGGCATCACTCACACGGCATATGGGCTCTATAGCCCTGAGGGGCGGAGCCCTGAGATGAGTCCTCCACTGCTGTGATCTTTCCTCATGGTCCCCAAACACACACACACTCACACACACAGTCAGAGCTGCAGCTCCCGCACAGTGACCACCTGCCAGAGGAGGAGAGCAGCCATACACTCTGCTTTTAAATTTTTGTCCAATCACTTTACTTTCTATTCAGTTAAAGCCAGACAGCCACTGAACCTATTCCTCAATTTCAAGGGGCTCATTTAATACGAAATGCTCCATAAGACCTGCTAATAATGGTAACTAAACTTTCACCTCCATTTTATATATGGCTTCATAGCCATACATTTTAAGCAATGCAGCTAATTACTAAGAATGTGCAATTGTGTATTATATAAATATGTGTTATATAAATTCAAATCAACATAAAAGGAGACTATGCTTATTATGGGCTATACACTCTTTTAAAGGGTGTGTAGCACCCAAAGGGCACTATTTTCGAACTGGCGCTAGGCACAAGGTTATCCTCTAAGCATGGGTCTCATTTGCTAGTGAGGTTAACCCTTTGGACACTAGTCACTTGATACAATGTTATAATTTAGACAATTTTTAAAAATCTTGTAAAATAGGTCAAGAATGTGCTTATGCCAAGAAAAGAGACCCATCTCTTTAGATTATGATTAGATCAGATTATTATAGTGATTAGATTATTAAAAGAATGCATGCGTCTCATGCCAACATAATAATGCCCAGTCATAATGCTGTCCGCATGACTAAGACATTAACGCAGAACCTCGTCCATTAGCCTGCCCTGGGTCCCAGTCATCAGAGGTGTTTGTAAGTATGCGCTGAAATCAAGAGTTTATGGTGCTGCTGCTGCATTCATGTCACATTTAAAGCCTATTTATTATTAGAAAGACAGGGAATTGCATTATGAATGTCTGCGAGCTTTGCTGCTGTTTCAGCCTAATCTGCTGCAGCCCCTGTCATATGTAAGTGGACTGAGCCAGCATGGTGCAATTTAATCATCGCAAGACAGAACTAAGAGAAATACGTTTTTATTTTCCTCCCCCCCTGGAGCGAACATGCTCCATTGAGACCGATTAAGCATTCATCTTCTCTCATTTACTTCCTTTACTCACTCTTATTTTTACTTTCATGATTGGGTTGTAGATGCCCTCTTTGCTGTAGGCAGAACAGGGAAAGGCTGGGGAACAATGTTGTTAGGATGGTTCATCCAACTTTTGAACGTCTTGAAGGAGGACATACCATAAACACAGAGCGGCAGAGCAAAGCTGAACTAGTGAACTTTTTTTTTTTTAGTTCTCTGTGATGCCCACACAGTTATCTTAGTGCCATTGTTCTTCTTATTACTGCTAATTATCATCACTGCACCAGAGCCCAATCTGCATACAGCGCTCGGGCCAACACCCCGACACAGGAAGCTGCCTTTGGCCTTAAGCGTTATCATGCCTCGACACACACACACACACACACACACACACGTCGCCTTCCTGACACATTCACGGCTCTAATGCGGGGGTCTGGGTTGGTTTTGAAGCCATCTTCCTGTCTGTGGGAGCGCGTGTTACAGAGCGGAGCTTTGATTAGCGTAAACACCGTGCTGAAATCTGACGGTTATAGGCCTACAGGAGCTTCCACTCCTGTTAGTCCAGATGCAGATTTTCCTGCCGCTTGGCAATACAGACTCTCTCGCACCTTGTGCAATCATCCTGGAATATTAAATCACAGATCATCATCAGTTTTTATTTTGTTAATCCGGGAGTTACAATTGTGTCACTGTTGAAACATGTTGTATTTGGTTATGAAGCACATTTAACAACTGGAGATGGTCTCAAGTGAATGTCTAGAGTCTAAAACAAGTAATTTAAGATGCAAATGAACAAAAAGAAGTTAATTGGACACATGGGGAAAGCCTGTGAATATTGACTGGGTTTAAAAGTGTCCGGGCAGCATGAAAAGTAAGGCTATTCCAAAAATGTGGGAGCATTTACAGTAAAACGTGGAACCCTGGCACAGGGTCAGATTACAGATACACAGCGCTGTATTGTCTCTATATAAAATGTAGCTTGTGGGTAAAATTCACTAATGTCACATCATCTCTCAGTCTTGACAGACAGAAGCCAATGAAACTGGTGTAATGTGGTTGCATTGTCCTACATTTTGACTTTTTTAACACATCTTGAAGATTATATGCCTTCAGTCCTCCGACGTGCTCACAGCTCGTGTCTGTCAGACCGTAATGATTTGCGTCTTTCTCGACATTTGTGCAGCAACTGGTCAGCTGTTTTCTTTCAGAGTAGGAGTTGTACACCGACAAGGACGTCGGCCCCCTCTCCTGATGGCGGTACGTGGCAGATGATGCAGTAAATGATTCATGCGCCATCTCGTTTTTGTGAGAGGAAGTTTCACCTGCCGAGGCATAACAGAAGGAAAAATAATTTATTCTTATTCCCCAAATCTTGCTTGTTGCTGCTGAGTTCCTGTGTGCAACATGAGTACTTTTATTTATTTATTTATTTTCTTCAGTTAAGTGCACTGCTTCAGCATCACAATTCATATACTTACATAACGCCTGATGACTTTATGAATTCCTTCTGCTGATCATGAAAATAATGTCGAATTCTGCTTACTGCTTATGTAACTGGTCATCCGTTAGGGAATATTAAAAAGCAGGATTCCATGTGATGTTTAACCAGAGGCCAAATGATCAGGTGTGGGTATTGAGTGGATTAGTTCACAGGGAGCAACAGGAATTCATGCTGCATCTTGCATGAAAGCATGCAGCAATTAAGCATTAATTAGGTTTGTGATTTGTATGCATTTGCATTTCAATATTAGGCTCGCACATTCATTACGATCAATTCACAAGCATACATTACATGACATGAGCCAGTCACATAGCTTTCTGCTGCTTTAAAGAATGTACTGAAGTATTAGATCAGGCTTCAGAGGGTCTCCACCCTTCTCCCTCCACATGAAGATGAATATTAAAGGCAAGGCTTTCATCTCCTTTATTCGAATTTCGCAAGATCAGCTGCAGTCAATCTGAAATTGGCTCTCAGTTTTCGCCCCACAGCTTCCGTCGGGCACAATATGCCTGGTGACGGAGACGCCACTTCATCCAGGGTGAGCAAATGTGCTGCTGGGGATAAGACCCTCAGGGTTTTTTTGGCGAGTTCCTTGATTAAGACAAGACCGTATGGTTGGATCTTAGAAGAAAGAAATATACCACATTCATTACAGTTTTTTAAACAGGGAATTTTAATCTACCCTGGTGAAATCTAGAGGTGTTAATATTTGATGTGACAATAAATATGCTGTAGAAAAAAGTATGCTTCGACTATTTAGACTTTGTGGATGTCTAACAAAGTGTATATGCTATGTTGTCAAACCTCAAACCTCTTTGCTTTTTACATTTATGCAACAACCTATTCTTGTTTTTCTGCAATTACTAATTATTTACAACTTGGATAAACTGAGGAACACCGTCACCGTCATGGTACCATGCAGCCTCCCCATGCTGACGCGCCAGGCTGCTTATTACAGCTTGCATGGTTTTCAGGTTTGTTTGAGAATATTCAGCAATGCTTCTTAATATGATCTTTTTATTCATGCCGCAGTATAATCATGATGAGGCTGGAGAGGTTGGCAGCTCATCTTTAAAGCCAGATTTAATGGTTTGTAAAATGTTTTACAATTTTGTCTTTCAATTCATTACATAAAAGGCTTTTCTCAAGGTTATGTGGCCGACATCCAGTTTTCTCAGCAGTTAAGCCATAACCGCTCCACATCATTACTTGTTTACACACTGGTGCATTTTTTTTTTGTTGGTGTCACGTCATATTGACCAGTCTAGTTCGATCTAGGTTCAAAGACTTGAGTCTAGCTGTTATAATCTTGATATATCTTGATAACTAAGATCTCAAAATGAAGAACATGGTAATTATGAAATCAGAGCCTTTCATTTGAGGATGCTGTAACTGATGCTAATGGTCACTCTAAACCACGAAGTGTTAAAATTCAGTCCCATAGGGACAAAGAGCAAAAACATGCTCACTTTCACTGTCACTTTTTATTTGCAGTATCTGATTCTTGACAGGATACTGTATGGAAATTATATTCTGAGGTTGACAGTCGGTTCAAACGTTTTAATAATGCATGAAAATGTAAAGAGCAGTATACTGTCAGAAAACAAAGTGACCTTATTCTACAAGCTTGTCATCGGGAAAGTACCCTTTGAGGCACTTTAAAGGTTTAGAACATATATATTTACCTGTTCGCGCTCAAAAAGATGTGCATAGGCACCTTAGGGTCCAATAAAAGACTTTGAGGGGTATGCTCTTGTAGGGTACTTTAGTTTTGTATTTTATGATTACTGATGGGTTAGTTTTAGAGAACTTTGCAGAGTGTGTTATGGGTTTTTAGATATATCTCTCCATCACATGGATCATCATCTGAAGTAACAGTGACAAATAGTGATGAGAAACTTACGACCCCTTTTACTGTTGTGTAAAAAATTTGTTACCCAAATCACAAATTTAATTATGTTTATAATATACATCTGAATGAATGACATCATTCACACACCTTACTTCCTCATTCTGGATTACTTAAACTTGTGCCAGTCACACGGACATCATTGAAGATGGTAGTAAGTGGCTTCTGTGACTTCTGGGACAGGACCTGTGTCTTCTGGTTCATAGGTGGATGAGTTACCCATTAGGCTACTACCACCTCGTCATCTTTCTTCTTTTATCTGTAAATCCTGAGTACAGCTTAGTGCCAGTTTGAAAATAGGGCCCCTAAATATCTCTTTAATGGTCGCTTCTGATTAAAACTTTATTCTTCTGCATTTAAAAGATTGTAGATTTAAACACTTGACAATTCAGGCTATAGATAATGGAGCGTTTATAAAACTTCCCCTTCACCACATAGATTCTCCCCATCCCTCCTATAAATACCTCACCACTTCTTCTACTGCGTTGGCATCTTGAATATTGATAATAATTGCGGCACTTGCTGTGTGAGTAATATCTCTGCAGTGGGCAGATTATGGGGCACAGTGACATTTAGTCATTTTCGGTTTGTCCTCATTTAAAAAAGTGCCGCCGCCCTGCCTTCAGGGAGCCTCTAAATTGGATTAGTTTATTTCGCATCTCACTCCACTGTTTTCCAAAGAAAGGTTGAATCCTGTCCCGGATTATCACTCATTGGATCTGACATGCCTCGCCCTTATTCGCGGGGACAAATGAAAGTGCTTTTCTGTGCTTCATCTCCATATCTTCCCACCAACAGTGCGCTGATAAACGGCAGCGCTAGCACTTCCTGGGAACGTGCCTCCGGACGCCTCCACCGGCAGCCGAGGGTTGTCAGTAGACGCCACCCAGATGCTGCTGGCCAGTCGAGCTCCTGCTCTGGTTGGGTGGCAGAGGACGTCTCATAACCTTGTGGTTGGGCTGGTCATTGAACAGGATATGTTTGGCAGCAGCCAAATTAAAACTCACTGCGCTGTAAACTTTATTTATGGAGCACTTGGTTAATATCAAATTTCCCCTTGGCTTTACACCTGCTTGGAGAGCACTTAGCAGCGGTGTCTCTGCGATGGGACCTCACAAATGTACAGGTGGTGATGAACGACTCTGCTGTAGAACGTAAAATACAACTCCACGTGTCTTAAAATAGCCCTGTCTTCAGGTGTGGCAGCTCATTATGGTTGAGATGCCTGGTCTTCTGTCTCCGGTTCCTGCATTCTCATGGAATGAGCATCTGGAGACAGGATCATAACAACTGCCAGAAGTCTCAGCCCATTTCTGCTCCAAAAGTACTTTTGAGCTCTTTTAAAAAAAAAAAAAAGTCAACCAGACAGGCGAGGAAACTCCTCTCCTCAAAACATCTCTTACATGTCTAGAGGGACCGAGCACGCTGGGCAGCATGCCCCCACTGTGTCTCACTTGTGGTCTTCAGAAGTTTCTTTTCTAAGTACTTGATAGTGCTTACATTGATAGTTGTGTGGCATGCAGTGCATGATGGGCATAAAAAGGTCACAGAAATGACAGAATATGGTGAAATACAAAGGGGCGTAGGGGGAAAACTCAAGGAAATCCAAAATGTCCAGGGTGCCAGTGGTGCCCTCTAGTGACAGGGGGTTGCTATGGCTGAGACACTACGCAAGTAATAGTGGTATAATGACCAAATCACCTAAATCAGAAGGTGCACACTCCCTTTGATCTAAACAAAATACTTTGGGGGTGATAATGCTATCATAATTTACCATAATCGACACCATGTACACAGCACCAAGTAGCAGTGAGAGTTTTTTTCTCAACATTTTATGCAATACTTATGCAGTATTATTTTGCGGAATGATGTGCGCTTTGGCATTGATTTGTAGCTTCATTTTAAAAGCACTCTCTAGTGGCCCAGTCACAGGTCTCGTGTTGGAAGAAAGCTTGTTGTCAGAACTGGCATCTCCCATCGTTCTACTTGGCCTCCATCCTCCGCATCAATGCTGCGCATGTTGCCATGCAACACAAAGCTGTGGAGGCGTGCTGCATATTGGAGGCCTTCAGGGACGGACACAACATAGTGTAAACTCTGAATGAGACTGAATGAGCCGTCCAGAGTGTCTGTCTCTGCAGCCCAATGCGGACGTGTTGCATTAAAGGCGTGACAAATGGACAATAATGAGGTCATAGCCAGTCACCCAATACCTCGCCACGGCCTACGCAGCACGCGCCGTACATGGAAATATTGTGTTTATTCATCAGGAGTTGGGTCTGAGGCAGCGTGACATTGATTTTTTCTGAGACAAGCAGTTCTGTGATCAGACGGACTGAGATGGAACGATCAAAACAATCAAACCGCGACAATATCCAGCCGACACAGACGAAACAGTGGCAGTACAGCGCTGAATAAACGAACAGAGCGGCAGAGGCGCATGAATCGGTGCTTTGATAAATGCTAATGAACTGCAACAAATTTACAAGTGTTCGGAAAAACGGGAAAAAAACGTTTCTTTTCATTTCCTCTTAATTCCCACTCAGACAGACAAAAGCAGCACGTATCTTAAGAGCAGGAAAAGAGGAAATTATACTGTCGCTTGAGGCTAACTGCATAATTAATAGATGTCAACAGCACATTTAAACCTGGTCAATGCTGAAATGATGAACGTTCCAATTATGATCCGGATCGTTTATGACCTATACTCACACGATGGATGTGGGCGGAGCGTCTTGCAAACAATTAAGCATTTCTGCATTTTGATTGGTTTCTAGAGCATTGAGTATAATAGTACTGTTCAAAGGATTATGGTAGTTAAAAAATGTCATCATTTTAATATAAATAAGAGTTTTGTCAGAAATGGCTGTCTGGAATATGGAACATAAACGGAATATCTGCATACATGTAGAGAGGAACTTTATCAGCAACAATTAGTCTTGAGTTCCAATGGATGCTGTCTGTCACTTTTAAAGGTTCATTAATTATTAGAAACCCGTTTAACAGTTGTCTGTTTGTAGTTGTACTGATTGACTGAAGAAGCAAAGAAAACTGGAAAACGCAAACATTTCTAAATGACTCTAATCTTTGAACGTTAGTGTAGGTAATTAAAATAAATGTGACATGACACGAGCTTCATTCTGATTGCTTTGACATGTGTGAACACAGATAGGAAACATGTCTGAGATCACTGTCAGCCTTTCTTGGCAGAAGGCCCTTGGTGCAGGATGTGGATGAGAGCAACTTCTCAGGCCTGGCTCATGATTGAGCGGAATCGCTGGGCGACCATGAGGATGGTGAAGGTTCTCAGGTGGTGCTAGATTGCCGGGGCCTCCGGCCCCCACGGCCCAGAGCGCAGCCCGCCTGCCAGGCACCGCAAGGGTCCCTGGAGATGCCTGCTTTCGCACATCTCCTTTCCAAACGGTTCCAGTATTTATCCTCACACACTGTCTGACCCAGTCTCTCCTCCATTTTCATCTGTTTGTAGCTATGAAGGAAGCTGGCAGCCTGTGAGGACGTGAGTGTCACCCTCCCCACAATGACATCTGTTCTCAGTGGAACCCCATTCCGGACCCTCATATTTTATATCTTGGAATGTGGCTTTTCTTCAGAAAATTGACATTTCCACACAGCAGACCACAGCGCTGCTATCTCTGTTCTGCAGCCGCTCCAGTCTCTCCCAGTGTCTCCCAGATCAGATATTCCCAGGTGGACCCTCAGTCCGGGAGCTGGAGAAATGAAAGTGGATTAGACCCGAGTGTTGATTCTGCTGCCATGGGACTCAAGACGATTACAGACCTCAGACGCCATCGTCACCCAAACCATGAGGGCCACATTCATTAGTGCACTCTGCTCCCATTTCCCTGAGTGGGTGGATATTGATCAGAGCAAGAGTGCTGGGGGGGGGGTGGGGCCAGGTACTGCAAGCCCTGCAGCCATAAATCATACGAACCTCCTCTTCATAACGCGTCATCTTCATCGCTACGGTTCACTGCGCTCTGGAGCTCCTCCTCCTCCAAGTCACCCCCAGTCCAGAGAGGCCGAATGAACAGACCTCGAACATAATGCAGGATTTCCACGTTCCTTCTGGGAGGATTATCAAACGAGTCTTTTGGTACTGTTTAAAAAACATGAAGCGCAGGGCTTTTGTGCACTAATCATGCATATGCATATGAATTAAATGATGAAATTATGCGTAAAACAATCACCCTACGAGCTGCCTGGTGGGACGTTCATTTCGAACATGGTGCTAGCCCACAAAAGAAAAAAAAAAAAATCAATTGCTTTTAAAAAGTCAATTTCAGTTTCATCCCAGGCTGTCACTGACTGAACGAGCACAGTCGTGGAGCTGCTCTTCTCCTTCTAGGAGAGGACTAGAAGAATTAAACGTTCTCGGCAGCAGCTGTTGTGTTGCGGAGCTCAGATTCCTTTCACTGCCCATTCGTATCTGTCCTCACTGCCTCATCCTGCTCCTGTCTGTACAGCACCTCCTATCGGATCTCTCATCTCATCTGTGGATGGACGTTGCATGTTTATACTGAGTGGCAATTAAACCACAATTGAGAATGTGGTGAAAATGTTAACCCTTTCGTTGCAAAGGGGTATTAACAGTGTATAAATAAAGATGGAGTGAAGATCAGCATCTGCACGGAAGCAGTTCAGGTGTCCGTAAGTGACATTGTGTGGGAAAACAGTTGAAAGAGAGTGGGTAGGGCTGGTCAAAGCTTTAATAATTGTGGGTATGCCCTGAGTGTCAGAGGTTCAGTAGTCTGACAACAAGTCTGTCGGCTGACACTGTCTCTGAGCCTGTATGTACAGTTCTAGAAGTTTGTCAGATGGCAGGAGCTGTGAATGGGACAGCTGGGATCAGAGTGGATCTGCTGTGTGTCCCAGCATTGGGGTCCTGCATCTCTGGCGGCTCAGTCCAGGTGCTGAGCTTCATTAATGCGGTAGCTGCACGGACCGAGAGTCTGGACCTGCCGGGACCGTCCCCAAGAACGTTAACAAGTTAACTACTTTCATTAAAACAATAAATAGTGGCAAACTGATTCACTCCGACCCGTTTGTGTTGTCCGCTCTTAATGAGCTCGTGCCACCGCGCTGATTAATAACAGATGCGCCGCTCGCCGCCACCAAAAATCAATGGGTGCCTTAAGAATATGTAGGACCATCCATCAGCACCGGGGGACACGGACGCGCAGAGGGCTGTTTGTGAGCAGCAGGGACGCCATCCATACACACTGTGGCGCGATAAGGGAATATGCAGACCTGTCACTGGGCCTTTCCCAATTTTAAATCAGCTTTCAGACCCCAAAATAAAAGGCTTCCCCACAAAAACGTGCTAGCATGCACCACAATAAAGGGATATTTTGCCTAATTTTATGTTGTACCTCAGCATAAATCTCCATCAACACAGATAGAGGATGTGAGACAAAAAAAGCTGCTGGTTTAAATGCATCTTTTTGTGATTCACTGCAGTAACCAAAAACATTGGCTGAATATTTTTTTTTTTTTTTTACTGTACTAAGGAGATTTTAATGTTATAATGTTTATAACATTAATTTATAACTTAGCCCCAAAGTTATAAATGCAACACACACAAACCCAGACACACACAGAGTACTCCAGGGTAATGGTCAATGACAGAATCATTTAATACTTGTCAGGGATAATGTAGTAATGGGGGACTAATGGTGGTCCCAGACCTCTGCAGGCGTTTGGTAATGGTGAAGCTGGACGGTCAAGCCCCACTGCAAGAGATGACCTCAGCCCCCTCCTGGCTAAAGACAGACGTTATTAAGTTGCCTGATGTGGGTTTGAATGAATGGCATGGGGCTTTTTTCTCACAATGATTAGATCAGCTCTTTACTTTCTGTCCTTCTGTGACCCTACTACACGAATCAGCTCTAATTTGAGCTCTGGCTGGCCTTTGACCCTATTTGTTCTAATTATTCTCCACATGCTAGAAGTCAATGACTCATTCTACACCTGTAAATTATTTTTGTGGATATCTGTGAAATCTATAGTTCTCTGTTCTGAGCAGGAATAACACTGAAGGCACCTTTTGTGCTGAGACACATCAGATCAGCTCCTAGACAGCAGCATATTTTGTTTGGATAAAAGATGTTGATTCATGTAATACTTGTTGAGTAATGCTTGTTGGTTTGCAAATGGTGGGAGATGATACCAAATTCCATCAGAGCAGCTCCATCACTCTCTGTCATGACAGTTTCGTGTTGGTCCTGTGTGATTATATTTCCTGATCATGTTCGCCTGTGATTGCCTGTATAAAGCTGCCCTGTTCATGTCCTCTAACCGTCGGGCCATGTATTAAACCCCTGTCTCGTGACGTTGTGCGCCTGCGTCCTTCTTTCTTGCCATGTCCCGCCATCGTGTCAGATTTACTGCCTCGCCATGTCACACCAGTGTGACACTCTCTTAAAGACTCATCTGTTCTGAGAGCATCTCCTCTCTTGTCTCCTAATACAGTAGCTCATTGCAACCAGCAAGCATTTTAAAACTTTGTACTCCAGTTATGTTTCCCATTGCCGAATGACTTCTCATCCAGTCATTGTACAAAATTTTGTAACCAACTGTTAATATCTACATTATGTTTTTTTTGTGCAAATGTTGTAGTCCTACTCCTGTGATCTAATCTCACTTGGGTTTCCATAGCATTTCTGCCGAAAGTAAGAAGCTGAAACCCACATCCGTGTGGCGCCACGCTGAATCACAGACCCTGGGTTATAAATATGCATCAGTTAGCTGTGGTGAGCCAGGTCAGCATTATAGGGATTAAATTCTTCAGGGTCCACATCATTGATAGTCACGCCCCTACACAGTCAGTGGCCTCATGCCATCAGCGTGTGGCCTGGAATGACAACAGAGCTGATGTCATCACAGCGGCTGCTCCGCCGTCCTCTTCTCTTCCCTTGCCAACACGTGGCAGAGCTTGGGACCGACATGCATCAGAGCGACCCAGTGAGGTCTGTGTGTCTGTCTGTCTGTTTATCTGCCAACCCCCGTCTCCCTCTCCCGCCCTCTCAGAGTGACAGTCACATAGGTAACGCGTAGCAGTATTCCCACTGCGCCCCACGTCATGGTGTCCTGGTTTTCTGTTTCCTGCCCTGGTTCTGTCTTTGTGCTGGAACAGATGAACAAGCGTCCTCCCGCTCACGCACACACATGCTGAACTGATGTGGCCAAGGTTAGGTGGTGTAGCATTGTGTGTGGGTGGTGTCTGGAAGGGCAAATTCAGACTCGGCTGCTGCTCCAGGAGGAACGCCTGTGTTACAGGTGAACCCACCCAACCTACACATTGTGCGCTAACTGCTTGGTATCCATGGTAACCATGGTTAAAAACATTTAATAAAGAAACTTCAGATAAGAAAAGTATATGACAGAAGCTTCTTAACTTCCCCAAATTTTTCAGAACAAAAGGTGATGCCATCTTACATTTGCAGCCTTTATAAAAAAATGCTAACACTGGTAGATGGTGATAGAGTTTTTTTTGTCAGTAGTCGAGTAGTCCAAGAGAGTAGAAGAACATTTACATTTACGGCATTTCCAGAGCGACTTACAATCAGTACTTACAGGGACAGTCTCCACCTGGAGACACTCAGGGTTAAGTGTCTTGCTCAGGTACACGATGGTTGTAAGTGGGGTTTGAACCTGGGTCTTCTGGTTCATAGGCGAGTGTGTTACCCACTAGGCTACTACCACCCCGTCTTACCAACATCAAAGCACAAAGACACCCTTCCTCTGCAGGAGTCATGAAAATGAGTTCATTCAATTTTCTGAGATAATTTTTTTATCTGAGGATGATTTTGGTTTTCTAAGGATGACCTTCTACTGAGAAGGTCCCCGCATAAACAGCTTCTCCAAGCTCGCCGGTGGGGTTGGGCACAGTGGGAGCTGTGAAGAGCCCTGCAGCGCGTCAGCGTGTGTTTGCGCTTGCATGCATTTCTGCACTTTCAATTTGTCCAGTTGGGGCTTAGTGGTGTCTACCTCTGTAGCACAGGAGGTCCATGAAAATCCATGTTGGATCTATCTGGATAAGAGCTGGATCCAGCCCTGCCAACCCGCACCTGAGAAGCCTCTCACCTGTGAACCTGGCTGTATTTTAGAACATTTTTAATATCAAATTTCAATGTTTTTCTGTTATTTATATAAACAATTCTAACAACCCTATATCTGAAATAATTATAGGGTGAGATTAACATGTGACAGTGCATTTCTTGGTGCCAGTCCCAAGCCCAGGTTAACGGTGGAGGGTTGTGTCAGGGAGGGAATCTGGCCAGATCCGTTGATCCGCTAACCCCTAACAGGAGCAGCCAAAGGAAGATGAAACTAGCAATTCAAAACATTAAAATGGCACAGGATACATACAACATTACTAATTTATGGAAATATATATAATTACATACATACAACAGCAATATATACACAAAATACATACATAAATTAAACTGGCATTTGTCATATAGAGTAGGGGGTTGCTCTGTCAAACGGTGGGGGTGAAGTGAAAGTGAAGTGATTTTCAAGTGACACAACGAAATGTGTCCTCTGCTTTTGACTATCACCCTTGGTGAGCAGTGGGCTGCCGTGAAAGGCGCCCGGGGAGCAGTGTGTGGGGACGGTGCTTTGCTCAGTGGCACCTCAGTGGTTCGGGATTTGAACCGAAAACCGGATCCACTTCCTTTTCGCGCTAGGCCACCACTGCCCCCATTGTGCTGGAATCAGCCCAACCCCTGTATACAAATCTAATGACTCTATTTCAATGACTCTATTTTCAATGACTCTATTTCAATCTATTTCAGATTTTCATCAGCCTCAGGGATTTTCTTTAACTTTAATGACAACAGCATATTGGAAGGTTTAGGTTTTTGAGTAAATTGGCAAGTGTCTCTCTCTCTCTCTCTCTCTCTCTCTCTATAAAAGCCATATATATATATATATATATATATACATATATATGTGTGTGTGTGTGTGTGTGTGTGTGTGTGTGTGTGTATATATATATATATATATATATATAAATCTGAAATCCAGAGATGATTCAAACACTACTAATGATAGATAAAAAAAAGGATTCACAAAAAACATGTTTAGGGTTGTAGACATTAAACGTTTGTTCATTTTTAGCTTTAAGTTCTGTCCCTTAAAATCTTCCTTATCAGCTTTCAGAAATGGTCAGGACTGACTTATCTTTCGCTTCACTTTTTGCAACAGGAAAACTTGCCCTTCTAATAGTCTGAGCACTGATTGTGTCTGACGGGGCTGGCTGAGAATTATTTCAGCGGAGAAAAGCCTGAATCAACACTTTGCAACAGTGTGGGTGTGTGAGAGTGTGTGTGTGTGTGTGTGTGTGTGTGTGTTGCAGATAGGATGTGCTGCAAGCAACAATGACTGCGGTGTCCAGATGTCTCAGACATGCAATTAAAGAGTTTGATTGCCTCTCCCTCCACAGACTCCAAATGGCAACTTGTGAGTCATATTTTGATGTGCGTGGGTTCTGGACACCCGCCGCACGGCATGAAGCCGTGTCAGCTTTGATGAGCGTGTCTGTGCAGAGGCCTGGACGTGAATGTATTTATGTGAGGCCGGAATGTGCTTCTGGATGCATGAGACGTGCATTTAGAGACGGGGCTTTCAGGCCGCGCATTTCCACTTGCATCAATTATGCACCAGACGGCGGGAGAGACGGCAGGTAGGAAGCGGACCGTCTGGAGGACCTGGTCCAGTGAGGAGTTGAAGAGCTAAAAAAACAGCCATGTTCTGCTGGGTGAATTTCAGTCCGGCGTGGATGAGTGCCAGTTCCTGCTGTTGTTGGACTACAGGCAACACTTTTTACAAAGGGCAGCATGACCCGGTCCAGCTGAGAACATCTCGCCCGCAGCCTCACTCACCTGGGTTCCTGTTAGCATCAGACTGTTTTTCACCAGATCTTTCTCCGAGGAGCCAGGGCAGGACAAATGTTCCGGAGGGCGGGGCTTACGTTCTAATATTTGAAAACTCACATCTGCTTTAACTTGCATGGGTATGGATCTTATTTTTTTTGTTAAATTTACACAGTAACATTTAATCTATTCTTTATTCCAAATGCAATGGTTTTGAAATTTTATGTTCAATCATGAATTTGGGTGGCTTGATCAATTATGGAAGAAATTATGTATTTTTTTCCACTGTTTTCTCCATTATCCCTTCCTGATATCTCAGGATCAAGACAAGACTTTAATTTAAGCATTTTGGAATTTGCGCAGATAGCTCCAATTTGTGCATGAAATGCAACATAGTTAGCAATATAATGCATCTATAATATATGGCTTGATATTCTGTATGTTTCCTGCAAAGTTCTCTGAAAGATCTGTCACTTTTCTGAATGTCATATAAAAACTATAAAATGGAAATGGGTTCACGATAAGTATTTTGACATTTACTGAAATTATTTTTTAGAAATGGCACGCTGTTGTAGGAACAGTGCAGATCTGGGGTTAAAAGAATCAGCAATAGAGTGAACCTTATCGTGTTGGTGCTGTGCTGGTCCTTTAGAATGCAGGGCTCCAGACTAACTTTTTGCACTGGTGCACCAAATTTTCAACAGCATCACATTTAGCACGGCAGTTGTACAGGTTCACTCGTTGCAGGGAGTTGGGAAAATGGGAGTTGGGAAAAGGAAGTATGAGTGCTGCTGCTGTATGAGAGTTAAATTAAAAGAAAATCAAAGTGTTTTAAAGTGTTTTAAGGGCTTGAACTTGATTATCACCTTGGCCTGATGACCTGTTGCTGAAAGGCACTTAACAATGCATTTGTGTTTTTTCACTGTTTAATTTCCAGCATTTTACTCAGGCAGATGAGAGTTTTGAATAGTGGATGCTGAGGCTGTGAAACAGAGACTATATTCCGGTTGCTCTGGCAACTAATGGTATGGAAACGTGGTGTGGAAAAAAAACTCTGGGATGTGACATAGTATACTCTGTGTTGCTGGTGCTCTGTGGTCCTGGATCGGGACCACGTCAACCTATCAGCTGTTCCTATGGTGGAAGTGTTGTGTTTCCCTATTGCTATTATGGGCGCAGTGCAAAATTCCAAATGGGATTTTTTTTTATTCAACAATTAAACTTCTACCTCAAAAACCCACTTTAATAAACCCATGGTTCATACCCAAATCAATGTGAAAGTTTTATTCGGGTGGACATAGCATCAGGTGCAGCACGGTGTGTGTAAATATGATGCCGACGCTGGAAACGGCGGGGCGGAACTGTACGTTTAATGCGAGCGCCTACCCTCTCTGCTGCTCATTACCGCCCATCTCCTGTCTGCCAGCACGTGTTGGACCTTGCCGTCCTCACGCTAGAAGAATCCTGTATTCCATAATACCGGGGAAAAACCGGCAGCTTATTCCGCTTGTATTCCGCACTCAGGGGCGTTGCGTCCAGGTAATGATTTCACCGCAGGAGATTACACCTGTCTTCCGTTGTTGCTGTCTCAGGGAGCATCGCTTTGAAGGCTGTAATCCTGGGATTTGGCTCCGGTTGGGGATGAATCTGCAGAGCCGGCGCCGGAGTTGACCCACCCACCGCTCAGGGCGGCTGCCAGGCCACCGTCACACGAAACGCGCGTGCATGAACAAATAAACCCACACACAGACACATAGTGGTGTGGAACTACATGGATAAAACCAGCTACACCAAACCATTGGGTCAGTCCCACAGACAGAGGGGTTGCAGTGAGACACTTCCTGACCCTCAGCGGCCAGGCGATTTTCCAGCACGTTCTGCACCCACTCTTTCATTACAGGCTGTCCTCCTGGGAATATTCTCTCTTCAACGAGCTTTTACAAGGGTCATGTGGGTCACGCTGCATTAATAGAACCACCGTGCTGAAAGGTAAAATTGGAAGGAGCCCATAAAGTGGGAGAGGGGCAGACAAATGTCGGTTTCATGAGTAAACGCTGATGAAGTGTCTAATCTTTGTTGCTGGAATTTAAAGGTGCCGCATTTGGCGTTCCAGTTCCAGAGACACGCCTGTGGCTGCCTGATGTCTAATGAGTCGGGAGCCCAAGAAGGGGAATTAGCTCTCAGATGGGCAGTCATACGTCACGGAAGCGGCAATAGCACCAGCACCTGACAGCTGGATTTCTGCCATCTGTTAAAGTTACGGCAAGAGAAAAATATAATCCCGTTATGCGAAGTATAAATGACACACAGCGCTGAATCTCAGTACCCGGTCTGCTTAACAGGAAGAACTGGACCGTGACTGTAGCAGCAGTGCTTGATAGCAATTTAGCATCGACATAATGCACAATGTTACTGGGATATTGGAGCATCACACCTGGCACAGAGCGCAAATTATTTAAAGTTTATTCGGTTGCTATAGCTATACGTTTTGACCGACTTGCAAACTCTCTTCCAACATCCCTTTTCACACTTCGTACAATAGCATCTGTTCCTTTTCTCTTCTAACGTCTTTCCTGCTTTTCCCACTCGGTATTCTACATTAGCCTGGCTAACTAACAAGTGTACATTTTTGGAACGGAAGGGAACGTTTACATTGGCGCGATGGGCAGAAACGTGGGCTGCACATGAAGCGCATCAGACTCAGGGCCTCATTAGGCAACAGGATAGTGCCTGCTGCAATCAGAAAGCACTAAATGAAAGTGTGGAGCAAGTCCTGCCCTTGTAGGCGTGCGGGGGGTTGTGGGAGTTTTTTTTTTTTTTTTTTGTATATCGCTCACTGTCACTCATTCAATCAGTGTCACCCAGGCCCCCCACTCCCTCACTCAGTGTCACTCACTCGCTCAGTTTTCCTGCTAGAAGTGGAGCACGCGGTGGGGTGGATTGTCTTTCCCGTGGAGGAGTTATGCAGCTGTAATTCCATCATCCATACGTCACAGATCGTCCCATCACCTTCAGCCTCCTCCCTGTAGCACTTCAGCATTTCATAATCGCTGATCTCTGTACAGCTCTGCGTTTTTTTTTACCTGTCTGAGAGGTAATATTTGTAATGTACTCTCTGAACACTGTTTTCCAGGCAGTTAGTAGGAGTTAAATGATGTTAAACAGGGCAGAGTATGCCACATCCATCATACATGCTTCTCCGACCCGTTTCTCTGTGTCTTAGATCCACAGTCTGTACGACAGCACAAACCCCCCCAGAGAAACTGAAACGCGGAACAGGAGAAAAGCTTCTGAGTGCAACGGAGGGAGGAAGGAAGACCTTGACGTCATCAATTATTGATCTGCCATCAATGCAGGAGCCAGAACGAGAATACGCAAAAAAAAAACAGTGATATCAATTTTAATGCACTTCAGTCTCACGCCGAGACTCGGAAATGAAGGAAAGTTCAGAAGCATTCGGCATTCAACTCTGTTTGGGTGCGAGATATTGACGTGAAAGGTAGTAAAAAGGCCAGTGATTCATGGTCTGCTGAGGGGATAAAAACGTCCGGCGTCGGCCATCTTGTCCTCTGCAGAAGCTCCCTCTCTCCTTGCTTCCATCTAATTAAAGTGCCTGTAGCTCCCACCGCTGATTGGCTGTCCTCCTCTCTGTCTCGCACTTTTGATTAAACAGGAGGATGGAGGTAATGACGGGCTGCCGGAGCGGCTGCGCATGGGGGGGTGTGAGGTGCATTATGGGAGCAGTAAATGCCCGGCCTGGAGATCATGCCGTGTACATTTCATCTATATTAATGAGGGACAGTTTTATTGCACACACGCAGTGATTGAATATTAATGCCGTAAATGGAGCGGCTCGGCTGAAGATATTTATTTATTAACAATTATCCATCTGAGAGGGCAGGCTACATCAATAATAAACTGCGTTTGAAGTAGGTCAATGGCTGAGCTGAAGTTCACTTCTGCTGCCCGCTGCCTCCAGGTTGGACCACAGTTTCATCATCAAAAGCACTTTTCAGAGGTGGCTGTCAATGAAGTTGCTTCTGTCACATTTGGCATATTTGATTCACGATCTGCTGCTTGCACATTTTGTTCAGTGTAAAAGTATTTTACAGAACCTGTACTATCTGATCTTGTCAAAACTTCTTCCTATGTGTGTGTGTCTTCTCATCTGACACCTGAGTTGTGGTTGTGCCAGTTTCACTCATGAAACTCATGGCATTTATCAGACGTCCTTATCCAGAGCAACGTAAAATCTGTAGTTGCAGGGACAGGCCCCCTGTAGACACTCAGGGTTAAGTGTCTTGTTCAGGTAGTTACTACACAATGGTAGTAAGTGGGGTTTGATCCTGGGTCTTCTGGTTCATTGTGTGTTACCCAATAGGCTACTACCTCCTACAAACACTTTACCAGTATGGTGGGTGTAGATGTAACAGTAAAAAAATTAATTTGAGGACATTTACTGATCCATTTTCATGATCATTGTAAAGGACAAAGTACACTACGGGCCAAAAGTTTGGACACACCTTCTCATTCAATGTGTGAACACATGTGGAGTTATGTACTTAACAAAAAAGGGGAAATAACAGAAAACATGTTTTATATTCTAGTTTCTTTGCTCTGATTACTGCTTTGCACACTCTTGGCATTCTCTCGATGAGCTTCAAGAGGTCGTCACCTGAAATGCTTCTCCAACAGTCTTGAAGGAGTTCCCAGAGGTGTTTAGCACTTGTTGGCCCCTTTGCCTTCACTCTGCGGTCCAGCTCACCCCAAACCATCTCGATTGGGTTCAGGTCCAGTGACTGTGGAGACCAGGTCTCCACTTTTTGTTAAGTACATAACTCCACATGTGTTCATTCATAGTTTTGATGCCTTCAGTGAGAATCTACCAACGTAAATGGTCATGAAATTGTAGGTGCGTTTCAATTTGGGGACTGAATATGTCACAAGCAGGATACGTGCCACGGAAGATCCTTTAAACGCATCTTTCTTTTTCCAGGGCCGAATAGAGGGCCAACATGTGGATAGGGTGACCATATTTAAGCTTGTGGAAAAAAAAGCTTGTGTGGGTGGTAGCTAGTGATGCTGCTAGTGTAGGATGCCCATGAAATAAAACACAGAGCAATTCTAAAAACCCGACTGGGCGCGTATTCCAGGTCACCCTAGTATAGAGGCTGCAGTTCAAACCTCGACTGCGAAGACTAATTACAGTATGTTGTGAAAAAAAACATTTTGTTCCTTTTTTCGGCTTTTTCTGAGATTTTCCCCGTTGTTTCCAGTCCCTGAGCAGGGATGTATTTGTAGAGAACATTTGGAACAGGCATGAGCATGCTCTGCTCATGTCTGGGTTTTCGGGTTGTGCTGGGGGACGAGCAGCGTTGGCATGACGTGCCTCGCCTGTCTGCACTAACTGACGACGTGCTCTCCAGCGCCGTACCTCAGAGAGTCCATCAGCTTAATAAAAGTGTCAGGCTGCTGATTTGTTATGTCTGTAAATAAAGGAGGCGAGGCGGGTGCTGGAGCTGACACGTGCCCCCCCCCCCCCCTTCCACCAGCCGGGCGTGGATCGTGGGCCACTGAGCTGATGATCAGAGCGAGGGATGTCAGGACTTGTCAGATCTCTGGAGGTTTGGATCGGGCAGCCTGGTGTCAGCCTCTGCGGTGCTGCAGCGTGCCAGCGGTAGGCGGCGGAGGGGGACAATTGCGATGACAATTTGCAGATGGAGGGTGTGCGTTTGTTTGATGGTGAAATCCAGGGAACCCTTCTTTTAGCCTCCAGTCAAAGCTTTGAGTTCCTCGTCCGTCCGAGTGCCGCCTGAGGAAAGTCGTGGCGCATGAACACTATTCTGCCCAATTAACCTCCATCTACTCACAATGGGCATGAACACGCCTCAGTTCAGCCTACAGAACACGGGCTGGAAAGGTTAAAACCCTGGAGAGCCTCTAAGACCCAGGATTTTAGTTTTTATGAGCACCAGACAAGAGCTGTTAACAAACGGACGGCATAAGGAGGGAGGTCATTAGCAATAGCTTCCGTTGCCCTTGGGAATCTCCTCCCCTTGCGTATCAGGGAATCCATGATCGGGATAAATCAGAGGTCAGGCGAAGGGGCCACAAATGCATCCATCTTCAAATTACGTACATCGGTGGTGTGGATGGCGGTGCCACAGGAAACTGCGACTCATTATGGCAGATTGCGCAAGTTGTTATTTTTGGCTGGCACTGGAGCTCCGGAGGGGAATTAATTCTGGATAGAGCCCAGATTTGAATGAAAGCCAAGGCGGCCTGACCCGACTGATATGTGATTAAATCAGTAAAGGTCTCAGGCGGAAGGTCACCCAAACCGCATTAGCACCGATTTCCGCCATCCCCCTACACCACACCCCCTTTTAGCCGGAGAAATAAAAGTCGTCTTTCATCCAACTAATTTTCTCCTTGTTCCACTCCCCAGATTGCCTGTTTGTGACAGATTACTTCACCCGGACGCCACGCAAGCTGAACGCCTTCCGCTCATTTGCCAGCGTTGAGCTGTTCCACTTCAACGTGCCTGATGACACCGTGGTGGCCGTCTGGAACCTCATCACCTTCAAGGAGCAGGGGGGCACATTCGGGGACAGCTGTCCGGACCGCAATGTGACTGTGTGAGTGCACAGTGAATTTTAAAGGTTGCTATGCACTTTACTTGGACCTTGCACGAGTAAAGTTCTCACAGTGACTGTCTAGGCTAATGCTGCACTTAATGTACTTTTATGTATTTGAAACTAAGTCAGGCAAATAGGACCCTTCTATTTGCCTGCCTTATTTTTAAATAACATAATTCAAATGTGTGGAAATAGGTGTCATATCTGAATTAAGTGAACCCCAACAAATAAATTTTTTGAGTGTAGATAGATAGTTGAAGTTCGAGTAAATGACTTTAATGAATTGGCATACAGTACAGGCCAAAAGTTTGGACACACCTTCTCATTCAATGTGTTTTCTTTATTTTCATGATCATTTACATTAGTAGATTCTCACTGAAGGCATCAAAACTATGAATGAACACATGTGGAGTTATGTACTTAACAAAAAAGGTGAAATAACTGAAAACATGTTTTATATTCTAGTTTCTTTGCTCTGATTACTGCTTTGCACACTCTTGGCATTCTCTCGATGAGCTTCAAGAGGTCGTCACCTGAAATGCTTCTCCAACAGTCTTGAAGGAGTTCCCAGAGGTGTTTAGCACTTGTTGGCCCCTTTGCCTTCACTCTGCGGTCCAGTTCACCCCAAACCATCTCGATTGGGTTCAGGTCCGGTGACTGTGGAGGTCAGGTCTCCACTTTTTGTTAAGTACATAACTCCACATGTGTTCATTCATAGTTTTGATGTCTTCATGAGAATCTACCAATGTAAATGGTCATGAATATAAAGACATTGAATGAGAAGCTGTGTCCAAACGTTTGGTCTGTACTGTATATCTAAACTCGTTAAACGTGGCTGTTTTTGTGTGTTTACTGTGTACAATGACATCTTCAGGAATAATGTGAAATCAAGGTTAACAGTCTATTGCTATTACCAAGTGTCATGTTATTAGTTTTTTCCTAGTCAGACATTGGAAATTCAGAATTCTCAAGCTACATAATCTGCAATCGATGCGTACTTGGAATTTGCTGCTCATTAACCCCAAGATAGTTTATCAACTCTGACTTCCGCATTTTACGTCGTTAACAAAAGTGCTTACTCAGCTTACACGGTAAACAGCCCTTCTACTTTTAATGAGTTTTAATGTACGGCAGTTCATTACGGCCATTAGCTGTGCTTGAACATGGATTAACGTGGATTAATGGTCACGAGTCACTTCAGCTCTTACTACTTAGCAGCAGTTAACACTGCTGTTAACTCAACGTCCTTTCTAGCGTAATGCAAATTTATAAACATATAAAAATAGCAGTTGTGCCAGCCGTGCAAATCTTCCCACTTTGTTCATTAAAGGTGAGACCATTGTTACCAACTGTCTCCAGCATGAAGGTCACCAAAAACGTGCCAGATGACATAATGCGCTAATTTGCATAGCCAAGAATTTGGCCGGTAGCGGTGTCATCCATTCTCCCAGATATAGCTTTGTTGCAAGGTTGGGGGGGGGGGTTGGGGCTTTTATGGTCTTTAGTTCAATGTACAAAATGCACCCTTGAAGTTGAGACCATTAGTACGGTGGTGTTTGATTTATCACCGGCTGCTTTATGTACAGAGTTACATTAAGTGCAGAGGTTTGCGCGTGCGGCTCTGATTAGGTAAGTGCCACATGCCGCCATTAAGTTTTATTTGGGTGTAAATATTGTAGGTGGTGCGGCCCAGATGTGTCTTTCCCTCCATTTGTTTCGTATCATCTTTAATGATCTGGCATTGATTCACCGGCGGTGTTGGGAGCCTCTGTAACGGAAATGCAGATGCAGGTCCCTCACCGCCATTAAATTTCCATCACGCCGGCGCCTCTGCGCCTCCTGCTCCGACTCCAACGTGCCGGTCGGAGCGAAATTATGTACAGCCGTCTCTCATGTTCGATTTTATGACAGGAGAGGGAACGTGTCCTTGAGAAACCGTGAGAGGCCACCTCCGAGGCGGTGACAGAGAGGAAATTCGGAGTGATTGGTGAGATGCCTTCACGCCTTTCATTAATAATGGGCACAGCAATGATGTGGCTTGCGCGCCGTTCCGATGGTGACCTTAAAATCAGAGGGAGGTTAAGGATACACCCCTTCTGCTCCAGCCTCGCCTCTCAGGACTAAAATGAAAAAGCAACACCGGCAGCAGAATCGGAAATCTCCAGAGAACCGGGGCAGGGGGCGGGTAGCTCATACTCCCATTCTAAAACGTAATGAGGAAAACGTGGGACTTCATTGACAATGGGAGATGACTGGCCCTCGGCCTGAATGTCAAATGAGCTCAGCACTTGGAGTAACGTGCCTCTGGTGGCAGAGGAAATGAAACTGCATACAGCAGGTGATTAACCGACCCTGGAGCCGCTGTGGCGCCGTAAACGCACGGATTCAGCGAAGCCTGGATTTATATTGCCGCATATACTGATTTACGTTTTTATTGTAATGTTGGGAGAGTCTTTGTGAGCAAAGACCCACTGATGCCGTGAGATTAGCGCCGCAGCAGAGAGCTCAGTAGACAAGAACCTATAGATTTTGTAGAGCATCGGAAAGCAATGTGTCCTTGGCTCATGGGCAACGGAGCCGGAACCGAGCAACAAGCTGATAATTAGAGTGCCTCTGAAAGGTCGAGTCCCCATTGCCGCCCCTCTACGTCAGCAATGATAACAAGTGGCATCAGAAAAGGGAGGATCTTGTACGTTGGGCAGAATTGATCTGTTCGGTCCCTGTCATCAGATATCGTTGTGGTGGCAGTGCAGTGAGATGGAGGCCAGCGCTGCACTAAGAGGGAGGCCCAGTGGTGGAGAACGCGCCACGTGCCACTGCTCCCTAGATCAATAGTGCACTGGTGGTCACCACGGCGACTCTCATTAGAGACAATACAAACCAGGAAGCCAAAGCCCTTTTATTGCTCTCAAGGCCTCAGCTTGAGTCAACAAGACAGTCCAGGTCACCTCCAGACGCAATATCCACTTCAAACCAGAGAGATAAAAAAATGCTGCAGTGACTGTCAGAGAGTAAAAATGTAATAATTCTGTTAAACATAAATCATCAGATTATATATTATTGTTAATAATAATTATTATTACTCTCAATGCATATTATTTCACAATTCTGTATAAATCTGTGTAAATATAAATGATTATTGTTAATGGCAACTATCACCTAATCACACATTTCCTCTAAAGCACATGGTTTTAATGAACTGGATACTCAGAGGAAATTATTTATGTATTTATAGATTATGAACTTCGGGGAGGATTCTAAATTAGAGGCTTAAGCTCATTTAAAAGCTGCTTTTGATTGCTTCTTTAAAATAGAAACAAACACAATTCACATCAGAACAAACAAGAACAAAGTCATTTCCATAAATAACCTAAAGAGAGCTGAAGAAAGCTTTACGTTCAGTATATATAGGAAAATGTTTGGTGCATTATGATGTTTTTTGACACAAAAATCTGAGGTGCCAGATGATTGACAGCTATTTCCCATTATTTCACATTTATTTTTTTTTATAAATCCTGCTTTTACCTTTGACCTAGGTGCAGCACTAGTATGACAGTGGTGACCATAGTATCATCAGCTTGCACGGCGTGGCTTACTGACCTTTCTGGTTCCTGTCTGCGCTGTTGCAGAGGACACCGTTAATTGGAGTGTAGCCCTTATTGCCGTGCTGTTCTATGTGAGACCTTTATCTTGCTATTATTTTCACCAGCAACATGGAAGACGCAAGCATAATCACAAATTTGTGCTCTTTCCCAGGACCACAACTTCAAAAGTTTGCTTTAGGGAGAATTAATGATTCTTCTATTTATACAGAGCTCTTTGCACGTTTAATTGATGACAAAGGCTTAATGGTGTCTGACCTTTAAGGGATCAGGCGTTGTTGGAGTTGGGCAGGGTGTTGATTTGATTATCTCTTCACGTGGCTGGTCACAAACAGCCTGGCGGATGACACGGGTCAGAACCGGCATGCCTGATGAACGCAGCATTAATGCGCTGGAACGCATACGGATACAGCTCTAATTGGGTCATAACAGGCCAATGCCTGCTCGGATAATAAAGGGGGGTGCTCACTGGCGCCAGCCGGCCAGCGGCGCATGAAACCGAGACTCAGACAATGGGGGAGCTAACCGAGGGGTTTTGCATAATGTCAGTGGTGATACCACCTGTTGCGTGTGTTGTGACTGTGAAAAATTCCTGCAGATTTCAGACATGAAACCCCAAACACCAGGGTTCAGTTTGAGTTCTTTGGATTGCCATACTGCCCATGAAACACATATGTCCCAACTCCAGCACCACAGACAGCTCACCTGTTGTATTCATAAATAATAAATGCATAGAATGAACAACCTGTCCCATGAACTCTATTGACCAGTTGACACCCAACTGGTGAGCTATAGACTGAGAAAGCAGTAGCCGAAGAAAACACTGCAGATGACAGATAATTTCGGAGTTTCACCAAGGAAGGTCTTCTGAACAAGTCAAGTTCAAATCATTTACATTAACATTTAAGGCAGAGACACTTACAACGTGCTTTCATGTCAGCATCGACGAAGTGATCAGTTCTGGTTCATTAGGACCCCCAACTATGGATACAATATTTTTATTCACTCTGTTGTAGTTTCTATACATAAGACAAAAAGAAGGTTACAAGTTAATCTAAATATTCTCTAAAGAGGAAGGTCTTGAGCTGTCGTTTGAAGGTGCTCAGTGACTGAGCTGTTCTGACCTTGAGGGGAAGTTCATTCCACCACCAAGGGGCCAAGATGGAGAAGAGTCTAGATGAATGTTTTCCTTTTACCTTTAGTGATGGGGGGGACCAGGCGAGCAGTACTGGAGGCTCGGAGTATATGAGGTGCAGTGCGAGATAAGGGAAAAAACATGAGTGGGAAAGCATGAGCTCCAAAGCATGAGTGGGATTTTATTGTTGGAAGAAATGTGTTATTCTTCATTTCATATGTTGAGCTCTTCAGTAGTTGCAGTGACTCTCACTATTTATGGATTCATAAATGTGATTCCATATTGAGTTGAAATATCTTTTAAGCAGATCATTTCCCGAGAAATCTTTACCAAGTGAATAGGCAAAATCATACCATCATAAAATTGGTCTAAAACTGTAAGAATTAAGTACAAAGCAGTGTCCTGACTGTGGTGTGTTTGCACACCACCTCCTGCACGCTCATCCCCGGTGGAGCTCCTTGACGGAACACATCAGCCTGTATCCTGAAGTGCAAGGGGAGAGTGACTTTCACCACATGGACAGAGGAGGAGTTGAGAAGGTGGAGGAAGAATGCGAGGCTGCAGAGTTTGAATTATTACCTGTCAAAGTGCCCAGGCCCTGGGGTTACATCTGCCCTCCCAAGCAAGTGCTTGTCTCTTTAAAACGACTCCTTTAGTGCTGAACAGGAACACATATAAAGACGGACACAGATTAGGAAAGGGTCTGCACCATGTAATAAAATGGGAATGAAAGGTGAGTGGCAACAACCATTGTGCCACCTGCCCTCTCCGTGCCACCAAGTGATATCAGCTCTGGGATGGTACAGCAGTCCCCATAAAAACATCCAATGATTGAATCCAAGCCATGCTGCATGAAAAACGGCAGCGATTTTCCTTACTAAAATATTCAGCATGTCTCCTTCACCAATTGCATAAAGATCCGAACATCCTCACTGTAATCAGGAATTAGGCATCCAGGAAACAGGCTGAGAAGCAGGAAACAGGTAAGTTATCTTGTAAATAGTGAGCCTGCGAGATCCACAGTCCTAGTCTGTGTTTCTAGTCTGTCTTCTAATGTGTGGGTAGCATAAGATGTACAACATTTTGATGACAATACCCTGAGCAGTAGGGTGATAGTAGCATATTCACTTGCTGCCTCTGTGTACCTAAGCTAGAAGCACCAATGATTGTGTAATGTTGAATTGTGGAAAAAAATGATGAACTATTTTCCAAAAAGAATTTTGAAGAAGAACCTCCAAGGTCGTGAGTTCAAATCCCGGTTTGGACCTCGTGTGCTCGTGGTTTGCATGCTCGCTCTGTGTCCAAATTGATTGTATGCGTCAGTGTGTGTGAATGTTGCGCCCAGTGTCTTGGGATGGGCTCTTGCAGCCCCGACCATGAGCAACAGGACTAAACGGTTATGGTTAGTGAGTGAGTGAGAATTTGTGTACATTTAGAAGATATTACATAGGAGATGTAGGCTCCATTGACTCATAAAGTTCAGTCATCACCTTCAGCATCATCTGTGGGAAGGGCTGGTGGCGTTGAACGGGGGGCTGGTAACTGGCAGGTTTGTTCAGATTATTTATCATCACAATGCATTTCCCCTTGGCCAGATAAAGAGAGAACTGCTGGATGAGGTTTCCTCCCCCTCGTGAAGTTAATTGTTAAGTGTGCTGAGCTGGTTTGATTTAGAGACACCATAATGAGGCTTAAACGATGCTGAACGCTGAAGACAGGCAATCTTTCAAAAATGCACTTAACAACTTTAAAGTGAACTTTTTTTTTATATAGGTATTTTAGGTCCGGAGCTCCTCCAGTCATCAACCCCCTCCACACTCGGTTTCCCCAGGACACAGTCGTTCCCAGCTCCTTCGCCGTGACCCTGACTTGGACCCTGCCCAACCGGACCACGGGGGTGTTCAACGTCACCAGCCCCCTCCCGGGGGACTGGTTCCTCGCTGCCCATTTGCCCAAAGATGAAGGGAAGATCTCTGTCAAGGTGAGTGGGAGTGTCAGATATCAGGCAGTTGTGCACCGGACGCACCAAGTCTACGTTTATAGCTGTCTCAGCCCTTTTGTCTTGAATAAACGTAAGAGATGAGATCAAGTCCTCCTGGATGACATGATGCAGCAGAGACAGACAACAGCACATCCAGGCAGATCAGGATTAGGGATCTAAATATACTACAGACTAAAAATACATCTTACAAGGACTTCAAAAGACGGGGCCTTTGAGGAGACACAGAGCATTATGTAACGTTATATTCATTTATCAGATGCTTTTGTCCAAGTCTTATCAATCCAGCTATGGGACAATGGGAAGACATAGGTTAAAAACATTTGAAATTCAGAAGCAGAACATGCAGGTGTAGGTTTAGAAGAAGAGGTTCTCAGAAGAGAGTCTGCATCCCCACAGCGATGGAGCTGTTCTGGAGCTGACTCCACCATCAGGAAAAAAATTTAACTCTAGACTAGGCCAGACTGGGTTTTGGGTTAGCAACACCAGGCAACATTCCATGGAGCACTGCAGTGGTCTGGATATGAGTTTATAAAGATTTTTAATTGAGTTCAGGTTTGAACATCAGTGATGTTAATTTGATTCAAATGATAATGTGTAGGCAGTGGAGGTCTATGAACAGCACTGTAACACTGTAACTGATTGAAAAACATCTGTACCTGTTTCTCTGCCATAACTTTAAAACCATCTGCATAAAATGGTCTAGGTCCACCTCATAGAATAATTTACTCGATTAAGGTGAGATGTGGCCAATTTGTGACCAACTCAACACCTTGATCTTGGACAATCTGTAAACAACACGGCCACAAGCACAGTGAATTTATTTTGTCTACGTGATAATGTAAAAGAAATGCCTCTATGTGATGAATGAAAATGCTTGTTATACGCTGCAGAGTACTGTAGAAGTCCTGACTGTCCAAAATGAAATTTATGCTTTTAATGAGAACTGAAAAATAAAACAAGGTGTGAAAGATTGGCTTGGCCATGGCACGGCTGCAGAAATTGATAAGACAGCAAATGTCTTCCAATGAGATAGCAGCAACACAAAGCATTTTGCTCTTGAAAGAATTCAATTATGCATTATGGGATGTGTTTAAATTATTAGGTGTCAGTAGCTGCAAAAGTAAGACTTAATACAAGTTTCACAAGCATAAACAGAAATGGGAGATGCTCGGACGCATTAATATAATTCATCCGTGGAGAATATGGAGCAGCGAGCGGGAATCTTTAATGAGAACCTTGGAGCTTCCCGGTGGGGGTTTTACTATCCCATGTAGTATCCCATGCATATTAGCTGATTGTGCGCCCACTTCTTCCAAACTTCTATTTATTTGTGCTTTAGCACATTTTTTAAAAAATAGGAATTTCACACAGAGAATTATGGATAATTGCTGTCCATGCAGACGCCTTTCAGTATTTTTACTCAGAAGTGGGCCACGATGCAGGCTGAGATTGTAATGGCAATAAGAGAATCACATGGGTTTTCATCACAGTGAATAACATGGTCATGATGTGGACATGAAGTGTGTAGGCATCTGACCAGAGAAGGGATGCCTAGAGTGTCCGGTAAGAATAGCTGGAAAAAACATTTCGGATTCTGAAAGAGACCTGGGAAACATCCGGTAAACTAATCCCTACGTTGAGTCGTTCCATGAATACTTACAAGACAGTCATGTTGGGAATGAGATGTGAGGAAGTGCTTTGGGTCTGAGTGTGGTGGGTATGGAGAGCTCGGGGTGGCCTTGGATGGAGAGAACAGGAGAGTTGCAGGGTTGGGGTAGCAGGGTGACGGGTGAGAGGACATTCAAAGCGTTGGGGTGCCGAAGTGAGCAGACAAGTCTCGTGGTCGTTAGTTCGGGCAAAAGGGTCGTAAATCAAGAGATGAGTGTTTCAGTAGAAGGCTAGCGTAAATGAATTAAACGTATTCAGTGCGTTGACCCCGTCCTCCTTCGCTTCCGGGTCGCCGTCGTCTGTCATTGTCACATGCCCCCTGGGGCCCCGATGGTGGGGCAGTGGCCGTGATAGAAGCAAATAAACATGTCTTGAGGGTCACATATTACAGACGTCTCGGAGATGCATTCTGGGTGAACATTTCTCCAGCCTCATGTCTGCACAGATTGATTGATGATCATCACAGTCTCTTGATGAAGACATCACTTCTCTCTCCTCAGCTACTGTACAACGGTACAAGTGACTTGTGTTAATTATTGTAAGAAGAAGCTCTCTATATTCGTAGGAATAATTGAAATTAACCATTCTTGCCGGTTGTCAAATGATGCCAGAAAAAAAAACCCTCCTAATTTATTTTGGGGCAGTGGTGACCTAGCAGTTAAGAACCCCCGATCCACAAAGGTGCCACTGAGGTGCCACTGAGCAAAGCACCATCCCCATACACTGCTCCCTGGGCGCCTGTCATGGCTGCCCACTGCTCACCAAGTGTGATGGTTAAATGCTGAGGATGCATTTCGTTGTGTCACCACGTACTGTGCTGTTTATCACAAGGACAATCAGTTCACTTTCACTTTAATATTTGGCCCAACACGGTATATCTGGACAAAATACTCATCTTACCTGCGTCTTCTCCACAGACATCCAACAGCACAGTGGCCCTTCCGTTGCCTTTATTCTCATTGATTTTCTGCTGTGTACACAACCCGGTTTTAAAAAGGGAATTATTGCCTTTTCCCAAGCAATAATAAATCCTGCGCTTCTGTGAAACTGGGCCGACTTTATCCCTTTTGCCACAGCATCAATCTCAGTGGCCAATTAGAAGACGGTAAATCGGCTGTGGTGGGGAGCCCTGACCTTTCCGAGGCTCAGAGAAGTGACAGAACCAGCGGATCAGAACTCCTCTAGGCCAGAACCAGCCAGTGGAAATAATTGGAGCAGACCTGGACACCAGGACAGGGCCCCAGAGACGCATCTTTTATTTATTAATAAAAGGGCCCTTTCAGAACAGAAAAGGTTGTTTTGGTGTGAGGCTGGTGTGAAGAGAGCTACTCAGCTCCCTCATTAGAACCTTGACGCAGACCGACCTAGAGTGCAAGGTCATGCTTGTACTCCTGATTCAAGATTCACAGGAACATTTTTGAGTTCACTCCCATATAAAATATTTTCTGTTTGCTGTTACACTTACAAGCCTATGATGCTCAGGAAAGCATTACATTTTACATTTAACAGCATTAATCAGACGCCCTTATCCAGAGCAACATATAGTCAGTAGTTACAGGGACAGTCCCCCCTGGAGCAACTTAGAGTTAAGTGTCTTGCTCAGGGACACAATGGTAGTAAGTGGGATTTGAACCTGGATCTTCTGGTTCATAGGCGAGTGTGTTACCCACTAGGCTACTACCACCCAGGAAACATTTTTGACTTTTTGAAACGGGTGATCGTAGCTGGAAATTTACAAGCCATATACTCCCAGGGTTAAATATGACACGGGGCAGGCAGAGGGCGTGATGTCTGAGCAGGGTTGGTGTTTGTTTGAGAAAACAGACCAGTATGGTTATGAGTAATTAAATATTCAACATGTTGTATTGGAGACAGGATCAGTCCATGTTTGAAGGTACAGGACAGTGTAGGATTAAAAAAAACAGTATTATGGTGCATTTGAATATTCTTCTAGCTTCAGCATTTATGGTGTTGGTGGCTGTGGTGACGCTCTGGTACATTTCATGATGGGATGTCTTGCAGTGCGAAAAATGATTTCACCAAGGGTGTTATTTAAAGAAGATTTGTCATATTTTTTAATGATGATCCTTTATTGGTCCCACAAGCGGGAAATTTTCAATTTATTATCATTTTAAATGATAAGATGTAAAGTCTTATTTTAAACTCATAGTATCTAGTATTAAGTGAAATCTTGTATTGAGCCAAGAAATCTGCCAATGGGGTAAGAGAAATTTAATTGGCTAGAATTCTTAAATCTAGATACATTGTTTTTAAAATAAGAAATGTTTTAATCTAGTTTTAGGAATTATAGCCAAGTAATTTTTTTTTTATGTCACAGGTTTCTTGTCAATGCTTGCATGTTGAGTGCTACAATGGCCCCAGTGGTCTATCTAGGACTATCTAGGCCTAAGTGAGATCATTGTCATAGTATATGTGGGTTCAACTGTTATGGAAAACTTAAACATTAACACGAGTTCTGAAATCAAGATTATGTAAAACCAAAGAGGGGCAGCGGTGGCCTAGCGGTTAAGGAAGCGGCCCTGTAATCAGAAGGAATGATAGGAATGATAGAACAGAGTCTACAAAGTCACACATCACTTCCTTCAACATTTTTATGATTGCATTGATCAAACCTGTCGGTGTGGGCTTCTGAGAGAACATATCAATTCAGCACAGACATAAAGACCTTGTTTCCTGTCCACCTCTTAGTCCAGGAATGGGGAATAATTACAAGATTGTGGATCATGATGCCATTGATGCTGAATGGAGCTGCTGCTCATTGTCAGGCAGAAGCGCTGCTTTCTGATAGATCGTGTTAAACTAGACCCAGTGAATCAGGTGCCTAATTGGCTGTTTTCAAGCTCTCTCCACTGTGATTCATTCATTCATTCTTTCTTTCTTTCTTTCTTTCTTTCTTTCTTTCTTTCTTTCTTTCTTTCTTCTTCCTTTATCTCATTGGGAGCGGAACAATCCTTTTATTGTTACTGCATTTTTAATTAGCAGGAGTCAACAGCCCAACACACTCCTGACAGCTCCTCCCAGTCTGTCTGCATTATTAAGGAAAGCAGCGTAGCGAGGCAGAGAGTTGGCACGCGGTTGAAAATGGCCGCTTTAAACCATTTTTTTTTTTCCTTGTCCCAGGGGCACTGGCCGGTTGAGATGGAGCGCAGTAATGGTGATGTAGGGGACGAGGCAGGCAGGCCTATTACACTTCCCCACACAGCGCGGCAATAAACTTTAATAGGATGGCACTTTGGCTAATGCCCGCGACTTTCCAGACCAGTCAAGAGCCGGTGCTCGGTGGAAGCCATTTTTCCCCCCTTTCTCTCTTCATCAGGTCAGCGGCCAGGATGGTGATTCGCGAGTTGCTTTTGATATAAAATGGGAGAGCAGTAGAGATCGCAGCCTGACATATGAAGGCTGCTCCCCACTAATGGCTCAGCAGGCGGCCGTGGTTTTTTTTTTGCTGGACAAGAGTTATGGTTCACGGCAGGAAAAGTCCAAACTCTGCGGTGTCTTCCTGTAAGCCCCCCCGACCGGCCGTAAGCCTCCATTTAAAGCCGCGCCCGTATAATGAGTGGAGTTTGGAGATTAGAGAACGCCGTGTTGCTCGAATGGACTCGTGTCCTCAACAGATTGCCAGATTAGCAGATTACAGCGGTTCCCGTTTTGTGTCGTTCATTTAGCGTCAGTCAGTGTCAGTCAGACTGCTAAAAATAAGTGGCGCCGAACACGTCGGCGCTGTCTTGCTATTAAAAGGGTGTTGGAGGTATTATCCTGCTCACAGCTGGGCGTCTCCACGAACATGGTGCCAATGGAACGCGACAGCGGCTTCATATCAATCAGCGCCACGTTTAGGGAGCGGGAACAGTAATTATCCCCCCTCTCCATCCCCTGGGGTGGTGAAATTGGACTATCTGTCGCTCAGCCGGGCTGACGGGACTTACACTCGTCCCCCACAATCATACCAACCTAAACAAGAAGTTCGGAGGCCTGGCAAATTCCACCTCCTCCTCCAGCAGTGGCAGCAGCTGGTATCTTCAGAAAGCAGCCATGCACAAACAACAGATGGGACTCCATTCTCAGCATCGTTATTTAATGGTGGCACAAGTTTTCACTTCCCACTCTGTCTCCGATCTCTAGTCGTGCCGAGGGAAACACAGCCCTATTTCCATTTAGATACCGCAGCTCAGTCTGCAGTGATGCACGGCTTGGCCTGATACACTTACATTTACATTTCTGGCGTCTATCAGACAATCAGTAGTTACAGGGACAGTCCCTCTGGAGACTCTCAGGGTTAAGTGTCTTGCTCAGGGACACAATGGTAGTAAGTGGGGTTTGATCCTGTGACTTTGTGGTCTTCTGGTTCACCAGGCTACTATCGTCCAGAGCTACGCATAGTGGGTGATGAGACTGGACAACAAGATATTTAATGTACACTCAGGCAGAAGCAGCGATGCAGGACTGTCTTATCAGAATCATTCAGGGATAAATGATTGCTAGATGGCTCGGGCTGCAGTGAATGAGGCGGCTAATCAAGCCCAGAATGAATTAGGCGCACATAATACATGAGGGGTAATGGGAAATGGATGACTCTGCCAGTGTCTCAGCAGCAACAGCGGCGCACTGGAGATTCTCATACAAATATCCCATATTGGCAAAAGAAAATGGAGGAAATTCTTGCTCAAAAACATCAATAAACCATCTACGCCTTCAGATATAAAGAGTGAAGTGCTGGGAACATGAGAAAAAAGAATTCATGGTAAAAGCAAGGCACATTCCGAAAGAAATCAGATGAAAGTGAAAGAAAGTGAAGTGATTGGTGAGCAGTGGGCAGCCATGACAGGCGCCCGGGGAGCAGTGTGTGGGGACGATGCCTTGCTCAGTGGCACCTCAGTGGCACCTTGGTGGTTCGGGATTCGAACCGGGTAACCTTCCAATTACGGGTCTATTTCCCAACCATCCGGGCTAACCGCTGCCCCATGCATTGAAGGGCATGGCTATAGATCCTCCAGAATGAAGAAATAGCATGCATCGGAGATCTCACTCATTGGGCTTCTGTCATTATATACATAAAAAAAAACTATCATGGTTGACAGAAACAGGTAGTTAGTTTCATCAAGATACAGAATTCTGCCAAATGGCACTTTCTTGCTTTATCTAGATATTTATGTAAATCCCCAGGACGATCTCACACCAGCCTGTGACCTATGTCACAATACACTTTACTGATATTCCAAGAAACGTCTGTCATTATCACAAGCAAACAGGACATGACAGGAAATCTAACTAGTTATCGTGAGGATGCAACGGTTCTTTATCGTTCCATCAAGATCTCAAGAAAGCCATGAGGAAATAGCACCTTATCAAGAGTCCTCAGCGCAATGTCATGTGATTTCACGTTAGACACCTTTTTTCTTTTAAAACCTCATTTGTCTGCCTTTCGGGTACTTTCTGCTGATTGCCACCGTTATCTTCTTGCTCTAATAATGCGATAACGGCTCAGGCACGGTCAAGAGAATCATAAAATAGATGTGTTTTCATTCTCTTTTCAGTTTCTGAACTGCTGCATTTTAATACAGAAGAAACAGTGACGCGCCACCAGCCATTAGTTGTTTCATGCGGGGAGCTGGCAGACAGTAATAAATCCTCCTTTCCCGCTCAGTAACTTATGTTGTAATGAAACGGCTCTGTGACCTCCGTGGGATACCTGAGTGATTTCTGGCCAGCGATGGGCCGGGAGAAGCATCGCTGTGTTCCGCTCGCCACGTCTGCCACTTCACGTTCTGCTCCTGTAATTAGACGTTGAGTGCAAAGACAACCAGCGGTTCCTCCAAGGAAACCTGTATGACTTTCAGTCCCCGTAGAGTGAAAGTCATTTTTTTGGTATGCTCTGAATATGGGGGTGGCAGAGTTGTGCATTGTCCTGCTGTGCAGTTGACGTGGAGTTCCTGAATTTAAAGGCTTTTTTCCTCTATAGGCATTCAGGTTAGATGACTCTGGTGGCGATGTGTGTGTGTGTGTGTGTGTGTGTGTGTGTGTGTGTGTGTTATTACAGTTACAGAATCAAGCTGTCAAGCACCATAAAACAGCTAACCATCCTCAGAGAATCATGCAACGTACCAATTTGAACAAAACACAATCATCAGAGGTGACTTCACCCGTCAGTCATCTGTCCGTGTCGGTGGTCACATGACACTGGGTCAGGTTGTCAGCCAGCACAGGGGTGTAAACATTTTGCGTGGAAGCTGCTCCATCCATTAAAAACACACACACGCACGGGCACATGTTCTAGCAGGGAGGTTGTTCCGTGCTCCCCAGAGACGGAACTTCTGCTGTAATTGGGTGGGGGGGAGCCATGCTGCTGGCACAGCGTGCTCTGGGGACGGTAAAAAAGTGCTGATGGTGTGTGCGTGGCACGTGTGCGCGTGTGTACAGTAGGCGGCACGGCGCTGTGCCTTGACAGTGATGAATGTGCGTGAGGGCCGGGGCACCTGCAGGGGGCGGGGCAGGGGCGAGTGATGAAATGCTGCATTGTAATTTGGCGGCGGGCGGTGTGATAAATAACCGGAGGCACGGCGCAGGTCCCTCCTACCTCGCAAAAAACACTTGTCCTTGCAAATCTACGGAGTCCGTCCGATCTTTAACTGGCGTCCTGGTGAAATAAAGCTGCTTTATGTCAGTGATTAAACCCCCTCTGCAGACCCTCCTGGTTGTGAAGGTGTGGCGCCCCGGGCCCAGCCTGCTCAGCTCAGACAGGTTCTGGTTCCAGACGGTAATCTCCGTGTTCTCTGATCTCCTCAGGGTCTCCACGAGGAGTGTCAGTACCTCTTCCAGCCGCAGCTCATCGTCCAAAGGCTGGTCGGGATATCGGTGCTTTACCCGGGGTACTTCATCGACCAGATGATCCCTGTTCACAACAGATCTGTGTTGTACAAGTGAGTCGCCTTTCTTTCAACGCACACACACACACACACACACACACACACACACACACACACACACTTTTAGAAAGCATTAAAGGCTTTGGGAGAACAGCTGTCTGCCCCGATTCTGCTGACGGCACCCCAGTGCATTTGATAATAGAGCTGCAGTCCTCTTTGCGGGCTGATTTAGCGTTTATACCCTCATGATGTCTATTTTAGGGCCGCTTTCGGTGGGGAGGCCTGATTAAGATGCGAGCGCCATATGCAGCGGAGCTTGGAATGCTAACAGCAGCCCGTCTCCACACTCCCTCTCATCCCTGCTCATCATTCCGGGCACACACTCCCTTCCCGGCCCTCTCCGGAGAGGGTCTCCGTTCTCATTAATTTTATATATTAATGCGCTCCTATTGCAATTAGCAAAAAAAAAAAGGGTTCCTTTAAGGGAGGAAAGTGAAGGTGCTGAGCGCATGCCCAGCGCATTGACAGCAACACAAACACAGGGACGCTGGGAAATGGCTGTGCAGAGTATAAATGCGTTGCCTGGGGCGGGATTGCAGCATGAGGCAGATCTCTGAGGAGAGTCCAGTCCCGACGCGGGGATGGTAGTTTCATTTCACGAGTTGATTAGTTATCAGAAGATTGTGAAGTTTAATGCAATACTGCGCACAAGGTTCTGTTCCACATTCAATGCTCCACATTGACTACAATGATTATATTCATAGTTGCAAGTGCGTCTGCCAAATGCCACAAATGTAAATGTAATTTGCATACATTTTGCTTTATCTTCACCCTGATGCTTCGCATACAATGATTAGCCCCAGAAAAAAAGTAATAATATGAGTGATAAATACCAACAAAAAATATATGAAAATGATTAACCAAGTTCAACTATGATTTTTTTCCCCCAGGCGAATTTTCAAAGAGGCAATTTCCACTATAGAATGAGGTGTTTATCTAAAATTTTGTGGAAGATCACGTAAACAAGCCAGGTTGCGTTTGATCAGATGTTTGATGTGCCGTTCACATTTCACTGTGAGACTTCTGAAACAGAGGCGGCATTTCTCTTTTAATGCAGGTTTGAAGTCAGTTACCTGCAGCTGTTCTGTCAACATGGGGTTTTCAAGCCCTGAATCAAAAGAGCCAAGAGACAAAAAAAACATAAAAACTACCCGGCAGTAATTGGTTCTTTTTCTGTTCTCTATCGTCAGTCTAAACTGACTTCAGAACAGTGTCGGTCTTCGTGATGACTGATAGGGTGCAGGGTGACCTTTTGACCTTGGTGCCAGGTCAAGGGCAGAGAGAATAAATCAAACCTACGATTATGCTCATCAGACACCGACCACCCACCATCAGGGTCATGGCTGGCAGCAGAAATTGACCGCTGATGTTCACTTCACATTTTGTGAGCACAAATAGCATAAATATATTTGGGTTCACGCATCTGCACATGAATGTGATTGTGTGCTTGCGAGTTTCACATTTATGCTGTACACACAGTGTAGGTGCAAGACAGGAATAACCAATAAAGTGTCCATAGTCTACTGCCGTGATCATAATTTTAGATTATTTGTCTCAAACCTATAAAAATTAATTACTGTAATGATTTTCTTGAATTCAGAGCCACATCAACTTTATATAAAAAGAGCAATTCAGTATATTTAAAAAACAAATGAAACTAGAAAAGCGAGGCAGAAAGTCACAAACAAGTTTAAAATATGTGATTCTGTAGTGCAGTTTGAACAATAATGAGTCTAATTATAACAACTTTTCTGTGTGCACAATGACGAGTTGATGGTTTATTAGAGATGGACCATCGACCTGTTTCTTCTGGTAATCACACAGAGTTCTGCAAAGCAATTAACGCCAAGATGAAGGAATCGTCCTTTCCCATCCTCTTCCTCCTGCAGGGTCTTCATTCCCAACTACATCTCCAGAGTCAGGGTGCAACTGGTGGACTGCAACACCCGCAACCGGACTTCGGAGAGCTGTCCGGTCGTGCTGAAGGTCCGGGCCAGGGCGCCGCCGGTGCACAACTCCAGCGCGCTGGACTGCCGCGAGTGGAGCCCCTGCGAGCTGGAGACGGCCGTGCCCTTCTGGGAGCAGTGGTACTACATCCTGGTGGAGCGCTACCTGGGCGGCGCCGACGTCTTCTTCCGCATCGGGGTGCAGGTCAAAGGTGAGTCCTCCTTCAGCCGCCACTAAATCGTCCCCTCCTGTTTGACTGTGCAGTGTTAGCTGCATATGGTGGAAAATCTCCTTGTTTGCCTTGCTTTAATGGTGAGCGCCGGGGGGGGGGAGCGCGCTTCCTGCCAGAACGGTCTCTGCTGCGTCGCCACGCCCTCTCCCTCTGGCACTTTTGGACTCCCTGTCATGTCAGAGCGTGGTAATGTTTGCTCTTGGCTCAATTAAGATGAGAGGGGAACAGCTTGGTGATTTGATCCGGAATCCATTAATTCTTTATTGGGATTTATCTGCAGAAATGTTGCGGGTGCATGGCTGTCGCCCGTCACGAGGTCACAGGCGGCCCTTCGCACTCCAATGAAAGAATTTGGCTCTATTAGGAGCAGGGTGCGTGTGTGGGGTATGTCAGCACCGCAGCTTTCTGGACCTGGCCGGGTGGAATGAGAAAATGAAACAGTGCCTCCGAGGGAAGGCCGTGTGATGAATCTCCGTGACAAATTGAGGTGACGGCAGGCACAGGCAGGAACGTGGCTACTTCCATTATTCCACCCCGGCACTGCAACGGAGGGCTGGTGAATCCAGTGTGCATGTCCGTGTCTTTTGGTCCGTCTGATAAACAAAGCTGGCAGGGCGCGTGCGAAAAAGACGAAGAGAATCCTGATTATCCGCCCACTGACACATACGGCAAATTGTAACGCGACACGTCCACCTGTACACATTACACACCCACACAAACAGCAAAGACCACCCTACTCCGCCCATGATGAATGGCAGTGCACCACGCCTTTCTTGGAAACCAAGAATGCATCCCTTTCAGATACTTTCCATTTATTGTCCGGGATGAAAAAGCTCACCGAGATGTGGCTGTTGTTGCTAAAAGGAAGTAACTATTATGTACAGTAATATTCCGCTTCAGTGGGTGGTTTATATAAAAAATACAGCCATATAAGTAAGGTGAAGGAAGAGGAGTGCTTCAAGATTTGCTTTTCTTCTGCTATTCTGCAAGCTTCATAATGGCGCGCTGTGGCAGTATAAGCACAAGGTGTTTTCGGCTTCAGCCATGACAGGTGTCACATAAGTTTAAATCGGTTCAGGGCGTTATCTATTCACTCCCTCACTCCCGTTCCCTCTGCTCCTTTCATTTGTTCATGATGTGCTGGGAGAAAGTCCCATTGATCTTCAGAGGAGGCTCTGATCTGCTGTTCTACCTGAGGTGGATTAAGTCCTACATCTTCTCGACAGTGGAGGTTGCCCCAAAGCATGTGTTCTCTCATGCATTTAAAAACCTGTCAAATCTACCATTCATAAACTTCGCCACGCCTCTACGTACTGCATTTGTGTGCACGTTCACAGCTGGAACACAACAGAGAAATAAGATAAGATAAGATAAACCTTTATTAGTCCCACAAGTGGGAAATTGCACTTGTCACGGCAGAAAGTGGACAGAAGCAGAAGGTAATAGCAGCAAAAAAACAGAGGTAATAGCAGCAGTCCATTAGACATTAAATGGAAAAAATCTGTTTTGCTGTTGAAAGATATTATAAATAGCAAACTGACTACGCCAATCTCAATCTGGAGTTAAACTTGGGCCTTGTCCACTGGTGTAACGTTCAGAAGCGTCTCCAGGATTTTACAAGAAGAGAAACTAACTCTCCTTTTTTTTTTTTGGAGTGTAATTACTTTTGTTACCCAAGACATGAGAGGAGAGAAGATAAGAGGAGCGGATGTCTGACTGGTCTCACACAAGTACTTTGTCATTCTGTGTGATTTAATCTTGCTCCTGTCAATGTCACATGTGCCAACATTTTGAAATATGTTATTTTTTCTGTTTTTATATTCCTGGGAATGCCTTTGGCCTTGCAATGGTGAACAAGCTAAGTTAAAGTCAAGAATGAAATTCATTCAGTAGTGAATACATTTTTAAATGCTGAGTTTGTGCAGCGAATCAGACAGAATACTGCAGATAACAGCTCTGTTATTACCTGCCTCGGTCCGGTGGAGACCCGGTTAACCCTGTGGGATCTCCAGCGCAGGCTAATTTTACTGGTTCCATGAAGCAGTCTAGTTAATCATGCAGATATACTCATTACCCTTCTGAAGCCTTCAGAATGGATCTTGTCACATAATTGATCGGCACTCGGTTTGGGCAGATTTATCGCCGCCCGTGGCTTGCAGCAAATTAGACCCGCTGGTGATTACCTGATTCCATTTGTATCGTATGACCCTTCACATATCCCCACATGGGTCAGCAGGGTCATAAACTCCAAGAATCGTGAGCCCACAACAAACACATACACACACATCCACACACATTCACACACTGGACTCCCGCTGCACTCGAACGACTGACGGTAAAAACAAATACATCAGCAGCGCTCCACTGACAGCCCATCAAAAATGAATGGACAGCAGCTTTCAGTAACACACACACACACACACACACACACTCACACACCATGTTGTGCATTGTAAGAGTAAAAGAAGTTCAGTCCATGCGAAAAGACTAGTCTTCATTAATAGTTCATTTTTTATTTAAAAGTTCATAGTTACCATCCATACCAGCAGCCCAATATATTCACATTCTGCCTCAAATGGCTGATCCATTCCACACATGTGTTGAAGGGTTCAGGCAGAGGGATCAGGTATAGACTGAGTGCAGACACCAGGACACAAGTTCAACTTCGCTATATTCAAAAGGATATGTAGAGTTCAGAGTTCACCAAAAACGTAGACGAAATATGTATGTACATGCCTGTACACACACACACACACACACACAGATGATGGTCTTCATCTTAGATCTCATTCTGCATTCGATCTGTCACTCCAAATGTAGCCCGTTAAATCCAGATAAATTACTTTCCTTTTAATTTACTTTACTTTTAATTTATTAAAGCATGACAAACACACATTCATAAATTAATGTACATCCACAGCTCATTTAATAATAAAGATATTCAAGCACTATTCAAGCTCCTCAATACCCATTACGAACATGATTAGATGTATTTTTTACAATAATTTCACAGTTTTTATTTTACACATTTCTTCTATCAAATAGTATACATTTTAAGCGTGATGCAGGTGATCTAATCAGATCATACCTTCATCATACATGTGATTTGTTAATAATACACACACAGGAATTTGTTGGGCTCTAGGTTAGGTCCCACATCTTTTAATGTGAGTGGATGGGATCAACCAAGAAAGATTTATGATCGGTCAGTCGATGTGACATAGTCATACTACACACACGTGTGCACGCCATTCACTTTCCAAGCACCAGGACGGATGGAGGCATATATGTAGGGATTATTGACCACAAAGTTAAACAAAGTAGCTGAGGTGTCACGACTACGGACTTACAGGGGGAAGGAAGCGCAGATGCAGGACATTCTGGGAACACAATAAACACAAATAAAGAACGGCGTGGTGGCCGAAAAGGGAAATATAACGTGGGATCAACTGAAACAAACCCGCAGGCGTGTGGCGATTGCCAGAACTCAAAACACACACGTTCACATACGTGCACTCAGGTCCACTAAAATGTCGTCCCTTCCGACTAAAAAATCGTTAGAAATATCTCCAGACTCTTGACTCCCTAATCCTGTCCAAAATTCAGTTTACTGATTTTTAGAAAAAGACACATGCTCTATTCACCACGAAGACAACTTTATCCTCTCATCAGCAAGGTTGTCTAATAAGCATTGAATCATGTTGGCTGTGAAATGCACTGCATGAGAATGATCCATGAAACCCGGTCTCAAATATTCTTGAAACAGAGAGATGACCAGGAATCTGGCCAGGCCAACTCTGCCGAGGTGATGATGAAGATGATGGATCAAGTGTGTTGGAGTAAGACTGGTGGATCAGTGGGAAGGGAGTTAGGTTCTCCTGCATTAAACACAGCCTGTCCCAGTGCTGCCCTTAATTGAGATCATAGCTCATTAGCGCCAAACCTCTGGGACCCACGACTTCCCCTCACTTGAAAGACAGCCACCAAGCCAAATTGAAGCCGGCGGAGCAGCGGTTTTAAGCGCCGCTTCCAAGACAATGAACGCAGCGCTCAGAGTCGAAGCGATGGCACTTCATCAGAGAGGCGTAATTGAAACGTGGCGGATGGGTGATGGAGGGTTTCCACACACACCGTGCATCTCTGCTTTATTGGCCTGTGTTTGTTTTGAAACGGAATCAAGAGTGGGAGTGCAAATGCAGGTTCCGCTGCAGTCGGGGTAATTTACTCGGCTGCCGTCTCTTTGGCTGTAATTAGCTCTGCAGAATAAAACCTACTTTGTGATGCAAGCAGACATTCCATTCTTCAAACTCCAAAAATTCCACCAGATCTTGTATTTCCGTTCTTCGCAACATCGTAAAAGCCTCTCAATACTGATTTCCACATTTCACATCAAAACAGTGAACACGGATTCTATATTTTTAATGAATCTAGATGTACACTGGTTCACTAAAGTCAGTACATGTTCTTGAACGTAGATCAACAGTCACTCTTCACGCCATCTTTCAGTTGTTTTTGTTGTGGATCTGTATCTGTTTGGCCAAGACCCAAGGTCCAACCCTTCCGCATCTCTGATTGGCCTCTCATTACGACTCTCAGATATAGTGTCAGATCACTGGGCAAACCAGATTTTTTATTAAATTTCACAATCAATCAATCAACCAATCAATTAATCAATCAAACAGTTTTTCATGAATTGTCCCCACCTTTCTGGTCAAGTTTCTCAGACTGATGGGGTGCAACCATCGTTTAAGGTATTTAATGGTATTTATTGAACAGCAAAGGAACCAAGTTGAAAATAAGAACACAAAGGTCTGTAATGTTTTTAATGTTCCTTTTTTTACTGGTATTGATCAGGTTGCTTGACCAGAGACGCTGCACCACATCACCCATCCATCAGACAGATTGTCTGTCCCCCATGTTCTGTTCTAAGGACCACAATTCCAGGTACATTTCTCCCCCCCGTAGACCATTTCACCATTGACGTGACCATTGCTTTTCTTGGAAACAAGCCCATTACAGCCCATCAGCACATTTCAGGCCATTACTCTGCACTGGTGCTACGACTGATGGTCAGCTTTCATGGGGACACAAAGCTATTTCACCGGGAAGAAGTGCTCATGCAGGGTGCGGTCTCCGGATTATAAAGCCACCAGTGCATTTCATCCATTAAATTGCAGCAGTAATTCTGTTTGTGTGTGAGTGTATGCGTGTTTGAGACAGAGAGAGTGAGAGTGAGAGAGAGAGTTGTTTTATGTGAAGTCAGGGTTTGTGTGATGGCTGTGGTCTATCACATGATTTTAAATCATGCGGTAGTCCACACAACAAATCCCAAAATCCCTTACTGAATTGAACAATTGTGCCCTAGACAGCCAGAAAATGTAGCAGCCTTTTCTAGTGCTAAACCTGACTTTTGATGTGAGGTCTGTATCTCTGCTGGATTAATGTCATAAGGTTGGTAGTAGCCTAGTAGGTAACACACTCGCCTGTGAACCAAGGTTCAAATCCCACTTACTACCATTGTGTCCCTGAGCAAGACACTTAACCCTGAGCGATTTACAATCAGTAGTTACAAGGACAGTCCCCCTGAGTAACTTAGGGTTAAGTGTCTTGCCCAGGGACACAATGGTAGTTCTGGTTCATAGACAGGTGTGTTACCCACGAGGCTACTACCAACCTGACTAAGTCTAAAAGGCATTAGGAGCTCATTGGACTTTTTTGCCGACCGTTTTTGTTGGTGTGTCATTATTTCTGACACCCAGAACTTTAATGATGGTTTTATGAGTTTGAGTTTAACATGGGAGGAGCCTGGGGCAATGACTGGCAGATCTCACACATGCTTTATTCTGTACAATTTTAATATCTCATCTCAATATCACACATGCAAATTACTGCAAGCAGCGTTGCAAGATACATTATTTTTTCAGCCCGAAACACACACAAAACTGCTCAAACTGTCTGCTGAGTTTTAAACTACTGAACATACTTAAATAACAAATGGGTTCCTAACCCAAAATTCCAAATACATTTTGCACCAGTGAGCACAAGATCCTGTATCCCTCCTCCTCCTCCAGTTTCTGTCTTCAGGAAATGCAGACACTGCGGCATCAGCGGTGGATTGGCATCTGTTACAGACATCTTGGGACCATGTACGATGCACAACCAAGCATTATCAGTGCTTTAATTAAGGAATTCTGACTGGTGAATACTTAACATCTGAGACAACGCCTCAAAAATCCACCACTAGATTTCTGTGTGTGAACAATAGAGGCTTGCGGAACACAATGACCGCAGTGCATTGTGGGTTATGCATTCAGTCACTCCCCAGCAGGTTAGCACGTAAGTGTGGGTAAGAGTGGGATATTTTTAACTGACCCCATGTTCCAGAATAGGACCGTGAGGAGCACTTGTGGTCACTTCTTCCAGACGTCTGTCGGGAGTATCTGCTGTATTTCCCTTTTAAATCAAATCCACAGGGAGTCTGAAGGCCTGTTGGGGTTTTTAGACTTTCTAATTCTGGAGAAAAGTACGAACTAGGTCAAGTCCTCCGCAGACTGCATGACACAGCCCAAGACGAATGGAAGAATTCAATTACATCAATTAAAGCCCAATAACAATGAGCCAGGGATTTTTTCTGCTCCGCATGTCCCAGGTAGCCTGCTGTTGATGCAAAAATCCACAGAACTCTGCTTATCACTCATTACACGCGATATGCCTGCCTTAATGAACACAAGTCAAATGATGATCAAGTCTCTGGCTGAGGAAATGAACCATAAAGAGGTTCTGACATTTATCTAATTTAACTGATGAAGGCGTGGGACAAATGTGTGGTGTGTGTGTGTGTGTGGGGGGGGGGGGGGGGGGGGGGGGGGGCTCTGGAGAGAACAGGGTTGCTTTTCAACACTTTTTTTTACTTTATTAATTTCCATTTTGAGTACTTTATACCAACATAAATGCTGCCTCCACTCACACCTACGGTCAATTTACAGTAGAGTCACCAATTCACCTAGGGAGCATGAGTAAACCAGAGAACCCAGAGGAAACCCGCACAAACTCGGTGAGAGCATGCAAACGTCACACACACAGGGTTCAAGCTGGGATTCAGATTAGTTCTTTACTATTTCTGTAATATTTTGGTATTTGGTAATAAGCTTAGTAGTAAACTCAGACTGATCATAACCCAAGACTAGATCCTTCCCTAAAAGGCCAGTCTAGTAAAAAATATTAGTTTAAAATGGACACTTCCTTACCTGATAGGCCACCCATGCTTGGTGGTTATAGCCTCATGCACCAAAACACTTCATAGTATGAGTTTCCAAGTTTGGTGGAGGACCATCTGAAGTCAAGGGCAACCAAGACATTTCAGAAACTTGTGGACAGGCCTGAAATCGGGGAAGACCCTTTTCTACTCCTGCATAGCTGAACCCCAATGCACATAAGCAAGGTCAATAAAGACATTGTTAGATGAATTTGGTGTGGAAGAACACGCAATGGAGATTGCGATCTAGGTCATCTTGTCCAACACCAGTGCCTGACCTCAGAAATAGAATGGACAGGCACAAAGTCCCAATACGTCCTTTTTGCCATGCCATGCCATACCATATGGTGTAGCTCCTGTAGGTTCAACATGACTCAGTAATCAGTACGGTTAGGAAGCTTGTTTAAATCAGTAGCTGCCACATGATGGTGAAAAGAAATTGGATTCACAGTCTGATAAATGCTGAGCCAAGTTCTACAAAAATCAAAAGATGAGAATGCAGCCCAGTGGTGCAGGTTTATGGCATTTTCCCCCTTTTCTGGACATTTTCAGGGCAGAGTAATGTCAAGCACAACACTACATTTCTTTTTTATAGTCAATAGCACTGAAAGCATTAACATAGAGCAGACAAATATAAACCCTGTAATGGCTAAACGTCTACACACACTTTAGCCTGGTTTATAAGGCCATGCAGACTTGATGAAATTTTACCCTGAAATCCAGTGACTCAGCAGGATTTTAATGTGCCTGGAGATGTTAAAACATGTAGTCTAGAGGTGCACTCACAGAAAAGCCTGTTAAACCATGAAGCATGTGTGAATACATTTCAATCCATTTCAATTGAGCATATAATAATAGTTTTCTTTTCCCATTTAGTATCATGGCCAAAACTATTGTCCGACCACATAAGGCATCACTGGTATTAATAGGTGTGCTCCAAATGGCAGAGACATTGTGACATTTCCTTGGCCGAAGTAATAACACTCCATTTCCTTGGGCTAGTGGTTAACACACTCGCCTGTTCAAATCCCACTGACTACCATTGTATCCCTGAGCAAGACACTTAATCCTAAATTGCTCAAGGGGGGGACTGTCCCAGTAACTACTGATTGTAAGTCACTCTGGATAAGGGCGTCTGATAAATTCTGTAAATGTAAAATGTAAATGTAAGTAATAAATAACCAAAAAAAAAGAAAAAAAAAAACAGTGTCTGGTGTCCCGGCAGCGGCCACTAGTGGCAGAGACCTGCTATTGGAAGAGACATGACCTAAGCCATATGAGATAGCTTCATACTGAAATAAACACAGAAAATTCTCCACTAATTACTGTTCTGAGAATGCCTAACCCAATTAAAACATAAATGCTGCCACTCAGGAAAAACCCAAGAACCGAGGATGCTGCATGGTGGACAGCTGACTTTATTTACAGTCATCATTCAATACCTCAGACCTTAGGGGAGGGAATGTCAATAAATGTCAGTGCAAAACAAAATAAAATCTTGGAAGTGGTGTTTGCTGCATTCATCTATTTCACCAGGAAAAGGTCAGAGAAAGAGGAGCTGATTATTAACGCAATCCAACAATACTGTTATTTTAAAACCAGGAGATTATTGTCAAAATGTGCGTAAGTGGTGCCGTGATGGGTGCCTGATGATCTCCAGTTCCTGACAGGATCTGCCTGAATCCCTTCTGGTGTGGAAATGCTTCCATTGTCTGAAGATCTGAGCTCAGGCATGGATCAGAACTCACGTTCCCTGAGGTTAGTCAGCCAGATGCTTTTTTATCAGAGGCGCAAGGGAAATTTCAGCAGTGCATCTGAGGCGTCAGAAGGAGATTTTCCTGTCTCTGTTGTTGTTGTCGTCGGTTGGTTAGAGAGAAACGCTGCCACTGTGATTGGGCTGCGGTGGAGCTCGGCTATGGGCTGAGTGGCGACAGCATTGTTTTCATGTCCAAAACCACAAGGCACGTCTTGTCCCAGCTCACTGGTTTACCGCAGCCTACCTTCAGATGTACTCTCTGCAGTCCTTTTCAGAAGCTGCTTCAGTGGAATATAATAATATTCTACGATGGAACATAGTCGTATCTCAGGCTGTAAGATCTGCATACACACAGCACATACAATGAGGTTCAACTTTTAACCTCTTAAAGCCTCTGTAATCAGCCCTATAGAGAGGCTCCACTTTATTATTCACTGATTGCATGTTAATATTGCAGTTATTACATGGAAGAAGATATAATAGAATATTTTGTACCAGGTTTACTGCTTTTGCCTAAGGACAGAGTCCTGTGTTGGAAAATTATAACTCACAGCTATGATTTGCATCATGAACAGTCTAAAAACATCTACCACATTCATATTAATAGCCACTGTATTTAGATACTGAAATAAAATCCTATGCTCTCTTTATGGTGCATTATTTATATATAGTTGCCATTTATATGTTTTTGTATGACTTCATTGTATGAAAACAATGACAAAAAGTGCAGATTTGTCTGCATGAAATATAGTTCCATTATGATCCAGCTGTTGGTTGCTAAGCAACACCATTCAGCCAGCAGTCGGGTGGGGAGCAGATGCTGGTCACTGGTAAATCAAGTGTGAATGATATGGAGATATGGTGAAAATGTGGTGTAATATAATATTTTTTGAAATCTAGATACAGTCTGTCTACATGGAGGCAGAATCAGCCTCAAACTTTCAACTTTTCTTAGATTCTTTGCGAAACTGCTAGAAATCGGGGTCATGTGTTGAGTCCAGATTAGAGTGTATCTGAAGTGTTTTTTTGTGTGTGTATGAGTGTGTGTATGCGTGCAAATTGAGCTTTGGAAGGTGCCAAAGTCCCAGACCCTCTCAGAGACAAACAAGTCTTTATTAATAAGCTTATGTTTTTCCACTTTTTCCCATTCCCCTAAGCTCATTATATCGGCTTTGTACTTCAGCGCAGATGCCCGGCCGGGGAGGGAAGAGTGGAAACACACAAATCACTTTGAACTGCAGGACCCCTCACCTTTATTAAATATTCATTGGTCTGAATAGCCAAAAAGAGACCAAGAGAGCGAGGGAAAGCCGGAGAGAGGAAAATTACATGTGCAGCCGACATAAATGGGCATAAATGGTGGGCAGTGTGATCTTTAGGCAGAAGAGAAATCAAATGTGCTGCAGGCAGATAAGCCCTTGTTACGCATCACCTTGTCATTGCGGCAATGGAGGGTAAAAGAAGAAAGGGAAATGGTGGCATGTATCTCTGACAGGCGGGAAGAAAAGGGTTGAAATGAAGCTCTCCAGCTCAACTCGCAACACAGCAGGGTGCAGGAGGGGGGGAAAAAATCATAGATGTCGGCCAACCAGACTTTGTCAAGACCTGCGAGAATCAGAGAGACAATTAGAACGCGGGAGAGTACTCTTCATACTTTCTGTGACTTTTTTTCAGCTAAATTGTGTGGCGCTGGTGCTTCAGATGCAATTTTACTAAAGGGAAGAAAAAAAAGAAACGCATCAGCCACTTTCAGACGGGAATTCATTTGTGAACTTTTCTTTTAATAGGAAATAAAAAGTGACAGCTGTTTACTCTGCTTTTTTCCTTTAATGAATTTACAACTCTGCTGGATACAGGCAGCAGTTTTATGTTCCGGTAAAACCTTGATGCACTATAAACTCACAAAACCCACATTATTTTACTCACAGAAATCTAAAGGAAAAAGGTTCATTTTGTTCAACGAAATGACATCTGTTATGTAGCACAGAAAGTCCAAATAATTTGCCAAAAGACAGAAAATCATTATTCCTTTGTCACATGTGACACACCACAGCACAGCACCCAGTGAAATGTGGTCTCTGCATTTAACCCATCCCCTGACGGAGCAGTCTGCAGCCATGACAGGCGCCCGGGGAGCTTTGTGTGGGGACGGTGCTTTGCTCAGCGGCACCTCAGTGGCACCTTGGCGGATCGGGATTCGAACCGGCAACCTTCTGATTATGGGGCCGCTTACTGCCCCGATCATGCATTTAGTCAACAAAAAATTATTTAATTCTCAAAGTGTATTTTGTCAACTACAAGAATGTTCACAGAATTTAACTAAAGTTCATGTTTCTGTGAAATTTTGGCAATTTTGTCCAAAAATAATAATAAGATTCTTTGGCATGGAATGAGCTCTTGGTGGCCAATACAGTTTTACTTTACTTGATTATAAGGAAAATATTGAAGCAATTTGCAACTTCAGAGCAACTTCTACTAATGTTACTACTTCACTGTGCACTATAAGGATGTTATCATGTCACTACTACTGAATTCAATTGATCCTGTTATACTGCTCATTGTTTCATTTTTCCACAGGATGTGTGTGAATGACATGAATCAGACCATTTATATCATACATTGACCACCTTGACTCCATGAACTTGGGTATTATGTAGCTTGGCAGGAGCAAGATGTATGCTCTGTTGTGAATTCGCCATTGAAGAATTACGAACTTTAAGCGCAATTACTTCTGATGCCATATGTTTTTTCTTACAGTTTTGGTAAGATTCCAAGTTAATGTCAATTCTAACATTCTGAAAATCAATACAACTGAATTATATAATCAGTCCCCTGATCAGATCTGTTTGGGGGATTTAAGAAGAGTGAATGGGAATTGGATCCACTTTTCAAGTATCCAGATACATCAATGGGCATCTATGGAGCTCATTGTTAAAAAAAAAAAATTCTCAGTCTGCAAAAGGCTCCCCTGTAAACACGTTGACAAGTCATCTGGATTGAGAGAAGAACATGGGCTTTTTCATCAACGCTGCATATCTGCCCTGCTTCCCTGCGCCCGATAACTTGTATTTATTAAAGTTTTAGAGGCACTCGGAGCAGACAGGCACTCCACTGCATTAGACAGAAGAGATTTTGCAGGATCCTGTAATCCATCTCACAGGCTGAGAGTGACCTTGGTTTATATCGCTCTCGCTGATAAGACCGAGGCGTGGCCAAGAGCTTTTCATCTGGCTACGCTTTGTGTCTAATAAAGCCCGGACAGAGGCAATTGAATTTTCACTATTGGAAAACTCAAGACACACATGCTTCTAAAGCAATGGGGACCATGCAGATGACACTGCAGCAGAGCTCTTATGTCCTCTATTGGCGTGTGTTGTGAATAAATCATCTCGCTCTTCATCATCTTTCTCCCTTTTCTCGAAATACAGTAAAATGGATTATTAGGCACTTAGAATAACTAAGAGATCATGTTTTATGTGTTTTTTCCTCAAAGGGGAAGCAGCACCATATTTATGCTCACATAAAATAATTAGATAATATCAGATCAGTAAATGGAACTGTGCTTGTTATGATAGCATATTTTATGAATAACCTGCTTCTCCTGGGATTATCGGAAAAGCCAATCAATCAAATCCTCACTCACTCTCTTTCAATAATCACTTCATCCACGTCTGTGTTGTTGGTACTGGAGGCCATCCTGGGTCGCTGGGCTCACCAGTCAGTCAATCAATCAATCAATCAATCAATCAATCGATGAATCTGTATTTGTAAAGGTTTTTACCATTGATATTCGCACAAAACTGAGAGGTGGGGTTCAAGAAGGACCGAGACCCAAGGGTAAAGGGGACCAGCAGAGGTGTGCACCTGTCGTGATGAGGACTTGAGGGAATATCAGTAGTAGAAGTGCAGTCGTTTCTTCTTCAGTATGAGCAGTAGAGTGGCCCTTGGGGCTGACGAGAAGTCAGAGCCTCGTTTCTCGCTGCCTTCATTTGTCTCCTCTAATGGGATCAGGGACTTGTTGCCGTCGCTGTAATAATAAGGACGTAATTGCAAGTCTCGCGGCCCGATATCAGGAGCTGGTAATTGTGTTTTGATTTGAAGCCAAAATGCGCGTGGCGCCATGCAACTCTTCTGTCTGTCTGTCTACCACGGCAGAGCATGGGAATCTGGGTAATGTGCTTAAACAGTTTACAGACCGCAGATTGTGTTTTTTGTTTAGTGAATGTCTGGTGGCTGTGAATGTCACTTGGAGGTGACAGTGAGATGCTGCTCTGAGGCCTCCTGCCTCATCCCTGGACCCCCTGAAGGGAGTTGTGGGAGTCAGCTGAATATGCTGCTTTTCCTTTCTTCCTAAATCCAGCCTGTGTTTTAATATCTGCCATGGCGATTTCCTTCCACTAGTGGCCGCCACTGGGCAACCTGCGCACGGAACATCTGTTCTAAGTTGTGTTGGTGTTGAATCTATTAGATTAGCATGGTTTTCCATCCATTTACAATTACATTTACAGCATTTTTCAGACACCCTTATCTTACAATATACTTACAATCAGTAGTTACAGGGACAGTCCTCCCTGGAGCAACTTAGGGTTATGTGTCTTGCTCAGCGACACAATGGTTGTAAGTGGGAGTGCGTCAATGAGATATAATGCACATTAATAATTCTCTATTATGCTGCTTACACTCTGACATTTGCAGTGTAAATCAACTGTAGTCAGTTCATTATTTCATTCAACTAATGAAATACTTTTGTGTGAATTTATGAACCTTCAGCAGTTTTCTAGTGTTCTGATTTAAATGCCGTATTTAGTGTGTGTGTGCACTCACTAATGTCACACTCATTCTCCAAAGCATACGAATGCTTGAATAAAAGATCTGATAATCTGCAGGTTGGTCTTGGTGGTGGGTGTGGGCCCTAGCGTCTTGTTCCTGTCTTGACTTTATCTCGGTTAAATGGTTTGACTGGAGCAAAACTACTACGTAGACTGAGGGAGGTAAATCAAGCATCTCACCTCAGTTCAGAGACCCCCTGTGTTCCATTTACAGCATTTATCAGACACCCATTTATCAGAGCGACTTACAATCAGTAGTTACAGGGATAGTCCCACCCTGGAGGAACTTAAGTGTCTTGCTCAGGGACACCATGGTAGGAACTGGGATTTGAAGCTGGGTCTTCTGGTTCACAGGCGAGTGTGTTACCCACTAGGCTACTACCACCCCCTTGTCTGGTCAAGCGGCAGGGTTTTGCAGTGTCTATGAACATTGCACAATTGGCTGTGATTTAAGGAGAGCAGGAGATGAGCCCAACTTCCCAATCACTCTGCTGGAGGGGTGGGAAGACTCTTCTACGATGGGCTTTTCATCCTCTGCTGCACTATCCTCCACATACTATATCACTCTCCTGACTGTTGTATCACTTTTTTCCTTTTTATTGCCTGTATCTTTCAAATTTCTTTCCACCTACTGTGTTCTCCATTTCCCCCTTTCCTCTTTTCCCTCTTGGTCACTGAGCAGCTTCTTACTGTTATCTGTTGCCATAGCGATGCACAGTGCATTATGCAGACACTCCCCTGTCTGCCTGTGATATTTCACTTGACCCCAGCCTGGGCTGCTCTCAAACAGGGCCACGGCTGCCCACGGCTCTCTGAAGGAGGCTTCACTTGGCTGAAGGTTCTGGATCTCAGCACCCACAACCCACAGCTGAATTCGAAGCCTCCGGCGCCAGTTCAGGCTAGAGTGGGAGGAAGCTCTGCCACTGTGGACATCTGAATAAATTTCTCCCATTCATTGTTCCACCAAGTTAGTGCGTTCGACTCACCCTGGTCCCTGGGTATCACTGAAATTGCCCAAATTCCCAAAACGGCATCAGCATCAGCAGCGCTTTAACTTTTCCCATTAGAGCTTAATGCAATGAATTAGATTTAGATTATCGTTAGATTAGAGCACGGTGGAGTAGATTTCGTTCATTACGGCACATCAGAATGTTAAAAAAGAAAAAGAGAAAAATACAATACAGGCCAAAAATGTGGACACACCTTCTCATTCAACGTGTTTTCTTTATTTTCATGACCATTTACGTTGGTAGATTCTCACTGAAGGCATCAAAACTATAAATGAACACATGTGGAGTTACGTACTTAACAAAAAAAGGTGAAATAAAAAAGGTGAAAACATGTTTTATATTCTAGTTTCTTTGCTCTGGCTACTGCTTTGCACACTCTTGGCATTCTCTCGATGAGCTTCAAGAGGTCGTCACCTGAAATGCTTTTCCAACAGTCTTGAAGGAGTTCCCAGAGGTGTTTAGCACTTGTTGGCCCCTTTGCCTTCACTCTGCGGTCCAGCTCACCCCAAACCATCTCGATTGGGCTCAGGTCCGGTGACTGTGGAGGCTAGGACATCTGCCGCAGCACTCCATCACTCACCTGTGTTCATTTATATTTTTGATGCCTTCAGTGAAAATCTACCAATGTAAATGGTCATGAAAATAAAGAAAACTTTGAATGAGAAGGTGTGTGCAAACTTTTGGCCTGTACTGTATATATACTAATTCAGCATGTCCCCTGAGCAGCAATATCACAGCAACACCTCCGCACCTCAGTACTCTTCCCTCATCGTCTTTCTAAGCAGACCAAAGATGGTGGGAACTAATCAGTGTCTCTCAATGAACTCCTGAGGACCACAGTGTTCCCAAAACATAAAGATGATATTTAATTATGGTGGTAAATGTGTGACAAAAAAAGTGTGACAAAAGTTTTTTTTAAATTCCATTCTATGTCCTTATTCTGGACCATTGAAACCATTTCTTTCCTTTCTGGACCATTAGTTTCCTGAGGACGCTTTTAATTTCACACTAGCAAACAAACCCAATGATAACACACAGTGTTGTGCTTTGTGGCAGTTTCAAAATATTGCCATTTGTATTTAAAATGTATGCTATGTTGCAGACAAAATCATTTTTACAGTTCATGTCATGTCAATCCTGACTTAACATTAAATATCAGAATGACCTTAAAATGCAGCAAATAAATAAATAAATAAATAAATACAATGAAAGTCTGATTGAGGCTGTGTCCCCTGAGTCCTCTGCATTGACAGGTCTGATGATGTGTGCTTCATTTTTTTATTCAGGGCCAGTGTGTTATGCATGGGATTTAATATGTATTTATTGGCAGTAGTGAAAAGCAAAATGCCCGTGAATCGATCACAGGGCAGCTGAGACAGCAGGATTTGGAGTACGCCATGAGAACAGTGGTGTCTCTGGACTGGTGTCGTTTGAACTTTGGCCGTGACCCGGTCTGAGCTTCATCACATCATCATATGTTCAGCGGCTAATGAGCTTCTCAGCAGCTCCATCGGAAAGTCTGTTTGATTCTACAGCAGCTACAAGCACAGGATCTGTCACAGTTCCATGTTCTGGTCTTGGGGCCCAAGGTGGGGGTGGGGATGAAACGGACTGCTAGACATATCGGAAGGTCAAAAGTTCAGGCGATGTGGAGTGGAACTCCTTATGAAAAATAAATACTGAGCATCCATTCTTCTTTAATCTGCACTTGTTTACCTGCTGCAGATGATATTTCTGCATCGGATGATGCACAGCGAAGGGATGGTGGAAATGGCAGCTCTCTGGAGACGGCTGTCAGTGGCGCCTGGCTGCTTCTCTTCATCTCCACTCCGGAAAAAACGCATCCAGAGGGAGCCGGAGCGTCACAGATCATGGTGTACCCAGAGAAACAGCACATTCCCAACACCATACTGCCACACTGGCAATGGTTAACAGGGACGCTCCGATCAGGGAGCCAATCACTGGAATCAATCGATATCGATCACCATAGAGCACTTGGGTGGAGAGGATTTAAATGGAAACTTCGCCCTGAGCTGTGGACTTGATTCCTTCTATTCCATTCATTCCAGAGTGCAAAAATTCTTACAAGCAATGTAGAAATATTATAATGACTTTTATAATTAACTTCCACGTTCCACTAGTTTTGATGAAGCGTGAGACAATGCTGTTTTTGCACTTGCCTTTGCAGTGTCTCTCCTGCATGTGTTTTTTGTAAACACCCACCCACCTCTGCCTCTGGTTGGCTCACCATGAAGTTTTACTCAACCATTAGCCAATCATCATCGCTTATGTGATTGCATTGCCCCCCCCCCCAAATTTTTTTTTTTTAAATCCTTGCAGCTCCTGTGGCTGCATGTTAATGGTAATGTAATAATGAAAAATGGTGATTTTCTCATCACTGATTATAAAGGGTTTTAATAATTTAAGAAAGAAAAGAAAGGCTGTAGTCATACATTTGTCAAAGCATGTAAACATAATTACATATAACTGCATCGATAGTAAGGTTCTCTTTATAAATATACAAGGAACTGTATATTTTCAGAGAACAGAGATTTGTTTTTGAGTCTCCAAGCATCTGCCAAACCGCAGGCAACAGATCAGACAGCGATGTGATTTGCTGGTACCATCTACATTCAGAAATGCAGCGGCAACTCCTACAGTGTCACACACCTCTTTGGCCTGAATGTGTCTGGGAAATATCTGCTTTTCATGCTCACTATGCTCTTTGTCGTAGTGAACTCTCAAATGAAAGCACATTTTTCTGGCTGAATTTTTAAAATATTTGCTCCTTTATTCATGGTCATTCTGGTAGTAGAAGGGCAAGTCCTCTGGCACCTGGAGTGCTCATGCATCTTTAAAAAAGCGAGTGTCAAAAATTAATCAGTTAAAACATTTGTTAGAAGCTGATGAAAAAAAATCTGCATTACTTACAGAAGGTATATAATGATGCATTCAGACTCCATTAAAATTTTCACTTTTTGTTATATATATGCCTATAATCAAGTTCAGTTTTTTCCTCATTAATGTACACACAGCACCCCATATTGACAGGAAAAAACACAGAATTGTTGACAAAACTGAAACATCACATGGTCCTAAGTATTCGGACCCTTTGATCAGTATTTAGTAGAAGCACCATTTTGTACAGCCGTTAGTCTTTTTGGGAAAGATGCAACACCTGGATTTGGGGATCCTCTGCCATTCTTCCTTGCAGATCCTCTCCAGTTCTGGCAGGTTGGATGGTAAACGTTGGTGTACAGACACTTTTAGGTCTCTCCAGAGATGCTCTATTGGGTTTAAGTCATGGCTCTGGCTGGGCCGTTCAAGCCAATCCTTCATTATTTTAGCTGTGTGCTTAGGGTCATTGTCTTGTTGGAAGGTAAACCTTCAGCCCCGTCTGTGGTCCTGAGAAGGTTTTCATCCAGGATGGTTTCAATGGTCCAGAATAAGGACATAGAATGGAATTAAAAAAAAACTTTTGTCACACTTTTTTTTGTCACACATTTAACACCATAATTAAATATCATCTTTATGTTTTGGGAACACTGTACTTGGCCGCATTCATCTTTCCCTTGATTGCAACAAGTGTCTTTTAGCAAACTTCATGCAGGCTTTCATGTGTCTTGCACTGAGGAGAGGCTTTTGTCAGGTCAGGCTGCCATAAAGCCCCGGCAACTGGCTGCATCTCTGGAGCTCAGCCACAGAGATCTTTGGGTTCTTCTTTATCTCTCTCACCACGGTTCTTCTCCCCCGCTCAGTTTGGACAAACAGCCAGCTTTAGGAAAAGTCATCTCAAACATAACTGTGCTCTAAGGAACCTTAAGTGCAGCAGAATCTTTTTTGTAACCATGGTCAGATCTGTGCCTTGTCACAATTCTGTCTCTTCAGGCAGTTCCTTCAACCTCCTGATTCTCATTTGCTCTGACATGCATTGTGAGCTGTAAGGTCTTATATAGACAGGGGTTTGGCTTTACTAATCAAGTCCAGTCAGTGTAATCAAACACAACTGGACTCAAATGAAGGTGTAGAACCATCTCAAGGATGATCAGGAGAAATGGACAGAACCTGAGTTAAATATATGAGTGTGACAGCAAAGGGTCTGAATATGTAGGACCATGTGATATTTCAGGTTTTCTCTGTTAATGTTCAGTTTTTCTTTCTTCACCCTGAGATTTGTATGAATTCATTATGTAAATCGTCCAAATAATTGATTTGCCAGACCAGATATTGTGTAGTTCCACTCCATCAGTGGCTTCTGTTATCTGAGGACTTATAATCACGGGAGAAGAGGGGCTTGATATAATCAGACTGACGTTTCTCGTAAAACAATGACAGTGCCAGCATGTTAATTAAGAACCCAAGAACCCAAAGCACGTTAATCATGATCCTTGCAGCAAGGGAACCTTGTTCTCGGTGTCCTCAGAGACACAGGATATTTTCATTTCTGCAGATCAGACACTGGGCCATGGGCCGAGGTTCCAGAGGTCTGGATCAACATCTCAGGCCTTTTAATCAGTTAAGGACAGCATGGGAACAGGAGATAATGAAGAGTGTGAAGGCATGACGGACGGAAGAGGGACGACAGGAAGCGGATTTTCCACTTCTTCCTGCTAGTGACCCCATTATCAGCCATTCATTTTTCACCCTCATTTACATGCTAATGAATGTTTGATTTCTGTATCTCCCTCCTTTCAGTCCATCACATACCCAGGTATAGCATGCATGATATATAATGATATTAAATAAACATAAATCAAAAACTTTTATTATGCTAACTTTTAAAAAATTGAAAGGACGGAGGGACCTTTACAACACCTGCTGTCTGCACAGAGGGCCCATCACACCCACATCCAGAAGGTGCGACAGGATTATCTACATCCTGTCTGGTTAAGTAGACTGAGGGACAGTGACTTCCCAAAGGGCATCAGATTGAACCAATCACTGTCGTGTTAACACCAATGTCCTTTTCTGTCACCATTTCCAGTTACAAAAGACTACTGCCAGGTCACCATCATTATAAAGCAGAGGGCAACATGCAGCACTGCTGATGAACAGTATTCCACACAAGTAAAAATAACAGTGAACTCACAAAGTGTCATCTCAGCCATAATCATGTACTGTATGTAGCAATTTTGCACACTTCTGAAAAAATGACAAAACCTTGATATGATTGATATGAATGAACATTTTTGGTATATTTTATAATACTAAAAGCTGAAGGGGCATGCTGATTGCATGCCTCATTAGTGAGGTAGAAATGTCATAAATGTATACGAGTGGGGTGACAGTGACAATAAGGAAAGATCTAAGAAAAAGTCTTAACCTGTCATAATTTAGTCATCTTATGTGCATATAACTATATACTGAAGCTCAAGACCTGCTTTCTGAGATGTAGACGTATCTTGGCCAAACTGCTCGATGATCGATATTAATTAAGTGATATCTCATGTAAATCTTTATATTGTTCTGATTTTGTTTTCATGTTAAAAATCTATGACTTTACAGTGAAATATCTCTAATTGTATTTATATTGGACTGCATGGTCATTAAGGATAGTGAGTGCATTTATATTGTATGTATATTTTTAAGAAGATGTATTAAATATGCCATTATCTTAAAACCTGAGGTCTAAGAAATTGTGGGACAGCATTTTTTTATCAGAACCGTCAAATATGTAGTTTTCAATTAAAACAAACAAAAAAATCTATTCATTTGTCTCGACACCAAGGAAGGGGAGGACCCAGGCGCAGGTGCTTAAACAAAACCAGTTTATTGTAATGAAGGACAAACTAACATATAGGGCTCTACATGGGGCAACTGGAAGAGGAGACAGGGAAAGGAAAGGTTACACTCACTCACACTGCACGAACTCGCGCACACACACTCCACCCACATAGACACCCCAGAGTCACACTGGCTCCGTCAAAACTCGTGGGTGAGGGCCGCCCAGGGTCTGCCCTGCGGCGGAGCCAGCCCACTGACCACACGCACAATAAACCCTCAACAACACCACATACTCGCACCACGCAGACACCCAGCGATGGACAGATTGCAAATACCGGACCCAGAACCCTGTTGCAGGGATTCCTTTAAAGGAGGGAATCCAGCTGAGGAAATCGCGCGCAGCCTGGGAGGATCGTTACATCATTGGTTGATTGAAATTCCTTTGTTTGCCTACCATTAGCATACAGACCAAGAAAAAACGAATTCTGGACCCTGGCAGACAATCTCATAAAACATTACTCAGAAGGTGGCGGTCAAAGTCTGTTCATGACCCCTGTACACATGTGTCTGTAGTCCGGGTGTCTGGGAAGGTAAAACCAACTCAAAAAAAATTGTTTCCAGAATGTGAAGGAGTCGCATCAAGCCAGCCGGCCAATAAATTGCTGTTATGCTCTCCATTAATCGCTTATTTGCAGCTGGCCTGAGACTGTTCCAGAAATTCAGTTCAGTGTACGACTGCATCTTCAGATTATCAGGGCATCTCCACAAGTAGGATGTGGAGGGTTCGTTTACGCGGGAAACCGCCACAGTCAGGAACGATGGCCCTGTTAAGAGAGGCAGTTCTGTCGGAGGATCTGGTGCAGGGTGGATTACTACTCCACTATAGGATGGGCATGTGGTGCTGCTGCTCTTGACATGATGTCCTCTCAACTGCTGCTAAGGGCACTTCAAACACGAGCACCGGCTCCCCTGCAGTCATGCAGCCTGATATCTTGACAGGCGCGTGTGCAGCAAGAATAAACCCAAGAGGTCCGTTCTGCTTTAGAACATTTCAAAAACACCTTGCTGGATTTTGGTTGATGACAGGGATGCGTTTGTCCTTAGAATGACCCCTCACTGCCTGTCACAATGAATGTGTTGCATGCACAGTTCTCCTCAAACCCTAAAACTCCTCTGAATTTCCTCTGCACAGATTGCTCCAAGCCCGCCACGTCCAAGGGCTCGTCTGCCATGAACATGCCCCAGTCATTCGGCACGGCCATGGGCTTCTCCCTGTCCGAGGCGCTGCCTGCTGCCAACCTGCCCAGCCTCTTGCAGAACGGCTCCGAGCACAGACTCGCCCCTGCGTCCGAGGACAGCATCACCTACCTGGCCCCCACGCCCGACCCCAACAAGTGCTGGCCCATCAGGCCCACTCTGCGCAACGAGCTGGACACCTTCTCTGTCCACTTCTACATCTTCTTCGGCCCTAACATCTCCATCCCCCCAGACAGGGCAGCTGTGTTTGCCATCAACCTCATGCCAGTCCTGGACAGCGGAGGAGTCCTCAACATGGAGCTTAAGCTCAATGTGGTGAGTCCATCTGTTCAGCGCATTACACACACACACACAAACATTGTAAGTAGTCATATGTATGCTATCTGATATCCACAGCTATCCAGAATAAAGCCGATTTAGAAATGTAAGAATTAATTTTGTACAAAAATTGTCCCTGGGGGCATGTTTGTTCTCAGGCTGGTGCTGACAGGTCAGGTTTGTGTGGCTGTACCATTTCAGAGGGAAGTTAAGTTAAACACAGACATCGGTGGCACATCTAATGTGCTGCAAAGTGCAGTTCTCAGCGGCAAGCCTCCAATTGGGAGCTGTGAAAGCGCAGATAACGCTCATTTCCCACGGGTGAAACACGCCGTTCCCTGTTCCCTATCAACAAGATGATCCTGTCAGACATGACTGTAATTCTCAGCCAGCATTTTCATTACGAACGCAGAAAAGGCAGATAATCTTCTTTAATGTTCTTTAAAGGAGACTTGCGGTGTCTAAGGAAACCACATGGTGCTTTTATTACAGCATCCCACCGCTCTCATTGCACCGCCAAGACATCCATCAAACCCCACAAAGAACGTCCGGCAGGTTCTTAGACTGATTACCAAATAGTCATGTCTGTGATCAGTTCTTTTAACCCTGGGAGCTGGCGGCACATGGTGTCCTCATGGAAAAATTGGTGGAATTCATGTCCCTTAGGCATTGATCCAACCTCTTTAAAATCTCTTGAGCCCATCAGAACTGGTGCCGATCCAGGAGAACCATACTCTGGCAAGTTCTCATGTTCCTTCTAATAATTAGAAAATGTTTGTCCTGTAAAGCTAAATGCAGAACTTGAAATTAATTCGCTGAATTTGGTAATTTTTATGTAAATTTCATAAATTGGAAAAAAATGTCAGTGTGCCTAATTAAAGTCAACACCAACAAGTGAACAGTATTTAATGGACCACCATCTACAACATTTTTTCTTCTCCCCATATTCTACTGTATTTAAGACATTATATCACTATGTTACATGCAGCCAGACTGGCAAAACTGTCATCTGTGCTTATTCTCCTCGACCTCTCTGCAGCATTTGACACCGTTAACCACAAGACTCTCTTGTCAATCCTGAAGAGGCTTGGAATTCAGGGCTCAGCATGGCAGTGGTTTGCTTCCTACCTTGATGAGCGATCTTACCAAGTGACTTGGAAAGGATCCACCTCTGCCTCACATAGACTCTCCACTGGTGTCCCTCAAGGCTCGGTGCTAGGTCCTCTCCTTTTCTCCCTCTACACGAGATCACTTGGTGAGGTCATTTCCTCAAATGGATTTTCCTACCACTGCTATGCTGACGACACACAACTCCTCTTCTCATTTCCTCCCTCTGATCTACATGCTGCTTCCAAAATCTCTGCATGTCTAACAGACATCTCGGCTTGGAGTGCAGCCCATCACCTCCAACTCAATCTCACCAAAACTGAACTAATATTCATTCCAGCAGATTCTTCACTACATCAGGATATTGCTATTTACCTAGACAACTCGCAGCTCTCTCCTTCTGCAACAGCCCACAACCTTGGAGTAACAATAGAGAACCAACTCTCCTTCCCGACTCACATCAACAATCTTTCCTGCTCATGTAGATTCCTTCTCTACAATATCAGACGAATCCGGCTTTATCTGTCAACCCAGGCCACCCAGATACTGGTTCAGTCCTTAGTAATCTCACGACTGGATTACTGCAACTCCCTTCTAGCTGATCTACCACTATGTACCATCCGACCTCTACAACTCATACAAAATGCAGCAGCAAGACTGATCTTTAATCTTCCCCAATTTTCCCACACCACCCCTCTGCTACGCTCCCTCCACTGGCTCCCAGTAGCTGCACGCATCAGGTTCAAAATACTGATGCTGGCCTACAAAGCCAAACATGGAGTAGCACCATCCTACCTCACAGTCCTTATTACACCTCGCATTGCACCTCGTATACTCCGAGCCCCCAGTTCTGCTCGCCTGGTCCCCCCATCTCTGAAGGTAAAAGGAAGCTCAAGACCTTTCTCTTTAAAGAATATTTAGATGAACTTGTAACTTTTCTTATTGTCTAACTTGTGTACAGAATCTACAACAGAGTGAATAAAAATATTGTATTCATAGTTGGGGGTCCTAATGAACCGGAATTGATCTCTTCATCGATGGTAACTTGAATGCACGTTGTAAGTCGCTCTGGATAAGGGCGTCTGCCAAATGCCGTAAATGTTACATATTGTGTTACATGAACATGTGCAATATTTAGATATTGTTAAATGCCTACAAAAGTTTATGTTCGTGTCAGGATTGACTGCAGCTGGGCTCATCACCTGTACCCAATCCTGACAATGCATAAGATCCGGAGATTTACGCCCCTTAGGAAGCTCTGGCATTTTCGTGAACTCGGTCATGAACTTGACTTCTGTTAGTGAATGTGTTTATGTTTTGAGTTCTGGCAATTGGCACACAACCTGGTTTGTTTACGTTGATCCCCCTTTATTTCCCGTTCAACGGCCATTGTGCCGTTGTTTATTTGTGTTTATTGTTTATTTTATAATAAAACTCCCTTCCCAGCATGTCCTGCCTCTGCGCTTCTCTCCCCCATCAGCACACAAGCGTGACAGTTCGGTATATCTTCTATGCCTAAATACATCTTTATCATTATAAAGTTAACCTTTATCATATCATAAAGTTAACATTTTGCTTATGCGCATTGTGCATTGTGAAGACTGTCTTTTTTAGAAAAAAAATATTTCCCAATATATATTAAAAAGATTTCATGCGGGCCAAATGTTTAAAGTCATTGCCATGGAGGGGGTTATAACAGGCTAGAAATTGGGACATGAGCGGCTAGGAGCAGGTTTTCTATGACACATTAAATTGCTGCAGCTCCATATGTCACAGGTGCCATTACAGCACAGAACACTTTGCTTTCCCTTTCAGAGGATTTTAGTCCCTTTGAAAGCTGAACAGATGTGAAAATTGGATACAAGAAGTCAGAGGGAGCAAAAAGCATAATGGCAATTTTATGGGGGAAATAACTGAATTAAAGGCACATTGACCTGCACAGAAAATTAAAATGTTATACTTTTTGAGAAGTGAAAACGAAGTACTGCCATGTACTGCCATTTGAAACTCCTCTCACAAGCTTGGCGTCTGATGTAGATCAGGTGCCAGGTGGACCTGGTGGTTCTCAAAGAAATGTATGCAGTGGTTCACACAGTGGTCAACATGCTGCAGATGGATTAGTTAACTTAATAATAAGAAATAATTTCAAAATGTTTCAAATCAGTATAATTAATGTCAATTCTGAAGTTTAATTTGAATCAATTATCTGATTCCCCATGATGTAAGATTTATCACATAAACATGATACTTACTGTATTTCAAATGGTCCATGATACAAAGTTCGACCACTACAGAATGATGGGAATGTGTGTTATGAACTGTCTGTTCATTTGAGGATTATTGTAAGTATTTCTAGAAACCGTTTTGGAACTCTTTGTTACCTCAAGTTCCAAGAAAAAACCTTGTGACATTTAGATGATTGCCTGTTTAAAACTGGTTGAAAATATTTAATCCTGTGAGTAATTGTAGCCCAGTGTTCAAACAATTCTACAAATACATGGTGACATTAGACAAAGTTCCTCCTGGACCATAGTTCAAGATCTGTTCTAAGTGTGGTATAATGCTGACACCCCTGCTGGGGAGTTACAGTCACTTATTGAGTAATGATTACAATTTTAGTTGTAAAAAGTAATGATTACAATTTTAGTTGATCTTAAAATCGAATGCAAAACCTTGCCATGTTTAATAGTGGTGGTGTAGCGAGAATCATGGGCATGGTATTTGTGTCAGCCAGTCAGCACGCAGTGCCTGCTGACTAAAGAAAATCCCTCTGACACGGATGTTGTTAGTACTGGTCACATTGTTGCTGGTCAAACCTGTCCTATTGTTAGTCAGTGTCCATCATTATAACGTAAAGGGACTTGCGCTGGTGGGTGACTTTACATTCAATAAAACAAATTTACACACAGCATTGATTTTAGCATCTCATATAAAAATTTACATTCAATAAAAGTTTTTTTTTTGTTTATTGTACACTTTAATGAATCACTGAAATAAATTTACAAGCTATGCATCATACGGAAAGAATAGATGGTATAGTCTGTAAGGCTGTTTGCTGATCGCTTATTTACCACGCAAGCTAGACCCTAACTGAGCCTGACAAAAAAATTGATGGTCGGGTCAGGTTGGGTTCGGGCCAAGATGTATATATCTACTGTGAACCAGAACAACCAACAAACAAACCATAAACTTCCTCACATAATTCAATAATTCTGAATGTGAAATACTTGATCTTATAAAAATGCTGAGACTTTAAAACTGCAAGATTTTACAGTAAAATGAGTCCTGAAGTCTGACCTTGTGGTGGCTGTTATTATTTTACCTTTATTAAATTATTATATAAATGTTTAGTAAACTGCCAAGTTACAAAATTTCAAAATGGTAAACAGTTAAGAACATTCATTCATAAAATTATTAGCATTACTTTTATATAGTAATTGAGAATATGGAATTACACTTCTATTACATTTTGAATGGTGTAACTTATAGTTAAAAAAAAAAAAAGTGAAGTCATTGTCACTTTGTCATCTGCATTTAACCCATCACCCTGAGTGAGCAGTGGGCAGCCATGACAGGCGCCCGGGGAGCAGTGTGTGGGGACGGTGCTTTGCTCAGTGGCACCTTGGTGGATCGGGATTTGAACCGGCAACCTTCTGATTACGCTGCCGCTTCCTCAACCACTAGCCCACCCATACCCCATTACATTTCTAATAATCTTCCCAACACTAGCTGACACAAAGATGACCAGTGTGACCACGAGTCCTCCATCAGTTCTTTCTAAACCCATGTTCATCATCATTTCACTGCAGTGGGTGAAAGCTGAAGTTAGAGGATAAATGAAGATCAGCATATGAATGAATGGAATGTAACTTCAGAGGCATCAATAACTACCCAGATGGGGTTCTGTGTGTTCCCTGTTCACACTCCGTCCTCCCATGAAATGTTCTGCTGCTCTTTAATTAATGGCCACCGGCATCCATTAGAAGTCAGATTGCTTTGGTCTGGAAAAGGCAATTACCTGCCTCTAATGAGCCACGGTGGAGGAGCATAAATGTGGACAAGTCAAGCGTCTGGCCTCACACCGGACTCAGCGACATTTCAAATGACAGCTTCCAACTCTTCAGATCGGCAGCTGCAGTAAAAAGCTTTTCTAGCCAGAATCGATGGGCCAATTTAAAGGAGGGGGAGGGGCATTAATTCCTCATTTGATAGAAGTGGCACAACTGCAGGATTATAATGCTGTCCTGATTTGCTTGCCTGTTGCCGTAACCACTCCGGGGGTTATGTTATCGGAGGTAATCCTCCTATTTACTCTGAGTCTTTTCCAGCCCCTCATTCCAGAGTTTTAGTACTGTGCCACATGTTTAACGTCCAAAAAAAAGGCCTTCAACAGATGCCTGTAGAGGTCACCATTTTGTTTTGGGCATCTTTTTAAGGCTGAAGCTGCTATTGGTGGCAAAGGGTGGAAGTTGAAAAATGTTTTGGTATCACACACATACACACACACACACACACACACACACACACACCTCAGAACCTCGCCTGCACAGAGCAGAGCAGCCAGGGTCAGCTGGAGTCAGCCAGCATCCGCAGTGGATCCAGCCCTAGGCAAAGACTCGGCATCTCTGGCTTGTTTAACCTCCTGTATCAAATAGCATTCACTTTTGTGACTGTAAACAGAGCGCTTAGCCTTGACTCCCTGGTCTCCTTCCACACTGATGCCAACATTCGGGACCCCTTCCAACAAAGGTCAGGTCCACGTGTCGACCAAATCAGAACAAAATAAATATAATTTATAGCACCTTATAACACGTTATCTTTACAAACAATATGATCTCATATACACTGGGTACGGAAATTATTCAGACCCCCTCAAATTTTTCACTCTGTTATATTGCAGCCATTTGCTAAAATAAGTAAATTGTTTTCCTCATTAATGTGAACACACAGCACCCCATATTGACAGAAAACACAGAGTTGTTGACATTTTTGCACATTTATAATCAAAGAAAAACTGAAATATCCTGTATCAGACCCTTTGCACAGTATTTAGTAGAAGCGCCCTTTTGGTCTAATACAGCCATGAGTCTTTTAGGGAAAGGCTGCACAACAACCTACTAGTGTCCTTCTATCGAGCTACAATCATAAGAGCACACCATCCCCATGTGGTATGCTGGTTGTACAGTAACCAATCACAAGAGACTCCAGAGGGTCACCTAAACAGCAGAGAAGGTGATCGGCTGCCCACTCCCCTCCCTCAACTCCATTGCCAGATCTAGGTGTCTCTCCAGAGCCAGAGCACCACCTTTTCAACATACTGCCCTCTGGTAGGTGTGAAGGTGTAGAATTAACAGATTGAAGAACAGCTTCTACTCAGGGGCAGTGAGAACTCTCAATGCATTGTATCACTTACATTCTCCCATACAGAAGAACGAGAAAGAAAAAGAAAGTGAACTGATTGTCATTGTGATACACTACAGCACAGTACATGGTGACACAACAAAATGTGTCCTCTGCTTTTAACCCATCACCTTTGGTGAGCAGTGGGCAGCCATGACAGGCGCCCGGGGAGCAGAGTGTGGGGACGGTGCTTTGCTCAGTGGCACCTCAGTGGCAACTTGATGGATCGGGATTCGAACCGGCAGCATTCTAATTACAGGCCGGTCTAAGACCATATGCGATGTCTTGGCAAATGTTTCACTCATCCTTACCAACCATAGCCCTACGTGCCTAATGTATTATTGTCACGATCCTAGCTCCAACCCCCTGCTTATGAGCACGCAGGCGACCACCCGGAAGCAGGCACGGGTGAGGTCAGCATGGACCCTAACATTTCCGGTCGCCATTTTGACTCCTAACCCATTCATCATGATAAATTAATTCTCGTTGTTTGCTAGCTGATATACCCATGCCTCAAGCCAAGCCCTTTTCTGAAAATGTTTGCTCTTGACACCAATGTTATCGTTTCTCCACCTGAACCCTGATGATCCTCCTGAATGCTCTTTGTGTACCTTGACACCCGCCAGTGTTGACCACACCCAAATATCTGTATCCAGATGCCACATTCTTCTTTAAGCCAGTCACGATAAGATCAGAACCCGTTAAGTCCTACGGATCGCCGTGGCTCCTTTCACGTCTGCTCGCCAACCCAAGTGCTCCTGTTCTTCCAGTGACTTTAATTTAATTAATAAATAATTGTTTAAATCCTGTTTTGATGTCTGCGAATGCCTCTTCTGGCTCTCATTTTATTATATTTATAATGCTGTTGAATATCTCATGTATTGTTTTGTACGGTCTGTACATGTGTTTTTATATTGTGTTTTTATATCTTGTACTGACACTTGGCACTTTTCTTGCACCTTCACACCCCTACAACACAGAAAACCTGATAACCTTAGGGCGTAGGGTCCTTATCCAACCTTCTCAGAAGGTGATTCAGGTGGAGGCAGTGGCAGTTTGGGGAGTGGGGGATATAAAATCCTCCCCCTGTGGTGCGCTGAGAGGTTCCTGTTAAAATCTGAGGTCAAGGTTGAGTCAGAGCTACCATCAAGACTTAAGTGATTGCTGCAGGGCCCGAAGACATCCTGCTCCCCTAGACAATTATGTCCTTCGGCGTGAGGTCAACAAGAAAATGGCCTTTCGAGAGACCCTCCTCACACGGATTAGTCACCACGGGGGACATCATTTAGTGTTCATTTACCACACATTGCAGCATCATGCTGATTTAACCAGAGATAAAGTGCCTCTTTTTTTATGATTATGACTATAAAGTTATTCTGTCGTCAGCATGAACATGAATTGATTTTGTTCCAAGGGTCATCTGGTTTGTCCTTTTCATTCTGGTAATGTATCATTGAAGCTCATACGGACGCAATCTTTCTACCAAACTACCAGCAAATTTGGCCCTAATGCAGACGATTATATTGAAAGTGAAAGTGAAGTTATTGTCATTGTCAAACACTGCAGCACAGTGTGTGTGCAGAAATGTGTCCTCTGCTTTTAACCATCACCCTTGGTGAGCAGTGAGTGTGGGGACGGTGCTTTGATCAGTGGCACCTCAGTGGCACCTTGGCGGATCAGGATCCGAACCTTCTGATTACGGTGCTGCTTCCTTAACCACTAGGCCACCATTGCCCCTAATAATATTATATTATTAGGAACTAAGGAACAGAAGGAACTATGCTTTTAAGTACATCCCCTGCATTTAACCCATCCCCTGAGGGAGCAGTGAGATTTGGGGCCATGACAGGTGCCCGGGGAGCAGTGTGCAGGTTCGGGATTTGAACCAGCAACCCTCCGATTATGGGTCTGTTTCCTTAACGACTAGGTCAACAACTGCCCCAGTCAATGGCCTGTTCACAGCTTCTGTTGCTGTCATTGCATCTGTTAGAGTGAGATCTAATTTTCACACAGCTGACAAAAAAAGGGTAATATGGATTCAGAAGACAGACGCCATAAATGGTCTGACATAATTTTTTTTTCTAAAGCGCAGCTTGAATGACGTCCAAAACGCAGCCCTCGGCAAACTCGGTTAGTCAGCAGTTATTGTGGGTGGAAGTACTCGCCAGATTGGGTCTTGGTCCAGGGCCAGCTTAGAACAGGTGCTTGGCAGACCTGAAGGTTTCAGCGGAGCTCTGAGAATAATGAAACAGCATTAGAAACAGCAGACGACTGTTACAGTTATTAATCCAAACATGCACATTAATGGACAGGAGCTGATTGGAAGGTTGAGTACATTTGTGCCGCAGTATGGGCTCCATTTAGGCCCGAAGACACTCATCCACGCCAAATAATGGACGGTTATTCAGCATCTTTTAAGTACCAGGTAGGAAATTGGTGCGACCAATTGGTAAGGACCAGATAGAGCAATCAGCAGCGGTCATGAATAGAATGAAGAACGTTTGTTAAAGTGCTTGGGATTTTGGTATCTCAGGCTGGTTTATGTAATTTCATACTTCTTGGCATCATGACCAAGAAGGGAATGGAAATGACTGACACCGAGGGTAGGAAGGGGTACTCACCTGGGCTGGTGAGTCAAGTGGCGGAAGAGTTGCTGCAGTTTTGTAAAATACTGTCTGTTTTAAAAACTGGTGTCTGTACCTTATTCTAGCATTGAGACCTGCTTGTTCGAGCTGGATAGATCTGACCCAGTTTTCTGCGCTGTGGTTTACCGTCCACCGAAATATAACAAGGATTTTATCAACGACTTTTCAGTCTTTCTATCTGAAAATGTGCCGAAATATGATAGCTTTTTTCAATTGTTGGGTATTTTGACATTCATATTTGCTGCCCCACCAAGCCCCTTGCTAGAGACTTTTTGGAGCTAATGGACTCGTTTAACCTGATGCAATCCATCTCATCCTACTCATACGAGGGCACTCATATGGGGCATTTTCAATCTTATTTTATCATACGGGCTATCTGTGTCTGATATTAAACTGTGTGACGCTGTATTCTCTGATCACAGGCCTATTTTATGTGAGATCTCTGTTCCCTGTCAAACCCCTAAGCTGAGTGTTCCACTGTGTCGTCGGTGTGTCTCTGTTGGTTTTAAGTATGTAAAGTTATTTTCATCACTCTCTAGCTGTCAGAATACTGAAGAGCTGACCTTACTCTTTCTATCTGCTTGTGAAGACATCTTAGACACTGCGGCCCCTTATAAAAACCCTACGCCCTAAGGTTAAATCCGAACCATGGCTTAATGGCATCACTCATTCAGCGAGACGTGAATGCAGGAAGGCTGAGCGCATGTGAAAAAAGAATTGACTGCAGGTGACTTTAGACATTCTATAGGAAGAACTGAACATGTGCCAGGAAACTGTCAAAACGGAAAAAGTTTCAATTTCTCTGATATTATTTCTAACTATTGTCACAAGCCTGGAATTCTTTTCCATACCATCAATGCTGCTCTTAATGGCACTCATGTTAAATATAAATATAATAGTAAAAAATATTAGCACTGTAATTACACCGCCTTTTTTATCAACCTATTTGCTCCATCCTCATGCCCAGCATCCTTCAGTCAGTTTGAGCCATTGTCTCTGTCCATCATTGAGGATGTGATTTCAAATTTGAAATTATCACCTGGTCTTACAGATGTCGTCCCATCATGATGCATTACAGATACTTTTATGGATCTAGGTCCCTGCATTCAGAAATTGCTTAATAGTAGTCTTACTACATCCTACAACCTACTTCAAACAGGCTCTAATGCAACCAATGATCAAAAAACCTAATCTAGACACCTCAAATCTGAAAAATTTTAGACCAATTTCTAAACTCTCATTTATCTCAAAGCTCCTAGAAAAACTGGTCCTGTCCCAGATCCCCTCCTATTTGGAGAAGCACAAGATCCTTGAACGTTTGCAGTCAGGTTTTAAAGGCCTCCATAACATGGAGACTGCCTTTTTGAAGGTTCATAACGATCTTTTATTAGCTGCTGATTCTGGTGATCATGCCATCCTCATACTACTGGACCTTACAGCAGCATTATTATATGGTCGCCCATAGTATATTAATTTTCCGACTGGAGCATTGTGTGGGTATTAAAGGGACTGAACTAGAGTTGTTTAGATCCTACCTCTCTGACAGAAGTTCTTATATCAACATTGGTGAATGTACATCTTCCAGGGCTCCTGTTCACTATGGGGTCCCCCAGGGCTCTGTACTTGGCCCTTTGCGGTTTTCCTTATACACACTCCTACTAGGAACCATTTTAAGAAAATATGATATTTCATTTCATTTTATTTTTATGTCAATGATATGCAAATCTACCTGCCCTTAAAACAGACACATAGCCGCTTTTTAAAACAATGACTTGACTGCCTGGATGACATCAAAGAATGGATGGCTTTGAACTTTTTACATTTTAATGAAAGCAAAACAGAGGTTTTAATTTTAATTTTAAAGCCCAAAGCCACCAGCTAATGCCCTAAATTGGACCTCGGTTCCCTAGAATCCTACACTAAGTCCTCGGTATGGAACCTGGGTGTAATAATGGATGGTGAATTTAAAATGGACTAGCCGATATGTTCTGTAGTCAAGTCAAGTTTTATTCATCTGAGACTTTTAGCTAAAGTTAAGACCTTTTTACATTTTAATGATTTTGAGATGGTCATACAAAATGTTATTACATCGCGGCTTGACTATTGGAAATAGTCCACGTTCCCCGATCTCTCCTAGAGCAGAAAGGTGAAGAAACCTTCACAATTGCTGCCCCCTGCCTGTCGAACCAGCTACCACTTGACATTAAAATTGCCCCTACAACCTCTGCTTTTAAATCCTGGCTCATCTGTCCTCTTCAGCCCTCCCTAACTTTTACATTATAAAGGTCTATTCATATTATTATACTTTTAGGTCATTTTCTTCAGGTCCCCCCCTGAAACAATTGACTTATTTTATTTATTTATTCCTATTTGTTGCTTCTACTGTCTATGTATTTTACTGTTTTCTTATGTATATGTCTTTGGTGCAGTGAAACTGCTGTTAAAGTGCTTTAGAAATAAAGTAGACTTGACTTGACTTGAGTTGAAACTAGCCTCACGGAACTCCAGGCAGCTGGACACCCAGTCAAAATAAACCCCTCTGTAAAAAGATCTGTAACTTTGTATGAAACCCTAGTACAAGTCAGCGAGGCTCTCGAAAGGATGCAGAGACCTTGCCACCCAATCAAGAGGAGATTGTTTTGTCCGGCTCTGTAATGAGACTGTTGCTTCACAGGCCCATCCATTATGAAATCCACTCTTTAGCACCCAAAGCCCTCTACTCGGCTCCATGCGAGTGCCAAGGAGGAGTCAAAGCATCCCGTCGGCTGATCTTTGTCCAGCTCCGCTGTGTGAGCGTGTGTGTGTTTGTTTGTAGGTGTGTGTGGTGAATCTGTGCACCGTAAGTGCCTCTAATTTGTCAGGTGTCCTGGATTCACTCATGCACTCGAGAGGGCTCAATAATGCATGGTCCAGGGGAGCTGGAGGATGAACGTCTGTATTTTCAGATGTCTGCGGCCAGAAGAGGGGGGCGGGGCTCTGCTTTTTAAAGGGTTACTGACTCCCAGATGGGGCTGTTTCAAGCTGCCTCTGCCGTCACTCTGCCCTGACTCCATCCTTTTGTTGTTTTTCTTTTTCTTCCATTCCCCCACAGTCCTCGGTGAAAGGAGAAAATGTCATGGTCTTCGGATGCCTCAATCATGGGATGCCTCTCTCTCTGCCTGAGAACGCCTCTGTCAGATGTGAATCAGGTGAGGGGACCTGCTCCACCCCGCTCACCGTCTGGCCTTGACAGCAGGCTGGTGATAAAAGACAAATGCAACAGGAAGGCAGGCGCATACGAGGCGGCCGATAGTGCAATATTACAGTGTGGGCCGCAGTGGAGGGGGCGCATTCCGGAGGAAAAAATGACACTCTGCATGGGGGTGACTCACAGAGCACCACTACCGAGGGTCCTGGGGGGGTGGGGCAATAACCTCAGCACGGATAAGAAAGGGGAAAAAAGACTGATCACATGCACTGTGTTCAGGGCAAACAGATAAAAACATAATTCATGTTATAAAAAGTGTGTAGAGCCAGGTGTCAAGGTGAGAAGCCAAGCTTCAACTTCAAAGCACCCTCTGAAATCACCTGCCATTATTTGGTTTATTGAAAATCTCACCATTAGAAAAAATCTTTCCCCATAAGATATAATTTCTTCTTTACAGAATCTTCTGGAGGTTGTTGAAGTGCTTGCAGCCACACTGGGTACCGAAAGGACAAAAGAGATGGAGACATGAATAGCAATGAAGGAGTGGGAGGAAATAGAGTAGCGTGGAGTTGAAAGAGTGGATAGAGAAGGATTTGGTTGAGTTATGGCATACTGCTCTGTGCGTTCGACACAACTGTCTCATTGACAGTCGGTTCGTTTCTCTCTCGGTCTCTCTCTCTCTCTCTCTCTCTCTCTCTCTCTCTCGGCTCATCGTGTTCAGAGTCGGTGCAGGGGTTTCTGCTGACCGTCAACACCACGTCCAACGTCACCAAGCTGAGGATCCCGTATCCACAGACCGGCACCTGGTACCTCAGCCTGCATTCGCTGTGTGCTACCGAACATGGGTGAGTTCTGATTCGACAGTCATAAGCAGTAGGGTTCATGTTACATGACAAGAGAGACAAAGGCAGAAAGACCAGAATTATTCATGTTTAATATTTACATCATGCAAATCTGGAAGTGTGCCCTCTAGTGGAAACCTATAGTAACACAAACATGTACATATTGTCACAGTATGAAACAATCAACAAAAGATTATTAAAACCGATAACTAAAATAATATTAACAACACACTGGCAACGTATATTAGCTTGTAATTTTGATTGTATGTATTTACCATAACATTTTAGTAAATAATGGTAAATAGTGTAGGGCCCATGGAAGTGAAAGTGAAGTGATTGTCACATGTGATACATGTGATACATTTGTCCTCTGCATTTAACCCTGAGTGAGCAGTGAGCAGCCATGACAGGCGCCCGGGGAGCAGTGTGTGGGGACGGTGCTTTGCTCAGTGGCACCTCAGTGGTACCTTGGCAGATCAGGATTCGAACCAGCAACCTTCTGATTACGGGGCCGCTTCCTTAACCACTAGGCCAAAAATGTTCCTTAACCACTGCCCAAAAAATGAAAAAAAAAAATCTAAAAAGTGACTGACACTGTGAAACACTGCAGCACAGTGCACAGAGCACACAACAAAACGTGTGCTCCGCATTTAACCCATCACCCGTAGTGAGCAGTGGGCAGCCATGAGAGACAGCCGGGGAGCAGTGTGTGGGGACGGTACCTTGCTCAAGGGGACCTCAGTGGCACCTTAGTGGTTCAGGATTTTTAACCTGCAACCTTACGATTCACTGATGCATGTAGTTACACTATAATGACAACATGAAGATGCAAAATATTAAATGGTAGTTACTCAGTCCTGATTTGTTTATGGGCAAATTTCCACAGCAGGAAGTTATAATCAGTGAGACATCATCATTATTTTGTGTAGCTGCAGGAATTCACCAGCCTTCCTGTCCTGACTGAAGATGAGTCTAGTGTGCTGTTCTCTACACTCGACAGTTGAAAAATGCACTCATGTGTTATTATTATTATTATTAACGTATCTACCTGCCATAAATGTAAATGAATGTAAATTTTCTCCTTTGATGTGTCCTTGTGGGCTTTGAAAGGTAATGAATTTCCGAGGGAGCACGTTTGAGAGTACAGAATAAACACAGCAAAGGTGGTGACACATGCAGACACTGTACAGCTGGAGAATACAGATGCAGAGATGCCGTTCGGAGGGGGCTGCCGCTTGGCTGTGAAATATATGCGCCATCTACAGCGGGGAGCTCCAGCGGCTCCTTCTGTTCCTCCACAGAGGCCGGTCTTACCTTCCCATTTCTTCTGGTTTTGTGTCTTTATACTTATATTCACGTTCCAGGTTGGAGACGTGCGGCAACGTCACGGCTGAGGTTTACCTGCGCTCCTACCTGACGCCCTGCATCAACGATTGTGGCACCTACGGCCAATGCAAACTCCTGCGCACCAACAACTACCTGTACTCCGCCTGCGAGTGCAAAGCAGGTGACACCAAGTCTCACGGGCCATCACAATTAATACATGAAGGTCTTAATTAGGGGTGGTAGTGGCCTACGAACCAGAAAGTCTCAAAGGACCTCAAAGTCTCGGGTTCAGACCCCACTTACTACCATTGTGTCCCTGAGCAAGACTCTGAGTGTCTCCAGGGGACTGTCCCTGGAACTACTGGTCGCTGCTCACGTTTGAACTTAGTAATGAACCGATGCGGTAGCTGTGCTGTCATGAACTTGCCCGAATTGCTCCTGGGGTTTCAGCACATGTTCAAATCCACCATCAGCACTCGGGGGTTTGTGCGATGGCAATCACCGTGATATCGGCACTCTTCAGCCGCCGCTTAGCATGTACGCGCATGTTAACTGGTTCAATTACATGGGTGTCAATCACTTCCTGTGCGCAAGAGATCACCAATCACGCGTTCCCTCAATTAACGGATGCGATAACGTCAGAACGCGCGCTAATCTGCGCCTCAATTATACCTCGATTAACGAGGGCTCAACCCTACCCCTCTACATCCTCTGGAACTCGTGCCATTTACATACAAATTTGTCTCTTAAATGAGGACAGCTGCTCTTTGTTCAGGTTTTTTTTTTTTGGAGGGGAGGATTCTTTCTTCTCTGGAAATGTTGGATTTATCATAACCAATTATTCCTCAATCAGGGCTTATTCTTGTGCCATGAGCTTCCTTCATGGTGGAGGGTGTTTATAAGTCAGCGCTAATTAACGGGAGTAATTGAAGGGATCTCTTATAAGAGGTGCGCTGTGTTTATTTCCCTCCCTGTGCTTACAGTCTGCAGCTATGAAGATGCTCACCACAATATTGTGTGTAATGTGATTATTCATGTATTTGTGTGTGTGTGTGTGTGTGTGTGTTATACACTCAGGCTGGGATGGATGGGGCTGCACGGACAACTCAGAGGCATATTCCTACGGTTTCCAGCTCCTCTCCACCCTCTTGCTGTGCCTCAGTAACCTGATGTTTGTGCCTCCTGTGGCCATCGCCATTCGCAGCCACTATCTGCTGGAGGCATCAGTCTACATCTTCACCATGTTCTTCTCCACGGTGAGGGTCACGCTGCACCCTCAGTGCATGGCAAAGAAACGCAGAGCCACACTTTTATTTTTTCCCTGTATAAATGAAGCAATAAAATCACTAATAACACATCTCTCTCTCTCAGTTCTACCATGCCTGCGACCAGCCGGGCATCGTGGTCTTCTGCATCATGGAGTATGATGTCCTGCAATTCTGTGACTTCCTGGGATCGCTCATGTCCGTCTGGGTGACTGTCATCGCTATGGCGCGCCTCAAGTCAATCATCAAACAGGTTAGGCCTTCACTTCCTGGTTCTGCAGCCTTTCTGGAGTAGAAGCTCTGTTTATAGTTTGCTGTTTCATGGTGGTTAGGTGTGCTTTTTTTTTTCTTGTCCAGCGGAGGTGGTTCAAGCAGCCCAAATTCTTTTAATCTCAGAAAAGGGTTCTTTTCTGAACCCTCAAAATTCCCCAGACAGACAGAGGAAAAGAGACACAGAGGCAGGGAGACGGACAGACATGCAGGCAGACAGAGAGGGAGGCAGATCAGCCCTGACAGTGTCCCTCTCTCTGTTTTGCTGAGCATTACAGTTTGCAACTTCAAATCAAGTCATTTGTCAGGCTGGTGGGGGGCTGAGTGTCCTCAAGGGTTATTGTCGTTATTATTTCTATACCTGCTCTGTATGTGTGTGTTCAGAGGGTAAAAAGTCTGCCTGCCTTGGTCCTTTAATAATTTATAATGCCGTTAAATGACGTTATAATGCCGTGTGTGTATGTGTATGCATGCACGGCATGTGTTTGATGTGAGTGTTTGTGTGTGTTAGCAGCTCCATTAATCCCTGCTATAGCCTCTTCACCCACACTGCTGTGTGTGTAATTGGGGGTGCCAGACCCCCCTCTCCCAGTGGCCTCCCCTCTCTGACCCTCCGCCTCCCCGCAGGTGCTGTACCTCCTGGGCGCCATGTCCCTCTCCATGGCCCTGCAGCTGGACCGCCACGGCCTGTGGAACCTGCTGGGGCCCAGCCTGTTCGCTCTGGGCATCATGGCCGTCGCCTGGGTGAGCTTCGGTAGCGGACGAGTCGAGTTCAGCTGCACTGAAGGAGCCGATCTAAAGAATCCTGTTCTCTGAGACCCGGTGGGAGAGTTAAGCGCCAATAACCAAAGCTTTTTACAGTCCATAAAAAGGCTTTTATTCGGCATGAGGTGTGAAAAAAACAGACCTTCATTTAGAAACAGGGTACAGACGGTAAGAGCAAAAGCTGACCCCACCTTGACCCCGCTGTACCAGCGCTACAGAAGTACTTTTATTATGAGTGATTCTTGCTTTTAAGCGCGTGCCCCGCTCCTCGAAAACACACGGGCCTTCGCTGCGACACGGCGCTTTTATCTCGCCGTTGCACATTAGCATTGCAGGGCATTAAAAGTTCCTTTATCCTGTAGGTATTAGTCACGGCCCATGGTTCCATTACCAGTCAGCTTGTTCTTTTGCTAAACTCTCTCCCATGCCATAATGTGTTTCCTGAAGTGAGGAGATAAAAATATAATAGTGTCTGAGGGCAAAGGCGCTCTCTCTCTCTCTCTCTCGCGCTCTCCGAAATCGGGTTTGGGGAAAAGTTTGTCACTGTCCTCGGAAAGATGCCGCCGAGTATTATGGGACAGGAGACGGACCTTAATGCATCACATTGGAGGTATGACAATGAAAGAAACCAAGAAACCAACACACTCCTCTGAGTGTGTGCAGACAGGAACAAGTGCTAGGTACCTGTGTCTCGGTGAGGAGGAACTAACTACCCACTCAGCACTTTCTGTTGGTGTGTAATTGTTTCTGAAACCTAGATGAACAAAGATTTAAAAAGGGAGGGGCCTATAGGCATGATCAAAACCATATTCGCTGACCTCTTGTTATGTTACCCTTCACTACTTATTTGATGTATGTGAGTTTCTTTCCTGAAGCCAAGGAAACAGTGCTTTGTTGCATCATTTCAGATCAGCCAATAAATTCCAAATCCACCATAACATAACAAGATCCACATTCTTCTATCAGGATATCTTTAGCCGTGGAAATACATTTTTGACCTCCAAAGGCATATTATTAAGACAACAGCTTCTATCAGCTCTTCAGCTGGAGCTTTTGTATGACCAGCCACCATTATGCGATCCTAAACCAAACCCTGACCATAAAAATGGACTCTTGGCAGAAACTCACAGTGTCTGTAATAACGTAGGTGGACAAACATTAAATATGGTGTTACGATGGAGATGTGTGAGTGGGCAGGTGTGTTGTTCCAGTTGTTCCTTGGGTTACTGAACCCTTTAAATGATGCTGAACACTGTTTTACCAACAAGAACAAGGACTGGAGTCTGAATGAAGAGAAAGGAGAACATCCCAGAGGTTCCTGATCATACAATATTAAACACAGCGCCTCCACATCACAACAGATTGCTTAAGAGGAATATGAGACTGCGGTTAACATCACTGAGCTTGTCTGTGTTTGACGGTTCCTGTCCTCTCTCAGCCGGTTCTGCAGTCAGCATCCGGAACAAACGACAGGATTTCAGCTAAAAATGGCGGATTCCGGCGGGTTCTGGCAGGAGACCAGGCCGCATCGATTCACATGTCAGCCGGTCAATAACTTCCCCCCGGTGCACAGGCGCTTTTGCTGATGAAACTTTTCTTCTTTTTCATTCCATTAGTGAAAAGCTCTCGGAACCCGTTTGAATAAGTACTGTCTGGGCCCGGGGCAATTTTGGACATTCGGGTGGATGGTGGTCAGCGCTGCAGCTGCAAAACGCTGAACAGCTTTCAAACTTTTTACGTGGCTGATCCAGCATTCACATGATTTTGTTTTGTTGCTTTTTGTCCCTGTATGGCAGCCATGATCCATTGGAGGCAATGATGAAATGAAGAATTATTCCACATTGTCTTTCCTTTGGCTCTTTTGACTGCACTTGCTCATCTGTAGCAGCCTTCATCTCTCAACAATTCTTTTCATAATCGTATGCTAGTCAGTGTCTCTTTGAGACTAAAGCAAAACCAAATATTACCCCTGAGTCATGATAAAAGACATATGATACTTGAATTCCAAAAGATTATTAATATACATCTGCATAGTTTCAGCTTTAAGCAAACTAAATTGTTAAGGCTTATATGAGAGTATAAAAGGCCTGTGGACTCTATATAATTTCCCTTGTGGTCTCCAGAAGTTATTATTCCAGACTACTTTACATGGCTATTTGTATTTTTTTTTTTTTTTTTGTGTATAAAAAAAAGATGACTAGTAATAAAAAACGGCATGCGTATAATACCACTCTAGTGCAGAAACTTCAGCCGGTCAGTTGTCGGCACGGTGATGGATGCTGATGTGACTACAGCAGTGAATGTTCCTACATCAAGGACGGAGGAACAGCAGGGCAGAGCAGCGTAGGAGTTCTTCAGAGAGCACTTTAAAGTCCACCTTGGAGTCGACAAAGACCAAACGCACTCCAGGATGGTGAATTACCATTTTCAAGGGTACTTCTGTTTCTTTACCAAAAAAAAAAAGCAGACAGGGACACAGTCTGGTTATAAAGCATGTTTCTGTAATTTAGAGGATTAATTAAAAACTTTGGAACTCAGAGGCTGATTTTGTGTCACGTTGCCAGCGTTAATTTGCTGGGCTCCGAGAACGTGTCACAGCGATGTGGATGGACCATTCCTCTCCGTTAGATTGTTACTCAGGGCGAAACACTATCTACACACATATTATACAGCAGGCACCAGGGCGTAGTAATTAAATTGTCATTATATCGGGGAAATGAAGCGGAGGAGGAGTATCTGTGTTGCCGTAGCGCAGCTCAAGGCTGCGGCCTTGTGATGACATGCGAGAAGTGACCTCCGGTGACACCCGAAGGTCCGGAGTGTCTCATGCGTTGCGTTTTTGTGTATGTGCATTTCAGACTGTGCGCACCATTCGCCGGCGCCGCTGCTACCCACCCACCTGGAAGCGCTGGGTCTTCTTCCTCTTTCCGGGCACCATGATCGCCACCTCGGCCGTGGCCCTCTACGCCTTCGTGGAGACGGAGGAGAACTACTTCTACATCCACAGCATCTGGCACATGCTGATCGCTGGCAGCGTGGGCTTCCTGCTGCCGCCCCGCGCCAAGCCCGACGCCAAGGTCACGCCCATGAAGCGGCGCCGGGGCTGCGGCTACCAGCTTTGCGTTAACGAACACGAGGAGATGGGCCTGGTGGACCCTGCCATCATCTCCATCAACAGCATTTGCACCAGCTGATGACCCACAGGGCCATGGACCTCTCATTGCCTTCTACCACTTTTCTGAATAGAAGCAGTCAAACCAACACGAAAAATGAACACGACCGAAAAGAACACGGAACACAAGCCACAGAACTTGTTGTAAATAAGAGGACAAAAAAAGAACACACACGCACACACTTGAGTTTGGTTCTCGTCACTGATTATTGATCCTGTTCTGCTTATTATCTCTGACTATTGGTGTTTATGCTCCGAGGTGTGGCTGTACCGCCTGTGGGCGGAGACAAAAAAAAACGCCACCACCGCTGCTGGCCGACCGACGTTATCTGTAAAGTGTGTCGCGTAATTTATTTAATTCACATACAAACCAAATCCTGTGCGATTTGGTTCCTTAGACGAATGGAAAAACAGAATGTTTCACCGTTATGTAAAACCAGGGCACTTTTTAAAAACTTTAACTGTATTTTTTTTTTTACACGAACATCTTTTGCACTGAGACAAAAAAAAATGTGACATTTAACGTGTTTTTATAAATACGAGTCTAGACTGTGTACCTGTACAGTATCGTGGTGGTTTTACTGTGGACTGTGGATTGTATTGCCTTTGCTGAACACTTGATTGTTGAGAGTCGGTGAGGAGGTGGGATCTCGTTTGCCAAGAACCCGAAATTTCGGAAAAAAAACCTCAGACAATGACCTCATAATTGTTGTTGGATTTGCCTGAATGTTCCGGGCCGTGAAAGGAATTTTAATTAAAAGCAACTGATTAACAAATAAACAGTTTTATTTTTACTGTTTGCATCCTTTTTGCAGCCTTTGTGGTGACTTTGTAAATGTGGTTATAATTCGCTTCTCCGAGATGAATTTGTTGCCACGTAGTTCACCGACCGGCCACTTTACTGGTACACTCGGCCCTTCATCAGTAGTCAGCTTCTACCCTCAGGACGGCTGAAGGATGGATTTTTTTATTTTTTTGACCTAGAAGTGTTCCTGACCAGGACGACAACAGCGTCCCACCACCACATCAGTGTCACTGAAACTCAACCAAAACTGATGGGCTGCAGCCCGAGCAAGCAGACCCATAATCAGAAGGTTGCTGGTTTGAATCCACTGAGGTGCCACTGACCAAAGCGCCGTCCCCACACACTGCCCCCCGGGCGCCTTTCTTGGCTGCCCACTGCTCACCAAATGTGATGGGTTAAATGAAGTAGACACGTTTCGTTGTGGCACCGTGTGCTGTGCTGCTTCACAATGGCAATCACTTCACTTTAAATGGATAGCATTAAAGACTGATCTTACTTTAACGGATGCCCAGGTAAACAGATGCATTGTGGGAATGCGCCTTTTAAAAAGGTGATTTCTGGGTAGAAAATCAATTTTATTCTCGGACCCGTCAGAACACATCACCCGCCATCATGCATTTTGTTGGCCTGCTGCGTCTGCGAGTTTCAACCAGGTGAAAAGCACAATGTGATGCCATCCATCTCTGAATTATTAAAATCGCACCAGGTTCTGCTGACCTTTGCTCTTCCCCCCTGCTTTGCCTGTGCGGTAAAGGATGGAATTTGATTTTCCAACTTGCAAATGTTGGCATCCAGCAGTGGACAAGGTGCTGGAGTGACCAATAAATCCATGAAACAAGGTCAATTATGCTTTTAATATTGAGTCTTTCAGTTTACTTCACCATTTTAGTCTAGTCTTAGAAGAACATCCATAAAAAGTCAAAAAAGATTGGATGGTATTACGGTTTATCTACAAAACCACTAAAACCATCAGACATTCAAAACAATGAAACAAATAGAAAGCCAATTCTGCAGTTCTGCTCAGCATCTCTAAGCTCACCGTAGAAAGGCAGCTTCAAACAGCTATCGTGACCCTTTTCCAGAAAGCGGTCTTGCACCCCTGAAGGTAATACGATGCATTACTCACCGTCAGCTCCGTTCCTGATAAAAATGGCTGAAGGTGGCTTGTATGTAAACCCTCTGGATAAGGGTGTCTGATAAATGCTGTAAATGCTTGTATGTAAACCCGTCCTCCACTACCGGTCGGTTGCTTGATGTCTAAACTTTAGCATTTTTTCTAGCCACCAGTAAAAAAAACTGTTTTAAAATGGCTTAAATATTTTGATGTATACATATTGAAGTTTTATGAATTAACACGATTGGTTTTTTAAATACTTTTGTGTAATTTATTAATGGCTAAGATCATGTAGTCATTTGCCTAATTGGAAGGGGGCAGTTTAGATGAACACATCAGTTCATCAGTGATGTACATTTTATTTCACAGGTTTTAGCAACCGAATCTGTTGACCAGAATGTTGTCTCCAAAAATTATCTGAATAAATGCAACCACCAATTTGACTTATCATGAGGTGAAAGAAAATATTTCTTTCCGGCTGTTCTGTAGTCGATTAGATGCTTCTCAGGAGAACAGCAGATCATCTTTCTCCTCTTACACTCAACTCGAACAATGCCATTTTCATCAGTCTCCCTTGATGATGATGATGATGATGAAGGGTTCAAATCTTACACATGCTACACTGCGAATTGCAGAGAATCCCTGAGATTAAAAACTAAAAACTGCCACACCGGCAGAGGAATGATGTTGCTCCAAAACATCAAATTAAAGCGGTGTACAAGCATATATATTCGCCTCATATATTAACATATATTCACATTCTTCATTTAAAACTGGAAAACATAAAAACATTCTAGACAAATTTCACTCAACCCATCCCCAAATATGGCTGACAAATGCAACTAGGCAGCCCCACCTTCAGTTCCAAAAGCAACAATATTAATAACAAGCATTGCTTCCATTCATATAGCACATCATCTGCAAATCTTACATGGACATTGGGGGAAACAGTTATTACGTGACAGTACACTCAACACACAACCATGAGGTGGAGTTTATAAAGTTTGACCATGCCTTACATTAACAGCATTTACCATAGGGTTGTAGTAGCCTAGTGGGTAACACACTCGCCAATGAACCACAAGGTCACAGGTTCAAATCCCACTTACCACCATTGTGTCCCTGAGCAAGACACTTAACCCTAAGTGGCTCCTGGGGTACTGTCCCTGTAACTACTGATTGTAAGTCGCTCTGGATAAGGGTGTCTGATAACTGCTGTAAATCGCCCTTATCCAGAGCGACTTACAATCAGTAGTTACAGGGACAGTCAGTCCCCCCCTGGAGCAACATAGGGTTAAGTATCTTGCTCAGGGACACAATGGTAGTAAGTGGGATTTGAACCTGGGTCTTCTGGTTCTAGGCTACTACAACCCTACCTTACTCTTTTTGAGTAATCATATAAATCTCTGAAAATCATTTTCACATTACATTCACATTATTGTGCCCTTTACTTATCAGCTGCCCTTATCCAGAGCGACCAGTAGTTACAGGACAAGGACACTGGTAGTAAGTGGAGTCTGAACCTGGGTCTTCTGGTTCATAGGCGAGTTTGTTACCCACTAGGCTACTACCACCCCTCTCAAGAGCTCTGTTCCAGGCGAGAACACAAGAGCATCAGTGTTCTTGTTACATATCCAATATTTGAAGGGAATGGATTATTTATTCAGCATGGATTTTGAATGTTATGTTGATTTAATGGACAGATTTGCCACTTGGTTTTGATTGGCTGGTTAATATCCGTCCCTCAGTAGCCGTCGGTGTGTGATTTGGCGAGTGGAGCACCGTAGGCTCTGACGTGACCGGCCAGCAGCTGCAGGGTGACCGACAGGGAGGCTTCGGTGCAGGCGCCCACCTTTGTCAGTGGACCACCGCCTTCTGCTAACAACCGGTAGACGTCGGCCCCATCAGAACTGGAAGATACGCACCCAACTACAGGGTCCCCTGGCCCGAGATGTATCAGCGGCCCGTGGACCGCCTCACTGGCAGACATGCCAATCTCTGCCCAGTTAGTGGCAATCAGCGCCACATTGAACAGGGCTGAAAGTCCCCCGGTCACCGCAATCACCTGCGCCTCATCGTCTAGTGCGGCCTTCACTTTCAAGACCAGAGGAAAAGCAAACCGGGCTTCTGAAACAAAGTCACTGAGGACAACGCCGCTGGATGGCAGGAAGTGGGCGGAGCCCCAGGAGCTGTTGAGCGATGAAGAGACGATGAGGAAGTTCCCCTGAGAGTCCATCACGTTGACGTGCGAGCTGGTGGTGTTTAAAGCCAGCAGTTCTGAGAGGCCTGACGGGCCCTCGCCCAACGCAGCACTGTTAGCAACGTCTCTGGCCAGATTTAAGAGGCCGGGACCAAGGGTGTCGCCACGGAGGGAGTGGGACTGCTGCTCAACCTTCTCTAAAACGTCTAAAACGATCGAAGCAGAGAGCTGAGGAGAGGCCCACAGGACGCTGTACTTTTCTTTCTCCAAAATAATGGGGTCACTGATTTCCCCTCCGCTGAGCAGAACGTTCTGGACGAATCCTGACCTCTCGGCATCAGCGAGGTCTTCAGCCAATTTGTTGGCCAACATTTCCGGGAAATGAGAGTCATTTAGGCTGACAGCCTGCAGGAGTGCCGACAGACTCGGATTGGTGACATTGGAGCCGCGTGATTTCACACCACCGTCCGCATCACAGAACAGGTCGCACAGCCCTGATTGGACTATTTTCTCCTCCTCGGCCTTCAGGGCCGTGGCGAGAAGCTCATCAATGGTGAACCCGTGCCTGGCCAAGGCCACAGAAGCCTGGAAGAGGCGTCGCCAGGTGGAGCGGCCGTGGTTCGTGTGCAGGACTTTCAGCCCCTGAAGGACGCCAGGCACGCCATACACACTGGACCCAGTTCCTGGAAATGCGGAGCGGACCACCTTCACAGATCCTGTGGTCTGGTTGTAGAAAATGGCTGAAAGTGCTCCACCTCCAGTGAGAGAGGAGAAGAAAAAAAAAAAAAGGATAAAACATGCAAAACCCTTTAAATGACTTTAATTTGCCACAAACGAATTTAATTTCATAAATCACGGTGCCCACAACCAGCAGAACACCGCAGGCATTATCTGCTTAATCTTCTCATATTTATGGAATGCTGTAAGTAAATGGAGGCTTAGGCCTTGATCTGATTTTGCATTAGAAAGATTAAAACAATCCAATAGTATCTTTTCAAACCTTTTATCTTAAATCCATAGAAGTCCTTTGTAATTGGTCTCATACCAAATAATTGGTACGAGGAGTCAAAAAGAGCCTCACTGCCATGATTGTATTAAATGTGATCTGTTGAGGAGCGACGGACCGCTTACCGACGCCTGCTGTGTGGGGATGGACCACGGCCAGACAAAGCAGGGCGGCGATCCCTCCATCAATCACGTTGCCTCCTTCTTCAAGAAGTTCTTTACCAACCCTGGAGCAAACATCTGCAACCATGAACAAAAGTGTTGTTGTGAATACCAGAGCGATTGTACACTCATAACCGTGTACAAGCTGTGTCCAAAGGCTGGGGCAGCAAAACTATTTTCTTCAATAGCTGAATTTCCCATTTGAATCACCAGCTGTCACTGGCACATGTCAGACTTTGGAAATTGGCTGGCAACAGAGGGGATTTCTCTGGCTGCATTTGATGAGCCTTTGCACCGGGACCGCCTTGTCCTGAAATTCCGACTTGGAAGAGCACAGCCCCTCGAAATGAGATTCATCAGCAGATTCCATTTTTTACGCATAGCAGGGTTGCCAGGTTTGTTTGTTTCTTCAGGCCAAATTGAGCTGTTTCAGAAACAACATTGGCAGATCCATTTTGAGGCTGTCATAATGAAAGGATGAACCCAGAAGAAACTGGTATTCAAACCAAAGTTCCTTTCATGTGATGGCATTATGTGCTGTGATATAACAACACTAGAACACTCGAGGTATTGTTTTAGAGTTAAATATCGGCATTCTCATCTCATCTTGTGGTGGGCACCACCTTTATTGTATTAGAATATTAAAATAAATGAATACAGTAATCAGAGCCATAAAGTTGGGCATCCCAGCTTACCAGAGTCAGTCAAGATGACGCCATGATGAAACAGGGAGCCGGAATGGCTGTGCCCATGAGGGTCACTGTGGTGCTGATCACGTTGATCATCATCATGGCGGTCACCATCTGCGTCTTCATCGTGATGGTCGTCATGATGGCCGTGGCTGTGCCCTTCCCCATCCATTCCTCCCTTTAGGTGTCCGGCCGCGGCGTCACCCGTGCTGTGGTCTGGAGCCAGAGGGCCGCCAGGCTCTGAACCGCAGCCGTTCCACTCGCAGAGCACGAAGCCCACGACAATGCAGAGGAGAACCAGGGTCGCGGCGAGCCGAAGCCACATCTCCCCGCCTCGGTTCCTCATGCTGCGCTGATGGCCAGACCGCCTGAGACAAGAGGGGAATAGCAATAACACAGGCCGGAGAGAAATGAAAAGGAGCTAAAGTTGGAGTTCACTGAAGTTCTTACACAAGGAATTCACAGATGAATAAAACACAAAGACAAAGATCGACTACTGCGATTCAGCCTTGCTCTCCCCCTCTACCAGCTCTGTGATGTGGAGCTGAGCACAGGAGAATTGTGGGATATCTCACTAGCTGACCTCTCTCTTTGGTCTGTTTTGCTGCCTGACTGAGTCTCTTTGACGGTTGACAGCTGACAGACCAAGTGCCCACGTTGCAATCCAAAACATGAAAGACATTGGCTCCCGTCCACATTCAAGCTGGTTCCTTAAAAAAATAAAAAGTCACTGAGAGGATGTGCAAAAGTTTTGGTTCTCTCCATTAAAAATTAAATTTTTTTTTTCAAGGAGAAAAAAATTATTACAATAAACCAATTAATCCAGAACCAGACTGTAGGCCACAGTAAATGAAACACAGCAGAATAATGCACTGAATTAAGAACCAATTTGAGTATTTAATTCGTCATCATGGTGGTCCCATGGTGGTCCAATGGTGGCGCTTCCAATTAGGTCTCTTACTCTGCTTGCGCTGTTATTTAATATTATACACCTGCTGTTTTGAAAGTGAAAGTGAAGTGATTGTCATTGTGATACACTGCAGCACAGCACATGGTGACACATCGAAATCCTCTGTATTTAACCATCACTTTTAGTGAGCAGCGGGCAGCCATGAAAGGCGCCCGGGGAGCAGTGTGTGGGGACGGTGCTTTGCTTAGTCGGGATACGAACCGGCAACCTTCTGATTACAGGGCCGCCTCCTTAACCGCTAGCCCACCACTGGCCCGGGTTTAGAAATCAATGCTTAAACTTCCATCAGCTCAAGAATCAGAAAATGCAGAAGCCACACAGATACGCTGCTGGAAGGTGAAAGGTTTTGGGCTAAAATACAAGAACCATGTGGAGAAATGGAATCCACTATCTGTAAGCTCCTCCCACCGCCATGTTTAAAGGCGTTTAAAGGGTTATAGAATAAATTTAAAAAAATGCATTTACATCATTATTGTTGAATATAGGCAGCTCCATCTCTAACATCCTTTAAATGCTTCTTTTATTTAATCAGTTTGGGTGAGCCAGTCCTTCAATTCTTCATCATCGATACTTACCTGGCAGGGGATGGTTAAAAGCAGAGGACACGTTTCACCGTGTCACCGTGCGCTGTGCTTCACAATGACAATCACTTCACAAGCGGTACAGACTTTGCGTTCTAGAACGTTGCACAATTGTAGAGCGGGAGAAGTTTTGAGCAAAACAAAAACCCTCACTGGGAACAGAGACGTGTAAATACAAATCAGGTTTATCAGGCTGCTGCAATATATAATATTAATACAAAAAATGCCTGATAATTCCACGACCTGCCACTCAAGCGACCACATTCCCTGAAATTCCAGATGTTCCCTGAAAGCTGCGTGAAAAAAAAGAAGAAAAAAAAAACACCTGACGGGACTTTTTTTTTTTTTTTTTTTTGAGTACCAATTTCGCCAAAAACGGCAACCAAATCTGCACGGCATGAATATTATATATTAAAAATATATATGTAACTCGAAGCGGACAGGAACCGTCCGCAATCTCTACAGACCTCTCGGCGGTCAGAGGTCACTTTCATTTCTACTCACGAGGCCAAATACACCACGACGTGCCCTTCCTCCTCATCCTCCTCTTCCTCCCCTTCTCCCCAGTCGTGGTCGCTCTCCCCCACGACCTCGCTCGACACTTTCTCATAACGCGCCAGGTTCATCGTGACTGCGGCGTCTGGCACGTTTCTAGGCCCCGCCCACTTCCGGGTTCTCACCTGCGCTGGAGCAGCCAGACTGTCCTGAATTTCCTGACTCTGTTGCCACCAGAAACACGAGTCACCATTATATTCTAATCTAGTAATCCAGTCTTGACTTTATTCTGCAGGTGATGTCATTTGCTGAGACTGGATTACACTTTATGTGTAATGAATGAGGACAAAAAAATAAATTCAGATCAATGATGGTGGTGGTGGTGGTAGTAGCCTAGTGGGTAACACACTCGCCTATGAACCAGAAGACCCGGGTTCAAATCCCACTTACTACCATTGTGTCCCTGAGCAAGACACTTAACCCTAAATTGCTCCAGGGGGACTGTCCCTGTAACTACTGATTGTAAGTCGCTCTGGATAAGGGCGTCTGATAAATGCCATAAATGTAAATGTAAATGTTGATGTTAGATGTCTTGGTTTAAAGATACATCATAGACATTTATCTGGTGGGTCTGCATTGCTGCTAGGTGGACCAAACGTGACAGGAACTTAACCAGAAACACGTCCCACCACCTTTACCCCACTCTGGTAAGAGGAAGTGCTGTGATTGGCCTGCTTCTGAGTGTTAATATCAGCAGACGACCAAAAACTGAAGCTGTGTCTGTGTGTGGGTGGTAGTAGCCTAGTGGGTAACACACTCGCCTATGAACCAGGTTCAAATCCCACTTACTACCATCGTGTCCCTGAGCAGGACTCTTAACTCTAAGTTGCTCCGGGGGGGGCTCTGTCCCTGTAACTACTGATTGTAAAATCGCTCTGGATAAGGGCGTCTGATGAATGCTGTAAATGTAAATGTGTGTGCGTCTGTGTGCGCATGTGTGTGTGTGTGAGACAGGACATAAAGCCATAAAATTTCTGTAAAACTGGAGGCAAGCATTAAAAAAGATATAGGGTAGGTTGAGGCTTAGGATAAGACAATTTAAGAAACGTGTGTGTGTGCGTGTGTTTACACCAGAGAATTCTCTTTGAAAAGGTCGGCTGATAGAAATGCTAATGCCTTTGGGTCTTGAAAGCTACATTACAGTCCTGCGCCCAGAGTCGCCCCTGACTGCAAATCTTTTTCTTCAAGGGTGTCATGGCAGCATGTGGGATCCCTCATTTCCGTTCTGACATTTAACGGGAGATTTGCAGGCATGCAGACTGTAATTGAATGTAATGTTCCCGCTACGATTCTCCAGGACCCGGGACACTTCAAGGGGGCTGGAATGATGGAGATGCACACTTCAGATGGAACGTCTCATCCGCCACGGCGTGAAATGTCACCCACACGACGCCCGTTCTCAGGGTTGCTCTGGGCCTTCTCTACTGGGCGCAACCCCATTATTCTGGATATGGGGGTGCCAGCAAATGTTAGTGTGTTTATGAAATGCAAAGAAAGGGGAAAAAAATTCTGACTGACTTTGATCTCTTTTTTTTTTTCCTCTGCTGTAGACTTTGTAAATCTGTGTGATTTGTAGGATACTGAGTCCCTGGCGAGGTTCACTGGAGAAGCGGCTAGGCAAGTGGATTTTCAAAGCTGCAGAGACATGCAGAAATCACTGGAAAAGAAACAGAATGAGAGCTTTTGTCCTCTCATCCAGAACGTTTTAATTAACCATTTTTACTTGATGACTGGTCAAAAGCAAAAATCTTATCCTGCCACTTTAAAGCCTCGAAAACTTTTTCAACTTTCTCTTGTAAAATAGATTGAAAAATGTGCATAGTATTTCACATATGGATTTGTATTGTATTTGTGCAAGTTTAATGAAAAGTAAAAAAAAACTAAATGCAGATGTTCTGAAAACCGGCAGAGAAATCCTGCAGAAGGTGGTATAACAGCATGGTTTTACCTCCAGTGTCTGGCATTATTCCTGTCTTTTGGCACAGATTATTGGATTTTCTCACTGAACTAATTTCCAGAAAATGGAATTAATTTAATAAAAATCCCTTACATTTAACAGACTGAGATGTGCTCTCTGAATCCAGATTGAAGTTGATTACATATGTAATGTCAGAAATAATGTTTTTTGATGGTGATTTATTTAATAGAACACAACATTACATGCAGAGATAACCAACCCATCAAATTTTTTCTGTATTTTATCCATTCATCAGCATGCCTGCTATTTAAACATTCATATTATGTTATTATATATATTGAATATTATATATCCATAACCAGACAATGCTTGTAATAAAAGGATCTTAGATGTGTGTTAGATGTTAACCAAGTTAAGTTAATATGACCTTCTCTGCAATCCTAAGCCCTTCCCTTAAAAAAAAACTGGCTGTGGAGCTTCTTCTACTAAATATAAACAGACCAGCAAAAAGACAGGAACTCCACTCCCCCTCCTACAAGACATGCTTTGGCCTTCTGCTAATTGGCGAGTTGGAGCGCCATCGCAGCTTCTCTCCATAGGATGTGCGTTGCATGAGCGAGCGTCAAGCTCATTAACTTGGTGCCGCCCAGGCCGCTGCACCTCGAGATCTTTCTGCATCGCTGTGGACCACGTCGGGGGGAGCCCTGTTGTTTTCCTGGATGTTTCTGAAACCCGCCTGTCTTTTAAAATCTTATGGCCACTTTTAACTGAGCTATGCAGTTATTCAGCTTCAATATGAAGCAAATAAAAATGTGTAAAAAAATGCCTGGTGCGAATCCAAGTACAAAGTCGAGCATGAATTTTCATTTTGTAGGTAAGTCATTGCATTCACAGTTGAATTGTTCTGGAATAAATGACTGAACTGAGCTGTGATTCCTCCTGCAATGGAGGAAACATGGTGGCTGAAACACAGCAGCGGCGCTCTTTCCTGTCATCAGTTCCATTGTGAGCTGCTACACAATAAACCAGAAGAAAGAAACTGGGTGTTTATGGCACATGGAATAAATAATATTCTAGTGATTTTTTCGTCCAGCAAGGCTAAAGGAAATTTTATTTAACTTACAAAGGAAATTTATTCCACAAAATTTCCCATCAAAAACAAGGACATTTCTAAACAACCCTTTACGTCGGAATGATAGGGTTTCTAACTTTCTTTTTGTTTCTCTTTCTTTACTGAATGAATAATGGCTCCTGGTCGGTGTTCAGCAACTGTGTTGTAGTCGGCTAGACTCATGCGTTAATGTGACCCATATAAAGTCCTCGAGAAATGTCACCCTGACGCTGTGTTCTTTAAGGAGTGCAGATGACGGTGTGTGCTTGATGGCTGTGTGATTTATGGGATTCCACCAAAAGCCATTTCTTTAACCTTTACAGCCAGCTTCCCTCTGTCGTCTGCGGTTTATCCCTCGTGCAATCCATGTACAGGGGTTACATCAATATTCTCATTCATTAAGCTGCCGAATGGCTTCCAATAGGAGCTCTCGGTCACAGCGCCACAGGAAGTTGCTGTTGTCATCGCCTTCACCTTGCTGAAGGACTGAATGGATGGGTTTTCTAGTTTTCAAATAGAAATCTCCAAAACCATTACATCAACTGAAAAAGCATTCTTTTAAATTGGAAATGGCATCACAGCAGGTCAGAGGTCAGGCTTTATTTTTTAATAACTTTTTTTTTAATAAAAAGTCAACATCCTGTCATTTTTTTTCTTTCATTCGTGAATTCACAATATGGGGTGGTAGTAGCCTAGTGGGTAACACGCTCGCCTATGAACCAGAAGACCCGGGTTCAAATCCCACTTACTACCATTGTGTCCCTGAGCAAGACACTTAACCCTAAGTTGCTCCAGGGTGACTGTCCCTGTAACTACTGACTGTAAGTCGCTCTGGATAAGGGCGTCTGATAAATGCTGTAAATGTAAGTTAAACTGGAAATCTAATAACATTCATTTGGTTTGAACAAAAGTGAATTTTTGGATTTGGATTCCTCATCTTGATGCACTTTGACCCAAACACAGGCATCTTATTTTGAGAAGAAATTAAATGACCCCGCCCTCCAATGCTCTTCTGGCAGTCGATTCCTGTCACTCCTGATGAGCGACTGGTAGCCTACAGACCGACCCCTCCCCCGGCTGTTTCATGGCCGTCAGATGGTGTCTTTCACAACCCACACATATCCACACGCATATCCACATTCAACTGGAGGGGGTCTAGGATGAGAAGAATACAAGTACATCCTGGACACAGCTCATAGTGACTCCTGAGACCCAGCCATTTATTTTGTCCCCTGCGTGGGGACATGAGTCTGCAGATTCTTTTTAAACCAAGCACCATATATTCAATCTGGACTGTCAAGAGGGCATCCTGGGATTTCTAGTGTTCTCCCTTTTGTGGCAACAAGGGAGGTGAATAAATCATATTTTTACAAATTTCAGTAGCTAATAAAATCAAAACAAGAACATGAACTCTATTATAAGATTTTACAAACACACAGTAAAGTTGCTCAGATTTGGCTGCGAGGAGCGGCCAGGAGATGAAGGACAACCAGACAATGGAGCTGGAGGGTGGAAACCCAGACATAGCAGGCAGACATACCCGGTTCTGAGAGCTTACGTGATGGCTCAGATGCAGTACAATACCATATCATTATATCCTCATCATCAAATCTGTGTTCATTTCATTTCAGGATGAACCGCAGCTGAGGAAAACTTTGATGTTCATCATCAACCATCGAATGAAGGAACAGAAAGGCTTGTGCAGACGCACACATCACTTGGTTAACCAGGCTTTGTGTGTGTGTGTTTATGAGTGTAACTTGCATGCGATGCTTCGGTCCTGATGCAGAGGTTTGGTACCCTTTTGTTCTAAATGCAAAGTCAATCATTTTGCACAGGTCAACAGGAAATAAAGGCGTGTTTATTTTTCCTTTGCGGCAAAAAATGTTTTGGAGACGTTTTTCATCTGACTGGATGAGAGGATGTCGACATTCAAAGGATGCAAAAAGCCAGCTGCATGGATTTGATTCCCAGCAGTGATAACTCGAAAAAAATTTCCATAAATCATTTCTGAACGATCCCCAGAGAAGCACAGGTGTGCCTGAATCCTGGGCTGCTACTTATTCTTTTCTTGTTCCTTTTTTTCTTCTTTCTTTAGAAAAAAAAAAAAAATCATAAAATAAACGACTGGCCGCCTCTTATCTGGCAGAGCAGTCTGTCATTCCAGCAGTTGTGCCGAAGTTAAACGTCTCAATCCTCTGTAGCTGTCGCCATGACATCTTCACAAAGGTACACGGAGTCCGACTAGAATTTCCGATTCTGCTGAGACAAGATTAGATGCTAGTCATTGCTCTTCAATGCCACAAACGTGTGTGTGTGTGTGTGTGTGTGTGTGTGTGTGTGTGTGTGGAATTGGAGCTCACACTTGTTTTAATTAAAGGTTTGTCTGTATCATAGAAAATGTATCTTGTTTTTTTATTCACCCCGTGCGTTGAGGGAAGAACCTGCAGAGTTTCATCCCTAGGAAGACTTAACATAGAATTTCTGAGGGAAGAAGATCCACAGTAAGGTGTTTGAATGTAATTTGGAGATTTACAGAGTAAATCAGATTAGATTTGGAGTAACTGATCCATATCTAATGGATGGAAGCGACTTCTTTTAATAATGGGCATTACAAAAATCTTAAAAAAAAACAGTTCAACTTTGCCTGACCACTACAAAGGTGAGACGAGAGTAGTGTTTAAATGTCTAGCTAGCTATATAGTGGTGTCCTAGTGGGTAAGGAAGCCTTTCATGGCTGCCCACTGCTCACTAAGGGTGATAAATGCAGAGGACACATTTCGTTGTGTGCACCATCCGCTGTGCTGCAGTGACACTCATTTCAATTTAAAACGTCCCCTGCTCCCCCCTTGTCTTAACATTGGAACTGTCATTTGTTGATATGGCATCCTTGAAATTTGTTTAAGAATATAATTGCTCAATTTATTAAGGCAGTCAGAAACAAAAGTGACACCACACACAAGTTTTGTGATCCTCCAGCACTGCTTGGCTGGTACTACCATTTCTCAACGTATAGGATTCATTGGCTCCAAGGTGGTGAAATGAACTAGATGTTCGAACGACTGAGGCACAAAAGATCTTCAAATGCAAGCTAAAAACCTTCTTTCTGAGGACTCTGAAGTACTTTCTATATTTAAAAAAAGAAAAGTTGTGTTCTGAGTTGTTAAGTGAATGGTATCTACAGATCGAGTCCTACACAACCAAACAAGGGATTTCAACAATAGATATTTCAATGATAGCTCTAGATAAGAGCATTTGCCAAATGCTCTAAGTGAAAGTGAAGTGACTTGGATTTTGATGGACAGCAAACACAGCCCACGGTGACACATCGAAACGTGTCCTCTGCTTTTAAGCATCACCCTTGGTGAGCAGTGGGCAGTGTGGTGGAGGATTTTGCTGAAGATTTGATCAACAAGCATGTTTATTGTAATACACAACAAAATAACAGCCAGCCAGTCGACAGATCTGGTCCCCCAGCACGTCCGAGCCTTCGTTCCCGTACATTTCTCTCATCACTAGTCACGTCATAAAAAAACCCCACCAAGAACACCCCAAAGACTGAAGAAATTGTGTACGTGCTTAACCCGTGTTTGATTGTCTGTGTTATCTAAGTAGTTACAATGTGTCAGGGTCTCATTTAAATGATTTGCGTTCCCTCCCAAAATTCATGTTGAATTTTGCCAAGGACAGACCCTGTCTCTTGTGCATGTGTTGTTGTAATTAGGCATATCAATTCATATTACATTTATGTGACTTCAGTGTACAGATAAGTGTTCAAAATTTAAATGCACAATGCTTACAATGTTATAAAAGTCTCCAACAAATATCTTATTTTTCTGTGCTCCTTCACGCACACACACACAGAGTAAAAACGTGCACATTTAAGCGTGCAAGTTCAGTGAATGTAATCGCACATCTGTCATCATAACACAGTTCCTGGCTGCTGAGGCCTGGCCAGTAAACAGTTCTCATAATTAAGCATTGTGCACCCAGCTTGTGATAGTTGGGCATACCACCCCTCCCCATAATTTATTAGGCCTTGGCTGGGCCTTGCTGGCCTTATCTCATTTCTTCCCATAGCTCCCAGGCCTTGGTTGGCCTTCAACCTCTAAGGAGTTTTCTGCAGGTGTGCATGTGAGCGTATGATCTCTTCGAAAGGGCATATAAAGTTTAGACTGAACTCGGGTAGAGGGTCATGCTCTGCGCCGGCTGCAAAGGCCCAAAAACATACAATCTGATTCAAAATATACCATAGCAGCCATGACAGGCCCCCTGGGGAGCAGTGTGTGGGGACTATGCCACCACTGCACAAATGTAAATGTAAATGAGGAACAAAAACAGGGCCATAAACAGTTTAACGTGCACAATGTGGACGCAAGATGTTAGACATGGACATAGTTTGACAGCAGATGTGGGTTCACCCATGCACCCAACCTCAACCCTGAACAGTAAAACACATCATCTCCATTCAGCTTCTGATTTCTGGAGACGCTTGGAGATTTCTCCAGTTGTACGGTCACTGGCAGGCCCTGACAAATGCAGTTATCTGCGCCGCGATGCTGCTCGTTTTTCAAGGCTTCGCTAATTAGCACAAAAAGGGCAAACATGTCAGCGACTCCGGACACCAGCTCAATCAATGGAGGATCAGCAGCAGCCGCCCCTCTAAAGGAACATCAGCCGGAGCGCTGGTGAAAAGGTTATCTCTCAGCAACAACGTGTACGCTTCTGAATGCCAAGCCTGCGGGATGGTCAGCAGGTTAGATGCATGTTCTACAATTTGGAGAAGAACTTTCGGTTCAGCTTTTGTCTAAGTAGAACACGAAAGTGAGTAAAAGAGGGCCGGGTTTTTAAGGAACAATGTGATGGATGTCTTGTTGAGTTCGGTCTGCAGATGTCTGGGTTTCGTGAAGTGTGATGCTCACCTAGGGCCCAAGGGCTCCATTATTCTCAGAGCAACAATGTGAGCAGAGGCCTTTAACAATGCCGGAGCGTGAAATGGAAACATAATCCACTGAATGCTGCGGCAGCTCCTCTCCTCCAGCCGCCACCCTAGGATCGTGCTAATGGTTAATCTTTCGAAGCGAATGAAAGAAACTTATTTCCTGGCTGTAAAATTCTTAATGTCTGGCTGTGCTGAATGATTTTATTGAAGAGAATATGCCTTGGCAGGGGAGGCTGGTGGTTGAATGAATGTAAATAATGTTTCAGCTCCTCTTCTGCTTGCTGCCTAAATGACTTTGACATAAAAAGTTTAGCATCTATATAGAGTTTTAGGTGCTGTGGACTCAGGGGTTCTGGCTTTTAAGGATGAAAAAAAATAGTATATGGAGGTTTGAGCTGTTATGACCAGTATTATCCCGCATAAGCATTTTCATTTCTGTAATAAGGCAGACGCCCATATCCAGACTGACTTACAATCAGTAGTGACAGGGACAGTCCACCTGGAGACACTCGGGGTTAAGTGTCCTGCTCCGGAACACAATGCGTTTACCAGCCACCTTCCCTCTGTTCTGTGGATGCATAATGAAATGACTCTACCTTAAAGAAAGAAGTCCAGGTGCCATGTCCTAACTCTCAGAAAACTTCACCTGGCAAGTGTGTTACCCACTAGGCTACTAGCATTCCTTAACTTGGTAAACTGGTGGAAAGCAGGTGAATTTGTCAGATTGCATGGAGGCAGAAGATTCAATAGTGCCAATAAGGAAGTGAGGGGGCTCCACAAAACTACCAGTCCAAATCACTGATATTTAGTGCCTATGAGAGAGGCTGCCACAAGAAATTCCATATCATTGTTATGAAACAGGAGTGGTTTTTGCTAAACAAGCACATCAGATGCACTCAGTATCTTACAGCTTCATACAATCTTGCATAAATACTGTGTTCCTTTTTACTGGTTATTTTACATGCTCTAAGGCCCATTTACATTTACGGTATTTAACAGACACTCTTATCCAGAGCGGCTTACGATCAGTAGTGACAGAGACAGTCCCCCTGGAGACACTCAGGGTTAAGTGTCTTGCTAAGGGACACAATGGTAGTAAGTGTACCCGTAAAATCACCAGCAAAATGTCAGATGCTATTCGTTTCTCCGTTAGAATAGCAGGCATCTCGTGTTACAGCCATTTCCTACCTTTTTTGGCCTTAACGGTCTGCCATCATGAATGCGTGAATGTGACATAAGGGGGCAAAGGGTTTAGGGAGCTGGGCACAGGCTGGTGGGAGCCTATACAGACAAGAGGAGTTGGCTGTTTTCAACACTCCCTGTTTATACATCCTTTACCAGTCCAGTCCTTTAAGTAAGTTTTGGTTTATGATCTTATGAGTTGAGCAACCTTTTCTTTCATGTTTATTTTTTGCAACATAAAGGAGGAGGTGCATTAGTCTGGCTCAGCACTTCAGCACTGTCACGGCTCATGGAGACAATGGAAAAATGGACATAACATAGCGTACGACACCGGAAAAGCAGTTTTAGTGCATCAGCCGGTGTAAACTATAATTGATTAACCAACACATTAAGAAAGTACTGCGTCTTTTTATGCATGTACATTACTTCAGCAACTCATTAGCCACACCACTGGTCTTTAGCAATGAGTCTCTTCTCTACGTTATGTAACCGAACCCTGCCTAATCTCCGCCAGAGGTGCCGTCTATACTGAGAAAACCCGAAAGCTTTTTATCCCGGAGCCGGGCGCCGCTAAACGGCTTTGGCCTCGACCTAGACCTCTTCAGCCCCAATGAGCAGGACCCAAGGGCTGGCAGAACTCGGGAAGGTGTGACCGGAATGGAGAGTCGGGGGGGGGGGGGGGGGGGGGGCGGCAGACAGCATCTGTCCGTTCTAATACCGCTCCTCGGCGAGAGCGTTTACCGAGCCATGTGGCGGCGCAGAGGCGGTTTTCTTCGACTTCGCATTAAACATGCCGAAAAGCAAGCCGTGTAAAGCCCGAGCTCCCTCATCGGACCATTTTTTTTAATTTTTTTTTTTTGGCCTGCTCTCTCGCCTCATACATCATCCGCAATGTTTCGCTGACGCCTCAATAACGCTGGGCCCTCTTTGGAATGTGGAAGCGAGGTCAACACGCTGACCTTGAGACCGTGTCCGCGGACGGCGTGCCGCGCTGTGTGCAAATAAGAGAGCGCAGATTGGAGAGATGAATTTCACTTGCCAACTTAAGCAGCGCGGCTGTGGAGCACATTAGGAGCGTCGCGGGGCGCGGGGAGGGAACCAGGAGCGCTGCCCTTCGTCACGGACGCGTGTTTAAAGGTCCAAAATTTGTACCCGTGGGAGCAGTTAATCTGGTTTACACCACCGCCAGCATCCGTGAAGTGGATCAATATGGAGCGAGGTGCTGCGGCTGACGGTGATTTTGATAAATTAATTTTTTCTTCTGAACACCCTTCACCTGCTGCAGCCCCTGTGATGGTGTTGGAAGAGCTCCTGATGTAGAAAGCTGTCAGAAGACGCTGGCAGAGGCAGTAGGAATGTGACCCTACGGCTAGCACCCAAGTGGATAATTCCAGGACTAACGGAGCGGCCTGTGTGTTGTTAAATAAGAAGTTATTCACTGGGCTTGAACTTGAATTGTGTTCCACCAGAAACATCAGAGGCACGTAAAGCATGCATTGCAAATAAGCAGGAAACGGTAGATGTCACATAAGCGTGAAGTTTTCTGTTCATTCATAATGACAGGTTCTCAGAATGAGCTTTGTTTCAGCATTACATTCTTCCCATAATGCATCCTGCTGCCATCTATTCCCCATGTAAGAGAGGAGCTGGTGGACACACCTCGTCAGTCAGAATCGGTTTTATTAGACATGTAAGTAACTACTGATTGTAAGTCGCTCTGGATAAGGGCATCTGGTAAATGCTGTAAATGTAAATGTAAATGCTGTAAAATTGGGGGTGTCGTGGCTCTGGATTGGATTGTGGTTATAATCATGACTTTTTACTGTTATATATTTATTGACATTTTGTCAGGAACACGTTACAAACACGACTGGGTTTTAATAAATAACGGGCGCACGGGCCCTCACACAGATGCCACCGTGTCCCACACACACAAGACAAGGATATAATCACGTGTGTCACAATGAGGACGGGACACAGCAAGGACACATTTATACTAATAATCACAGTTGAAAACAATCGCGGCAATCAGGGAGCGCAAGACAAAGCAAACAGGAAACCCGTGTTTGTCAGGATGACGTGGCACCGGGAAAATGTCCGGGAACGTTCACGTCCCTCCAGTTTACTGTTTTTGTAATGCACACATTTGTTCATCCCCACTGTCTTCTCCTCCTCTTCTCTCGTTTCTGCCTCATGCCCACAGCGCGCACACACACACACACACACACACACACACACAGAAATGCAATATATGAGTTGCGAGTGGCCCCATCCACTCGTTTGTTATTTTATGGGCTGTTCTTCTGTTTGTACAAGTCTTCGCCTCTTTTCATCTCGTAAAAAAAACCCACATGAAATAAATCACTGGAGTTGCGGCGTTGCTGCCTGAAGCGTCGGACCCTGCAGGGGGTTGGGGGGTCAGGCGACCCGGTGGCGCCAGCGTGAGGCGGGCATGTGGAAGTGGATGCAGTGGCCCGGTGTTGGCAGCGGTAGCTTCAGCGGAGAGATGGGGCGCGATTAAAGTTTAACGGGGGGCCCGGCAGCACCCTAAACGCTGCAGTGGGGCGGAATTTGCCTGTAGGAGGATGAAGAGGAGAGGGATTATTAAGGCACACGACTGAGGAATTTTCCTACGCTAGATGAGCTCTGGCCTTTTCCGACCACACGTTCCGAGAGTGAAAAAGTGACTTTCTGGCTTCTGCAGGAGAGGGACGGACGGAAGATCGTGTTGTTTTTTCCAGCCTCTGCTGGAGTGAAGGCCAGAGAGCGGAAAGGCGGCGGGAAAATAAAACCATCCGTCTTCATTCGCGGAGTCTGCGCTCCCGGCGACGCAGGGCTGAGCCGGATGCCAGCGCGATGCAGAGCAGAAAGATAATGAGCTGCGGGATGAAGCGGCTCCCGGTGACACTGTGAGACTACACAGGCAAGATCCACCTGCCTCCCCGCCGCCGTGTCTGGGGACCACGGAACCGTCCCGTCCCAGAGACTACGTCCCAGAGACTCTCTGAAGGCGATGGTCTTATTTATTCCCCCACACCTGCCACCCGCAGTCCCACGGCGGTGGCAATTTATACACACGTTCGTCTTCAGAACGGCAGAACTTCCTGCCGATTAGTGCCAACGAACTTTAGAACTACATTCATCCCATAACCTACTTCTCTGCGTTGTTTAATGAGGCCATTATTGCGAGCTAATGTGGAATATTTCATCAACACTAGTTTATTTGTTACTGCACCGTTCACGGGGTATCATTACACCCCTAATCTGAAGTGAGTCCAGGTTATTATTTCTGCGTATGTGAGCAGGCCCTGCACCCATCCCCCCAGTTTTTTCATGGGCCCCGGAGAGTCGATCCCCTTTACCGAACAGGAGACCAGAGAAGTTTTCAGTGACTGGATTCTGTTTGCCGCGGCGAGGTCCGGACACGGAGCTGGAGCTGGAGGCGGCCAGCGCCGCTCACGTGCACAGTGTTATTGCTGAATAATCAATAGCCAATAGCGTGCCGGGGGGGTCGAGATCCGAACCAGAAAAGCAGTCTGTTGGAAACAGCCGTCATGGGGACGGCAAGGATCGACGAGAAGAACCGTTTTCAGAGAGGGGAAAGCTCAGGAACAGGCAGGGTCGATAATGCACGGTCACTTCAACAGAACAGCGTCATTTTAGAACTGGTGTCCAAAGGTGAACAGCGTCACACACAAAAATGCAGCCAGAAGAACGGCAGTAGCACCACTCACATAGAGACAATGAACGTTTTATTTACTGTTCTTTGTGGCTCTTGTGGCACTTCGTTGGGTACCAAGGGTCTGCTCGTGTGTGGCAGGGAGTTGCCCTATGAATTTACCTGCGACAGGTCACATGCACGCTGCCAGATGGACAGAGGTTTTTTTTTGGAAGTGGGTCTGAAAAGCACTTTGAAGTCTTCATTAATGCATTAACGTGAGGTGGAGACAGCAAATGGTCCCACAATTAATGGAATGTATAGAGAAATGGTGCAGAGGGAAAGCGAGGTGAGGGCCTGTCTGCGGCTCTGCAGGGTCTGCCGCAGTGTGGAGGCTCATTATGTGGCAGGCAGCGCACTTGTCAGGAGAAGCGGGGGAGTTGGGATCGCCACCAGCGTTCCGTTCCGCTCCCTTTGAGGGGGTGAGGAGTTCAGGCCCGTCTCTGTGGTGGGAGCTCCCTCACTATTTATAATCTCTGCTTAATGGCGTCTCGGCGGCAGACGAGCACACGACTCTTCACTTGTAGCACAGGAGGCTAATGGCTCCGTCATTACTGCACATTCTCCCCTACTGAGATCAGCGACCTGACTGCAGGCGCGCTCACACACACACACACACACACACACACACACACACTCGCTCACTCCGGTAATGCATGGACATGCATCTCACACACTCATGTGTGACATGTGTGCACACACAGGCACACCAACATATGGATGCACAAACAAGCACACACACACATGCACAAGCATACACACATTCATGTTTACACACATAATCACACAGACACACTGAGCTCAAACATGGACACAGAGGGACACACCCAGGCAGACATTTACATTACATTTATAAGACGCCCTTATCCAGAATGATTTACAACGCGCTTTCATGTTACCATGAATGAAGTGATCAGTTCTGGTTCAATAGGACTCAAACCATGAATACAATCATATTATTCGCTCTGTAGTAGTTTTTCTTACGTAAGTCAGAGTATAAGAAAGTTATAAATTAGTCTAACTATTGTCTAAAGAGGAAGGTCTTAAGATGCCGTTTGAAAACACTCAGCGACTGAGCTGTTCTGACCTCTAGGGAAACTTCATTCCACCACCGAGGGGCCAAGACGGAGAAGAGTCTAGATGAATGCCTTCCTCGTACCTTCAGAGATGGAGGGACCAAGCGAGCAGTACTGGAGGGTCTGTTACTTCCCTGATCTAGGGTCCGGGACATAGCAAATGGGAAAAGGGAGCAGAAACTCCAAACAACACAAATGCACATACGGTTAGCAGTTTATTACAAACAATTAATAAACAGACAAACACAAACAAAGCAGTTCTGGTCAGTTGGGCTGCGATTCAAGTCTCTGTTCTCTTTCTTGTCTTCTGGTCACATTACTTTTGTTTACACCATTTCCCTCCTTCACACCACCTTCCTCCGTCCTGTCCCAAACAGACGCCATTTTTGAGCCCCCTGCCATATTACAGCCCACCAATCACAACAGGAAGGGGGAGGAGTCCAATCATGAGCTGATGAGGAGCCACCCTGCAACATTACAGAGAGAAGAAGCGAGAGAAAGAGAGACACACAAAAAGAACATACACATACTCCGCCACGGGACATCGCAGGTCGCAGGTATAATAAGGGCTGTGAGGTATGATGGTGAAACCCCATGTTTTGTTCTGTAGGTTAGCATCAGTAATTTGAATCTGATGCATGCAGCTACTGTTGACCTGTGAGAAGGGAGTTACAGTAATCCAGTCGTGAGATTACTAGGAACTGAACCAGTGTCTGGGCGGCCTGTGTTGATAGATATAGGCAGATATGTCTGATATTGTAGAGAAGTAATCTACATAAGCGAGAACGATAGGTGATGTGTCTCTGGTCCTGGTGTGGTGAAGAATCTGCTGGAATGAATATTAGTTCTGTTTTGGTGAGATGGAGATTTAGATGATGGGCTGCCATCCAAGATGAAATGTCAGACCTGGACAGATCTTTGAAGCAGCATGTACATCTGAGGGAGGAAAAGACAGACACACACAAACACATTATTCCACACCATCAATTATTCTGCTTTATTCAGTTGGTGAGAAAGATGAGTTTCTGATGTAGAACTGACATAAATTCATAATTTAATTCAGAGACCTACGTACACCACACCTGCCGGGAGATGTGGAGAGGATTCCTGGTGTGATGGAGACATGATGAATATGAAACTGGGGTGAGAAGTGACTCCCCAAAAGCAGATACGATTAAGCAGATTGATGTGATGAAATGAGTAAAAAAAGATTTAAATACAGCCCTTACAAATGTGGACAGCCTTGCGAGTGAACTTCACATCTGTGAAGCATAAAATTCCTATAGCAGACATTTACATTTACATTTACATTTATGGCATTTGGCAGACGCCCTTATCCAGAGCGACTTACAACAGGCTTTCAAGTTACCATCGATGAAGACACTGATGACACTGATGAACCTTGTTCATGCTGCAATATTGACTGGCTCCATGATTAGATGAGGTGGTCGCTTTACTTATTGATTGTTATTGAAGTGGTAGTGATTCATGTTGGCTTGTTGTTGTCTAAAATGAGACTGTGTCATTGTTTGTCTTCAGTTTTCTGAATGGCGGTGGACGATTTTACATTTCTTCCCGGTCAAAACTGATGCTGGGTTTTATAACAGGACTTTACCCAGAGGACTGTGCTGTTTTTTTATCTTTCTAATTGTGTTTGTGTGTTTATTGACTGTTTATGTTTATATGGTTTCTGCAAACAAACATGATACACACACACACACACACACACACTTATCTGTGAGCAGGCAGATCACATCATTTATATTTATAATATAAATTATTGCTCTTTCTCTTCGTGCATCATCAACATTTAATGAGTCACAGCGAAACATCAGGACACGTCCCAAATTCTCAAGCCTGCTCACAGATCAGCGATGTGCAGAAATGTACAATCATACACACACACACACACACACACACACATCATAATCATCAGTCACAGACTAATTTAGCTGAACTATAGGCTCACCAATCTTCATCCACAAACCCAGAAACGAACACGTCTTCCATGCGTCCTATGAGAATCATACATCAGAAGCATTTTAAACATCAGGCCTAAAAGCTCCATCATTAGGCCTGATTTCATTCATACCCCAGCATTAGTGGGGTATGAAGACCTGTAATCGAATCCTGAACTGCCAGGATGGTGCCACTGAGCAAGGTACCGTCCCCACACACTGCTCCCCGGGCGCCTTTCATTAGTTAAATGCAGAGGACACTTTTCATTGTGTCACCATGTGCTGTGCTGCCGTGTTTAAAAACCGCTTCACTTTCCCTTATTAAACTGTACTGTTAGTATATTTCTCTTGTACCATTCCATGTTTCATATCCTTAACAGAAGTATACTTCACAAATGCCACCAGCTTGATTTAGAATTTTAGATTCACAGTGGTACTAGAAATGTTTGTGAGCCCCTTCTGCATCTTTGCATAAATATGACCTAAAATGTTCTCAGATTTGGCAGGTCCGTTCCAAGCTTCAGCTAATTGGCTTCCGTTAATTGTAAAACCACAGGTATGTTGTGGAAGAGACGTGGGCGAACATGCCCCCTGCACTCAGACGTTTCTTCTGCGGTCTTAGAACAACTTCACGAATGCAACTAACCTTCAGCGGCATGAAATCCTCCTCCCTCCATCGACTGAAATAATGCCCTGCACAAGCAGATGACCTCAGTCATCCCATCGCACGCTGTGCAGGAATTTTTGATGTATTTTGATTCCTCCTCCTAACAGGGCAGGGAGTTAAGTGACTAAAGTGACTACATCCCTCATTACGCTCTCACCCTGTTCCCTGAAGGTCAACTTGCACGTTCAAACCAACGACAGCGTCACAATCAGCGTAGCCGGCGTCTGCCATTAAAACCTCACAGCCTAAAAAATCAATTAGGAGCAGGCAGGCCGTCTGGGCGACTAATAATCGTCCGCATGTAAAATGCCCTCACGACCAGTGGAAGGTTGAAGTTGGGGACAAGCTCCCCAGAACAAATCGCTGACGTCCGCTGGGCTAATTAACATAAGCCGCCAGGCTGTCCTTTGGATCTGGTGGTTTTGAAGGCTCCATCTGCAGTCACCTGCCAGAGCGAATCGCCAACAATGCCCTTTAAATGGCGGAATTAAAACACACAGGGCACACGCAAGCAAGGACCCTCTTTCATGGGACAAAGTTCAAAGACGAGGAGGGCACGGCGGATCTTCAGAAATCCCATTTCCCAAATCTTGCTTAACCCTTTTCATTTACAAAAAGCCTGAGAAATTGTGCTTTCGCTTTAACCTACAGCGAATGTAGAGGACATGTGCTGGAGACACAATATGTTTTTTCTCATTTTCATAGTCCAGGCACAGAGGGGACATCATCATAGATTTAGGGTTGTTAAGTTTCTAAGTCTAGTGGTCTAAGAAATGCGACAAGAGGAGGAGGTCCACTGTTACACACATACACACACACACACACACACACACACAACCAAATAAAGCATGCAAACAGTGCTTTTATTTACAGTGAGCTTACAGGTAAAATAAAACAGCGGACCCAGCACAGCTGCTAACAGGCTAACAACAGAGGGGTCTATCATACAAAACAACAAGATACACAAATGAGATCCCCAGTGGAGGATCTCATTTGCAGATCTCTGTGGACCCTGGGGACCTCCCAAAAGAGAAAGGGCCTAGCCGACCCTGGTAACCTCACAAACACCAGCTGAAGTCACTTTATATAGGTGTAGGTGACCAATAGGCAGATGGTAGGTGGAGCTGGTAGGCTTCAACTCCTCCCACTCGGTCAAACTAAAAGAGACAGGACACAAAAACCCAGCCAGACACACAGAACACGTGGGAGCATACGTCCAGGGACCTAACAAGGGTCTATTAAATGTTACAGAAAAGTTTAATTCATGAAGTGCATCACATTAGGATTCACTGTTAGATGCCACTGTTCAAAAATCAAGATGTTACATAAAAAAAGTGTGAAACACTTGATTAATCCTTATCACAGGCTCTTATTGTGGCACCAGCTAATAGTGGGGCCTTAACGTTGCGATTAGGACCTGTTTAAATGTGTGGTGCCTCCTCTCACTCCCCTGTCATTTCTTGAGTTTGTGTGCTACGTTCTGTGCACGTCTACGCTGCATTACAGTTTCTGTCCAGTACATACCCCGCGTGATAGTTGCTGTGTTTATGTTCCGGCCCTCAGCCACTTTGTTTTGTTCATTGTTAAATACTCACCCATTTCACCATGTCGTCCCCCTGTGCCTCCTGCTTTTCAGCGTTGCATTACAATTATTGTTTAGCTGGACACCACTAATATTAATATTGAATGCTGGCCATGATTTTAAACCTTCACACCTGTAAAAATATACATGCATAACATGCAAACACAAAGCAAAGATTGTTCACAGAAAAAGTACATTTACAGCAAAAATATGATAAAAGTGCTTTCATGATTGACATAAATTGTCGTTTATGACGTGAAAATATGCACGGCCATGAAGCAAAGGAAGTATGTTTGAGTGAAGGAACAAAATGCAACAAATAGAGAGGCAGTGACAGCAGCTTCTAGAAAACAGAAGCAGCTGTATGGAGGTGAGGGACTGTATGGACTGTGAACAGCCACATGTTCTAGAAAACGTCATTTCGCAGAGTCTTTCTTTTTAATGAAATCTGAAACTCTCTGGACTATCCACTCAATCCTCAAATTATCTACCAAAAATCAAAAAGATTTTATTGCCAGATTAATTCCTTCTTATACAGTCCTGAGACTTTGTATCTGCCAGCAGTAGCAAAATACCTACTTTTTATTAGTGCACCTAAAAAATATTTATTAATTTATAATTTAGATATTTGGCTGATGCTGAAATGTTGAAGGTTTAACTTTCTCAGTGAAATTAAAAAATATGACCTTTTACGACCTTTATGACCTTGTCTTGCTAGATGTGGTAGCTTCTTGGTGAATAAAAATCCATGTGTATTAATTCTCTGTACCATGTGTATTTCATTTTTATTTCTTTATGTGGTATAATTGTGCCATATTTACATGTGTTATACACACCCACGGATACAGCTAAATTTAAAATGGATAGAATGTCCATAGTTTTTTTTTTTTTTTTTAACTATATTATACAGAAGGAATATCAGCTCTAAACAGGGGCCATAAATTGGCAGGAACAAAACCAGACTTTTTACGCTTTCCTTAATGATCAGTGATCCTCGTTCACAACAGTGCTCAAATGACTTTCAGAGAGGTCCTAACAGCTGTACATTTGGCACTTAGGAACGCACGCCCTGCTGCCTTTCACCAAAGCCTGCTGAAGTTATTGGGGTCAGAAGAGATGAGATTGTGCCTTTGTTCCCACTTATAAGGCTGTGTCCCCAGATTTTATCATCACGCAGGACAGCCCTCAGCCCTCAGCACCATCCTGGACAGAGAGCCACCGAGACAGCAATCCCCCCCCCTCTTGAAAACATAAAACTTGAGGGATGTTTACTGCCCTTTCATCCAGTTCATTACACCACAGGTTATCAGACTGCTGGGCCCGTGACCTCATTCATTAATATAAATTGAATTTACAAGAAATATGGCAATGATGTCCTGGTGCCTTGAACATAGCTCTTTTCTGTGTGTAACATAAAGCTTGATTTGTATTATTTTTAGTACACCCTATGGAGGCCAGTCTTTTCTCCAGCTATGCAGTCCTGCTTTGTGTCACTGTTGCTATGGTTACCAGACATACAAATTCACTGATTCCAGAATACTGTTTCTTACTGTGTGGTGGAATTAAACTCAGTGAACAGGAGTATTTTTTTAATTAAGAAAGATACACACACACACACACACACACACACACACAATTGTAAAAGAGTATTATGATGCATAATATGATGCATAAACAGTCTGATGGTCTGATGGAAGAAACTGTCCCATAGTCTGCTTGTCCGGGACCGGATGCTGCAGTTTGACCAGTTTGTGAATGGATGGTCTGGGGTCTTTGATAATTTTCCTCACTCTCCTCAGCCTGGTGTAGAGGAGGTGAAATGATTGTGTAGGGAATAATAAATAAATACATAACCAGCAACCTGCTGGTTAAAATGTACACGTTCTGTCGTAGAAAAGCCCTCACTACAGGCAGGGTAGGATTTTCTGACGTTATCGCCTATAATGTCAGAACACCGGAAACTCAAATACGACAGGGCGGGATATTTTACGCACCCTCTGCGCGAAGTAAGGGGACAAAATCAATAAGCGCGTCTGTGATTGGCTGAACGACGCGTCCATCAACCAATCGCTGTGGGTTGCATCAGCAGCGCCCGTATCCGGCATATGTGCACGCCGGCGAGAGTCCTGTCCCCATCCGCTCCCCGAGCTAGTTCGAAGCTGTGAATTTGAGCGGAAATCGGACCTTCGGATAAGCTTGCTGTGGCCAGCTGGGAATGGAGGACGAGAAGGTCATGCAGCAGATGAAAGAGCTCCAAGTTGAAGAGGGAAAAAAGGTAGAGGAGCGTTTAGCCAAGAGGCTAATGCTAACAAGCCTTGCTGAACTGCAGGTTCAGTTGCTGTCATGGGTCATATTCTCATATTTTTATAAATCTAAAAAAAAAAAATCAGTGTATATTTTCATGTCGTCTTCAGTACGTCTGTGACGACCCAAAACGCAATTTGTTTCTACTATTTATGGGTTCAAGACTTCTCAAGGCTGTAAACTAATTCAATCACTCTGTTAAAAAAGAATGAAAAGCCAAACTTTTCCCTCCGTCCTTCTGCCTGACTGATCTGTGCCTCCTTCACCATCCTAATTCACCATCATGTTTGTGTTGCTTTATCTGCTCTGTGTTCATGGGTGGTGCTCTTGTTTGTTTTTGTGGTTCGTTTCTTACCTAAATCCGGTTCCAGGGTGGAACGCCAGGTGGCAAAGAAGGAGGGAAGAAGAAGGCCAAGGCGGCTGGAGGAGGAGAAGCAGCAGGCCGGGCCGAGGTGAGTGGCGTGCTCACGGGGTCCGACGCAGAAACGTTTTGGTGGCTTCTCATGTTCCAGGTCATGTTCCGCATCCTCAGCTGAGCCCCCTGCCCGAGTACATCGATGAACGCCTGGTGCTCTACAACCGGCTGAAGGCCGAGCATGACGCCCTGCTGGCGCGGAAGGCAGAGGGGGACAGTCGGCCAATCAAGATCACCCTGCCTGATGGGAAGGTGGTGGATGGGGAGTCGTGGAAGACCACCCCTTACCAAGTGGCCTGTGGGATCAGGTGAGCGTGGGCCTTTCAGCAGCTCACTCAGGACTATTTACATGAAATCTACATTTACGGTATTTATAAGACGCCCCCTGGGGACAGTCAGGGTTAAGTGTCTTGCTCAGGCACACAGTGACATTGATCTTTTGTGTTAACTACTAGGCTACTACCACCCTTCAGAACATGTAGGCAGAGCGTAAGGCAGGGCGTGCTGCTTGTGAAAGGATGTGTGTAATATGCCCATGATGCAATGAATGTTTTTGGAGCTCAAAATCCTGGAGGGAGAAAAGGATGTCAGGTCACCCTAACAAATGGATTATTTGTGCTGGTTAATTTCCCCCTCAGTCAGGGCCTGGCTGACAGCACGGTGGTGGCTAAAGTGAATAAGAACGTCTGGGACCTGGACAGACCGCTGGAGGAAGACTGTAGCCTGCAGCTGCTGAAGTTTGATGATGAGGAGGCTCAGGCTGTAAGTTGCACCAGTCGGAGATTTGTGGTCTTTGTGCAGAGCTGTGTAATAAGTAACTGGTGTGGCTTCCCCCACAATATCTTTTCCCTGAGCATTTTAAAGGAACAGTGCTAATCTAAGCCTTTAATTCATGCCGCAATTAATATGTCTGTTTTTGACAACTTTGTTTGATTCAGCATCTTATTATGTACAAATACCAAACACAAGGATAACTGTGTACACAACAAATAAGTAGGAGTGAACATTGTACAGTGCTCTGGCTACACTGCATTAAAGGTCCCCTATTATGTTTTTTTTTTTTTTTTTTTTTTGCTTTTATATAGGCCTTATTGGTCCCCCCCAATACTGTATCTGAAGTCTCTTTCCGAAAATCAGCCGTGGGGCAGAATTACAGCCACTTTGATCCAGTCCCACAATGAGATTCCCCCAGGACGCGCCAATTTGGTGTCTAGCTTTAATGATAATGAGGAGGGGAGAATGGCCTATAGAAGTTGAGGGGGCATTCATGGAAATGACCATCTGAGCTGCTGCTCTTTGAACGGCTAAGCAAAATGGCCGAGGCAAACTTTACAGCTATCGCAATTTCTCACCATTGCAGGACCACAGAGAGGCTGGGGAACTCATATTCATGTTAAATAATCTCCCAAAGTGAAATTTTCATAATAGGGGACCTTTCAATTACTGTGCGTACATTACATGACACTTGGCTGACGCTCTTATCCAGAGTGACTTAGTCATTAGTTACAGGTTCAGTTACCTTGTAATTAAGTGTTTAGATCTGGGAATGGCACTGAGTGGGTTTCAACCTGCAAGTTTTATCACCCAGTAGGGGAGTAGACACCACAACGTGTCTGGTTTAAAGTGAAAGTGATTGCTTTTGTCATTGTGATACAGAACACGGTGACGCAACGAAATATCCTCTGCATTGTTAAATGAAATATTGGGCTTGTTTCCCTCCTCAGGTCTACTGGCACTCCAGTGCCCACATCATGGGAGAAGCCATGGAGAGGGTTTACGGGGGTTGCTTGTGCTACGGGCCGCCCATCGAGAACGGCTTTTACTACGACATGTTCCTGGATAACGAGTAGGTCGCCTGGAACCCTGGTCACCTGCTCTGTTTAAAGTCTGTCTGTTCTGATGAAATCTTACAGAACCCGCAGGGCATGATTTTAATATCGTTTAGAAATCTAAATCATTTAAAATGAAACTAACACTGCTTGAGAATTTTTTACTGTTGCAATTAAATATTCAGGCTAATTAAGGGCATTTTAAAAAGTATTTCTTAAAAGAATTTAAGCAGCTTATTTGAATCCTAATAAAAGATTGTGACCTTCTTTTGACTGTCCAGTAGAGAAAGTTTGTGATTAATGCTGAGAAGAGGTTTTATGGTAATTATGCTGTCAGGTGGCCACTGCTGTTTATGATTTTCCTTCTGCTGGTGTGTTGCCCGGTCCAGCACTGCGTTTCTTTGGCTTTCCTTCGTTCCGGGGGCTAAATTGGTCCCTTTTTCCCACAGTGACAAGTTCATGTTTTATTAATGAAGTTTAACCTTTGTTGGGTGATAAAAAATGGTCCCGTTTCTGCCTCCTTGTTCTCTCCCCTGTCAGAGGCGTATCCAGTAACGACTTCCCCTGCCTGGAGAACTTGTGTAAAAAGATCATCAAGGAGAAACAGCCCTTTGAGAGGCTGGAAGTGAAGAAGGAGACGCTGCTCGAGATGTTCAAGGTAACCCATAGGAGGAGAATGTAAAGTCTGTTCCTGATGAGAGATGTTTCTATTTAATGCAGAACCTTCTCTTTTTCTTTCCCCATAGTACAACAAGTTTAAATGCAGGATCCTGAATGAGAAAGTCACAACTCCGACTACTACGGTTTACAGGTAATGTGTACTGCAGTAACTTATCAGAGCCGCAGCACGTGAATGTGTTTGCCAGGCATCAATATTGGTCAGAGTTAATCTGAAACTCTTTTTCAGAGTTACGGCTCTACTTTTGTAATTTCGTTCTGAACAAAAGTAGTAGCTGAGGAGTGGTGAAAACCCTGCAAGCTGATTGGTCAGGGAGAACAACACAAATACTAATGCTAACCTGTGTGTTGTGTGTGTGTGTATATATATACACACACACACACACACACACTATTTTCCCTTATTATATGACAATGGCTATAACTGATTTGAGGAGATCAGCATAATCACAAGGAATTTACACAAGACTGGTGCTAATGAAGAGCTGTGATCATTTTGTACTGTGATACGGAGTCTAAATGATTATTTAAAAAAAAAAAAAAAAATTTATATCCAATAGGTGCGGCCCTTTGATTGACCTCTGTAGGGGTCCCCATGTCAGACATACTGGAAAAATTAAAGCCTTGAAGATCCATAAGGTATGATCTGTACTATATTCTTTGTGAGACCATGCATTGTTGTGACGAAATTTGATTGCCAGTGATGGTGGTTTCTACCTCATTTCTTTTTATTGGATTATTATTCATGAACCGATTTGTATAATGAGACAATCTCTATCATCAAATTCATGTCTTCTAGTTTGCTTCATGCAAGTAATCTGGAATAAAAGCCTGTGTCCCTTGAGTATTCCTATAGGTGTTAATACTTACTGAAGTAGTGTTTGCTGTATTTAATGTAAAATTTGCAAACAATTTCTACATGTGACAATTCCAGAATTCCTCCACGTACTGGGAAGGGAAGGCTGATATGGAGACGTTGCAGAGGATCTATGGAATCTCATTTCCCGATGCCAAAATGCTGAAGGACTGGGAGAAGTTCCAGGAAGAGGCCAAGAACCGAGATCACCGCAAACTTGGCCGGGTACGATGTTTTCCGACCTGTCCAGAGTGATTCCTCATAAAGTCAGCCAGACTTTTATTTGGCATATTTTGGGCTAAGTAGCAATACAGGGTACATCAGTACTGTTCTTGTCTCCTAAAATGGAAATAGGTTATATGTGCAATTGGCATCAGACACCCTTGTCTTATTTGTCAGATGCCCTTATTCAGAGTGACTTAGTCAGTAGTTACAGGGACCGTCCCCTTGGAGGACACTCAGGGTTAAGAGTCTTGCTCAGGGAAACAATGGTGGGGTTTGTAAGTGGGGTTTGAACCTGTGACTCTGTGATCTGCCCTTTGTGTTGAGCTAGGGGGCAGTGGTGGCGGCCCCATAATCAGATGGTTGCACCGAGGTGCCCACTGCTCACTAAGGGTGATGGTTAAAAGCAGAGGACACATTTTGTTGAGTCACCGTGTGCTGTGCTGTGTATCACAATGACAACCCCTTCACTTTCATAGGCGAGCGTGTTACCCGCTAGGCTACCACCTCACCTTCAGACCCTTCAGATTTGTCTGCAGTGGGTGAACCGCCAGTGACTCTCTTACTGTTAATTTGTTACCGCGGTAATAACCTCGGGCGAGGGCCAGGCCGCGCATCTGTACATGCCGCCACGGTGATAACGAGTGCGGCTGCCAGCTGTCGGCTGTGCCACATCCCCGTGTGGGGGGCCATCCCTGTGCCCGGGCATGGGCTGCCAGACACAGAGGGTGGTACAATGACACTGGATAGTGTGTGTGTTTCGGGGGAGGGGCGTGGTGGATTGTTCCATAAAGCCTTCAGACGCCTACTGCCGTAACGTACCATCTGCCGGTGCGGGGCTCATGGGGACCCGGGGAGCGCTTTGTCACTAATCTGACCTGTTTGTGCTCCTCACCGGGCCGACGCCCCTCGGTTGTAACGCTCTGCTGTGTTAACAGGAGCAAGACCTCTTCTTCTTCCACGACCTGAGCCCCGGCAGCTGCTTCTTCCTGCCGAAGGGAGCGTACATCTACAACTCCCTCATCGAGTTCATCAGAGTAAGTCACGTGACTGCTGTCCCATCATGCCCCACTGTACTACACCAGCTGCACTAAGCACCAATAACGGGCTGCCGCAAGTTGACACTTGAGCACTACTTTGCTGGACAGAGTGAATACAGGATGCGAGGCTTCCAGGAAGTGGTCACGCCCAACATCTACAACAGCAAACTGTGGCAGACGTCTGGCCACTGGCAGCACTACAGCGAGAACATGTTCTCCTTTGAAGTGGAGAAGGAGACCTTCGCCCTCAAGCCCATGAACTGCCCGGGTCATTGGTAAGATGCAATCCATGCTGCTGTGGTCAGCTGACTCTGGGTCAGGGAATTTTTGGAATATGAGGGAATTTCAGTAAAGGCATTTCCAGACGCAGAATTTGATCACTTGAGTGGCAAGTCAGGGAATTATCAGAGAATTCTGTTAATAGCATATAGTGCAGCAGCCAAAACCCGATGTGTATTTACGCACCTTTGATCCCAGTGAGGGTTTTGCTCAAAACTACAAATGTGCAATGTTCTAGAATGCAAAATCTTTGCAAAGTGATTGTGATACAAAGCACACGGTGACACAACAAAATGTGTCCTCTGCTTTTAACCATCACCCTTGGTGAGCAGTGGGCAGCCATGACAGGCACCCGGGGAGCGGTGTGTGGGGACGGTGCTTTGCTCAGTGGCACCTTGGCGGATCGGGATTCGAACCGGCGGGTCCGCTTCCTTAACCAGACAACTGTAAATTTTAAGATATTTGGCTTGAAAATTAAGGATTATAAGGACTGACTCGGTAGAGGATCTCATGGGTGGAGTTGAGTTTCTTGTTTATTCCATTCAACACGCCAAGCTGCCGATTTTCAACAACAATGACTTAAACGCCATTTGAGTTCAATAACATGTACATTTACAGCATTTATCAGACGCCCTTATCCAGAGCGACTTACAATCAGTAGTTACAGGGACAGTCCCCCTGGAGCAACTTAGGGTTAAGTGTCTTGCTCAGGGACACAATGGTAGTAAGTGGGATTCGAACCCGGGTCTTCTGGTTCATAGGCGAGTGTGTTACCCACTAGGCTACTACCACCTTTATTCCATTCAACACGCCAAGCTGCCGATTTTCAACAACAATGACTTAAACGCCATTTGAGTTCTATAACCATTTCAAAGGCCCTTTCAGCACCCAAAATTTATATTGGACGTTTCTTTATACGGGAGTTGATGGAAATTCTGCTTTTTGGTCTTGGAAAAGTCAGGGAATGTTAAGTCTGACTTACAGTGGGAACGCTGGAGTTAATTAGCCTCCGTTCTCTCCCCCAGTCTCATGTTTGACCACCGGCCGCGCTCCTGGAGGGAGTTGCCATTGCGGATGGCTGACTTTGGAGTCCTCCATCGTAACGAGCTGTCGGGCGCGCTCACCGGCCTGACCCGCGTACGCCGCTTCCAGCAGGACGACGCCCACATTTTCTGCACCATGGACCAGGTGACTTGACCAACGAGGGGAGACGAACCTGTTGATGCCTGGTGATGCCAGGGGGTCGTTGACTTTTATTTCTGCTTCTGCTCATATGTCCACAAGATAGAGGAAGAGATCAAAGGATGCCTGGACTTCCTGCGCACCGTCTACGACGTGTTCGGCTTCACCTTCAAACTGAACCTGTCCACCAGGCCAGAGAAGTTTCTGGGTGAGGTGGAGGTCTGGAACCAGGCGGAAAAGGTACAGCCGATCCCATGCCACGGCAGGAAAGTGTGTAGAAAAGGTCACTCCCACACATGAGATACAGACGTATCGAAAAAAAAAAAGACTGTCATTGTGAAACACTGCAGCACAGCACACAGTGACACAATGAAATGTGTCCTCTGCTTTTAACCATCACCCTTGGTGAGCAGTGGGCAGTCAGTTCGAGATTCGAACCGGCCACCTTCCCTATATGGTCCATATGGGTCAGTTTCCTTATGCGCTAGGCCAATGTCTCTTATTTCGTTTTCCCTAACTAAATGGCATATCACTGATGTTGTACAAGTTATTGTATGTGATCTGTAATGTTTTAAGTATGTGCATAGTTTTAATGAAATTGTTTAGTGTGTAAAGTGTATTCAGTGGTGCTTTATTTGTTTCCAGCAACTGGAGAACAGCCTGAATGAGTTTGGAGAGAAGTGGGTGCTGAATCCAGGAGACGGGGCCTTTTATGGGCCGAAGGTAGAAATTTTCTAATGGCTCCCTCACGCAAATAAGCCTGGTGCTTTGTGAATGTTGCCCTTCATCGCAATCTTGTCATTGATCAGATCGACATTCAGATCAAGGACGCCATTGGTCGATACCACCAGTGTGCCACGATCCAGCTAGACTTCCAACTGCCCATCCGCTTCAACCTCACCTTTGTCAGGTACCCTCTGCTTTGGGCAATTTATATTTTGTTTTTCATGTGATTTCTTTTCTCAGTAGTTCACTGAAGAGACAGAAACGTTTTTTCCCCACATAACTTACAGTGACCCCAAGTGGTCAAATCAGGGAACTACATATATTTCTATATTGTGAACAGAACTAAACTGTGACCAAATTATGTCTGTTTTTGAAGCCATGATGGGGATGACAAGAAGCGGCCAGTGATCATCCACAGAGCCATCCTGGGCTCCGTGGAGAGGATGATTGCCATCCTGACAGAAAACTACGGTGGAAAGTGGTACGTCTGAGCAAGCTTCAATAACCTGCGGCAGGGACATGGTGACATGGAGGAATTAGCAGGTTGTGGCCCCACCTCCAAAATTGTCAGGGTGGGGCTATGGCTTACTTTGTCCTACATTCTCATCACTATTACAAATGATGAAATTTGATTTAGAGTAAGGCGTGTGTATGGTGATGCTGTAACTCCTCCCCTGTCAGGCCTCTGTGGCTGTCTCCTCGTCAGGTGATGGTCGTGCCTGTTGGACCAACGTGCGAAGAATATGCTCAAAGGGTAAAAAAAAAAGAAAAGATCTTACCAGAATCTTGCATACTTTGCGCACACCTGACCACGCGCACTGGCTCCGCCCATCAGGTACGGCAGGAGTTTCACAGCGCTGGACTGATGACTGACGTGGACCTGGATCCTGGCTGCACCCTCAACAAGAAGATCAGGAACGCCCAGCTGGCGCAGTACAACTTCATCCTGGGTGAGTGACCTTTGAACTTTGAACCTCGGTGCGTTCCGCAGCACTGTGACGTTACCTTGCTCCTGCTCAGTGGTCGGGGAGAAGGAGAAGGCCAGCGACACGGTGAACGTGCGCACGCGCGACAACAAAGTGCACGGCGAGCGCACCGTCAGCGACTGCATCGAGCGGCTGAAGCAGCTGAAGGCCGGCCGCGCCCGAAACGCCGAGGAGGACTTCTGAGTCGGGATGGATTTCCTATGAGCAGCGACCTGGATTTTATCCCCAACTCTGTTCTCTCTGGCATCTTGTTTTGTGTGGAACGACAATTTTTAAAAATTTGTTTATACGTTAACAGAAAAAAGATGTTGTGCGTTCTGTATGGATCTTTGTCACATCTCTTGCGGGTTTTTACTTCTGCGCTCATCGCCTGGTCCACTTCACCTAGGGCTTCATTTCCATGTTTAATAAAACCAGTTTTTCAGCAATAAAGATCTGCTTCTAAATATAAATGTGATCGTATTACTACTGTACGCAGTCACAGACATTCAACTGACCTTTATGAACGATTAGTGACGCGTTAACAAACAGAAGTCATCAGTAAGTAGTCATCAGGCAAGTAACTGCGCACCAGCGATGCTCGGGGTTCAAGCTGATTTTTATTACACACAGTACAGGCCAAAGATTTGGACACAACTTCTCATTCAATGTGTTTTCTTTATTTTCATGACCATTTACATTGGTTGATTCTCACTGAAGGCATAAAAACTATGAATGAACACATGTGGAGTTACGTACTTAACAAAAAGTGGAGACCTGACCTCCACAGTCACCGGACCTGAACCCAGTCGAGATGGTTTGGGGTGAGCTGGACCGCAGAGTGAAGACAAAGGGGCCAACAAGTGCTAAACACCTCTGGGAACTCCTTCAAGACTGTTGGAAAAGCATTTCAGGTGACGAAGAGTGTGCAAAGCAGTAATCAGAGCAAACGGTGGCTATTTTGAAGAAACTAGAATATAAAACGTGTTTTCTGTAATTTCACATTTTTGTGTTAAGTACATAACTCCACATGTGTTCATTCATAGTTTTGATGCCTTCAGTGAGAATCAACCAACGTAAATGGTCCTGAAAATAAAGAAAACACATTGAATGAGAAGGCGTGTCCAAACTTTTGGCCTGTACTGTATATATTTGTCCAAACCTCAGCGCCTGATTTTATTAAACTAGTCATGACAAAACTGTGTCAGCAGGGGGCGCAGAGGCACAAATTCTAATTTAACAGTTGGGGGAAAAAAATTGATTTATAAACAAAACAAAAATTCCCGCCAACACGTTCAGACATGACAGGTTACCATGACAACCGTAAACAAAACACAGAGTCCTGATTGGACGAGGAGCTCTTAATTAAATAAAACGTGTTAAAAAGTTTCAGTCGCTTGCCAACCTCACTTGACTGCTTGCGGCCGCTCGCTTTCAAGCCTTTTTCTCGAAATCTCGAACTGCTACATTTTTATTGTTAATTCTATTGCTTCTTACAACCTTCTACAATTTTAACTCGCTTTTTCTTCCAGGATACTGTAGTTGCGTGTTATTGTTGTGTTATTAACACTTTTTCTTTTCAGCACCATGAGCGCTCCTCCCCGAGACCAATTCGGGCTCCACCGGGCTGAAAAGCCCTGGCGGCCGAAAAGGATGATGGCGACGCGCGGCCTTGTGAGCGGAACGCGGCGGCTGCTGCTCCACCTCCGCACGGCGCTGAACAAGATCACCGAGCGCAACTTCCACCGGCAGGTGGAGAAGGTGGTGGCGCTCAACATCACCACCAAGGAGCGGCTGCTGCTGGTGGTCGACGCCGTGCTGACCAAGGCCGTCACGGAGCCCAAGTTCTCCGGGGTCTACGCGCAGCTGTGCGCCGACCTGCAGCGGCTCCGCGTCCCCGGAGCCGACGCGACCTTCGCCGGCCTCCTGCTGAGCCGCGTCTGGAGGGAGTTCCGCGGGGAGCCGGGACGAGCAGGCGGAGCCCCGCAGCGCCAACTGGGGCTCGTCAGGTTCATCGCGGAGCTCTTCAAGGTGAACCTGGTGGCGGAGACCATCGTTCACAGCGGCATCCAGCGGCTTCTCCAGGACCCCACCGCGGCGAGCCTGGAGTGCCTGTGCGGCCTGCTGCCGCGCGTCTGCCACGCCCTGGAGAGGTCTCGCGTGGAGCGCTACCTCCAGGAGGTGGAGGAGTTCGTGGGGCCGAGGAGGAGGAGGAGGACCTCGTTCCAGCTGCGCTTCAGGCTGCAGGACACGCTGGACGAGTGCAGCCTCCGGCTCCGCAGGCAGGAGAAGGCGGTGAGCAGGGAGCTTCCGGTGGAGGGAAGGCCTCTGTGGGCCATGGATGGAGAGCAGGAGTCTGTGAGCCGGGAGGAGAAGGCGGTGAGCAGGCAGGAGAAGGCGGTGAGCACGGAGCGTCCGGTGGAGGGAAGGCGGCTGTGGGCCATGGATGGAGAGCAGGAGTCTGTGAGCCGGGAGGAGAAGGCGGTGAGCACGGAGCGTCCGGTGGAGGGTAGGCGGCTGTGGGCCATGGATGGAGAGCAGGAGTCTGTGAGCCGGGAGGTGAAGGTGGTGAGCAGGGAGGTGAAGGCGGTGAGCAGGGAGCGTCCGGTGGAGGGTAGGCCTCTGTGGGCCATGGATGGAGAGCAGGAGTCTGTGAGCCGGGAGGAGAAGGCGGTGAGCAGGGAGCGTCCGGTGGAGGGTAGGCCTCTGTGGGCCATGGATGAAGTGGAGTTGGTGCACAGGGAGGTGAAGGTGGTGAGCAGGGAGCGTCCGGTGGAGGGTAGGCCTCTGTGGGCCATGGATGAAGTGGAGTTGGTGCGCAGGCAGGTGAAGGCGCGTCTGGGCCCGAGAACAGCGCCATGCTGCGTTTAAACGCTCCACTTTGTTTATTTCAATTTATTACTTCCAATTGGCAGCGAGCAAAATTTACACGTGACGGTCGTATAGAAGATAAATACATTAGTCTATTTATTTCAATCATTTAAATATTTTAAGCTAATTGGCAACAACTAGATCAATTAACATGAGAGATGCGACGTGACCAGGCCTAGAATAAAATAAGCAGAGCGATAATTACACAAATTAAAATTAGAATAGTATTAGTAGTAGTAATCCTTTTGTATCCTGTAGTTTTAGTAGTTAATAGTAATAGTATTGTAGAATACACTCGGAGGCTGGTTAACTGGGGAGAAAACTCCCCCAAAGCCAAAAACATCCGGTTCAAAGCAAACCTCTGGACAGACGGCTGAACATCTTTACCACGTTCCTCGTCTCCCCCTTTCTGCTCTCATCCGTGGCCCACCCACTACCTTTTTTCCACCAAATGAAGGTGAACCAAAGCAACAGCATTGTGGTTACCGGGAGGGCGAAGTGGAAATTGGTGAGTATTGCCCTGGACCTCCAACTCCAGTTAATTTGAGTGTAATGTTCCCTCATTTCTTTCTACAGGTGACTTGGGAGCAGCAGTCAGCTTCGGCGACATCCACAGAAGAAGCGAACTCTCCGGTGTTCCCCACTGGTGGGTCCTCCTGAGAGGAAGGAACTACTGAGTGCCTTGGTCTCTTTTCCAGACCTCATGTGTATATATGTTTGTGGTTTGTATAGGATGGCCCGGAGGTGATTGTCGCCGTGACCATAGGACCTTTCAACTGCCTTTGTCACATCCGGTCACTGGGCATCACCGCTATTGAAATGGCAGAAGAGCCGCCTCCCAATACCGATATGGACCAGGAAATGTAATCCAGGAGCAGTAACCATCACTGGTGAGTCCATTTTATGGGTGACGGAAAAATTCATTCAGCAAAAACCTCGAACTCTTACACACATTCAGTAATCCTGTAGCCTCATGGTGGCGCTGCTGGATAAGATGGAGGAGGAGAGGCAGATTGGGACTGAGAGACACTCATCAGAACATGGGGTTTCATTTGGTCCGCTGACTAAAACAGTCCAGACCTGCTTTTATTCTTCTGAACAGGTCCGCTGTCTCGTCCTCTTGTTCTGCTATAATGCTGTGATAGTAGAATTGACAGAAGGAAAGAAGGTTCTATGGGTGTGGGGTGGATAATTTGAGCTAAAGCAAAATGTTCTCTCATATGGTCCAGTGTGTTGCATGTCTTGATCACAGAAAATGAGGAAAATAACAAGAGAAGAGAACATCCAAAACCTGTTCTTAGTAGGAATTAATACATTGTTCATAGTAAATCATTTTCTGCCATCCTTCCTAAGAAAACCAGGCAGGCAGTCATTCCCGAGGACCAGGAGAAGGAGGAGGAGAGGCAGATTGGGACTGAGAACCACTCACCAGAACAACATGGGGTGGCATTTGGCCTGCTGACTAAAACTAACAGGTAATAAATACCCTGTCATGTCCTGCCCCAATCTCTTTCTGGTCAATTCTGAATTTATTTCTGGCTGTGTGTTGCAGGATGTGCCCAGAAACACGGACACCTCTTCTGTCTACAGTCCTGTAGCCAATGGCAGCAGGTCTTTCATTTTCTTTTGCATCAGTTTGCTGAGTGTATACTCTGTGCGCCCCACCACTGGCACAAGAAAAGGTGACATGAGAGGGGGGAATAGGAATATATGTCGAGATGTTGATGTGAATGTTTCTGTGTTTAGACATCCTGGATAAGCTTTGCTGTCAATGCTGATTTGTGGAAACATGACCTACAATGGGTAATTATATTAAATTCAACAAATTATATTTCCAGATACGTTGATTAATCCAGATAGATTGCTTAAAGCACATAATGAAAAAAGAAATATGTAAACATTTTATTTGACATGTTTTTTTTAAATGTTCAGATTTCCTGCAACAGTTGCAACAAGTGGTTCCATCAGGGATGCGTCAACTCTCCAGCAGTGGACAAAGAATAGCTCTGTCCTGTTTGCATTGTCTAAAGTGTTGTAAATTAATGTAAAGCGTTCTCATTGTTTTTTTTTATTTTGTTGTGTTGAATTTTTTTTATACTTTATTTATATTTCTGCTGTATGTTCAATTGATCTTATTAAAATTGTACATAGTTCCATTTTGAATTTGAATTAAATTATTTTAATTGAATTGCTGTTGCATAAACTTGTGAATTTATATTTAAGAAATTATATTTAACCCACATTACACTATTTATCAATATGAATATCTTTAAACATTTGAAATGTTAATTTTGGATTGAGATTTTTTTGAATGCTCATAGATTCCCTATCTGACAAATATTTTGTCAAATTAAATTGTAAAATATTTATCAGGATTTGTGTGTATTTTGAAATTCTGCAATAAATTGTCCTTCCACTGTTACATACTGACTGGTTATTGTGTTTAAATGTGGCTCTGTTAAAGAGGAGGGGTCCAGTTCACCTTCATTTCCATGTCTAATAAAATCAGTTCCTCAGCAATAAAGATCTGTTTCTAAATATAAATGTGATCGTATTACTACTGTACGCAGTCACAGACATTCAACTGACAATTAGTGATGCGTTAACAAACATAAGTCATCAGTAAGTAGTACAAAAAGAAACAAATGGAAATTATAAATGTGACGGGTTCACCTCCGCAGCACCATTCTACCGGTTCCACGCACACCATTAGACACTTGGACAGCCGGGTGGTTCACGAATTCCCTTTTTATTTTCTGTAATACATGCAAGGTACAGTGGAGTAGGTGGGAATTAGCCTACGGTTGGTCTGGATAACTCTCTCCATTCAGTGTCCTGAATTGCTTTTTTCTTTTACAACTTCATGCAGATACATACTTGGTTGTAAATGTAATAAAAGGTACAAATAAGCAAAACAAACTAAATAAGGCCTCTCACTTTGGTGATCATATAGTGATGTGAAAAGCACTGAACACTTAAGCATAATGTACTCAAAACTCTTAGCATCTGCATTAATACATTTTATCCGTAGCACCAGGGATAATTCAAGTGAACCCTTTTTCTTAGAATTAAACAAGAAACCACATGAACACAGTGAAACATGAGACTGACCAATACAAATACAAATACATTTACTGAGTGGTGTACTACCAGATTAGCACCTAACTAACTAATTTATATGAACGAATCTTAACAGATATAACATAACCCAAAACTTTTGGTAGAACCATATAACATTATAAAAACACAAGAAAATCCAAACGATATTACCTGTAATACATGCAAGGTACAGTGGAGTAGGTGGGAATTAGCCTACGGTTGGTCTGGATAACTCTCTCTGGGTAGAGTGGGTAGAAGAAAATTAGCATGCTAATCAAACAAGTAAATCAACCTAAAACTACGGATATACATGTCATGGAATCATCTCAAAATAGTGAGCAAGAATCGCTACCCAAACTGCATGAAAAATAATGACTTCTGTGTTCTTATAACCCAGTAAAACATAGTTTATGCCAGACCTCTCAAAACGTGACCTACCCATTCAGTGTCCTGAATTGCTTTGAGCAATTTCATGCGATCTCCTACTACACTGTACCTTGATACCACTAGAGGGCGTCATTGCACCATTTAAAATAATTTAACCACTCCTGAACCACTCTGCTTATCACAGAGTAAAAGAGTTGCCATCTACACCTCATGAAGTGTACATATCTCTGCTCCTATAATGAAATCTCATGACCTGGTCACTAACCAGTCTGGTAATCTAACCAAAAAAAAAAAAAACACACAATAAAACAGAGAAAAAAAAAAAATCAAACAATGTATTCATTCCCATTACTGCCAGAATGACTAAAACCAAAAACCTGCCTACGTGGGTTCCTAACACTCCTCCCACATCTAGTGTGAACTGAAGGGGCCTGTGTATTCTGCGGGCATGTGCAACTGACCTGCTCTGATCTACCCTCAACAAGATCTGAAGGGCTAGGGAGAGTAAAACGCTGGTCAGCGGGCAAGTGTGACATGTCATGTTCTGGGTCATGTGTTGTGTCATGGAGTAGTGCATCTGTGTTCAGCGATGTGTTGTGTAGAGCATCTGTGCCTCCAGAAATGCGATTGGCTGCAGAGTCTTCAGAGACACTGTCAAGAGGCTCATCTGATTGGACTTCATCCATATTCACAGGTAAGGCCTCCCTAACAACATCATCCAGAAGGAAGCTTCCGTTCTCTACCTCCGCTTGATCTGGTGATTGCCTGAGCCAGTCCATGGTGCGCATGTGAGAATCCTCCGGATTATCCGACGCAACAGAGCTCCGAACATTAATATAGGAAGCAGTGGACTGTGAGCCCCCAAGAGATGCTTGGTCCTTTTCTTGATCAGCGGTCAGGAAGTCAACAGGAAGCAGTAAGATTCTGTGCACAACCTTTTCTTTCCCTGTGACAGCATCTCTGATTCTGTACACATTGATCGCTGATCTTACTGACACCACATCGAAGGGAGTCGAGCCCCACCGGTCAGCAATCTTCCTCTTACCCTTCTCACCACGGTTAGCCAGCAACACCCTGTCACCTATACCCAGCGGTAGTCCTCTAACCTTTCAGTTGTAGAGTCTGGCTTGGCGGTCTTGTTCTCTGATGGCATTCCTCTGGGCAATCTGTGCTGCTTCAGAGAGGTCCCTCTTCAAATGATGCACAAACTCATGGTGGCTGACAACACTGGTATCCTTCAGTACATGATGGAACATGACATCAACGGGCAACCGTGGGATTCGCCCAAACATTAGGTAAAATGGTGCGAAGCCTGTTGTCTCGTGTACTGTGGAGTTATAACAGAAAGTCAACATATGTAGCATTTGCGGCCACTTGGACTTGGACTTTGGTGGAAGAGCTCTAATCATGCCCCCTAAAGTTCTGTTAAATCTCTCTGTGATGCCATTACCCATAGGGTGATAAGGAGTCGTATGAGATTTTTGCACACCTGCCATCTCCAACAGATCCTTAAGAAGCCGACTCTCAAAGTTAGCTCCCTGATCTGAATGGATTCTTTTGGGGAACCCGTAGACGCAGAAAAATTTATCCCATAGACAGCGGGCAACTTGCTTCGCAGACTGGTTATGGCAGGGAAAAGCTAGGGCCAGCTTTGAAAAATTGTCTGTAACAACAAGGACATCAACAGTTCTCTTGTCGTTCAACTCCGCTGTCCAAAAATCAATACACACGAGGTCCATTGGAGCCGAAGTGCGTATGTTCTCGAGAGGGGCACGTGCATCAGGTTCAGGAGTCTTCCCCAAGATGCATCTCTGACAGTGTTTGACATAGTTCGTGACATCTCTCTGCATGCCTGTCCAGAAAAATCGTTCACTGGCCAGAGAGAGTGTTCTTGATCTGCCCTGGTGACCCGCAGAATCATGAACTCCATGCAGGACTTGCTGCTTCAGAGCTTCAGGAATAACAAACTGAAAAATCCTCCTGTTCATTTGTCTGTCTCTTTTCACTCTATAAAGAAGTCCATCTCGAACCTTCAGTTTCCTCCAGTGTTTCAACATCCTGAGAACACAACTTGACTCAGCAGCTCTCTCACGCCCATCAGGTCTCCTGTGTCGTTGAACATAGAAAAGGACCCGGCTCAGTACACTATCTTGTTGCTGCAGATTGTACAGTTGACTTTGGGGAATGACAATAGATGGATCCTCTTCAGGCAGTGATTCCACACCGCCAGTCCGATGAGCATCCAGCACTGCTGACACCTCCTCAGAGCTTATGGCTCCTCCACAGGATAGATGGGGATCCTGTTCGGGACTCTGGGCGCCATCAGCATTGCTATTGGCTGTCTTAATGTTTTGACAGTTGGTGGTGAGCCGGAAAGCACCCTGCACTGTGCCGGTGACAATCCCATTGACTTCATCCAACAAGGACAGGTAAGACTCCCTCACTAAGCGATGACTCACACAGGATTGGACAAACGGCTCACGGCTCAAGGCATCGGCAACAGTGTTCTTAGACCCTGGCACATACTTCAGGTCAAAATCATAAGCCGCGAGTTTGGCCACCCATCTTTGTTCACACGCATCCAACCTGGGCTTAGTCAGGACGTAGGTCAAGGGGTTGTTATCCGTCCATGCTGTGAATTGGACCCCTTTTAGCCAATGGGAAAACTTGTCACATATGGCCCACTTCAGGGCTAGGAACTCAAGCCTATGAGCTGGGTAGTTTAACTGGGCACGTGACAGTGTCTTACTAGCAAAAGCAACTGGCCTTGCAACGTCTTCACCAGGCTGGAGCTGGGAAATAACGGCACCAAGCCCATCAAATGAAGCATCCACGGCCAGGATGAATGGACTCCTGAAGTCAGGATGAGACAGAGTCACAGTATGTGAGAGATCGTGCTTCAGTGTCTCAAACGCTACCTGACACTCAGGCATCCAGTCGTCTGGTGTGAGCTTCACCATGTTGTGGCGTCTTTTCTTTGATTTTCTTCCTCTGTGGGCTTTACCTTCAGTCTTTGACTCTGAGAGAAGCTTAAAAAGAGGTCTAGCCTTCGCAGAACAATCTTCAATAAAGTGCTGATAGTATAGCACCATCCCCAAGAAGGATCGAATCTTCTTCTGTGAGTGTGTGACACCATCACTGTCCATCAAATCAGACACCTGAATATGGCTTATGGCTTCAATCTTTGCAGGGTCTGTCTGCACTCCTGATTCAGAGATGACATGTCCGAGGAATCTTACGGTCTTGCGCATAAGATAACACTTTTTAGGGGCCAACTTGAGGTTATGATTCTTCAAACGAGAGAAAACCAACTCCAAGCGCTCAAGTGCCAGCTGTTCTGTTGGGGCGAAGACCATGAGATCATCTAAGTAACATAATAGACTGGTGAAGTTCTCATCTCCGAAGATCGATAGCATCATGCGCATGAATGTAGCCGGACTATTTGACAGACCTTGAGGCATCCGATTATATTCATGTAGACCAAAGGGAGAGGAAAAAGCGGTGTACTTCTTATGATCTTCAAAAACAGGCACATTATAGAATCCGGACGTGAGATCCATGGTAGAGAAATAGGCATTACCTCCCAGTGCAGCAAGTGCATCAGCTTGATGAGGCAACGGATGTGCGTCTTTCAGTGTTTTTGCGTTGAGACACCTGAAGTCAGCGCAAATGCGCACATCACCGTTCTTTTTCGACACAAGAACAAGTGGTGATGCATAATCACTGGTGGACTTCCGAATTATGCCTTTCTCTTCCATATCATTGATGGCTGTCCTCAACTTTTCATAATGGTTTGGCGGCACTCTGCGGTAAGGCAGACGGAAGGGTCTTTCATCCACCAAGTGTATTTTGTGCACGAAATCAGACGCCTCACCACAGTCCAACTTATGGCGTGAAAAAATGGTCTCATATCTCTTAACGGTCTGAAAAAGCTTCACTCTCCATGGGTCTGAGACTTCACATGCGTCCAGGTCTAAGTCCTGTAGACCAAGCTCAGCCAATGCCTCTCTCACATCCTGTTTGGACATCGACGCTGAAGTGTCAGCCAAGGATTGGGTAAAGGATTGGATGGTTTCTGGCTGTGAAAGGTCTTCAGTAGCGATGCAAGGAAACACGTCTGCCAATTTAGTGTTCTTCTTCAACACTACATGCTCAGTGGTGGGATTCATGAGCTTCACTGGCAGCCATCTGTCACCCCACATTGGCGCAACAACTTTGCCAACAATTACTTTACTAGGCCTACATCTTGACAGAGTGGGCTCCACTATCACTGTGCTACCCACAGATATAGGTGCTGACGCAGGGAGTTTTCCCCAACCAAGATACTCACTCTGCGGCCGTAAGACGACACACTTCTGCAACTTCAGCGTGCCAACTTTGTCCGGGACTGTCTCGCCTCTCCATCTCACCGTGTTGGAAAGGAGAGAGAAAAAGTGGTGACAGTCCTTATTACCGCCATCTGTAGGTGCAGCCATTAGCCGCCAGTAGCTGTCAGTCTTTCTCATTAGCTCTAGTATTTTCTTAATGGCGTTGCTGCCAAGTATCATGTCATCAGACTGCCCAGGCACGACAAGCATTGGGACAACCATCCTACAATCATACACTACAATGTCCACATCATACACCGCTTTGGGTGTCACCTGATGACCTCCACATCCAACAATGATGACATTGTCAGCAGGATACTTTCTCAGGTCACGGTTATGCTGAAGGAGACGTGCCTCTGCCGCTTCGCTCAAGGTGCATGCCATGGAACCGCTGTCTATCATTGCTTTCAACGTAACATTTGCTGCTGACACAGTAGTATAGAACAAACTATCAGACTTTTGAACTTTATGTAAGCCCTGAAATACAACAGTCATGTCAGAGGATGCTGTAGAGCTAAACGACCTGTATGTTGACTCATAGTCATCTTCACTGGGAGGTTTACTAACAGGATCTGCACCGTCCTCCCTTGGACGCAGATCCATTAGTTCCCGATTGCGCAGACTTAAGCAGGGGACAGTTGCGCCTGGAGTGGTCAGGTGAATGGCACTGGAAACAGAGCCTGTTGTCACGGCAATGTGATAATGTGGAGTGAGTGGCATCTCCACACACAGTACATGGCAGGCTGTTCAGGCCACCTATCCTAGGAAGTCTAGGCCTGGACTGCTTGTTCGACACAGCCTGAGCTGTGGCGGACTTGTCTAGCAAAACTTTCTCCAACATGGAGATGACACGTTCAAGAGCGGAAGACTCACTTATCTTGGCTGCTTGGGAATCCTGCATGTCAGGTGAAAAGCCATCTGCTTCCATCAGGCTAACCCTGTTCACGCGTACATTGTCATCAGGCCTTTCGCTCACAGCTGTGGCACCACTCTTTGAACTGACCTCAGAGTGGTATTCATCCAGCACAGCTTGGACTTCTTCGGCAGACCACTTATCAATTGTCTTTGACCTAAAGGTCATGGCTGTCAGGATCCGGTCCGAAATGGGGGTTACATTGTTGTCCTGTGTAATGTTCCCTAATCGTTTTCACCTGTGTTAATTGTATAAAGCTGCCCTGTTCGTTTCTGTCCGCTGTCAGGTCTTTAACGTTATGTTCCATGTTCACCAGTGTCTACGTCTCGGATGTCTCCCCTGTCTTGTGATTCACCACAACGCATGCGGACGGCGGACGAGGTGCCGGTACCAAACTGGCCCGAAGCCGTCTGCGCTGGACAGCCGCCGCTCGTCCATCTGGAATACCGGACCATTCATTCAGTCATTTATCACTCCTCCCTGTTCATCTTTTCTCTCCTAGAATCGATTCCGTTCGATTCCTCTTGTCCACTCGGACCATTTAAGACTGTGTTTTGGACTTTCCTCCCTACATGGAGCACTTTTTCTGGCCCGCCAGGTGTCGTGCCATAGGAGGGGGGATTCTGTCAGGATCTGGTCTGAAATGGGGGTTACATTGTTGTCCTGTGTAATGTTCCCTAATCGTTTTCACCTGTGTTAATTGTATAAAGCTGCCCTGTTCGTTTCTGTCCGCTGTCAGGGCTTTAACGTTATGTTCCATGTTCACCAGTGTCTACGTCTCGGATGTCTCCCCTGTCTTGTGATTCACCATTAAACCCCTGTTCCGTGATGTCAGGTGAAAGCGTCCTCCATTCCTCGTCATTCCTCGTCACTCTTCGTCCTCCTCTCCGTTCACCTGCCACGTCATGCCCGCATGGTCGTGACAATGGCTAGCTCTTTGGATGGACAGTTCCTGATAAACATACGCGTTACTTCTAAAACAGGACTGTCTAGCGTTTTACCTTGTTCTTTGAGATGATCAACAGCGACATCAGCTGCTCTATTGAGTCTCAGCCAGTAGTCATAGGCATCCTCACCACTCTTTGGCAGAGTAATGTAGAAGTCTGCTAAGGGTAAGGGTGAACAGGGGACAATAGCAAAATGTTTGCACAGCAGACCATAGATAGCCTCAGGATTCTGAACGATATTAATGCCACTATTCCTCGTTCCAAACTTCACAACATCTTTCGCTCTGCCTCTGAGATGAGTGAGTATTTCTTCAGCCTGTTGCTCAACTTTGATATTTGTCTTCTTAATGTAGCTTCTCATAAGGTCTTCCCACTCACGCACATTCACAGTGTCTGTGCCATCACCCCTGAAAGGAGGTGGCTCCTTCACCTTCCTGTGAGGCACAAATTGGACTTGTGACAGGTCCAAACTCTGTGTGTATGTGTTGGTGGACGTGACCTGTGCTTGTGAAATTTTAGGTGTGGGTGCAGTGCATTTTGGGTCTAGGCGTGCAATTATGCTATCCACCAACTGCTGTCCAACATCTCTTATTATGTCACTCATCTGACTCACTACAATAGGTGACTGGGGAGTGGGGGCTGACCCAGATGTATCAATAACCTGTGTGATCGGTGTGTGCTCAGTGTGGTGGCTATGAGAAGAAGCCCTGTCCCCACTAACTATAGGGGCCTCTGTGGCATCTTGACTATCACCCCTGATGTGAACATCATTCCTCTGAACAGCACTATCGAACCTCAACACTGGAATCCCCCTACCCCTACCTACAGAGTGGCTAAGTGGAGTACTGAAAAGCTGTGGTCTGAAGCTCATGTTGAGATATTAATCAACAAACCAGTATCAAATACGATCAGAAAAGTTCAACAAGAAAAATGTACCAGAAATAAAAATCGAAACAAATATCCAATAGTCTATTATCTATTACAGGAGCAATGTGACACAATAGGCTGCCCACCACACAATATGCAGAAGATGTCAATTAGAATGGTCCTGGGCCGGGCGAAGATCCAACTCGACGAGTCACGGCACCAATGTGACGGGTTCACCTCCGCAGCACCATTCTACCGGTTCCACGCACACCATTAGACACTTGGATAGCCGGGTGGTTCACGAATTCCCTTTTTATTTTCTGTAATACATGCAAGGTACAGTGGAGTAGGTGGGAATTAGCCTACAGTTGGTCTGGATAACTCTCTCCATTCAGTGTCCTGAATTGCTTTTTTCTTTTACAACTTCATGCAGATACATACTTGGTTGTAAATGTAATAAAAGGTACAAATAAGCAAAACAACTAAATAAGGCCTCTCACTTTGGTGATCATATAGTGATGTGAAAAGCACTGAACACTTAAGCATAATGTACTCAAAACTCTTAGCATCTGCATTAATACATTTTATCCGTAGCACCAGGGATAATTCAAGTGAACCTTTTTTCTTAGAATTAAACAAGAAACCACATGAACACAGTGAAACATGAGACTGACCAATACAAATACAAATACATTTACTGAGTGGTGTACTACCAGATTAGCACCTAACTAACTAATTTATATGAACGAATCTTAACAGATATAACATAACCCAAAACTTTTGGTAGAACCATATAACATTATAAAAACACAAGAAAATCCAAACGATATCCAAACGATAATACATGCAAGGTACAGTGGAGTAGGTGGGAATTAGCCTACGGTTGGTCTGGATAACTCTCTCTGGGTAGAGTGGGTAGAAGAAAATTAGCATGCTAATCAAACAAGTAAATCAACCTAAAACTACGGATATACATGTCATGGAATCAGCTCAAAATAGTGAGCAAGAATCGCTACCCAAACTGCATGAAAAATAATGACTTCTGTGTTCTTATAACCCAGTAAAACATAGTTTTAGCCAGACCTCTAAAACGTGACCAACCCATTCAGTGTCCTGAATTGCTTTGAGCAATTTCATGCGATCTCCTACTACACTGTACCTTGATACCACTAGAGGGCGTCATTGCACCATTTTAAATCATTTAACCACATACTACTCTGTTACATAAAGATAATACAGTGTGTGTGGTGTAAACAGTTGTCACGTGACACGAGTCTGAGATTCTTTCACTTTCTTATTATTCCGGGTTAAATATGCAGCATTGGAAGCGTAACGCCGCTACTGACGTAACGCCGTGCTGATGACGTCACCAAGCCCCCAGGTTTCGCTTTCACACGCCGCTGATATTTTCATTTTTCCGTCTAAAACTTCTAAATTCACTCACGCAAGTAACTGCGCACCAGCGATGCTCGGGGTTCAAGCTGATTTTTATTACACACAGTACAGGCCAAAGGTTTGGACACAACTTCTCATTCAATGTGTTTTCTTTATTTTCATGACCATTTACATTTGTAGATTCTCACTTTTAGAATGCAAAATCTTTGCAAAGTGATTGTGATACACAGCACACGGTGACACAACAAAATGTGTCCTCTGCTTTTAACCATCACCATTGGTGAGCAGTGGGCAGCCATGACAGGCACCCGGGGAGCAGTGTATGGGGACGGTGCTTTGCTCAGTGGCACCTTGGCGGATCGGGATTCGAACCGACGGGTCCGCTTCCTTAACCAGACAAGTGTAAATTTTAAGATATTTGGCTTGAAAATTAAGGATTATAAGGACTGACTCGGTAGAGGATCTCATGGGTGGAGTTGAGTTTCTGGTTTATTCCATTCAACACGCCAAGCTGCCGATTTTCAACAACAATGACTTAAACGCCATTTGAGTTCTATAACCATTTCAAAGGCCCTTTCAGCACCCAAAATTTATATTGAACGTTTCTTTATACGGGAGTTGATGGAAATTCTACTTTTTGGTCTTGGAAAAGTCAGGGAAGTCTGACTTACAGTGGGAACGCTGGAGTTAATTAGCCTCCGTTCTCTCCCCCAGTCTCATGTTTGACCACCGGCCGCGCTCCTGGAGGGAGTTGCCATTGCGGATGGCTGACTTTGGAGTCCTCCATCGTAACGAGCTGTCGGGCGCGCTCACCGGCCTGACCCGCGTACGCCGCTTCCAGCAGGACGACGCCCACATTTTCTGCACCATGGACCAGGTGACTTGACCAACGAGGGGAGACGAAACTGTTGATGCCTGGTGATGCCAGGGGGTCGTTGACTTTTATTTCTGCTTCTGCTCATACGTCCACAAGATAGAGGAAGAGATCAAAGGATGCCTGGACTTCCTGCGCACCGTCTACGACGTGTTCGGCTTCACCTTCAAACTGAACCTGTCCACCAGGCCAGAGAAGTTTCTGGGTGAGGTGGAGGTCTGGAACCAGGCGGAAAAGGTACAGCCGATCCCATGCCACGGCAGGAAAGTGTGTAGAAAAGGTCACTCCCACACATGAGATACAGACGTATCGAAAAAAAAAAAAAGACTGTCATTGTGAAACACTGCAGCACAGCACACAGTGACACAATGAAATGTGTCCTCTGCTTTTAACCATCACCCTTGGTGAGCAGTGGGCAGTCAGTTCGAGATTCGAACCAGCCACCTTCCCTATATGGTCCATATGGGTCAGTTTCCTTATGCGCTAGGCCAATGTCTCTATTTCGTTTTCCCTAACTAAATGGCATATCACTGATGTTGTACAAGTTATTGAATGTGATTTGTAATGTTTTAAGTATGTGCATAGTTTTAATGAAATTGTTTAGTGTGTAAAGTGTATCCAGTGGTGCTTTATTTGTTTCCAGCAACTGGAGAACAGCCTGAATGAGTTTGGAGAGAAGTGGGTGCTGAATCCAGGAGACGGGGCCTTTTATGGGCCGAAGGTAGAAATTTTCTAATGGCTCCCTCACGCAAATAAGCCTGGTGCTTTGTGAATGTTGCCCTTCATCGCAATCTTGTCATTGATCAGATCGACATTCAGATCAAGGACGCCATTGGTCGATACCACCAGTGTGCCACGATCCAGCTAGACTTCCAACTGCCCATCCGCTTCAACCTCACCTTTGTCAGGTACCCTCTGCTTTGGGCAATTTATATTTTGTTTTTCATGTGATTTCTTTTCTCAGTAGTTCACTGAAGAGACAGAAACGTTTTTTCCCCACCTAACTTACAGTGACCCCAAGTGGTCAAATCAGGGAACTACATATATTTCTATATAGTGAACAGAACTAAACTGTGACCAAATTATGTCTGTTTTTGAAGCCATGATGGGGATGACAAGAAGCGGCCAGTGATCATCCACAGAGCCATCCTGGGCTCCGTGGAGAGGATGATTGCCATCCTGACAGAAAACTACGGTGGAAAGTGGTACGTCTGAGCAAGCTTCAATAACCTGTGGCAGGGACACGGTGACACGGAGGAATAAACAGGTTGTGGCCCCACCTCCAAAATTGTCAGGGTGGGGCTATGGCTTACTTTGTCCTACATTCTCATCACTATTACAAATGATGAAATTTGATTTAGAGTAAGGCGTGTGTATGGTGATGCTGTAACTCCTCCCCTGTCAGGCCTCTGTGGCTGTCTCCTCGTCAGGTGATGGTCGTGCCTGTTGGACCAACGTGCGAAGAATATGCTCAAAGGGTAAAAAAAAAGAAAAGATCTTACCAGAATCTTGCATACTTTGCGCACACCTGACCACGCGCACTGGCTCCGCCCATCAGGTACGGCAGGAGTTTCACAGCGCTGGACTGATGACTGACGTGGACCTGGATCCTGGCTGCACCCTCAACAAGAAGATCAGGAACGCCCAGCTGGCGCAGTACAACTTCATCCTGGGTGAGTGACCTTTGAACTTTGAACCTCGGTGCGTTCCGCAGCACTGTGACGTTACCTTGCTCCTGCTCAGTGGTCGGGGAGAAGGAGAAGGCCAGCGACACGGTGAACGTGCGCACGCGCGACAACAAAGTGCACGGCGAGCGCACCGTCAGCGACTGCATCGAGCGGCTGAAGCAGCTGAAGGCCGGCCGCGCCCGAAACGCCGAGGAGGACTTCTGAGTCGGGATGGATTTCCTATGAGCAGCGACCTGGATTTTATTCCCAACTCTGTTCTCTCTGGCATCTTGTTTTGTGTGGAACGACAATTTTTAAAAATTTGTTTATACGTTAACAGAAAAAAGATGTTGTGCGTTCTGTATGGATCTTTGTCACATCTCTTGCGGGTTTTTACTTCTGCGCTCATCGCCTGGTCCACTTCACCTAGGGCTTCATTTCCATGTCTAATAAAATCAGTTCTTCAGCAATAAAGATCTGTTTCTAAATATAAATGTGATCGTATTACTACTGTACGCAGTCACAGACATTCAACTGACCTTTATGAACGATTAGTGACGCGTTAACAAACAGAAGTCATCAGTAAGTAGTCATCACGCAAGTAACTGCGCACCAGCGATGCTCGGGGTTCAAGCTGATTTTTATTACACACAGTACAGGCCAAAGGTTTGGACACAACTTCTCATTCAATGTGTTTTCTTTATTTTCATGACCATTTACGTTGGTTGATTCTCACTGAAGGCATAAAAACTATGAATGAACACATGTGGAGTTACGTACTTAACAAAAAGTGGAGACCTGGCCTCCACAGTCACCGGACCTGAACCCAGTCCAGATGGTTTGGGGTGAGCTGGACCGCAGAGTGAAGACAAAGGGGCCAACAAGTGCTAAACACCTCTGGGAACTCCTTCAAGACTGTTGGAAAAGCATTTCAGGTGACAAAGAGTGTGCAAAGCAGTAATCAGAGCAAACGGTGGCTATTTTGAAGAAACTAGAATATAAAACATGTTTTCTGTTATTTCACCTTTTTTTGTTAAGTACATAACTCCACATGTTTTCATTCATAGTTTTAATGCCTTCAGTGAAAATCAACCAACGTAAATGGTGCTGAAAATAAAGAAAACACATTGAATGAGAAGGTGTGTCCAAACTTTTGGCCTGTACTTTATATATTTGTCCAAACCTCAGCGCCTGATTTTATTAAACTAGTCATGACAAAAATGTGTCAGCAGGGGGCGCAGAGGCACAAATTCTAATTTAACAGTTGGGGAAAAAAATTGATTTATAAACAAAACAAAAATTCCCGCCAACACGTTCAGACATGACAGGTTACCATGACAACCGTAAACAAAACACAGAGTCCTGATTGGACGAGGAGCTCTTAATTAAATAAAACGTGTTAAAAAGTTTCAGTTGCTTGCCAACCTCACTTGACTGCTTGCGGCCGCTCGCTTTCAAGCCTTTTTCTCGAAATCTCGAACTGCTACATTTTTATTGTTAATTCTATTGCTTCTTACAACCCAATTCCACAATTTGAACTTGCTTTTTCTTCCAGGATACTGTAGTTGCGTGTTATTGTTGTGTTATTAACACTTTTTCTTTTCAGCACCATGAGCGCTCCTCCCCGAGACCAATTCGGGCTCCACCGGGCTGAAAAGCCCTGGCGGCCGAAAAGGATGATGGCGACGCGCGGCCTTGTGAGCGGAACGCGGCGGCTGCTGCTCCACCTCCGCACGGCGCTGAACAAGATCACCGAGCGCAACTTCCACCGGCAGGTGGAGAAGGTGGTGGCGCTCAACATCACCACCAAGGAGCGGCTGCTGCTGGTGGTCGACGCCGTGCTGACCAAGGCCGTCACGGAGCCCAAGTTCTCCGGGGTCTACGCGCAGCTGTGCGCCGACCTGCAGCGGCTCCGCGTCCCCGGAGCCGACGCGACCTTCGCCGGCCTCCTGCTGAGCCGCGTCTGGAGGGAGTTCCGCGGGGAGCCGGGACGAGCAGGCGGAGCCCCGCAGCGCCAACTGGGGCTCGTCAGGTTCATCGCGGAGCTCTTCAAGGTGAACCTGGTGGCGGAGACCATCGTTCACAGCGGCATCCAGCGGCTTCTCCAGGACCCCACCGCGGCGAGCCTGGAGTGCCTGTGCGGCCTGCTGCCGCGCGTCTGCCACGCCCTGGAGAGGTCTCGCGTGGAGCGCTACCTCCAGGAGGTGGAGGAGTTCGTGGGGCCGAGGAGGAGGAGGAGGACCTCGTTCCAGCTGCGCTTCAGGCTGCAGGACACGCTGGACGAGTGCAGCCTCCGGCTCCGCAGGCAGGAGAAGGCGGTGAGCAGGGAGGAGAAGGCGGTGAGCACGGAGCGTCCGGTGGAGGGTAGGCCTCTGTGGGCCATGGATGGAGAGCAGGAGTCTGTGAGCAGGGAGGTGAAGGTGGTGAGCAGGGAGCGTCCGGTGGAGGGTAGGCCTCTGTGGGCCATGGATGGAGAGCAGGAGTCTGTGAGCAGGGAGGTGAAGGTGGTGAGCAGGGAGCGTCCGGTGGAGGGTAGGCCTCTGTGGGCCATGGATGGAGAGCAGGAGTCTGTGAGCCGGGAGGTGAAGGTGGTGAGCACGGAGCGTCCGGTGGAGGGTAGGCGGCTGTGGGCCATGGATGAAGAGCAGGAGTCTGTGAGCCGGGAGGTGAAGGTGGTGAGCACGGAGCGTCCGGTGGAGGGTAGGCCTCTGTGGGCCATGGATGGAGAGCAGGAGTCTGTGAGCAGGGAGCGTCCGGTGGAGGGTAGGCGGCTGTGGGCCATGGATGGAGAGCAGGAGTCTGTGAGCTGGGAGGTGAAGGTGGTGAGCAGGGAGCGTCCGGTGGAGGGTAGGCCTCTGTGGGCCATGGATGGAGAGCAGGAGTCTGTGAGCCGGGAGGTGAAGGTGGTGAGCAGGGAGCGTCCGGTGGAGGGTAGGCCTCTGTGGGCCATGGATGAAGTGGAGTTGGTGCACAGGGAGGTGAAGGTGGTGAGCAGGGAGCGTCCGGTGGAGGGTAGGCCTCTGTGGGCCATGGATGAAGTGGAGTTGGTGCGCAGGCAGGTGAAGGCGCGTCTGGGCCCGAGAACAGCGCCATGCTGCGTTTAAACGCTCCACTTTGTTTATTTCAATTTATTACTTCCAATTGGCACCGAGCAAAATTTACACGTGACGGTCGTATAGAAGATAAATACATTAGTCTATTTATTTCAATCATTTAAATATTTTAAGCTAATTGGCAACAACTAGATCAATTTATAATGAGAGATGTGACGTGACCAGGCCTAGAATAAAATAAGCAGAGCGATAATTACACAAATTAAAACTAGAATAGTATTAGTAGTAGTAATCCTGTTGTATCCTGTAGTTTTAGTAGTTAATAGTAATAGTATTGTAGAATACACTCGGAGGCTGGTTAACTGGGGAGAAAACTCCCCCAAAGCCAAAAACATCCGGTTCAAAGCAAACCTCTGGACAGACGGCTGAACATCTTTACCACGTTCCTCGTCTCCCCCTTTCTGCTCTCATCCGTGGCCCACCCACTACCTTTTTTCCACCAAATGAAGGTGAACCAAAGCAACAGCATCGTGGTTACCGGGAGGGCGAAGTGGAAATTGGTGAGTATTGCCCTGGTCCTCCAACTCCAGTTAATTTGAGTGTAATGTTCCCTCATTTCTTTCTACAGGTGACTTGGGAGCAGCAGTCAGCTTCGGCGACATCCACAGAAGAAGCGAACTCTCCGGTGTTCCCCACTGGTGGGTCCTCCTGAGAGGAAGGAACTACTGAGTGCCTTGGTCTCTTTTCCAGACCTCATGTGTATATATGTTTGTGGTTTGTATAGGATGGCCCGGAGGTGATTGTCGCCGTGACCATAGGACCTTTCAACTGCCTTTGTCACATCCGGTCACTGGGCATCACCGCTATTGAAATGGCAGAAGAGCCGCCTCCCAATACCGATATGGACCAGGAAATGTAATCCAGGAGCAGTAACCATCACTGGTGAGTCCATTTTATGGGTGACGGAAAAATTCATTCGGCAAGGGATAAACCTCGAACTCTTACACACATTCAGTAATCCTGTAGCCTCATGGTGGCGCTGCTGGATAAGATGGAGGAGGAGAGGCAGATTGGGACTGAGAGACACTCATCAGAACATGGGGTTTCATTTGGTCCGCTGACTAAAACAGTCCAGACCTGCTTTTATTCTTCTGAACAGGTCCGCTGTCCCGTCCTCTTGTTCTGCTATAATGCTGTGATAGTAGAATTGACAGAAGGAAAGAAGGTTCTATGGGTGTGGGGTGGATAATTTGAGCTAAAGCAAAATGTTCTCTCATATGGTCCAGTGTGTTGCATGTCTTGATCACAGAAAATGAGGAAAATAACAAGAGAAGAGAACATCCAAAACCTGTTCTTAGTAGGAATTAATACATTGTTCATAGTAAATCATTTTCTGCCATCCTTCCTAAGAAAACCAGGCAGGCAGTCATTCCCGAGGACCAGGAGAAGGAGGAGGAGAGGCAGATTGGGACTGAGAACCACTCACCAGAACAACATGGGGTGGCATTTGGCCTGCTGACTAAAACTAACAGGTAATAAATACCCTGTCATGTCCTGCCCCAATCTCTTTCTGGTCAATTCTGATTTTATTTCTGGCTGTGTGTTGCAGGATGTGCCCAGAAACACGGACACCTCTTCTGTCTACAGTCCTGTAGCCAATGGCAGCAGGTCTTTCATTTTCTTTTGCATCAGTTTGCTGAGTGTATACTCTGTGTGCCCCACCACTGGCACAAGAAAAGGTGACATGAGAGGGGGGAATAGGAATATATGTCGAGATGTTGATGTGAATGTTTCTGTGTTTAGACATCCTGGATAAGCTTTGCTGTCAATGCTGATTTGTGGAAACATGACCTACAATGGGTAATTATATTAAATTCAACAAATTATATTTCCAGATACGTTGATTAATCCAGATAGATTGCTTAAAGCACATAATGAAAAAAGAAATATGTAAACATTTTATTTGACATGTTTTTTTTAAATGTTCAGATTTCCTGCAACAGTTGCAACAAGTGGTTCCATCAGGGATGCGTCACCTCTCCAGCAGTGGACAAAGAATAGCTCTGTCCTGTTTGCATTGTCTAAAGTGTTGTAAATTAATGTAAAGCGTTCTCGTTGTTTTTTTTATTTTGTTGTGTTGAATTTTTTTTTATACTTTATTTATATTTCTGCTGTATGTTCAATTGATCTTATTAAAATTGTACATAGTTCCATTTTGAATTTGAATTAAATTATTTTAATTTAATTGCTGTTGCATAAACTTGTGAATTTATATTTAAGAAATTATATTTAACCCACATTACACTATTTATCAATATGAATATCTTTAAACACGTGAAATGTTAATTTTGGTTTGAGATTTTTTTGAATGCTCATAGATTCCCTATCTGACAAATATTTTGTCAAATAAAATTGTAAAATATTTATCAGGATTTGTGTGTATTTTGAAATTCTGCAATAAATTGTCCTTCCACTGTTACATACTGACTGGTTATTGTGTTTAAATGTGGCTCTGTTAAAGAGGAGGGGTCCAGTTCACCTTCATTTCCATGTCTAATAAAATCAGTTCTTCAGCAATAAAGATCTGTTTCTAAATATAAATGTGATCGTATTACTACTGTACACAGTCACAGACATTCAACTGACAATTAGTGATGCGTTAACAAACATAAGTCATCAGTAAGTAGTACAAAAAGAAACAAATGGAAATTATAAAGATATAATAATACAGTGTGTGTGTGGTGTAAACTGAAGGCATCAAAACTCCACATGTGTTCATTCATAGTTATGTACTTAACAAAAAGTGGAGACCTGACCTCCACAGTCACCGGACCTGAACCCAATCCAGATAGTTTGGGGTGAGCTGGACCGCAGAGTGAAGGCAAAGGGGCCAACAAGTGCTAAACACCTCTGGGAACTCCTTCAAGACTGTTGGAAAAGCATTTCAGGTGACGACCTCTTGAAGCTCATCGAGAGAATGCCAAGAGTGTGCAAAGCAGTAATCAGAGCAAAGAAACTAGAATATAAAACATGTTTTCACCTTTTTTATTTCACCTTTTTTTGTTAAGTACATAACTCCACATGTGTTCATTCATAGTTTTGATGCCTTCAGTGAGAATCTACCAACGTAAATGGTCCTGAAAATAAAGAAAACACATTGAATGAGAAGTTGTGTCCAAACTTTTGGCCTGTATTGAGAATATATATATTTCAACGTGTAGGAAATAGTTTGCAGTCTGCAAACCTCTTCTTTATATAAGTATTTGTTTTCTGTGCATTAAATACGACACAGTTTTAATGCTCTGATTGTGCAGCCAGACCATTCATGACCGACCAACACAATTCCCTGGATTTGTGCGTTGCTGCACCATTACAACATTTGTTCATTTTGCATGAAATGTAAGTTCTGGTTTATTTTGTAGTCACAACTGTTGTCTAGTATTCAATATTGTGTGTTACAATAAAAAATGTCTTCCTGGATCAGGCTTTAATACAGCAAAGCCAGGAGCAATCACATAATATTAATTAGTTATTAATTGTGAAATCATCTATTCTATTTTTTTTGTGAAGTGCTGCTTTTAGTATTTTTGTTGGAATAGCTGATGACAAGCTGGAAGCTGCTGCGATGGACTTTACAGAGCAAGAGAAGATTTGGCTGGAAAACATTTCCTCTGAGGTTCTTCTTTTCTTCTGCTTTTGTCTGATGATTGAGATGATGAGAGTATCTGCTGGATCAGGAGGTCATGCTCCTCCTGCTGCCTTCTCGCCTCTTCTCTTAGATGCCTGAAGGCCCTATTGTCTATAAAAGGTCTATTGTACCAGTATTTCTGCACTGAATGTGAAGACTTGCCGGTGTCTACAGACAAAATAAAGATCTTTTTAAAGACCACTTTGCCTGAGTGACTGAGGAGAAGGCTGCAGATTTCAACTCTGCCTGTACCGAGTGGGCCGCCGGCCCAGAAACGGAACGTAGGCCACGTATCAGGTAACTGAGGGCCCACCCAGCACCAATTAAAACAGGGTTGATGCCGCGAAATTAACTGCTCTAATCATTTATGTCCAATCGGGGAACACTGGTCTTCTCAGGCAAAAATCCCTAACGGGAGCAGTCAGAGGAAAGAGGAAGAGTAGTGCTGCACAGAAAATTAAAATACAGCAAAACAATTAATTCACTTTCATAATTTACTTTCGTATTTGCATAGTTTCGTATGTTCTATGTATATATATGTATATATATATATGTGTCATGATCTGGACCGGCAGGGGATACTCCGGATCCGGAGTCCGGACCGGAGTTTCGTGTTAGTCTTGTGTAATGTTCCCTGATCGTGTTTACCTGATTTCTATTTATATAATTGTATAAAACTATCGTGTTCGTGTCTGTTTGCCGTCGGGTCATTGTGCGTGTTAATGTTCCCTTGTCTCGTGAAGTTTGTATTAAACCCCTGTCCTGTGATCGTGCGAATGCGTCCTCCTTCACCGCCATGTCCAGCCCACCTGTGACAGAATGACCCGACCACGTGGACGCAGCCGATCTACGCCCCGCTGAGCTCCAGGGAACCGTGGATGGTCGGGAGGACGTCTGCTCCATAGTTCCATGTTCAAGATTCCATGTATGGATGTCCCCCGACGCCGCCGTCTCGTCCGGATTCCAGCGACGCACCTCCGGTAATCGCCAGTTCCCCGCCATGATCCATGTCATGTTTTTAACACTAGAAGTCCCAGAGATTAGTCATTTGGCTTTTCTACCTATAAAACCCACAGGATAGTCAATTGACTAGAAGACTTTTAACTAATATCCTTAATCACCTGTGAACTGATGCTTTTGTCATGTAAACAAGGCGGGGCCATGCTGTTTGTCTGGCAGATTGAGGAATTTCCCGCCCAATCTTGTTGACTGTGCCGAGGATGGTGGTTTTCTGGCTAAGCAGTTTTTGTGCAAGTGACAGCGATGTGAAGAAATTGTCCGTGGTAACATTTCTGCCCTTGTCTAGGAATGGTTCCATCAGCCTCATCACTACATTTTCAGACAGTCTCTCCCCACTGGGACGACTGGGGTCCTTGCCAAGATATGGGAGGACATTGCAAATGTACTTGGATTTTAGGTCGCAAGCCATCCAAAACTTGATCCCAAACTTATCAGGTTTAGTTGCAATATACTGCAGGAAACAGCAGCAAGTCTTTGACAGGAAGAGCTGTTCATCAATGGTGATATGTAGACCAGGGCTGTAGGACGTGATGCAGTTGGTGACAAATGATCCCCACATACTGGAATAGTCCATTCTTGAATGCTACGAAGCACGTCAAGAGTGATGAAACACAGGAAGCTCTGAAGGCGACTCGAGATACTTCTTCTGGCCTCTATCTGCGGTGTACGCTTCTATTGGGGTGAAAGGGAGCAACTTTTAGCAAGCGATTTTTGGCCCGACCTCCTGTGGAGAGGCCATCAGCTCCATTGTCCCCTGCTTTTGTTGTGCAAAAACACTAGTTACCTGTGAACCCTGGCACACAATTCACTTTTTGTTTTAGAATTCAGTGAGGATTCTGTACATGTATGAGCAGGTTTATCAACCATGGACCATAACTTCACTCAGGTTATGACAGAAAACTGTCTTGCACTTCAGATGGCAGTGAATGTCTGCTAAGGTGCACAAGTAAAAAAGTGGAAAATAAAAATGTGTTTCGGGGGAGGGGCGTGGTGGATTGTTCCATAAAGCCTTCAGACGCCTACTGCCGTAACGTACCATCTGCTGGTGCGGGGCTCATGGGGACCCGGGGAGCGCTTTGTCACGAATCTGACCTGTTTGTGCTCCTCACCGGGCCGACGCCCCTCGGTTGTAACGCTCTGCTGTGTTAACAGGAGCAAGACCTCTTCTTCTTCCACGACCTGAGCCCCGGCAGCTGCTTCTTCCTGCCGAAGGGAGCGTACATCTACAACTCCCTCATCGAGTTCATCAGAGTAAGTCACGTGACCGCTGTCCCATCATGCCCCACTGTACTACATCAGCTGCACTAAGCACCAATAACGGGCTGCCTTAAGTTGACACTTGAGCACTACTTTGCTGGACAGAGTGAATACAGGATGCGAGGCTTCCAGGAAGTGGTCACGCCCAACATCTACAACAGCAAACTGTGGCAGACGTCTGGCCACTGGCAGCACTACAGCGAGAACATGTTCTCCTTTGAAGTGGAGAAGGAGACCTTCGCCCTCAAGCCCATGAACTGCCCGGGTCATTGGTAAGATGCAATCCATGCTGCTGTGGTCAGCTGACTCTGGGTCAGGGAATTTTTGGAATATGAGGGAATTTCAGTAAAGGCATTTCCAGACGCAGAATTTGATCACTTGAGTGGCAAGTCAGGGAATTATCAGAGAATTCTGTTAATAGCATGTAGTGCAGCAGCCAAAACCCGATGTGTATTTACGCACCTTTGATCCCAGTGAGGGTTTTGCTCAAAACTACAAATGTGCAATGTTCTAGAATGCAAAATCTTTGCAAAGTGATTGTGATACACAGCACACGGTGATACAACAAAATGTGTCCTCTGCTTTTAACCATCACTCTTGGTGAGCAGTGGGCAGCCATGACAGGCACCCGGGGAGCGGTGTGTGGGGACGGTGCTTTGCTCAGTGGCACCTTGGCGGATCGGGATTCGAACCGGCGGGTCCGCTTCCTTAACCAGACAAGTGTAAATTTTAAGATATTTGGCTTGAAAATTAAGGATTATAAGGACTGACTCGGTAGAGGATCTCATGGATGGAGTTGAGTTTCTGGTTTATTCCATTCAACACGCCAAGCTGCCGATTTTCAACAACAATGACTTAAACACCATTTGAGTTCTATAACCATTTCAAAGGCCCTTTCAGCACCCAAAATTTATATTGGACGTTTCTTTATACAGGAGTTGATTGAAATTCTACTTTTTGGTCTTGGAAAAGTCAGGGAATTTTAAGTCTGACTTACAGTGGGAACGCTGGAGTTAATTAGCCTCCGTTCTCTCCCCCAGTCTCATGTTTGACCACCGGCCGCGCTCCTGGAGGGAGTTGCCATTGCGGATGGCTGACTTTGGAGTCCTCCATCGTAACGAGCTGTCGGGCGCGCTCACCGGCCTGACCCGCGTACGCCGCTTCCAGCAGGACGACGCCCACATTTTCTGCACCATGGACCAGGTGACTTGACCAACGAGGGGAGACGAAACTGGTGATGCCTGGTGATGCCAGGGGGTCGTTGACTTTTATTTCTGCTTCTGCTCATACGTCCACAAGATAGAGGAAGAGATCAAAGGATGCCTGGACTTCCTGCGCACCGTCTACGACGTGTTCGGCTTCACCTTCAAACTGAACCTGTCCACCAGGCCAGAGAAGTTTCTGGGTGAGGTGGAGGTCTGGAACCAGGCGGAAAAGGTACAGCCGATCCCATGCCACGGCAGGAAAGTGTGTAGAAAAGGTCACTCCCACACATGAGATACAGACGTATCGAAAAAAAAAAAAAGACTGTCATTGTGAAACACTGCAGCACAGCACACAGTGACACAATGAAATGTGTCCTCTGCTTTTAACCATCACCCTTGGTGAGCAGTGGGCAGTCAGTTCGAGATTCGAACCGGCCACCTTCCCTATATGGTCCATATGGGTCAGTTTCCTTATGCGCTAGGCCAATGTCTCTTATTTCGTTTTCCCTAACTAAATGGCATATCACTGATGTTGTACAAGTTATTGAATGTGATTTGTAATGTTTTAAGTATGTGCATAGTTTTAATGAAATTGTTTAGTGTGTAAAGTGTATCCAGTGGTGCTTTATTTGTTTCCAGCAACTGGAGAACAGCCTGAATGAGTTTGGAGAGAAGTGGGTGCTGAATCCAGGAGACGGGGCCTTTTATGGGCCGAAGGTAGAAATTTTCTAATGGCTCCCTCACGCAAATAAGCCTGGTGCTTTGTGAATGTTGCCCTTCATCGCAATCTTGTCATTGATCAGATCGACATTCAGATCAAGGACGCCATTGGTCGATACCACCAGTGTGCCACGATCCAGCTAGACTTCCAACTGCCCATCCGCTTCAACCTCACCTTTGTCAGGTACTCTCTGCTTTGGGCAATTTATATTTTGTTTTTCATGTGATTTCTTTTCTCAGTAGTTCACTGAAGAGACAGAAACGTTTTTTCCCCACATAACTTACAGTGACCCCAAGTGGTCAAATCAGGGAACTACATATATTTCTATATTGTGAACAGAACTAAACTGTGACCAAATTATGTCTGTTTTTGAAGCCATGATGGGGATGACAAGAAGCGGCCAGTGATCATCCACAGAGCCATCCTGGGCTCCGTGGAGAGGATGATTGCCATCCTGACAGAAAACTACGGTGGAAAGTGGTACGTCTGAGCAAGCTTCAATAACCTGCGGCAGGGACACGGTGACACGGAGGAATTAGCAGGTTGTGGCCCCACCTCCAAAATTGTCAGGGTGGGGCTATGGCTTACTTTGTCCTACATTCTCATCACTATTACCAATGATGAAGTTTGATTTAGAGTAAGGCGTGTGTATGGTGATGCTGTAACTCCTCCCCTGTCAGGCCTCTGTGGCTGTCTCCTCGTCAGGTGATGGTCGTGCCTGTTGGACCAACGTGCGAAGAATATGCTCAAAGGGTAAAATAAAAGAAAAGATCTTACCAGAATCTTGCATACTTTGTGCACACCTGACCACGCGCACTGGCTCCGCCCATCAGGTACGGCAGGAGTTTCACAGCGCTGGACTGATGACTGACGTGGACCTGGATCCTGGCTGCACCCTCAACAAGAAGATCAGGAACGCCCAGCTGGCGCAGTACAACTTCATCCTGGGTGAGTGACCTTTGAACTTTGAACCTCGGTGCGTTCCGCAGCACTGTGACGTTACCTTGCTCCTGCTCAGTGGTCGGGGAGAAGGAGAAGGCCAGCGACACGGTGAACGTGCGCACGCGCGACAACAAAGTGCACGGCGAGCGCACCGTCAGCGACTGCATCGAGCGGCTGAAGCAGCTGAAGGCCGGCCGCGCCCGAAATGCCGAGGAGGACTTCTGAGTCGGGATGGATTTCCTATGAGCAGCGACCTGGATTTTATCCCCAACTCTGTTCTCTCTGGCATCTTGTTTTGTGTGGAACGACAATTTTTAAAAATTTGTTTATACGTTAACAGAAAAAAGATGTTGTGCGTTCTGTATGGATCTTTGTCACATCTCTTGCGGGTTTTTACTTCTGCGCTCATCGCCTGGTCCACTTCACCTAGGGCTTCATTTCCATGTTTAATAAAACCAGTTTTTCAGCAATAAAGATCTGTTTCTAAATATAAATGTGATCGTATTACTACTGTACGCAGTCACAGACATTCAACTGACCTTTATGAACGATTAGTGACAGAAGTCATCAGTAAGTAGTCATCACGCAAGTAACTGCGCACCAGCGATGCTCGGGGTTCAAGCTGATTTTTATTACACACAGTACAGGCCAAAGGTTTGGACACAACTTCTCATTCAATGTGTTTTCTTTATTTTCATGACCATTTACGTTGGTAGATTCTCACTGAAGGCATAAAAACTGAATGAACACATGTGGAGTTACGTACTTAACAAAAAGTGGAGACCTGACCTCCACAGTCACCGGACCTGAACCCAGTCGAGATGGTTTAGGGTGAGCAGGACCGCAGAGTGAAGACAAAGGGGCCAACAAGTGCTAAACACCTCTGGGAACTCCTTCAAGACTGTTGGAAAAGCATTTCAGGTGACGAAGAGTGTGCAAAGCAGTAATCAGAGCAAACGGTGGCTATTTTGAAGAAACTAGAATATAAAACATGTTTTAAGTAATTTCACATTTTTGTGTTAAGTACATAACTCCACATGTGTTCATTCATAGTTTTAATGCCTTCAGTGAGAATCTACCAACGTAAATGGTCCTGAAAATAAAGAAAACACATTGAATGAGAAGGTGTGTCCATACTTTTGGCCTGTACTGTATATATTTGTCCAAACCTCAGCGCCTGATTTTATTAAACTAGTCATGACAAAACTGTGTCAGCAGGGGGCGCAGCGGCACAAATTCTAATTTAACATTTGGGGGAAAAAATTGATTGATAAACAAAACAAAAATTCCCGCCAACACGTTCAGACATGACAGGTTACCATGACAACCGTAAACAAAACACAGAGTCCTGATTGGACGAGGAGCTCTTAATTAAATAAAACGTGTTAAAAAGTTTCAGTTGCTTGCCAACCTCACTTGACTGCTTGCGGCCGCTCGCTTTCAAGCCTTTTTCTCGAAATCTCGAACTGCTACATTTTTATTGTTAATTCTATTGCTTCTTACAACCTTCTACAATTTTAACTCGCTGTTTTCTTCCAGGATACTGTAGTTGCGTGTTATTGTTGTGTTATTAACACTTTTTCTTTTCAGCACCATGAGCGCTCCTCCCCGAGACCAATTCGGGCTCCACCGGGCTGAAAAGCCCTGGCGGCCGAAAAGGATGATGGCGACGCGCGGCCTTGTGAGCGGAACGCGGCGGCTGCTGCTCCACCTCCGCACGGCGCTGAACAAGATCACCGAGCGCAACTTCCACCGGCAGGTGGAGAAGGTGGTGGCGCTCAACATCACCACCAAGGAGCGGCTGCTGCTGGTGGTCGACGCCGTGCTGACCAAGGCCGTCACGGAGCCCAAGTTCTCCGGGGTCTACGCGCAGCTGTGCGCCGACCTGCAGCGGCTCCGCGTCCCCGGAGCCGACGCGACCTTCGCCGGCCTCCTGCTGAGCCGCGTCTGGAGGGAGTTCCGCGGGGAGCCGGGACGAGCAGGCGGAGCCCCGCAGCGCCAACTGGGGCTCGTCAGGTTCATCGCGGAGCTCTTCAAGGTGAACCTGGTGGCGGAGACCATCGTTCACAGCGGCATCCAGCGGCTTCTCCAGGACCCCACCGCGGCGAGCCTGGAGTGCCTGTGCGGCCTGCTGCCGCGCGTCTGCCACGCCCTGGAGAGGTCTCGCGTGGAGCGCTACCTCCAGGAGGTGGAGGAGTTCGTGGGGCCGAGGAGGAGGAGGAGGACCTCGTTCCAGCTGCGCTTCAGGCTGCAGGACACGCTGGACGAGTGCAGCCTCCGGCTCCGCAGGCAGGAGAAGGCGGTGAGCAGGGAGCTTCCGGTGGAGGGAAGGCGGCTGTGGGCCATGGATGGAGAGCAGGAGTCTGTGAGCCGGGAGGTGAAGGCGGTGAGCAGGGAGCGTCCGGTGGAGGGTAGGCCTCTGTGGGCCATGGATGGAGAGCAGGAGTCTGTGAGCAGGGAGCGTCCGGTGGAGGGAAGGCGGCTGTGGGCCATGGATGGAGAGCAGGAGTCTGTGAGCCGGGAGGTGAAGGCGGTGAGCAGGGAGCGTCCGGTGGAGGGAAGGCGGATGTGGGCCATGGATGGAGAGCAGGAGTCTGTGAGCCGGGAGGTGAAGGCGGTGAGCAGGGAGCGTCCGGTGGAGGGAAGGCGGATGTGGGCCATGGATGGAGAGCAGGAGTCTGTGAGCAGGGAGGTGAAGGTGGTGAGCAGGGAGCGTCCGGTGGAGGGAAGGCGGATGTGGGCCATGGATGGAGAGCAGGAGTCTGTGAGCAGGGAGGTGAAGGTGGTGAGCAGGGAGCGTCCGGTGGAGGGTAGGCGGCTGTGCGCCATGGATGAAGTGGAGTTGGTGCGCAGGCCGGTGAAGGCGCGTCTGGGCCCGAGAACAGCGCCATGCTGCGTTTAAACGCTCCACTTTGTTTATTTCAATTTATTACTTCCAATTGGCAGCGAGCAAAATTTACACGTGACGGTCGTATAGAAGATAAATACATTAGTCTATTTATTTCAATCATTTAAATATTTTAAGCTAATTGGCAACAACTAGATCAATTAACATGAGAGAAAACTCCCCCAAAGCCAAAAACATCCGGTTCAAAGCAAACCTCTGGACAGACGGCTGAACATCTTTACCACGTTCCACGTCTCCCCCTTTCTGCTTTCATCCGTGGCCCACCCACTACCTTTTTTCCACCAAATGAAGGTGATCCAAAGCAACAGCATCGTGGTTACCGGGAGGGCGAAGTGGAAATTGGTGAGTATTGCCCTGGTCCTCCAACTCCAGTTAATTTGAGTGTAATGTTCCCTCATTTCTTTCTACAGGTGACTTGGGAGCAGCAGTCAGCTTCGGCGACATCCACAGAAGAAGCGAACTCTCCGGTGTTCCCCACTGGTGGGTCCTCCTGAGAGGAGGGAACTACTGAGTGCCTTGGTCTCTTTTCCAGACCTCATGTGTATATATGTTTGTGGTTTGTATAGGATGGCCCGGAGGTGATTGTCGCCGTGACCATAGGACCTTTCAACTGCCTTTGTCACATCCGGTCACTGGGCATCACCGCTATTGAAATGGCAGAAGAGCCGCCTCCCAATACCGATATGGACCAGGAAATGTAATCCAGGAGCAGTAACCATCACTGGTGAGTCCATTTTATGGGTGACGGAAAAATTCATTCGGCAAGGGATAAACCTCGAACTCTTACACACATTCAGTAATCCTGTAGCCTCATGGTGGCGCTGCTGGATAAGATGGAGGAGGAGAGGCAGATTGGGACTGAGAGACACTCATCAGAACATGGGGTTTCATTTGGTCCGCTGACTAAAACAGTCCAGACCTGCTTTTATTCTTCTGAACAGGTCCGCTGTCCCGTCCTCTTGTTCTGCTATAATGCTGTGATAGTAGAATTGACAGAAGGAAAGAAGGTTCTATGGGTGTGGGGTGGATAATTTGAGCTAAAGCAAAATGTTCTCTCATATGGTCCAGTGTGTTGCATGTCTTGATCACAGAAAATGAGGAAAATAACAAGAGAAGAGAACATCCAAAACCTGTTCTTAGTAGGAATTAATACATTGTTCATAGTAAATCATTTTCTGCCATCCTTCCTAAGAAAACCAGGCAGGCAGTCATTCCCGAGGACCAGGAGAAGGAGGAGGAGAGGCAGATTGGGACTGAGAACCACTCACCAGAACAACATGGGGTGGCATTTGGCCTGCTGACTAAAACTAACAGGTAATAAATACCCTGTCATGTCCTGCCCCAATCTCTTTCTGGTCAATTCTGATTTTATTTCTGGCTGTGTGTTGCAGGATGTGCCCAGAAACACGGACACCTCTTCTGTCTACAGTCCTGTAGCCAATGGCAGCAGGTCTTTCATTTTCTTTTGCATCAGTTTGCTGAGTGTATACTCTGTGTGCCCCACCACTGGCACAAGAAAAGGTGACATGAGAGGGGGGAATAGGAATATATGTCGAGATGTTGATGTGAATGTTTCTGTGTTTAGACATCCTGGATAAGCTTTGCTGTCAATGCTGATTTGTGGAAACATGACCTACAATGGGTAATTATATTAAATTCAACAAATTATATTTCCAGATACGTTGATTAATCCAGATAGATTGCTTAAAGCACATAATGAAAAAAGAAATATGTAAACATTTTATTTGACATGTTTTTTTTAAATGTTCAGATTTCCTGCAACAGTTGCAACAAGTGGTTCCATCAGGGATGCGTCACCTCTCCAGCAGTGGACAAAGAATAGCTCTGTCCTGTTTGCATTGTCTAAAGTGTTGTAAATTAATGTAAAGCGTTCTCGTTGTTTTTTTTATTTTGTTGTGTTGAATTTTTTTTTATACTTTATTTATATTTCTGCTGTATGTTCAATTGATCTTATTAAAATTGTACATAGTTCCATTTTGAATTTGAATTAAATTATTTTAATTTAATTGCTGTTGCATAAACTTGTGAATTTATATTTAAGAAATTATATTTAACCCACATTACACTATTTATCAATATGAATATCTTTAAACACGTGAAATGTTAATTTTGGTTTGAGATTTTTTTGAATGCTCATAGATTCCCTATCTGACAAATATTTTGTCAAATAAAATTGTAAAATATTTATCAGGATTTGTGTGTATTTTGAAATTCTGCAATAAATTGTCCTTCCACTGTTACATACTGACTGGTTATTGTGTTTAAATGTGGCTCTGTTAAAGAGGAGGGGTCCAGTTCACCTTCATTTCCATGTCTAATAAAATCAGTTCTTCAGCAATAAAGATCTGTTTCTAAATATAAATGTGATCGTATTACTACTGTACGCAGTCACAGACATTCAACTGACAATTAGTGATGCGTTAACAAACATAAGTCATCAGTAGTACAAAAAGAAACAAATGGAAATGGTAAAGATACAATAATACAGTGTGTGTGTGGTGTAAACTGAAGGCATCAAAACTCCACATGTTTTCATTCATAGTTATGTACTTAACAAAAAGTGGAGACCTGGCCTCCACAGTCACCGGACCTGAACCCAGTCCAGATGGTTTGGGGTGAGCTGGACCGCAGAGTGAAGGCAAAGGGGCCAACAAGTGCTAAACACCTCTGGGAACTCCTTCAAGACTGTTGGAAAAGCATTTCAGGTGACGACCTCTTGAAGCTCATCGAGAGAATGCCAAGAGTGTGCAAAGCAGTAATCAGAGCAGAGAAACTAGAATATAAAACATGTTTTCAGTTATTTCATCTTTTTTGTTAAGTACATAACTCCACATGTGTTCATTCATAGTTTTGATGCCTTCAGTGAGAATCTACCAACGTAAATGGTCCTGAAAATAAAGAAAACACATTGAATGAGAAGGTGTCCAAACTTTTGGCCTGTATTGAGAATATATATATTTCAACGTGTAGGAAATAGTTTGCAGTCTGCAAACCTCTTCTTTATTTAAGTATTTGTTTTCTGTGCATTAAATACGACACAGTTTTAATGCTCTGATTGTGCAGCCAGACCATTCATGACCGACCAACACAATTCCCGGGATTTGTGCGTTGCTGCACCATTACAACATTTGTTCATTTTGCATGAAATGCAAGTTCTGGTTTATTTTGTAGTCACACCAGTTGTCTAGTATTCAATATTGTGTGTTACAATAAAAAATGTCTTCCTGGATCAGGCTTTAATACAGCAAAGCCAGGAGCAATCACATAATATTAATTAGTTATTAATTGTGAAATCATCTATTCTATTTTTTTTGTGAAGTGCTGCTTTTAGTATTTTTGTTGGAATAGCTGATGTCAAGCTGGAAGCTGCTGCGATGGACTTTACAGAGCAAGAGAAGATTTGGCTGGAAAACATTTCCTCTGAGGTTCTTCTTTTCTTCTGCTTTTGTCTGATGATTGAGATGATGAGAGTATCTGCTGGACCAGGAGGTCATGCTCCTCCTGCTGCCTTCTCGCCTCTTCTCTTAGATGCCTGAAGGCCCTATTGTCTATAAAAGGTCTATTGTACCAGTATTTCTGCACTGAATGTGAAGACTTGCTGGTGTCTACAGACAAAATAAAGATCTTTTTAAAGACCACTTTGCCTGAGTGACTGAGGAGAAGGCTGCAGATTTCAACTGTGCCTGTACCGAGTGGGCCGCCGGCCCAGAAACGGAACGTAGGCCACGTATCAGGTAACTGAGGGCCCACCCAGCACCAATTAAAACAGGGTTGATGCCGCGAAATTAACTGCTCTAATCATTTATGTCCAATCGGGGAACACTGGTCTTCTCAGGCAAAAATCCCTAACGGGAGCAGTCAGAGGAAAGAGGAAGAGTAGTGCTGCACAGAAAATTAAAATACAGCGAAACAATTAATTCACTTTCATAATTTACTTTCGTATTTGCATAGTTTCGTATGTTCTATGTATATATATGTATAAATATATGTGTGTCATGATCCGGACCGGCAGGGGTTACTCCGGATCCGGAGTCCGGACCGGAGTTTCGTGTTAGTCTTGTGTAATGTTCCCTGATTGTGTTCACCTGGTATATATTTATATAATTGTATAAAACTATCCTGTTCGTGTCTGTTCGCCGTCGGGTCATTGTGCGTGTTAATGTTCCCTTGTCTCGTGAAGTTTGTATTAAACCCCTGTCCTGTGATCGTGCGAATGCGTCCTCCTTCACCGCCATGTCCAGCCCACCCGTGACAGAATGACCCGACCACGTGGACGCAGCCGATCTACGCCCCGCTGAGCTCCAGGGAACCGTGGATGGTCGGGAGGACGTCTGCTCCATAGTTCCATGTTCAAGATTCCATGTATGGACGTCCCCCGACGCCTCCGTCTCGTCCGGATTCCAGCGACGCACCTCCGGTAATCGCCAGTTCCCCGCCATGATCCATGTCATGTTTTTAACACTAGAAGTCCCAGAGATTAGTCATTTGGCTTTTCTACCTGTAAAACCCACAGGATAGTCAATTGACTAGAAGACTTTTAACTAATATCCTTAATCACCTGTGAACTGATGCTTTTGTCATGTAAACAAGGCGGGGCCATGCTGTTTGTCTGGCAGATTGAGGAATTTCCCGCCCAATCTTGTTGACTGTGCCGAGGATGGTGGTTTTCTGGCTAAGCAGTTTTTGTGCAAGTGACAGCGATGTGAAGATATTGTCCGTGGTAACATTTCTGCCCTTGTCTAGGAATGGTTCTGTCACGACTACGGACTTACGGGGGAAGGAAGCGCAGAGGTCTGACATGCTGGGAACGGGGTTTTATTAACAAATAAACAATAAATACAAATAAACAGCGGCGCGGTGGCCGAAAACAATTTAACTACAATAAAAAAAACACGAACTAACCCGTAAGCGTGTGGCGATTGCGAGAACTCAAAACACATACACTGTTACCAACTGAAGTTCCCGAAAATGCCGGAGACCTAGAAGGGGCGGAACCATCCGGCATTTATGGGGCATCAGGATTGGAGTCAGGTGTGGAGCCCAGCTGCAGGCAATCCTGACAGAGCCCCCCCTCCAAGGGCTACGTCCTCGGAGCCCCAGCAGTACCATCAGTGGAGGCGGCGGGGCGGACGGCGGCAACCACAGGGCTCCTGCCCTGTTGTATCCTCCCCTTGGAGGACCCGGTCCCTCGGGCTGGCTCCCCGGCGTGGTCAGGCGTGGCGGCCCCGGTCCCTCGGCCTGGCTCCCCGGCGTGGTCAGGCGTGGCGGCCCCGGTCCCTCGGCCTGGCTCCCCGGCGTGGTCAGGCGTGGCGGCCCCGGTCTCTCGGGCTGGCTCCCCGGCGTGGCGGCCCCGGACCCTCAGCCTGGCTCCCCGGCGTGGTCCCGCATGGCGGCCCCGGACCCTCGGCCTGGCTCCCCGGCGTGGTCAGGCGTGGCGGCCCCGGTCTCTCGGGCTGGCTCCCCGGCGTGGCGGCCCCGGTCCCTCGAGCTGGCTCCCCGGCGTGGCGGCCCCGGTCCCTCGGGCTGGCTCCCCGGCGTGGTGGCCCCGGTCCCTCGGGCTGGCTCTCCGGCGTGGTCCCGCATGGCGGCCCCGGACCCTCGGCCTGGCTCCCCGGCATGGTCCCGCATGGCGGCCCCGGACCCTCGGCCTGGCTCCCCGGCGTGGTCCCGCATGGCGGCCCCGGACCCTCGGCCTGGCTCCCCGGCGTGGTCCCGCATGGCGGCCCCGGACCCTCGGCCTGGCTCCCCGGCGTGGTCCCGCATGGCGGCCCCGGACCCTCGGACCATGGACCATGACTTCACTCAGGTTATGACAGAAAAATGTCTTGCACTTCAGATGGCAGTGAATGTCTGCTAAGGTGCACAAGCAAAAAAGTGGAAAATATAAAAAAGGCAGAGTAGATATTTCCACTTACTTTGGTATTTTCCACTTACTTGTTTGAAACGAAATAATGAAATGAAAATAATATGAAATAAATGAACCTGAACACTGATCAGACGGCTCTGAGTCTGAATCCGGCTGAAGTTCTATGTCTTCTCCATCCGAGTCACAAGAGTTTACTTCACTCAGGAGAATTTGCAAGGCCTGCTGAGTGGCGAGTCTTCTCTGGATGTTCTTTCTTTGGAGGTTCGTACACCGCAGAATTCTTGATGCCACTGAAGTAGTAGGCTATGTGCAGTGATATTTTATCCAGTTCTCTGCTATTAAAACCTTTTAGCAAAATTTTAGCAAGCGATTTTAATGGTTTTTCTGACTTCTGTTGGCTATCCATCACATGTATATGATTCTAGTTGGCCGTGAGGGAACTCTGAGTAAGGGGCCATCGGCTCCATTGTCCTCCTGCTTTTGTTGTGCCAAAACACTAGTTACCTGTGAACCCTGGCAAGACAGGCCAAAGCTACAGTATGTGTGTGACATTGAAAAATTCACAGACACAGAGGGTGGTACAATGACACTGGATAGTGTGTGTGTGTTTCGGGGGAGGGGCGTGGTGGATTGTTCCATAAAGCCTTCAGACGCCTACTGCCGTAACGTACCATCTGCTGGTGCGGGGCTCATGGGGACCCGGGGAGCGCTTTGTCACGAATCTGACCTGTTTGTGCTCCTCACCGGGCCGACGCCCCTCGGTTGTAACGCTCTGCTGTGTTAACAGGAGCAAGACCTCTTCTTCTTCCACGACCTGAGCCCCGGCAGCTGCTTCTTCCTGCCGAAGGGAGCGTACATCTACAACTCCCTCATCGAGTTCATCAGAGTAAGTCACGTGACCGCTGTCCCATCATGCCCCACTGTACTACATCAGCTGCACTAAGCACCAATAACGGGCTGCCGCAAGTTGACACTTGAGCACTACTTTGCTGGACAGAGTGAATACAGGATGCGAGGCTTCCAGGAAGTGGTCACGCCCAACATCTACAACAGCAAACTGTGGCAGACGTCTGGCCACTGGCAGCACTACAGCGAGAACATGTTCTCCTTTGAAGTGGAGAAGGAGACCTTCGCCCTCAAGCCCATGAACTGCCCGGGTCATTGGTAAGATGCAATCCATGCTGCTGTGGTCAGCTGACTCTGGGTCAGGGAATTTTTGGAATATGAGGGAATTTCAGTAAAGGCATTTCCAGACGCGGAATTTGATCACTTGAGTGGCAAGTCAGGGAATTATCAGAGAATTCTGTTAATAGCATGTAGTGCAGCAGCCAAAACCCGATGTGTATTTACGCACCTCGGATCCCAGTGAGGGTTTTGCTCAAAACTACAAATGTGCAATGTTCTAGAATGCAAAATCTTTGCAAAGTGATTGTGATACACAGCGCATGGTGACACAACAAAATGTGTCCTCTGCTTTTAACCATCACCCTTGGTGAGCAGTGGGAAGCCATGACAGGCACCCGGGGAGCGGTGTGTGGGGACGGTGCTTTGCTCAGTGGCACCTTGGCGGATCGGGATTCGAACCGGCGGGTCCGCTTCCTTAACCAGACAAGTGTAAATTTTAAGATATTTGGCTTGAAAATGAAGGATTATAAGGACTGACTCGGTAGAGGATCTGATGGGTGGAGTTGAGTTTCTGGTTTATTCCATTCAACACGCCAAGCTGCCGATTTTCAACAACAATGACTTAAACGCCATTTGAGTTCTATAACATGTACATTTACAGCATTTATCAGACGCCCTTATCCAGAGCGACTTACAATCAGTAGTTACAGGGACAGTCCCCCCCTGGAGCAACTTAGGGTTAAGTGTCTTGCTCAGGGACACAATGGTAGTAAGTGGGATTTGAACCTGGGTCTTCTGGTTCATAGGCGAGTGTTTTACCCACTAGGCTACTACCACCCTTTAACCATTTCAAAGGCCCTTTCAGCACCCAGAATTTATATTGGACGTTTCTTTATACGGGAGTTGATGGAAATTCTGCTTTTTGGTCTTGGAAAAGTCAGGGAATTTTAAGTCTGACTTACAGTGGGAACGCTGGAGTTAATTAGCCTCCGTTCTCTCCCCCAGTCTCATGTTTGACCACCGGCCGCGCTCCTGGAGGGAGTTGCCATTGCGGATGGCTGACTTTGGAGTCCTCCATCGTAACGAGCTGTCGGGCGCGCTCACCGGCCTGACCCGAGTACGCCGCTTCCAGCAGGACGACGCCCACATTTTCTGCACCATGGACCAGGTGACTTGACCAACGAGGGGAGACGAACCTGTTGATGCCTGGTGATGCCAGGGGGTCGTTGACTTTTATTTTTGCTTCTGCTCATACGTCCACAAGATAGAGGAAGAGATCAAAGGATGCCTGGACTTCCTGCGCACCGTCTACGACGTGTTCGGCTTCACCTTCAAACTGAACCTGTCCACCAGGCCAGAGAAGTTTCTGGGTGAGGTGGAGGTCTGGAACCAGGCGGAAAAGGTACAGCCGATCCCATGCCACGGCAGGAAAGTGTGTAGAAAAGGTCACTCCCACACATGAGATACAGACGTATCGAAAAAAAAAAGACTGTCATTGTGAAACACTGCAGCACAGCACACAGTGACACAATGAAATGTGTCCTCTGCTTTTAACCATCACCCTTGGTGAGCAGTGGGCAGTCAGTTTGAGATTCGAACCGGCCACCTTCCCTATATGGTCATTTTTGACATAAAGTATATTTTAATCACTACTCTCTTATTTCGTTTTCCCTAACTAAATGGCATATCACTGATGTTGTACAAGTTATTGTATGTGATCTGTAATGTTTTAAGTATGTGCATAGTTTTAATGAAATTGTTTAGTGTGTAAAGTGTATCCAGTGGTGCTTTATTTGTTTCCAGCAACTGGAGAACAGCCTGAATGAGTTTGGAGAGAAGTGGGTGCTGAATCCAGGAGATGGGGCCTTTTATGGGCCGAAGGTAGAAATTTTCTAATGGCTCCCTCACGCAAATAAGCCTGGTGCTTTGTGAATGTAGCAGGTTGTGGCCCCACCTCCAAAATTGTCAGGGTGGGGCTATGGCTTACTTTGTCCTACATTCTCATCACTATTACCAATGATGAAATTTGATTTAGAGTAAGGCGTGTGTATGGTGATGCTGTAACTCCTCCCCTGTCAGGCCTCTGTGGCTGTCTCCTCGTCAGGTGATGGTCGTGCCTGTTGGACCAACGTGCGAAGAATATGCTCAAAGGGTAAAAAAAAAGAAAAGATCTTACCAGAATCTTGCATACTTTGCGCACACCTGACCACGTGCACTGGCTCCGCCCATCAGGTACGGCAGGAGTTTCACAGCGCTGGACTGATGACTGACGTGGACCTGGATCCTGGCTGCACCCTCAACAAGAAGATCAGGAATGCCCAGCTGGCGCAGTACAACTTCATCCTGGGTGAGTGACCTTTGAACTTTGAACCTCGGTGCGTTCCGCAGCACTGTGACGTTACCTTGCTCCTGCTCAGTGGTCGGGGAGAAGGAGAAGGCCAGCGACACGGTGAACGTGCGCACGCGCGACAACAAAGTGCACGGCGAGCGCACCGTCAGCGACTGCATCGAGCGGCTGAAGCAGCTGAAGGCCGGCCGCGCCCGAAACGCCGAGGAGGACTTCTGAGTCGGGATGGATTTCCTATGAGCAGCGACCTGGATTTTATCCCCAACTCTGTTCTCTCTGGCATCTTGTTTTGTGTGGAACGACAATTTTTAAAAATTTGTTTATACGTTAACAGAAAAAAGATGTTGTGCGTTCTGTATGGATCTTTGTCACATCTCTTGCGGGTTTTTACTTCTGCGCTCATCGCCTGGTCCACTTCACCTAGGGCTTCATTTCCATGTCTAATAAAATCAGTTCTTCAGCAATAAAGATCTGTTTCTAAATATAAATGTGATCGTATTACTACTGTACGCAGTCACAGACATTCAACTGACCTTTATGAACGATTAGTGACGCGTTAACAAACAGAAGTCATCAGTAAGTAGTCATCACGCAAGTAACTGCGCACCAGCGATGCTCGGGGTTCAAGCTGATTTTTATTACACACAGTACAGGCCAAAGGTTTGGACACAACTTCTCATTCAATGTGTTTTCTTTATTTTCATGACCATTTACGTTGGTTGATTCTCACTGAAGGCATCAAAACTATGAATGAACACATGTGGAGTTACGTACTTAACAAAAAGTGGAGACCTGACCTCCACAGTCACCGGACCTGAACCCAGTCGAGATGGTTTGGGGTGAGCTGGACCGCAGAGTGAAGACAAAGGGGCCAACAAGTGCTAAACACCTCTGGGAACTCCTTCAAGACTGTTGGAAAAGCATTTCAGGTGACAAAGAGTGTGCAAAGCAGTAATCAGAGCAAACGGTGGCTATTTTGAAGAAACTAGAATATAAAACATGTTTTAAGTAATTTCACATTTTTGTGTTAAGTACATAACTCCACATGTGTTCATTCATAGTTTTAATGCCTTCAGTGAGAATCAACCAACGTAAATGGTGCTGAAAATAAAGAAAACACATTGAATGAGAAGGCGTGTCCAAACTTTTGGCCTGTACTTTATATATTTGTCCAAACCTCAGCGCCTGATTTTATTAAACTAGTCATGACAAAAATGTGTCAGCAGGGGGCGCAGAGGCACAAATTCTAATTTAACAGTTGGGGAAAAAATTGATTTATAAACAAAACAAAAATTCCCGCCAACACGTTCAGACATGACAGGTTACCATGACAACCGTAAACAAAACACAGAGTCCTGATTGGACGAGGAGCTCTTAATTAAATAAAACGTGTTAAAAAGTTTCAGTTGCTTGCCAACCTCACTTGACTGCTTGCGGCCGCTCGCTTTCAAGCCTTTTTCTCGAAATCTCGAACTGCTACATTTTTATTGTTAATTCTATTGCTTCTTACAACCTTCTACAATTTTAACTCGCTGTTTTCTTCCAGGATACTGTAGTTGCGTGTTATTGTTGTGTTATTAACACTTTTTCTTTTCAGCACCATGAGCGCTCCTCCCCGAGACCAATTCGGGCTCCACCGGGCTGAAAAGCCCTGGCGGCCGAAAAGGATGATGGCGACGCGCGGCCTTGTGAGCGGAACGCGGCGGCTGCTGCTCCACCTCCGCACGGCGCTGAACAAGATCACCGAGCGCAACTTCCACCGGCAGGTGGAGAAGGTGGTGGCGCTCAACATCACCACCAAGGAGCGGCTGCTGCTGCTGGTCGACGCCGTGCTGACCAAGGCCGTCACGGAGCCCAAGTTCTCCGGGGTCTACGCGCAGCTGTGCGCCGACCTGCAGCGGCTCCGCGTCCCCGGAGCCGACGCGACCTTCGCCGGCCTCCTGCTGAGCCGCGTCTGGAGGGAGTTCCGCGGGGAGCCGGGACGAGCAGGCGGAGCCCCGCAGCGCCAACTGGGGCTCGTCAGGTTCATCGCGGAGCTCTTCAAGGTGAACCTGGTGGCGGAGACCATCGTTCACAGCGGCATCCAGCGGCTTCTCCAGGACCCCACCGCGGCGAGCCTGGAGTGCCTGTGCGGCCTGCTGCCGCGCGTCTGCCACGCCCTGGAGAGGTCTCGCGTGGAGCGCTACCTCCAGGAGGTGGAGGAGTTCGTGGGGCCGAGGAGGAGGAGGAGGACCTCGTTCCAGCTGCGCTTCAGGCTGCAGGACACGCTGGACGAGTGCAGCCTCCGGCTCCGCAGGCAGGAGAAGGCGGTGAGCAGGGAGCGTCCGGTGGAGGGAAGGCCTCTGTGGACCATGGATGGAGAGCAGGAGTCTGTGAGCAGGGAGGTGAAGGTGGTGAGCAGGGAGCGTACGGTGGAGGGTAGGCCTCTGTGGGCCATGGATGGAGAGCAGGAGTCTGTGAGCAGGGAGGTGAAGGTGGTGAGCAGGGAGCGTACGGTGGAGGGTAGGCCTCTGTGGGCCATGGATGAAGTGGAGTTGGTGCGCAGGCCGGTGAAGGCGCGTCTGGGCCCGAGAACAGCGCCATGCTGCGTTTAAACGCTCCACTTTGTTTATTTCAATTTATTACTTCCAATTGGCACCGAGCAAAATTTACACGTGACGGTCGTATAGAAGATAAATACATTAGTCTATTTATTTCAATCATTTAAATATTTTAAGCTAATTGGCAACAACTAGATCAATTTATAATGAGAGATGTGACGTGACCAGGCCTAGAATAAAATAAGCAGAGCGATAATTACACAAATTAAAATTAGAATAGTATTAGTAATAGTAATCCTGTTGTATCCTGTAGTTTTAGTAGTTAATAGTAATAGTATTGTAGAATACACTCGGAGGCTGGTTAACTGGGGAGAAAACTCCCCCAAAGCCAAAAACATCCGGTTCAAAGCAAACCTCTGGACAGACGGCTGAACATCTTTACCACGTTCTCCCCCTTTCTGTTCTCATCCGTGGCCCACCCACTACCTTTTTTCCACCAAATGAAGGTGATCCAAAGCAACAGCATCGTGGTTACCGGGAGGGCGAAGTGGAAATTGGTGAGTATTGCCCTGGTCCTCCAACTCCAGTTAATTTGAGTGTAATGTTCCCTCATTTCTTTCTACAGGTGACTTGGGAGCAGCATTCAGCTTCGGCGACATCCACAGAAGAAGCGAACTCTCCGGTGTTCCCCACTGGTGGGTCCTCCTGAGAGGAAGGAACTACTGAGTGCCTTGGTCTCTTTTCCAGACCTCATGTGTATATATGTTTGTGGTTTGTATAGGATGGCCCGGAGGCGATTGTCGCCGTGACCATAGGACCTTTCAACTGCCTTTGTCACATCCGGTCACTGGGCATCACCGCTATTGAAATGGCAGAAGAGCCGCCTCCCAATACCGATATGGACCAGGAAATGTAATCCAGGAGCAGTAACCATCACTGGTGAGTCCATTTTATGGGTGACGGAAAAATTCATTCAGCAAAAACCTCGAACTCTTACACACATTCAGTAATCCTGTAGCCTCATGGTGGCGCTGCTGGATAAGATGGAGGAGGAGAGGCAGATTGGGACTGAGAGACACTCATCAGAACATGGGGTTTCATTTGGTCCGCTGACTAAAACAGTCCAGACCTGCTTTTATTCTTCTGAACAGGTCCGCTGTCCCGTCCTCTTGTTCTGCTATAATGCTGTGATAGTAGAATTGACAGAAGGAAAGAAGGTTCTATGGGTGTGGGGTGGATAATTTGAGCTAAAGCAAAATGTTCTCTCATATGGTCCAGTGTGTTGCATGTCTTGATCACAGAAAATGAGGAAAATAACAAGAGAAGAGAACATCCAAACCTGTTCTTAGTAGGAATTAATACATTGTTCATAGTAAATCATTTTCTGCCATCCTTCCTAAGAAAACCAGGCAGGCAGTCATTCCCGAGGACCAGGAGAAGGAGGAGGAGAGGCAGATTGGGACTGAGAACCACTCACCAGAACAACATGGGGTGGCATTTGGCCTGCTGACTAAAACTAACAGGTAATAAATACCCTGTCATGTCCTGCCCCAATCTCTTTCTGGTCAATTCTGAATTTATTTCTGTCTGTGTGTTGCAGGATGTGCCCAGAAACACGGACACCTCTTCTGTCTACAGTCCTGTAGCCAGCAGGTCTTTCATTTTCTTTTGCATCAGTTTGCTGAGTGTATACTCTGTGTGCCCCACCACTGGCACAAGAAAAGGTGACATGAGAGGGGGGAATAGGAATATATGTCGAGATGTTGATGTGAATGTTTCTGTGTTTAGACATCCTGGATAAGCTTTGCTGTCAATGCTGATTTGTGGAAACATGACCTACAATGGGTAATTATATTAAATTCTACAAATTATTTTTCCAGATACGTTGATTAATCCAGATTGATTGCTTAAAGCACATAATGAAAAAAGAAATATGTAAACATTTTATTTGACATGTTTTTTTTAAATGTTCAGATTTCCTGCAACAGTTGCAACAAGTGGTTCCATCAGGGATGCGTCACCTCTCCAGCAGTGGACAAAGAATAGCTCTTTCCTGTTTGCATTGTCTAAAGTGTTGTAAATTAATGTAAAGCGTTCTCATTGTTTTTTTTATTTTGTTGTGTTGAATTTTTTTTATACTTTATTTATATTTCTGCTGTATGTTCAATTGATTTTATTAAAATTGTACATAGTTCCATTTTGAATTTGAATTAAATTATTTTAATTTAATTGCTGTTGCATAAACTTGTGAATTTATATTTAAGAAATTATATTTAACCCACATTACACTATTTATCAATATGAATATCTTTAAACACGTGAAATGTTAATTTTGGTTTGAGATTTTTTTGAATGCTCATAGATTCCCTATCTGACAAATATTTTGTCAAATAAAATTGTAAAATATTTATCAGGATTTGTGTGTATTTTGAAATTCTGCAATAAATTGTCCTTCCACTGTTACATACTGACTGGTTATTGTGTTTAAATGTGGCTCTGTTAAAGAGGAGGGGTCCAGTTCACCTTCATTTCCATGTCTAATAAAATCAGTTCTTCAGCAATAAAGATCTGTTTCTAAATATAAATGTGATCGTATTACTACTGTACGCAGTCACAGACATTCAACTGACAATTAGTGATGCGTTAACAAACATAAGTCATCAGTAAGTAGTACAAAAAGAAACAAATGGAAATTATAAAGATACAATAATACAGTGTGTGTGTGGTGTAAACAGTTGTCACGTGACGCGAGTATGAGATTCTTTCACTTTCTTATTATTCCGGGTTAAATATGCAGCATTGGAAGCGATACGCTTCCTACGTCTGCTGACGTAACGCCGTGCTGATGACGTCACCAAGCCCCCAGGTTTCGCTTTCACACGCCGCTGATGTTTTCATTTTTCCGGGTGAGAGATCTTCCGTCTAAAACTTCTAAATTCACTCACGCAAGTAACTGCGCACCAGCGATGCTCGGGGTTCAAGCTGATTTTTATTACACACAGTACAGGCCAAAGGTTTGGACACAACTTCTCATTCAATGTGTTTTCTTTATTTTCATGACCATTTACATTTGTAGATTCTCACTGAAGGCATCAAAACTATGAATGAACACATGTGGAGTTATGTACTTAACAAAAAGTGGAGACCTGGCCTCCACAGTCACCGGACCTGAACCCAATCCAGATGGTTTGGGGTGAGCTGGACCGCAGAGTGAAGGCAAAGGGGCCAACAAGTGCTAAACACCTCTGGGAACTCCTTCAAGACTGTTGGAAAAGCATTTCAGGTGACGACCTCTTGAAGCTCATCGAGAGAATGCCAAGAGTGTGCAAAGCAGTAATCAGAGCAAAGAAACTAGAATATAAAACATGTTTTCACCTTTTTTATTTCACCTTTTTTTGTTAAGTACATAACTCCACATGTGTTCATTCATAGTTTTGATGCCTTCAGTGAGAATCTACCAACGTAAATGGTCCTGAAAATAAAGAAAACACATTGAATGAGAAGTTGTGTCCAAACTTTTGGCCTGTATTGAGAATATATATATTTCAACGTGTAGGAAATAGTTTGCAGTCTGCAAACCTCTTCTTTATTTAAGTATTTGTTTTCTGTGCATTAAATACGACACAGTTTTAATGCTCTGATTGTGCAGCCAGACCATTCATGACCGACCAACACAATTCCCTGGATTTGTGCGTTGCTGCACCATTACAACATTTGTTCATTTTGCATGAAATGTAAGTTCTGGTTTATTTTGTAGTCACAACTGTTGTCTAGTATTCAATATTGTGTGTTACAATAAAAAATGTCTTCCTGGATCAGGCTTTAATACAGCAAAGCCAGGAGCAATCACATAATATTAATTAGTTATTAATTGTGAAATCATCTATTCTATTTTTTTTGTGAAGTGCTGCTTTTTTTATTTTTGTTGGAATAGCTGATGACAAGCTGGAAGCTGCTGCGATGGACTTTACAGAGCAAGAGAAGATTTGGCTGGAAAACATTTCCTCTGAGGTTCTTCTTTTCTTCTGCTTTTGTCTGATGATTGAGATGATGAGAGTATCTGCTGGATCAGGAGGTCATGCTCCTCCTGCTGCCTTCTCGCCTCTTCTCTTAGATGCCTGAAGGCCCCGGGCTCAGTGACCAGGAGAAATGCCTTCGCCGACTCGGAGAGCCGCAGAGCGTGGTGGAGTCACTTTACTTCCAGCTGACCGCCTCCATCCGCTTCGGGCTTGCTGGCCGGAAGAACTCTGAGTCCGTGCCTAAGAAGTCAGTGCAGATGAGGGTTCCAGAGGGGAAGTGAAGTTATTGTCATTGTGAAACGCTGCAGCACAGCACACAGTGACACGGTGAAATGTGTCCTCTGTAACTAACCATCACCCTTGGTGAGCAGCGGGCAGCCATGACAGGCGCCCAGGGGGGCAGCGTGTGGGGACGGTGCTTTGCTCAGTGGCACCTTCTGATTACCCGGTCCTCCACCACCGTTCAAAAACACACGCCCAACGTGGGGCAGCGGACTGGACTGCTGTCGTTGCAGATGTGCGCTGGAGGAGCTGCTGCTACATGCACCTCCCACCACTTGATTATTTCTCTCAGTGGTGGCCTAGCGGGCAAGGAAGCACACTCGTAACTTTACTTTACTTTACTTTTACTTTATTTAGCAGACGCTTTTATCCAAAGCGACTTACAAGAGGAAGACACCAGCAATTCTCGTTCGATTCTTATAGAATATTGACAATATTGAATATTACAAACTAAGAGCCCTGATAAGGCTCAACTTGTCAGCTAAGAGCGTGCTCAGAGATTGTTAAGTGCTAGACGAAGCAAAAAAATTATAATATATATATGCTTTTTTGTATTGTTTTGTCCAATGTGTACGCATGTGCACATATGTAGGTGGTAGTAGCCTAGTGGGTAAGACACTCGCCTGTGAACCAGAAGACCCGGGTTCAAATCCCATTTACTACCATTGTGTCCCTGAGCAAGACACTTAACCTTAAGTTGCTCCAGGGAGACTGTCCCTGTAACTACTGACTGTAAGTCGCTCTGGATAAGGGCGTCTGATAAATGCTGTAAATGTAAAATGTAAATGTGCGTGTGTAAGTGTTAAGTGTAACCCTTTCATCCATATCATCCATAATGGGGGCAGGAAACTATAGACTATAAAGGGATTTTCTCTCAGGGGGAAGAATTGTAGAACTTTTCCTCACAGGCGTCAGACTACAACCTCTGCACCTCATTTTAACACCTCATCTAAAGCACAGTCAGCATGTGCCCATCATGCAATGGGACTGGGGCACCCATGATGCACCAGTTTCACCAACACCAGTTTCACAACTAAGCCAAACCAGTTTACCACATGTACATACTACTCTGTAAGATTAAAAAAAGCATACACCCCACCATAAAGCTAAATCAGTTCTGGCAACTATTTTATTATTTTATTACATAACTGGCCCAGGTCTGTTGGCCCGGTCTCTGTGGTGATTTCCCAGTAGGAATTCACCTTTTCCAGAACCAATCAAACATTTACATTTACATTTACAGCATTTATCAGCATTTGTCCCTGTAATCAGTAGTTACAGGGACAGTCCCCCACTGGTGACACTCCGGGTTAAGTGTCTTACTCAGGGACACAATGGTAGTAAGTGGGGTTTGAACCTGGGTCTTCTGCTTCATAGGCGAGTGTGTTACCCACTAGGCTACTACCACTGTAACATGTAATACTACATATTTCTTATAATTATGTACAAACCAAAAGGTCTATTGTACCAGTATTTCTGCACTGAATGTGAAGACTTGCCGGTGTCTACAGACAAAATAAAGATCTTTTTAAAGACCACTTTGCCTGAGTGACTGAGGAGAAGGCTGCAGATTTCAACTCTGCCTGTACCGAGTGGGCCGCCGGCCCAGAAACGGAACGTAGGCCACGTATCAGGTAACTGAGGGCCCACCCAGCACCAATTAAAACAGGGTTGATGCCGCGAAATTAACTGCTCTAATCATTTATGTCCAATCGGGGAACACTGGTCTTCTCAGGCAAAAATCCCTAATGGGAGCAGTCAGAGGAAAGAGGAAGAGTAGTGCTGCACAGAAAATTAAAATACAGCAAAACAATTAATTCACTTTCATAATTTACTTTCGTATTCGCATAGTTTTGTATGTTCTATGTATATATATGTATATATATATATATATGTAAATGTAAAAGTGAAGTCATTTTGGATTTCTATAATGATTATGGCTGAAAAAGGTTATGCATTCATATGAACTGGAAGTAATAACTACATGTCCCAGCTGTCCAGTGGTCAAGAATTTAAACAGGAATGTAAAATAAATGTATTGTAGAAGAAGGAGCTTGTTTTCAATGTTAATGAGATTTGAAAAAGATGTTAAGGCTTATCAAGAGTTCTGTCCTGAGGACTCAACAAAAACCAAGTCCATACATGATGGAGGTTTAAAGATTAGACTTTTTAAAGTGCCTTTTTTTTGCAAAGTTCTACGGGTTGAGATATGTTATGAAGACAGGCTACACACACACACTTTCTCTCTCACATTAAAAACCACCAACCAGAGGATTTAACAATGCCTACAGGTCTTAAATAAAAACTGAAGTGCAGCGAGTTCATCAGCAGCTAGTCTGACACACAACATTTACATTTTACAATTACATATACAGCATTTACCAGACGCCCTTATCCAGAGCGACTTATAATCAGTAGTTACAGGGACAGTCCCCCACTGGTGACACTCCGGGTTAAGTGTCTTACTCAGGGACACAATGATAGTAAGTGGGGTTTGAACCCGGGTCTTCTGGTTCATAGGCGAGTGTGTTACCCACTAGGCCACTACCACAACACCCACAGAGGGGCGCTACAGTCCCAGGCTTCCGAGCATCAAGCAGCCCACTCTGGAGTGTGGGAAAGGAAAACAGATTTGCTCAAGGGGTTATTAAATAAGTCGGCGGAGTAAGAAAAGTGGTAAGACAGCGTGCAGTCTTCGGGGAGACGCTCCTCACTCCGCTGCTGGCTTTGATATATGCCAGAGAGCCACGAACGGCTCCATGAATCTTCAGCTCAGGAATCTCCCTGGCTGGGCAGATCTTCTCCATATGCTCTGCTGGGCACCTGGCCATAAATGGTCAGAATGGGCCATTGAGCTGAACAAACTTTGGCTTTTTCTTTTCTTTTTTCTTTTTTTTTGCAGACAGGCGCATGTGGAAGACAAAACTGCAAAGATTGTTACGGATCGGAAAGTGAACATGCACAAGTGAGCACAGGTCACCAGAATACCCACATTTTATGAACACCAGATTACACTCGATGTTAATGACATTGTTTTTTACAGAATAAATACAGATAAAAATATTATATTTGAATATAAAATATAAATTCTTATCCAGGTCCCTTTAGTCATTAAAAAAATACTTCACTAGTCAGTTCTGCTTTTGGAAGTTACATTTTTACTTATTTTTAAAGGATATTTGATATACTGAAGAAGTGTTAATGATCTTAATCACAATTAAAGTTTTCCAGTGTATTGAATTCATGTTCTTTCGATTCAGCTATTTTCATATTTGAATACACAGCAAATATTTACATTTACAGCATTTGGCAGACGCTCTTATGCAGAGTGACTTTCTTAAGTGCCTTAAAAAATCTATTATTGAAAATCGCTCATTTATTTCACTAGGACCTAATCTGCAAATACCATTAGTTCAGTACACCCCCCAAACCCCCTGCCACTTTCTTTTCTTTTAAATTATACGTCATGTAAAATAAATAGTTATTTGCTGTGTATTCACATATGAAACAAGCTGGGTAAAAGGAATCTGAATTTAATACACTGAAAAATATATATTATTATAAGTATCAAATGACCATCATATAATTGAAAATATTAAATACACTTACTCCTGATAAATATAAGACATAATGTATTATATAATATGAATTATGTAGATTAATAAGAATAAAGAATTCAATTATCATACAGAACTAATTTACACATGAAGACTACACTTGACCATTTACTAATGTTTGTAACATTTGTTAAGTACTAATATGATTCCAAATTTCCACAAACTTGCTTTGAACTGATCTCAGTGTCCTCTTTAACTTTGTTGTGTTTATTAATTTTTTTTTATTAATCTTACTTTTTTTAAATAACAACTTTTTTACTGTAATTGTAATTATTTTGACTAGTATTTTTATATGCTATTACTGCTATTTAGCTTCCTATAACTTTGTGGAACAGAAAGAACATATTGAACTATGAATTCAATGGCCCTAATAACAATAATAAGGTATCAGTTGAAGTTACAGTGGTTATAGTAGTTATTATTACACAGCAAATAGGCTGCCACAGTGGTAAGGTGGTAAGTGGTAAGTGTCATGGCTGCCCACTGCTCACTAAGATGGTTGTTAAATGCAGAGGACACATTTCGTTGTGTCACTGTGTGCTGTGCTGCAGTGTATCACATTGACAATCACTTCACTTTTTCACTTAATATTCTTATTTGTGCTAAAGTATGTATGTATTTATTTACTTTTTATTCCCCACACGCCAACCCCCAGCTCTGAGGACTCTTCATTATCTAATTTGCTTCATTATCTCATTTTTGAACAGCTATCAGTATTTATTCTCATTTCAGCTTCTTTTTCGGTCCCCTAGACCCCCGCCTCCCTTCCCGAACCTTGGCACGTGTGCAGCAGAACCTTAAATTATGGTCCGCGGCTCATGAAGTTAGTTTTGCTTGGGAAACCAAGCTGCCATCTTTAATATCATAATGTCTCCAAATTATATGGTTCTAATTATGAACTTTTTGATCACACTCTCTCCCATCTGGAAAGTTCAACTGTGACCTCAGAGCATTTTTTTCTGCATCAGAATGTGTGACCTTTCCCTGTGACCCTGCCATAAACAAACCCAACCACTTTACAGTCGGAGCGTCACACCCTGCACACGGCCCCGGGTTTTAATGTGAACTCGTGTCCATGATGTGAGTCTAAAGCCACTCTGAATTCTTTCAGACCAAATGTTTGTGCTGGCCGAGACCACATTACAGACTCACGGTATTCATACGCAAAAACAATATGTTATATGCATCACGCCGCTGAAATATATGTTGACATTATTATTTGTGCAGGGAGACTGTTCGGTTTTATGCATGATCATGTGAGCACACACACACACACACATATATGCGTATAAGTGTAAATAAGAGTGTTAACGGATACAGCGGAAGCTGGAGAGGTAGCACGGTGAACATAATTTAGCCGACAGGAGGCAGGACCAGGTGCTATGCCGTGACCCGCTGACCCCCGAAAAAAACTGCTTCAAAATGACCAAACGGGAGGGGGCAATTACAGGGCATCTGCTTAACAAGCACCAGAGGGCTGAGCACAGGTCGTTTAAGGGCCTATACTTTCTTCCATTGCTATAATGAGTATTCTAATTAATCATTGTTGTCTGTGTTCACGTTTTATTTCTCAGAATGATATACACGCTGTAATTATACACGCTTTAAATGCAGCATCCTTCACATGGACAATCTGGAGGTGTAATGACTGCATACCACTAGTACATCCCACTAGACCTGCCGTGCTAGTGATGTTCTGATGCAGTCATCTTGCAGAACATAAAAAGACTGTATTAAAGTTATACACTGACGTTAAACATTATTAAAATTTTTAATTCGCAGTAAAGTTCACAATGAAACCCACAATGCATTGCATAGAAAGTAGAGGCTACAAGCTTCCACATGTTTACCCAGCAGATCATAGTGATGTTAGGTCATGTTTCTACCTTTGTTTACAAATGCAACTTTCAATATGCCTAATTCCAATGGTAGAAATGCTAAGACACTTTTTTTGCTGCTTTATTTGCACACTTTCAGAGAAACCTCCATCCTGCTTGAATTTTATTTATAGGGTGTAATGAGTGAGTGAACGGGTGAATCGGCACTCTAAATAAACCTTCTCAATATGCAGCTCTTCATTTTCTGCCACCCTTTCAGCCCAGTGAATTCGGGGAGAAATGCGTTGTGTCACCACGCCTCATTTTTCACTCTCTTTTTCTCTTCTCTCCCCTCTGAGGCCAGTTTTATTTTGGGCCTGCAGCGGCAGGCACGCCGATGGCTCCGGCCTGGGATGCCCACAATTCAGCGGGGCCCGCGGAGCCGATGAAGCCCAGGCCGACAGCCGCATAAATCACGGTGCGATGGTGTTAATAGGAGCTATATAAAAAAAAAATGAAGTACGGACCACCCAGACTGAGCGCGCGATGCGGAAGGTGGACTCTAGCATCTTGCATGCAGTACAGTCCTGCACCCCCCTCCAAAGCCTGCTTTTTGTTCCACTCCGTGGGGCTCTTAGCAACACAGGAAAGGGCTGCCTGACATCCGGGCAGCGGTGATTCATATTTGGCAATAGAGCTTCAGCCCTGCCTCAGCTCGAAAAAAATAAATATATTTTTTTTCAGGGGAGGTGAGCACAGGGCCGGTTTCTGTCTCAGGGGCAACTTGGTGTCGACCTCGCTTTTCATGCATTGACAAAACGTGTGTCCCTCCTTTACACATTGGAGGTGTTTTTCTTTTCCCAGCTGCTGGGAGGGAGGATGGAGCCGGGACCTCCCCTGTACTGGAACACAGTAAATATGAAGGTGAACAAACACACTTCACCTCCGGATCCCCTACCTTCATTCAGCTTGATGGAGGGAGGATCTTTACTTTACTTTACTTTACTTTGCAGACGCTTTTATTCAAAGCGACTTACAAAAGTCTGACCAGTCCTACCTCACCTCCTAACCCCTTTATATAACTCTCATATACCCACATGTACACACTCAGACATATAGAGTAAACATTCAAAGCGACTTACAAAAGTCTGACCAGTCCTACCTCACCTCCTAACCCCTTTATATAACTCTCATATACCCACATGTACACACTCAGACATATAGAGTAAACATGGTGAGGTAGGACTGTCTGTAGTTTGTACTTTTTCTGTATCTGAACGCAGTTATGAAGAATTATGAACACAATATGAAGAAACATTTATCATTAGAACCTACTGTTGACAATATGATGTACAGATGTTTGATGTAAATGCTGTATATTCCTGCTGTATTTTCCTGTATGCCTGCAGCACACATCTACCCACATTATTATTATACTTATTGTTGTTCTTATAATCTTCATTCTACTGGATGAACTAATAACGTAGAAACTACCTTTATTAAACTTGGAGCGTGGTGTCAATAAATTCTCTACATTTCTGTACATCACGTGGCCAAAGGATGTAAAACATTGCAAAATAGCTACATATCCCATCCATACACATAGTACACAGTGAGATGAAATATCGTCCTTCTGAACCATCAGCACATATCAGAAGTAAGGGTTAGAACTTTTTGTCAGTTGTTTCTGTGGTGTATTGAAGTATAATTACAAGAATGATATAAGTTGACAATTACATTAAGTTTATGGAAAACCTCTGCAATTTGCCCTGGCTTGCTGTCAATCAACTTATGGGCTAAATCCTGACTGATGGCAACCCATTCCTTCATAATCAGTGATCGGAGTTTGTCAGAATTTTGCAGTTTTGTTTGATCACCCACCTCTTAAGAATTGACCACAAGTTCATGGAACCAAACGTTCAATGTTTTGCTCCCCAAGCCACTTAGTTATCAATTTGGCCTTATATCACGGTGCTCCATCATGCTGGAATTGTTCTTGTTCTTCACCAAACTGTTCTTGGATGGTTGGGAGAATTTGCTGTCGGAGGATGTTTTGGTACCATTCTTTTTTCATGCCTGTGTTTTTAGGCAAAATTATGAGCGAGTCCACTCCATTGGATGAGAAGCAGCCCCACACATGAATGGTCTCAGGATGCTTTACTCTTGGCACAAGACAGGACTGATGGTAGCGCTCAACTTTTTGGACAATAATTTTTCCAGATGCAGTATTAGTAGCTGCAATATCCTTGCCTGTGAAGCCCCTTTTTATGCAACGCAATGATGACTGCACGTATTATCTTGCAGGTAACCATGATTAGCAGAGGAAGAACATTCTTCACCCTCCTATTAAATTATCCAGTCTGCTATTCTAACTTGATCCGCATGACAGAATGATCTCCAACCTTGTGCTCCTCAACACTCTCACTTGTGTTAAGGAGAGGTTCACTGAAATGGTCTCAGCAGGTCCTTTTGTGGCAGGGCTGAAATGCAGTGGAAATATATTTTTTTTTTTTGGGAGGGGAATTTGCGATTCATCTGATCACTCTTCATAACATTCTGGATTATATACAATTTGGCATAATGAAAACAGAAGCAGCAAAGTTTGTGAGTACCAGTATTTGTGTCATTCTCAAAAATGTTGGCCATGAGTGTACTTAAAAGGTTAGGCGGGGTGGAAGGTAATATTGAAATATTAAATACATGACATTTTTGGTGCTTGGAGCTTTGCCTGGTAAATGAGCCTTTATTGATCCTTCAGTTTTTATTACGTTGAAGCATCTCCACCTCTGCAGCTGTTGAATGTGGCTCTTGTGTTCTGCAGTTGGGTGAAGGACTAATGACCACAAGCCACAGTCTCTCCTGAACAGACCTTGTTTTTTCTGCACGATGCTCCTCACAGCCTGTAAATTGCCTAAGGTCGGCGCTCATTAAAGGTTATTTGGTGATGACATCACAGTGGGCCGCATTACGCCCTGATGAAGACCTGTGTTTATGGCTGGTGCTCGGCTCTGGTTAGCATCCAGGTGAATTTTTGAGGGAGTGTGGAGAAACACAAACATTATTAGTGGAAATCAGCCCAGTGGGGAGAAGAGCCACTCCAAACCTAGTTCACAGGCATCCAATCATTAAATCTGTTCTAATAAACGTTTCCATGAAGTGATTAGTGATTTACTTTCACACAATAATCATCTTGTATGCTCATGTGCTCATCAGCACAATATACACAATCATTACATCTAGACACTCTCCAATGAATTAATGAATTAATATTCATTAAGACAGTTTCAAACAGGGGCAACTTGGTGTTGACCTCGCTTTTCATGCATTGACAAAACGTGTGTCCCTCCTTTACACGTTGGAGCTGTTTTTCTTTTCCCAGCTGCCGGGAGGGAGGATGGAGCCGGGACCTCCCCTGTACTGGAACACAGTAAATATGAAGATGAACAAACACACTTCATCTCCGGGTCCCCCACTTTCATTCAGCTTGATGGAGGGAGGATCTGAGTCTGACCAGTCCTGCCTCGCCTCCTAACCCCTTTATATAACTTTCACATACACACATATACACACTCAGACATAGACAGTACATATACAGAAAACATGGCTGTGCCTGTCTGTTGTTAGTTGTTTGTACTTTTTTTTTTGTAGCTGACTGCAGACTGCAGTGATGTACAGATGTTTGATGTAAATGCTGTATATTCCTGCTGTATTTTCCTGTATGCCTGCAGCAAACATCTACCCACATTACGTCATTACAATCATTACATTACAATCATTACATCTAGATGCTCTCCAACATAAACTGTGAAATTAATATTCATTAAAACAGTTTCAAAATGCCAGTGATTTAATAATGAATCATTGTTGGATGCAGTTCTGGAACATTTTCTAAAAAAACTGGTATGTGTCAGGTTTCTGGTCACAGACCTGTTCAGCAAAGCATGATGAAACAGGAATAAAGCATTTTCATTATTTTATTCAAGTCTGTGGACTAATTAGTCTCAGGCTTCCGCCCTTTTAAATGAAGTTTAAAATGAAGCCACGATTGATCTCCATCAGACACATATATTAACTCAGCATTAAAAACATGTGATAAACATCTGAGGAACCATGAAGATGTAGTTGAGCTACTCTAAAAAAAAAAACTCATTCACTTACAAAATGAAGGAGGGATTAATATAAGTATAAAATATTAGTCATATCTGTACATTAACTCTTGGGCAATTTGGAAAAATACATTTAAGTTGTGGCTAACATGAATATGGTGATTATGTCACCTCAATTCGCTTAATCTGACCACTTCAAAGTAAAGCTCTTTAACTGCGGAATGAACTCTGATGTGCTGCCAGTCAAACATGTCCTCCTATGTCCCTGGCAAACCTAAATAATGGAAAATAAATAAGCGAACATATTAACTGCATCACATCAGGTCCTGATTTACGGTGGCCATTACACTGCTGCTGTGTTTAATGTGGCTCATTATGAGTATTACAACATTTTCTCCCGTTTTATGTATTAGTGGTCAAAATCCTCCCAGGGTCTAATTATCACAGTCAGAACGCAGTTCTCAAAACACACTCCGAACATGACGTCAATCTTGCACTTAGGCGTGTCCGCATCACGCTTACAAGTTTCATGACAATTAGCCAATGAAATCTGCTGCCTGGGCTATGAGGTTTTTAGTCCTAAAACACATTAAATTACTGAAATTATGTATTAGATACCCTATCTCCTCTTACACAGAGAGTCAGTATACACACACAGTCAATATGTCGACTTTATATTATAATATGATTATGGAGCCCGATCAATCCAAGCTGAAAACAATTAGGCAGGATTGGTCCATTAGAACTGGCAGTTGGTGTGGCTGCATGAATGTGGAGTGTTATGTACTTACCTTTACTTTCAGCTCCTGACTGCAAGTCACACTCCTCCGGGTTTGTTTCAGCTCCTTTTTTTGTGTTTCCGTTTCCCTTTTGGCCCTCGTGCCGTGTTTAAGTTTGCCTTTTTGTACTAAATAAATTTTGCCAAGCATCTCACTCCTCTGCGCCACCCTTCCCCGTGTGCCCCGAGTCATGACAGAGATGGGTTTGTTTTGTGGGGACCTCTTAAAGATTTACATCCTCACAGTTTCAGTGTGAGAGTGAGACACACTCACCATTATGTATTTGGACTGTAAAAATATGAGAGTTTTTTTAGGTTTTTAAAAAAAATTAAGGTGGAAACTCCTGAATCTTGAAAAAGACTCTTCAGTTTTTTCACCGCTCTATTTCAATTTCTCGCCTTGCTCCGGCTTTGGACGCATGCACAACCTGATGAGTGGTTTAGCTTTAGCGTCACTTTTGTGGTGTTATTTTTGTGTGGTTGCGGATCCTGTGCTGGACAGAAAGTAAAACAACGCAAGTGGTCAGGAGGCGGAGGCGGCGGTGTGGGCCTGACCAGCACGGCCACAAATGAAATCCGATGTGCCGTAATGAGGGCTCGCGTCTGGCGTACCTGCTGTTCCACATGGTCCGTAATCAATGAGCCGTTCCGGGTTCTGCAAGACCACTTTACAAACCTGAGATTCATGTTTCATGATTCCTCTACGGCACGTGGTACCGGAATGATGCAAATCATTCAAAAGTCTACCAGGCCCCCCACAGACAATCCACATTACTTCTGTTGACCTGGGCTCACGTAATTAGGCTTGAGTCCAGATTAAGCAGCCGTCCAAGTGAAGAGAGGGCTTCTTAATGACTCTGCGGCTCAGTTCATCAAGAGCGTACAGTCCAATATGGAGAAGTGGGCCTCGTACAAAAGACTCTGCCACTGGAATGTGCCAAACCGCAAGTACAAGTATGGGATGTTGTGAAAGGGCCACTTCAGGCGGCCCAATGTTTACACTCCAGTAATGGAAGAAATACACCCCTGTCCCCTTTTAGGCAGCTAGCTTTCATATTTTTCTAATACATATTTTTTAACTCTCATGTATACATATGACCCTGTGACCGAATGCTGAATTTAATGCCCAATTAAACCCGGGGCCTTTGTTGGATGGCCCTTTGTTAGCTCGGCCCTCCTAATCCAAGCAGGGTGCAGCCGATGGCCCCCGGTGCACCAGCCAAGGTCCTTTGTATTGCCGTGACAGCGTGTCCAGGACCTGGCCCCTGGGCTGTCAGATGTCACTGTCACACTTCTCAGCGGGCCAGGACGGGGACGGAGCAGAGAACAGCGAGGGCTCCTAAAGCCAGCGTGATGCTGCGGTGCTCCCAGTGGGGCTTGCTTTGTGCAGGAGGGACCCCTTCAGAAAGCTCCCCTGCTCAGCTACTTTAGGTTATTTCTCGGAATATTATTGGAAGGGCAATCCCACCCCTGCACTGGGCCCGAAGATTTATTCTGGTCATGTGACCAAATATGGTTTACCGAGGGGCAGCCGGGTACAGTGGCATTCAGATAACGGAGGAACCGCTTCCCTGTTTTCCATCTCTTTTCATCCCCCTCTAATCCTTTGTTTGCGCAGTGCTTAGTCCTGTCAGTGGCGTTTATTTGGGTGCTTTGCCAGGCTTCACCGCGCCACTCTTCCTGCATTAAGCTCCGCGAGCCGCGCGAAAGATGTTCACGTTTCACGCTCTCGGCCGCAGCTCTGTTTGCTTTGCTGTAATGATTTATGAACGCATGTGTGTGTGCGCGCAGTCTCACACGAACTGTAAAAAAACTACCTGCCCCTGGAGGTGTGAGACAGGTGTGGACTCCACCCATGGCTACACCAGATGTTCGTTTGTTTGGGTCTCGGCTCCTGTTCCTATGAAGAGACCCTCAGCACAAGTAAATGCCCCTGCCCAGTCGATGCAATGTTTTGGTGGAACAGTGCACAATGATGAGTGGAGGAAACGATGCCCGTATCCCTGCTGCTTGGTATGTAAACAGAGAAATCAGACGCCAAAAAAACAGGTAAGAAACCGCCTGTCAGCTCAACTATGGTATCCGACCAGGTGGCTTGTTCGTGTTACTCTGTATCCATTAATTGTTTGCAAATTATATATATTAATATGTATACAGTGGGTACGGAAAGTATTCAGACCCCCTTACATTTTTCACTCTTTGTTATATTGCAGCCATTTGCTAAAGTTCTTTTTTTTCCCTCATTACTGTATACGCAGCACCCCGTACTGACAGAAAAACACAGAATTGTTAACATTTTTGCAGATTTCATATTCAAAGAAATATCATATGGTCCTATATATTCATACCCTTTCCTGTGACACTCATATATATAACTCAGGTTCTGTCCATTTCTTCTGATCATCCTTGAGATGGTTCTACACCTTCATTTGAGTCCAGTTGTGTTTGATTACACTGACTGGACTTGATTAGTAAAGCCACACCCCTGTCTATATAAGACCTTACAGCTCACAATGCATGTCAGACCAAGTAAGAATCATGAGGTTGAAGGAACTGCCTGAAGAACTGCCTGAAGAGACGGAATTGGGCCAAGGTTACGAAAAAAAAATTCTGCTGCACTTAAGAACACAGTGGCCACCATAATTCTTAAATGGAAGACATTCAGGATGACCAGAACCCTTCCTAGAGCTGGCCGTCTGGCCAAACTAAGCTATCGGGGGAGAAGAACCTTGGTGAGAGAGATAAAGAAGAACCCAAAGATCACTGTGGCTGAGCTCCAGAGATGCAGTTGGGAGATTGCAGAAAGTTGCAGAAAATCAACCATCACTGCAGCCCTTCAACAGCCGTTCACAGACGAAGCCTCTCCTCAGTGTAAGACAAATGAAAGCCCACATGGATTTTGCTAAAAACACCTGAAGGACTCCAAGATGGTGATTCTCTGGTCTGATGAGACCAAGTTAGAACTTTTTTGGCCTTAATTCTAAGCGGTATGTGTGGAGAAAACCAGGCACTGCTCATCACCTGTCCAATACAGTCCCAACAGTGAAGCATTGGAGCTGCAGGGACAGGACGACTGGTTGCAATCAAGGGAAAGATTAATGCGGCCAGGTACAGGGATATCTTGGATGAAAACCTTCTCCAGTATACTCAGGACCTCAGACTGGGCAGAAGGTTTTCCATAAAGACAATGACCCTAAGCACACAGCTAAAATAACAAAGGTGTGGCTTCACAACAACTCTGTGACTGTTCTTGGCCCAGCCAGAGCCCTGACTTAAACCCAATAGAGCATCTCTGGAGAGACCTAAAGATGGCTGTCCACCAACGTATACCATCCAACCTGGCAGAACTGGACAGGATCTTTGTCCAATGACTGACTATGACTTTTCTTCACTTTCGATCTGCAAGGAGTCCCAAAAAGACTCATGGCTGTATTAGATCAAAGGTTGCTTCTACTAAATACTGAGCAAAAGGTCTGAATACTCAGGACCATGTGATATTTAAGCTTTTTTTTGTTAATAATTGTGCAAAAATGTCAACAATCCTGTGTTTTTCTGCCAATATGGGGTGCTGTGTGTACATTAATGAGGAATAAAATTAACTTGAAATGATTTTAGCAAACGGCTGCAATATAACAAATAGTGAAAAATTCAAGGGGGTCTGAATACTTTCTGTGCCCACTGTATGTGTACTGTCTTCTTCTAATTAATAGTGTTTCAGTATTTTGGGGATGTTGGGACTGGACTAGGGTTTGTATTCAGGACTGTATTATTATTATTGTACTATTGTACTGTACGTGTATATCTACCCTCTTTGTACATATGCTAAATCTCACAAATATATCTTTAATATATATACTGACATATTTTTTTATTTTTACAACTCATATTCACTGTTTTATTCTGCTATTCTAGGACTATTTATTTGCTTATTTGTACAGTGAACCTTTATATTATGCAGTCAACAAGTGTCTTTTGCTGCTCTTATCTTGTACTGTCCACTTCCTATCATGACAATGTAAATTTCCCACTTGTGGGACTAATAAAGGATCATCTTATCTTATTTTATAATCTGATATTTGTAATAAGTGGTTGTATTTTCAGATCTGCTGTTTCAAGATGATAACAGTGACAACAGAGCAAAAACCAGTAAATTTCCCACCTGGCATCCCTTCTCCCTCCCTCCCATCCCTCCAAAATATTGGAAACCTTTAGCCTTTACGAACCCCTTCAGTTTAGTTTCTAATCACTACATAGTATTGAGACTTCACTCCACAAGGTTTTCAGTACTCTTCTTCTACAGTCAGTAAAACTTGCTTTTTACAAACTTGTTTGGTGCGTTCAAACCACAGTTTTACAAACTAATTTTGAATATTAACTGTGAGGGTGAAATAAACAAGTTGACTGGATTTTCTTGGGAGTTTAGACTAGGCAAATTGGCAGTGCTGACAGAAGACAACGGGAATTTTATTTTCTCCGAGCTCCATTGGCAACAGCTCGTGCCAGAACCTGCAGCGACACCCAGCACTGACAGTTTCATATTAATCCTGTCAATTTTCATGACTCACAGTTAACAACTGGTATGTGGACAGATGTGGACAGAAGCGAGACGCCTGAGGTCCCCAATCCTGCTTCTCTGCATCAAAAGTGGCACAGGTTTAAGATTAGATTACAGATATGGTTAAACTAAAATTAGTATTATACTGCTTGTTTAGGATGTCCTCACAAATATATAATACTGGATTTCTGCATTCCCAAATGTATTTTCCGTTTGAAGACTTTAAGGCTGCATGCATTACACCGGCTTTCCAGTTGACACGCCCGCATGTGACATCACTTCCTGGGTTAAGGCCAGCTCCTCGCTCCAACTCTCACACTTCAGGCCTCAGGTTGGCAGCTACTTTCATGGTGTGATCATGAAAGCCATGGAGTTTCCACAGTTGGCGAGTTCTCTCGGTTCAGGGGTGGGGGTGAAGAATTACGGGCGGTGGGCGGAGCAGAAACACGCAGGGAACGCCACTTCCACCTGAGCCTTGTCATTAATGTCTGATTTATTCGTCAGTGAAAGGACTCCTTGTAAGCCCTAAATAAATTTTAATTGCGGTAAGCTGTTCAGCACGGCAGCTTTCTCTCTTCCCCGCCCCCCATCCCTCCTTTTCAACTGGGAACTTTGAGGGGATTAGGAATGGCGAGTGCAAATAGTTGGGAAATATTTGGAGCACAGCATGGCTCAAGCAAAGAAATACAATCCTCTCCTGGCACTTTTGGCCAGTAGCTTTGGAAATGGCTGTAATAAAAATGTGCCTTAAAGTACATTTCCTCTGAGAACAAATACTAAGAACATGTAGAGACCAATGGCATGAACCCATCTGAAAAAACGGGTATCATATGCAAATTTACAAATATGATGAATTATTCTGAAATGCATTACTATTAGTATGCTTCCCTTTGAACCTAGTTTACTTCTTTTCTAATACTGGATTGTACAATTTCAGTTTACTTTTTATCTACCTATTAGAAATATACAAATTTACAGTTCACCTAATGTACTAAAATTATAGAATTATTCTAGAATGATAAAAACACTTCTTACATAGTTTTGGACACAGTATTGTTTTAATACTGTGTAATATTGTGTAATGAATGCTTACTACAATCACTCTTAGAAGTACAATTTTATGAGCTTATTGCTGGCAGTGCATTTATATTTACATTTACATTTGCTCTTTATATGTAAAGCTCAGGTGACCCTGAGATTATCATTACAGGTAATAATGTTACATTGTTATCTGTAAATAACAATAAAATATGCTTGATTTTTTTTTTTTTTTAACATTTGATGATATACACATTGTCTGGTCAGGAGATGCGGCATGAACGTGCCGATTGGCCAATAACACACTGTGGTGGAAAGATCTCACCTGTTGTGTCATGTTGTGGTATTTACAGGCATTGCTTTGTTCCTTTGTGCTTTTTTTTTTTTATTCCTTTAAGAACCAGTGTACTGTGGGGTATTGTGATGCCGTCGGTGGATAAGTAGGTGTTCCGGAATAAACGCTTCCAGCGCCGCCATAAATCAGTTCCATGCAGGAGATGCGTCTCTGTAGGTTCAGCAGGTTCTGTCACATCATTTTATTTTGCTGTATTCACTATTCACTGCACATTCACTAACACACTGCACATTGCAATGCAACAATATTCACCATCAAGGTTTGTAAATGTAATCAACATGGTTAAATTAAACCACATGGACTGCTACTAGTAGGATTTTAAATGTTTTATTGCCATTCATTTCTAGATTTAAAGTATTGTCACCTGTTTGTTCATCCCACTGATGAGGGGGTTAACGGCTTCAGCGGAGTGGAGGTCGCCGATCCGGGATCTCCAGTGCTGCCGCTGCCCGGAGGGGGGTGAATGTCAGAGGCAGGGCTGCAGGTTTCGACCTGCTGCTGGGGCAGATAGCGGAGAAAAGGGCCCAATTACTGACCTCAGAGGGAGGCGGCATTCCTCAGATTAGAGTCACCCGGCATTCGCCTCGCATACCCACGGCTCATAATTCCGAGCGGCCCCAGTGCAGTCAGCGGGAAGACATGTCCGCGGGCCCGGAGCGGGTTATTAAGGAGGCCTTTGGCCCTGTCCCTAATTGGAAACAGTTCGGAACGCCGGTTCTCACAGCATAATCAGGCACGAACGTGGCCGGCCGAGCTCTGGAGCGGCTCCACGCTCGCGGCTCTTAACTTTGAACGTGTCCTTCTGCTGTTACGTGCGGCTGTGGTTATGTGTCAAACATTTCCACTCGAGCTTTTTAATTGTGGCCGCGCATAAAAAGCAACTTTCCTCGCATTGACAGTGTGCTGATGGTAAAATGAAAATCACCTGCGGCGTTTACATCATGCTCGCATGTCAGCGTCTTATTTCCAGTACACGCACCCCCGCGCCACGGCTGAACATCTGCTGCACACGGCATCAGAGGGCGGCGATTAAAAACGTAAAGCACGTAAAACCTGAGTGACAATTATCCACATTTTTCGCCGCTATTGTGGAGCCGACTGTTGAGCTACTTCCTTCGGTAAATTATCATATTTGGCAGGCCTAAAGGGCTGGGGAGAGGGAGAAGATGAATTACGAAATCTGATCCAGACCCCCCCATCAATCACTGCCTCACTGTGACATATGGCCTGGTGTTAACCTTTGGCCCTGTCAAGGTGAGCTGGCGTATTTTAAAAGGCAGGATGGGCTGCTGTCAGGACTGATAGAGCCATCAGGTCAGGCCTCTACTTGCTGCTCCTGTCCCCTGGGGGCACGCTCCTCGTGGGGCGTGGAGGCCAGCTCCTCTCCAAAGGTCCTCTCCCATGGCGTAAATGTTCACGGCTCCACAGCTCGCGTCCCGTAATCGGCAGATTCCAGGTCCATTCATCACAGGGCCGATGCAGGACCTGAAGGAAGAGTTTCCATTCGGCCTGTCAGTGCACTGGTTGAAACACAGATGGATGTCTCGGGAGACGGCAAATGGTACAATGCACAGTGCATGGATGCCGTCCAAGCAAACCAATTCTCGGCTCATGCTCACTGTCCACAACACCGGATGAAAGTGTTTATTTGGGTGAAGTGTAATGTGTCCACTGCCTTAATAAGCCAAAAGCTGGCAGCTGAACTGCATGTGGGCAGAAGAGCCAGCAACAAAGGAACATTGCGGTACCAGTGAGTCTCCCAACGCTGAGGCCGTCACGTTGGACGCACCACGAGGTGTCAGACCGGTCTCGTCCAGTCACACGACACCACGCTTCCTGTCTGTCTGTACATGGCGTTACGGTACGGTTCCCTGTACGGTTGAGTTGCTGCGCCATGGCGCGGCTGAAGAGCGTGTTTGGAAACAGATCCTCTCTGTAACCCGTAGACCGTGCAGCAACCTCCACCTCAACAAGCCTGCTGCTGATTCCCTCCCACAATGCACTGCTTTGTTCCAGGTTTCCTTCAGCATGTAATGGACTCCACTGGTAACACTCCAACACCTTTAGGGCACGTTTCCACTGGAACAGCACACTTGCCATTGTGTTCCAGTCCAGTATCTGTAATTTGGCAAGTTACAATTCCTGTTTATACCTGTTCAGCTCCTAATATAAAGTTCTTAGGGGGGGAGGGGCTTGTGTTCTGTGCTGACTGGTTAGATTCATTGCATCTAAATCTGATAGCATGCAAAACCATGAACTAGACATATATATCATCTGAGAAAGTGGCACAGTGGTTAGAGCTGTGGCCTCACACCTCCACGGATGGGGGTGTGACTGCAGGTCCCCCGTGGCACTCGTGTGGATAAAGTGGCTGCTGAAAGTGACTGAGTATGTTCTCAGAGGACCATGGATTAAATTTCCTTCACTCATAAACTAATATACATCTGGACAGAGGAGCATAATTTACATTTTTCTGAAAAAAAAAAAAACCTCAAGTGAAAGTGATATATTTTTAATTGTGAAACACTGCACACAGCGTACAACGAAATGTGTCCTCTGCTTTCAACCATCACCCTTAGCAAGTAGTGTGTGGGAACGGTGCTTTGCTCAGTGGCACATTGGCAGCTCGGCAACCTTCAGATTATGAGTCCACTTCCTTACGTGCTAGGCCACCACAGAAATAGCATAATGAAAATCCACGTAATTAAGTCATTTGGAGGAGGAGGGTGGGATACATTTGCATGAGGTGACAATTAAATATGAATGCAGGATTCTGACATGACATGACAAAATATTTCCAGAAATAAAAAAGTCGTGTAGGGCATCTGAAAGTTCGGAATTAACAGCTCACATAAACACCTTCTATTTTGGGTATTCCCTTAAGATTCCTAACATGCATTACATGCCTTATTTGACTTCAATTAGAAATTCTGATGGTTAGTGTGATTGTTGCAATAGTAATTTCAGGATTCAAACCATGATTCTCAGAATCTTATCACGAGAGGAGAAATCCTGTTTTGCTGATGCTACTTTTCTTGAGTAGCGTCACTGAATGCAAATGCGTTTATTTTTCTATGGTGTTTTGCGGATTTTCATAATGACATTGTGACGACTGATTGTTCTAGTTTCTCCAGATTTTTGAGGCGACCCCTAACAAACACACAAAGCCCACTGATCTGTGCAAGTTTTTGCTTACTGTCCTGTTGGGACAGTCCAGAGTCTGGTTAAATGGGGAGGGTTGCTTCAGGATGGGCATAAAATATTTCGGCAAATCTTATGTGTGATCTGCTGTGGCGACCCCTAACTGGACCAGCCGGAAGGAGCCAAGATCGTTTTGGGGTGTCAATTTTAATACTGAGCGACAAACAACCCCTGCTGCCCTGCATGCTGGCATTATTTCACACTCAGAACTGCATGACTGCTGCCTATCTAGATCTAGATCTCAACCCTTTAAATAGAAATGGAGCTTAAAATAGATCTTGACAAGACATCACCATAAGTCTTCTCCTGACACTGGGGCACGTTTGCAAATGTCACTCCATCCACATCTTATGGATTCACCTAATTAAACTGTTAGAAACGAGAAAGCACTGCTTACTTACTAGTTAATGTTGGAGAGGAGGAACTAACTAACCACAAAGCACTTTCTTTTGGTGTGTAACTATTTCTGGCCCCCAGAAGACTTTAAACAAGTTTAAAAAGAGCAGCCGTTAGACATGATTGACAGCTGTGATGCACCCTTCATCCTAATTTCTGAACCCTCCTGTCAAAATGTCACACGCCCATATGTAGCATCCATCTTTTCCATTTTCCTTCCAGATACCCCTTGTACATCAGAGAAATATGTCCCATTGTGTCCGACTTGAACCGCTGAGACAGCTTCAGCGCTTGTTGTGCAGGCTCTGCGGTGTCTTTTTCTGAACAGTGTGGATGAAAATCATGTTGAGGCCTGGTGACTATAGGTGACAATAGGTGCCATGTCCTGGATATAAATGCTTCGTCATTTGATAACTTATAGGATCCAACCACAACACAAATGTTCCCAAATCACTCCGGGTCCACATCTGGACCAGAGTTTGCTGTGAATCGTCTCCCCCCGATTCCTTGTATATAAGTGCCCGGTTTGTAGAACGTCGTTTGAATGCGGTATGTCTTGTCTGATGTTACTATGTGGGTTTTGATCGATGCTTTTATCAGCTCACACTAACCACACACTCTCTTCTCTGGCACCAATCTGTAAGTCTGATCTGATTAGCTAATGTCACGTGACGCAGACGTAATTCGCAGCAACGGCCGAAATGCCTCTTCCCGGCACCATGCTCGGTGGCCTCAGACGTTGCACGCATCTTACATGATGAGGCTCAAGAACCAGCCAAGAACAGTCGGCGTTATTACTCCCGAAAAGCAAAAGCCACAGGGGCTGTTTTCACAAAGCAAAAGATTACACAGTGGGAACAGAGCGGAAGAACACGGCACCTTTTACGGGCACCTGTAAATGACTCAACAACAGTCTATTCAGCAGCTGGGAAGATTAGACGTAAAACACATTTTTCTCTGGCACTTGTGCTTGGGGGGGATAGAGAAATTCTAACTGTGGATGGGGTGGGGGGGCCCAATCTGCCCGGCTGTCAAGGTAAATAAAGCTACAGATGCACTAAAACCCGGCCCTGTCAAACACAGTAGATTAGTTTTAAAGAAACGGGGTCATAACTTTACCATGTGATGACCCTCCATCTCGGAGGCAACTTCAAAGCGGGCGTCTTCCTCATAGATGTGCCCATAACTCAGGTTCTTTTTTTTTTTTTTTAATGGCTATAGGGAAAATGTGAACCAGATGACCGGCACTCTGCATGGGGCTCATCTGAGAAGGCCCCCGGACTACAGGGTACGTCACACCGCCGAAGTGCAGCTGGAATACGGAATTGGATTTGACCTTTATGGAAATGCGTCCTTTCACTTAACTTCCTCTGTGCAAATCTACGTGAAAGTGGCTTTCACTGAATTCTTTGTATTTTCTTTGACAGAGAACAGGCACGATGAAAATGATCCATCCCATGATGCACTCTTTCAGCTTCCTGCCTTATCGTGCATGTTTTGCGCAGTTGCCAGATGCAGTGTGTAGAACGTGAAGACGCGGGACCACGGGATTTTCCGCTGTCCAAACTGCTCATAAGGCAGCTGGTGGATTAATGATCAGGATTTGAGGGTAGCTCGTACACATTTTCGTAAAAGCGGAGACTTTTCTCCGGGCCGCACAACGCCTGGCACATTTTTGTCTGTGTGTTTGTGTGTGAGAGTAGAATAAAACATTCTGGAATTTCCAAATGTGGCCTAAAATGAGACTTGTAGGAGGGTCTGCGTGTGCATGCGTGTCAGGCCGGGAAAGCAGCACCATAGATTCAGCAGGGGCTTATCTCCGACCCACCGCATATTCCCTGGGAAAAGCTGGAACGCCTTCATTCCTGAGAGCCTTTCTTGTTCAGAGGAGGAGGTTCGCCCGGCAAAAGTTGCAAGCTTGCGTTATTACAGCTTTTCCCCCTAGAACACATTCCGATAACTCGCAACACACAATCCTCCCTGGAGGCAGTGCACAATGCACTCCTGAAAACTCACCGGCATTCCTCTCCGAGACTCGTCCCCCCGTCCCCCCCGTCCCGCTTCCTTCGGAGCCACGACTGTCATGTGTGAACCAGTGATACCGACGGGAGGCTCGAAAGTGGAGACTCATTGTTCCTGGTGCCCCGTCCCATTTTGTCCTCACGTCCCGAATTGCTATAAGAAGCCCCGCCCCTTCTTCTGTAATCAGTTGCTTAAATCTATATTCACATTTCTTATCATTTTATTATTGTTTTTTTTGCTTTAAGTGAAGACTAGCTGCCTGAAAATGCGTCCACAGCCGGCGCTGCCTTTCCCCCACCTGGAAACGAGATGGATTTTAACACTCGGGGTGGAGGAAAATCTGTGCAGGGGGTTTGGGGGAGGTCGACTGTGATAGGTGGGTTTTTTTTTAAGGGTCTCCCTCGCAGGCGGGTGCACGTGCTTCTCTTTTACTCTGTGCCCCGGTACCCGTCGCTGGGGTCACGTGGGGCTGCCGCCAAGCTCTCTGAAGTCTGAAATCTGAAGAGTGAGGCTAGCGGCATATGGATGCAGTTATGGACAAAGCACCAGAACAGAGTTTCTTGCGCGTGTTTGCGACGGAAGCATCATTTCAGACATTCTGGAAAATTAACATGTAGTACGATAAAAAAAAAAATTAAGCATGTAGACAAGCTTTATCCGATGGTCAATATTAAATATTACAGTGCAGCACAGGCTGTTGTCAACAGGCCCTAAATGCCTCTATCATCCCCGAACGACAGGAAGTGTAAATTTTCCTCTTCCTGCGGGCAGATACCACTGCTGAGCGCTGACCCTCGCGAAATGAGGGATCGATTATATCTCACCGGCCAGAACGTTCCTGGTTTACAGCAACCAGATGTCAGGTTTACCGACTGTCACCCCAAAGCCATTTCTGCTTAAGACTGGTTAACCAGTAATCGCTCCCCTTACACGTCTTATTTTGCTCTATCCACTTTTAATAAAAACGCCCTCTTGGTGTGTTCACGTGTGAATTAACTGGGTCAAAGGGCACGCGGGGGGTGCGTGGTCTTGGGTTCAGCGGTTCAGTCCACACATACCCCCCCAGCGGCCAGCGCCGAAAAGAAAATGTTTGGCTTTTCTGTAATGGCTTTCATAATGTTAGGACTGTCTGACACCGAGGGTAAGAGGAGAAACCAGCCCTCATTCACATTCCTCCCCTATCTGCAAACGGCTCCGGATCGGAATACATTATCCCTCCATCCAAAAATAACCCACTTTTCTTCTCTTCTCCTTTCCTTTCTTATTTCCTTTGGCCTCAAAAGACTTTTTATAGAAAGTGGATGATCTATGTGCTATGTGTTTTTGTCATTGGGTTTCTTTTTGGCCCTGTGGCAGTGAATGTATTTTATCATATTTTTAAGGCACCGTTTTTTGGGCTATAATAAGAAATCATAATTAAACAAATCAGAGTTCCTCATAATATCGGTCAATATAAATGTGTTGTCTTTGTCTGACAGTTGTTGTTGTGTGTAAACATACACACACACACACTCTCATTCATTTTAATACCTTATTGGTTATTGTCATATTCTAATAGAACACTTTGAATGTCGTGTGTAAGTTGTCAGTTTGTGTGCTAGTGTTAGTTTAATAGTAATAGTATTAGTGTGACTCTTTTGGCCTGAATTATGTGTTGAAGTTTGAATATTTCTAGCACTTGAATACTGTTCTTACTTTTTTGATCAAATTTTATTTAACTTATTGACAGAGAGCACACATCGTGTGTTTTTGCAGTGAACTTTTCTGAATTCATATATTGAATTTGAATCCCTTTTTTACTTGTAATAATGCTAGAATAACTGCAAGAGGAAGAAGCCGCTGCGATCTGCAGTCAGTCATACCCTGAGGGCTACAGCGGCCGCTGTGGTGATGGGAGGCCCAGACTGAAGTGGGCCCAGAGAGTTTAAATAAAAATCTGCTGCTTTCCAGCTCCCAACCGCTTGATTGGCACCGGTCAGGAACGAGTGGAAGAACTCGAGTCTTACGAGTCTCTCTGTTTGTTTACTGTGGTTTTCTGCTCATAAAAATAAGAGCAGCAGCCCAGTTAAGCGAGCCTCTCCCTCCCTCCCTTCCTCGACTTTCCCTGTTGCAGGAGAATTCCCATGTCGGAATAAAATCCTGCAACACCCCCGGCATCTCGACTGTTGTCGGAAGAGATGTCTGAAGTCAGTCTTTTCACATCTTGATGTTCAGATTACATCAGATGGAGGCTCCTGCAAAAAGGTGAGCTTCTCTCTCCAAGCAGCAGACAGACAGGAAGCAGCAGAGCAGCTTTTTTTTTTAATTATTTTAGGAATAAGTCACCACACGGACAAGAGCTTCTACAGTTTCTGGTCCATTTTTCAGCACTTTCACGACTAATAACTGTAAATGTGCTTTATAAATGTGCGATAAAGGGGTGGACTCTAATGAGATGCTTTTGTGTTGATATGTTGTGTTATTTTGGGCGCAAGGTTTAAATCTGTACATGTCTCTTTCTCGCTCCCACACTTCTCCACTCACGTTGGGAATTAATAGCTGCATGAAAGCAGCCTAGCAACCGCTCCGTGCCGCAGCAAAACACATCAACAGGTTGTCAGCTGCGGTTTTGGTGAAAGGAGCCGGGCCAGAGAGCGATACGTCTGAGACGCGACGATGAGTGTCATCGTGTTACACTCAACGGGCATGATGGGAAACATGCTTGGGTGGACGGGTGTCGTTTTTTTTTTTGTCTATTCTCGGTTTTGGATAAAAAGGGAGCTAAAGGTAAAACGGAAAAATACCTCAGCTCAAAGGCTGGCGATAAAAATATTTGCTGTGGCTTGCTCTGCCACGGGGGGAAAGCGGGTCGAAAGCCTTCATTTTGTACGGTTAACGGGTGTTTCCTACTCTGTGATTAGCGGGGGGAGGACGGAATGACATGATGACACTTCCAGATCCTCATCTGTTCTGGAGACCCGGTGGATGCTATCTTTCATTTGTGCCTCTTTCTATTTGAAGCCGTGGCACCATAAAGACATCAGCGGAATCCTTTTCGAAAGCATCTTCACCGCGGAACATAAAATTGTGCAGTTTCGTCGTCAACACGCAGTTTATCACCGGATTGCAGCCGTCGTCTCCCAGGCACTAATAAAAACGCCGTGTGACCCCTGAGGCCCCCGAGAGCAGCCCTGCAAGCTGTCACTTGGCCAGACCTGGATGTGGTCCTGTGGAATGCCAGAGGGAAAAGGAAGATAGAGACGCACGTCCTCAGCCGAGGGGGAGAGAATTTGAAGGGGAGATTTAGCGGGGGCAGACTGGGTCGCCGCCGCTCTCAATTACGACGTGGCTCGCAATTTCCAAGAGAAAGTGGCAATAAACCACAGCTGGTCCAGCAAGCATTTGAAAAGGACCATGATGTATTCTGAGATACAGACACGGTCACATCTGGGGCCAAGTTGTGTTACTCATTGACAATTCAAAGGGGAAACATGCACCCCTATTTTTTGTGGATTGTACATTACCGCTTCATGTATTAATGCCCCAAAAATCTGTCATACAATTAGACAGTCTGAAATATGTGATATAATCTGTGCTGTTTAATTGCATAATTTTCCCTTTACAGCCATTCATGTCACTGAGCGAAAAATTGGGATTGCAGGACAAGAAAAAAAGACTAAACTAAGGTGATTAAAATCATACAAGATTTAATATTCTGTTGCAACTTTAAGCCCTTCTTTTCAATTAATCAATGACAACGAATCCATCAAAATATCCGGCATGGAATAATCAGTCATGCTATGATTTTGTCACCATAATTTAGATTAGATAGAGATTACAAAAATAGAGATTACAGAAAATAACCAAAATAGGGGGGTTGAAATTGAATTTGTTTCCTCTTTGTGGTTTTGATATGAAAATGTGCTTAGCAAAGCGCAGCATCATGCTTATTTCTCAGAGGTCTTTTGCATATCGCACACGTGTTTCTGTGCATCGTGAATAATTATTACATTCTGCAACTAAGCACACCTTTCCTTAGCTACATTTCTAGTTATGTATTTTTTCTGTTGTTTTTAACATTTACACATCCACCTTTACCAAAATAAAAATTCCTTTGGGAGTTCAAGGACTCGTCAAATTTACCCCATGCACTGGCCATGCAAGTCCCAACATTTATCCCTTATCTGCACATGATCTGCTGCTGGTTTTATCTCCTGCACCACCGTGTCACTGTGTACCAAATGTCAGAGGACCAAGCAGGAAACAGGAAGTGAAGTCACAGCATCTGGCAGACTGGATAAACGGATTGGGATTTCTGGTCTGGTCAGAGAACTAGGTCGCAATGGCGCGCTAACAGACACCTGCTGGAGGCATCAACAGAAGTGCTTGCCATTCATATTAAAGTGAAGTGATTGTCACATGTGATACACAGCACACGATGCACACAGTGAAATTTGCCCTCTGCATTTAACCCATCACCCTAAGTGAGCAGTGGGCAGCCATGACAGGCGCCCGGGGAGCAGTGTGTGGGGACGGTGCGAATCATATCCATTTATGCAAATTTCCCAGTGAACATACTGGCCAATCAATCTCATTTACACAAATTCCATGTGTACGCTCAATCATACAGTAAACAAGACAGTGCTGCATTATTAGTGTTAAATGTATCAAATGAATCACAGTCATTATCGTCTAAATTTTGACAGCCCTCGATAAAAAGTTTCTTGGCAGTATAGAGTGAAATATTTGATGTTTATCATAGTTATGCATAAAAATCCGCTGGCAAATGACCAGTCACACTCCCCACTATGAAATCCAAACCAGACTGTTCCACACCCCCATCCCCTTCGTGCTTCCACCCCAATATTAAACATATACAGTAGAGTCATTATGTGACAAATGCACACTCTAATAATACATCTGCTATATTTAACCCCCACCAGGGGAGGAAGGACAAGCCTGTGGCAATTATATTGTCGTAATTATAAAGTGACACTTAAATAAATCATCATTATGTTGCACCGCCACGGGACGTTATAGTTAACAGATGAAAGTAAACGCTAAACATGCAATTAAGAGGAAAATGTTGATAAAGATTTAGGAGGGTGGAAAAAAAACGGGAGTCACACACAGGGTCACGGTAGCCGATCCAAACCCAGGGGTGGAAGTCTTGCGGCCTGCTAGAGATACGAATCCGTAAACGGTCCCCAGAGCGTAAATCCTGCCCTCGATAAACATGCCCCATGCAGACATCAGACATTCATGTAGAGCTTGTTCCCACTGTCATTCTGGTGAACGAGGTCAGCCATGGTACCCGCCACTAAAGCTATCGGCAACTGTTAAAGTGAAAGTGAAGTGATTGTCATTGTGAAACACTGCAGCACAGCACATGGTGACACAACGAAATGTGTCCTCTGCTTTTAACCCTCACCCTTGGTGAGCAGTGGGCAGCCATGGCAGGCAGAGGCACCTCAGTGGCACCTTGGTGAATCGAGAAACTCTTCAAGCATACAATTCACAGTTTTTAATTGGAGAAGGATGCTGCTCTACCCCTGGTTGTGTGACAGGAGGGGGTCAAATCATTTAGAATGAAGCAATAGGGTGTGCGACAGCTGTCAATCATTTCTATAGGCTCCTCCCCTTTATACACTGCTATTTGATACTGTCGAATCCACTTGTCATTTAGTTTAATATTATTCAATAATAACATACTTAATTTTCCTGATTCGTTTTTCATGAAGGAGATTTCTGTTAGAGCTGTTTGTGAATTATTGGCTGAAATATATAACTGTTGTTGCTCTTGAATCTGTTTTCTGAGCTGCAAGGATCTGTTTGGCCGTGAGTGATGTCCTTGTGCTGGAACAGAAACTCCTCCCGCCACGAACGCCGATAACATCTTGTCCAGGCAGCTTTATCGGCCTCATTTATCAGGGCATGTTGCAGAGTTTACACAGAGTTTGTTGTGGAATCATTTGATTTGTGGCACTCAGTTATGCGTGCGGCTGACGGCATCGGGGGAGGATTCTGGGAGGGAGAAGGGGCCCCGGCAGGTACGGAGAAGAACCGCTGAGGGGAGAACGTGGAATGGCAACCGAGCGTTGCATTCAACAATATCATGAGAGCAACACGGGCCGGTGAATAGACTGATAATCTGCGTTTACAGGCGTCAGTCTGCGAATTTTTCCATCTCGCCGGAGCATCACCAACCTCTCGTTTGAGTTTTGTGCGGTTCTTCATCTCGAACCACCCCTCGGAACCCGGAGGGAGGTGGAGGCGGTGATATATGGGTGTGAGGGTCAAAGACAAGCCCTATCTTGGCAGACATGAAGCTCAGCACAGCCGGCCAACTGAAGCGGGACCTGGCTTCCTTTCCCTACAAGGTCTTTCCTTCTCTGAACTCGGGTTCTCCCCACGCCAGCACCGCGCTGTCAGCTGCAGGCTGAGGATGAGGTTTACAAGGACTCCAACTTTCCCAGAGGTGCTGACGGGCAGATCCGTCTGGGAGAGCGAGCGGCCGGCCGTGTTAACAATAATAAGCCGAGCAAATGGAGCAAACAGAGCACAGCTACTATAACACAGCCACACGTGCAGCTCCTCCAAACTGCTCTGAGCACCGCCCAGAAAATCCTAGATCACCACAAAAAAGCTTTTTTCAGCTGGGGCAAATATCTTTTTAGAAAGGCGTGCCCTAAAAATAGTCATATATGCATTCATCACAACTCACCTCGGTTATTGCAATGCCCTTCACGCTGGAGTAAGGCAGTTTGTCTGCCCTATCTCGCCTCCAGCTAGTTCAGAACGCTGCTGCACGCCTTCTAACTTCTACATGCAGGTATGAACACATCGGATCAGTTTCAACTCTCCTTCATTGGCCCCCCGTGCATTGTAGCATCAATTTCCTTTTAACCTATAAAGGTTTTCAATGGTCTTGCTCCACCCTACCTCTGCAAAGCTGCTTCAGCCATACACCACTGAGGTCCGCAGGCCAGAACCAGGTTGGAGCGTAGAGGAGATCGCGCTTTTTTTAGTTGTGGCCGTTAAATCACAGACGGGTTCCTTCCCGTTTCCTTTTTTTTAAAGTGCTTTTGAAAACCCACCGATTTTCACATTGATCAACCAAGCTTGGTTGATCAATGGGTTTTAAATATGTATTCAATATTCTTTAGTGACTGCTTTAATGTTTTTGTTTTTTTTTATGTTTTCTTAATGTACAGCACTTTGGCCTCGTCTCTGTGTGTTTTAAATGTGCTTCATAAATAAAGTGGTTTGGATTGGATTGAACATAAATCTTGTGAAAATTCTTTTTTAGCCCACTTCCAAGGTCTTTCACATTATGGGTGAAATCAGACTCTCAAATTATTCGAATTTCAAAGATGATCAATAAAAAAAATACACAAAAATCTTCAAATGTCTTTCTTCACTTTTGCAGCCAATTCTTGGTTGGGGCCGAAGGGTTGATAAATACAAATGGCTTAAAGTATTATTTCTGCTGTCATAAAATCATGTATAAAATGATGAGGAAACACCTTGCTGGGCAAACGTTAACAGTGAACTCCTACACATGGACAAGCCTGAAGCCAAGTGATGGAGTCTCCAGTGTATTTGGGGCGTCTTTAAAAAGCGATGTTAAATGGTGTAAATGCTGAATACAGCAACTTGCTCAAGGAGTTTGAAAATCCTCCCGCGTCGATTTGTTGGGATTACGGTTTTAAAGAAATAAGCAGTGGACGCGATGGCGGGGGATTTAGGAGATTGGGCCCGGATTGGCTGTATGAGACACGGATCACGCAGCGGGAGCTCTTTGTTTAATAATTTAATTCCTCTGTCACACAATTACACATTCTTACTCGGCGCAGAGAATACGCCACTTCCCATGAGGCTTTGTGGTACGGCAGCGTAATTATGGGAATTACTGAACGTACGTGTGTGTTTTGGAGAGACTTTGGAAGCCAGCATGTTCTGCTTTTGACTAAAAGAGAAGGATTCTCTCATGACTCAGTCTCAGTGATGCTGACATGCCACGGACTTTTCCATCACACTCATTACTTCACAGCAGGGTGTTCTTCAGTAAATGTGGGGGGTGGGGCTTCCCTTTAAACTGAAAGCCGCTTTATTTTACTTATTTACTTTGTCTATGTAATCGCATCTTAGCTTCTTTATTGCACATATTGTCTGTGTTTATTGTCTGAATACTGATCCCGTTTCTAATTAAAAGAATGTTATTTCAGGCTCCTTTCATTCACCCAAAATATGTATGAATCCTCATGTGCTGTGGACAATGCCTTGCATTGAAATGCATTTCATAGTGTATTATAATAAATGACTAAGCTTTTATAAGACCTACATACAATAATCTATATAGACAATGGTAGGAAAATGACAGGGATTAGCTGCTTTCCAGAAGTTTCTGTATTGTGAACATTCTAGTAATTTGAGTCTAGTAAGTTCTGGATTTCTGATTTTCAAGATTTTCACAGTCAAGCCTGAGAAATGCTGAGGGCAAATGGTCAAGCAAAATAAAAGCAAACTGAAAATGCAAAAAGCCAGCAGGCAAACAGGTGCTGCTTAGCAAGTGGCCCAAATCAAAGGGCCACAAAACAAACAGGCGTCGTGTCCCCTGACCTCCCCTTTCTGAAGCATTTGGCTGAGAGTGCTGGGGCAGCATGGGCCCTGGGGTGCTGATAAAGACACGTAATCCTTTCTGTGAGGTGACGAGACTCCTTAAATGCGCCCATGTTGGAACAACCTGTATGTTACTGAGGAAACGTCCAGTTCTCAGGGAATCACATTTCAAGAGGAATCGGACCGATCAATATTTCAATAAATCCCTGAATGATATGGGTTATGAATTAAAATATTCAATAGAAATATGTTAATATGATCACATATGCTAATGAATCATAAAATATGGTGCCACAACAAGGTTTAGTAACACTTTAAACATAAAAAAAAAAGACGCATTATAAGATGCATGTTGCACAACACATACTACATAAAGGGGGCTTGCCTTTTGAGAAGGGGAAAAGACACCACAGCTTCTCCAGAAAATGGACCATCTACAGATACGAATCCCTCTTTATTGGTTTCTCATCATATAATTCAGTTTGGTAGAAGGTGTTCATGCATGGTGCACTACATAGGCTCTGAGCTGCGCCGTTTCATGGTTCCAGCCCATGCCATCCCTGAAGCCGGCCGAAACCTCAAGTGTAAGCACTGTGGTTTTTCCCACAGTCCAGCTGGGAGATGCTTACTCTCACACACACACACACACACACACTTACCGTATCAAAGTGATTCACAGAGTGGTAATTGCTGAAGCAGCTTTAGACGACTGTGTAATTAGTTTGTTTGTTTGATGTAGCTTTGCCTGCACCCTGAGGGGCTAAGAAACCGTTTCATTACGTCTCAGAATCAATTGGCGCACAAAACCTCAACATTTGTAATATAATCTCAAACATGTAATGTGTCACATGGCACTCTGCACTAAAAGTGAAAAAAAAGTCAGACAACCACAAAGATGGCGCTCAGTGAATGTAATGTCCATGCCCTGAAACTGAAAACACGGAGCTAAAACAGGACAAGCTCCACCGGGCCACAAAGATGCTGTGCGTTTCGCTCCCGCCGTTGACAAATGGCCTTAATCACGCCGGTATCTGTTACTTACTCCCCACCTTGAGAAACACTCTCAGATTTTCCGGGATGACATCACTGCATCTTGTGGGAAGCCAACGTTGGCGGGGAGCGGCTAATAAAAAGTGTCTGGAGGTCCGTCACGAGTTACGAGGAGGCCTGGCGCAGCGCTGCTCGGGCGGAGATGCTATCTTAATAAGGAGGTGAACAGGAAGGTTAAAGAGAGACATACTTCAGCTTTGCTTGACTGGCACAACCACAATTACACAGCAGCCATTTTTACTGTCTTTAGTACCAGAGTGCTGGCATGGGTTCCTGGGTCAGGAAGGGTTTGGTTTATGCCACCATGGTAATCCTTCACAGTGACAAGATGTGGTATTTAAAATAAACATCATTTTAATGTCATGCTCTCCTATAGAAATCTCGAAATACAGGAAGTGTGGCCAAAAGTGGCCAGATACTTGAGTACTTGATGTAAGTTGAGTGCAGGACTTGACAAATCAGAACACTGAAACAACTCAGCGCTCAAATGAAATCCAGGTCAACAAACCCATAAACAGAGCGTCTATTGACGCCTCCAGAACCTGAAACACTTTTCCACTAAGGAAAAGTGCACAATGTAAGGTTAACAGCGGCAGTTAAAACTGCAGAATGAACATGATTGAAAGTGAAGTGTTTGTCATTGTCATACACTGCAGCACAGCACACGGTGACACAGTGAAATGTGTCCTCTGCATTTAACCATCACCCTTGGTGAGCAGTGGGCAGCCATGACAGCAGTGTGTGGGGACGGCGCTTTGCTCGGTGGCACCTTGGCGGCTCGGGGTTTGAACCTGCAACCTTCCGATTACGGGTCGGTTTCCTCTCCCGCAGCGCCACCACTGCCCAGTGAGGTACAGTTAATTACAACCTTAGTAATGAAAGCTGGAGTCAATGGTGTAAGAGAGTCATACATTTTCAAGCGAAGCTAAAGGCTAACAGCTAATCTAATTAAAAGTAGAGAAGTAGTTTTTGTGCTGTTTACTCTGCAAGCTGCCATTTTGCATAGTGATTGAACAGATTGAAATCATTAGTAACTGTGTCTTCTCATATTTCCATGGCTCATTTTTCCCCCTTGTCCTCTTATAGTTCTATGTTCTGTAAAAATGGCTGTTCTGTGTTTTGTTTAAAACTGTCACATCAAAGTGTGATCCGGTGACCAGCAGAATCCGTATCTGGAAAACCAAAAGTTCCGGTACTTATTGCAGGGGGAACGTATTCTCAATAGAACCGCGCCAGCTGAAATTTCACCCAGTTCAATAAAGCAGTCGGCTCTACTGGACTCTTTCCAAAGGGCCGCAGATGCACCTGGTCCCGGCACCGAAGCCGGCTTCCGCGGCACGAAAAGCCCGGGAGAAGGATATCAGGAATCTCCGATTAAAATTCCTGCCGGGGCCTAATTTTCCCGCTCTCTCATCAGGTGTGCCGAGAGAGCCCGGCCACAGACAGAATAATTGCGCCGGATTCCAGCTCCGTCCTTCAGCGGGGACCATAATGAGAGCCGAGGGGTGGGGGATGGGCTCGGCTCCGTGGCCGCGACGGGATTCCGGCGTCCGGTGAAAGCCAACACCGGCCCAGGAAAAGGGGGCGGGGGGAGTGTGTGTTTGTGGGGGTGCAGCGGTCAGGGCTGTCTCCCGGGCAACGGGCCTTTTGTTTTGGGTGCAGGGGGGTGAACTTTCAGGGAGCGGGGGGTTAAAAGCGCTGTGAAAGTAGCAGCTGTTGTTTCCCTTTCTTTGGCAAAGTGCGAGGGCCCTCTCGGAGCCGTCCAGGAACACCAACAACATGGCAGGGGGAGCAGGAGGGGCTCGCCTCTGCCAAAACAGCGATATATAAAACAGACAATTTAATGGGAGGCTCACTCCCGGTTAGGAAAACACAGTATGTTGGGGATAATGCAGCCGAGTGCTCGAATGATGAATTTATTCGCCACCGCCGCCAGAGGAATGTGACATCAGCTGCTTTCGTTTTTAATTAAAACAGGGAAGTGTCTCCTTGCGCAGCATGATGGGTTTTTTTTTTTTTTTTTTTTGGTGGTTTATATCTCTAGTATTCTTCTTTGCAGCTTAATTAAATGAGGCGTGCCATTTCGATGATTTGTGTGTGCAAATGCAACATCCTCTGTATTTAGCTGGGAACCTTCTGATTTCACATGTCTTGGATACAAAAGAAATAAAAAAATATAAAAAAAACAACCCGTCTGATGCCTTATGAGTGAAGAAACATGCAGCAAATGAGTGAAAGGGGAACCAGGGGAGATAGAATGTTCCCCACTTCTTCCTGGAGGGAATGGAACTGTTTTTTGGGCCACGGACCGGGCTGAGGCCGGAGAAGAAGAAGAGCCAGGCCGGATGAAGAGAAGAACTGGGCTGGGGGGAGGGAGGAGGAAGTGTGTGAGTCTCTCCTGGATCCGCTCCTGGCCTGAGAAGAAGGCCTGTGAGATACATCTGCTTCCTGCTACCTGGGTTTCCAAGAGTGGGGTGGAAAGTATGTGTGTGCAGACCTCCGACTGCAAAATCTCGCTAAATCATGCTGATGTAAGTCAGATAATGGCAGAAAAGACACCAGATTGTGACACCTAGTGATGTTGGTTGTAGTAGCTTAGTGGGTAACACACCCACCTTTGAACCAGAAGACCATGACGTCACAGTTTCAAACCCTACTTACTACCATTGTGTCCCCGAGCAAGACACTTAACCCTGAATGTCTCCAAGGGGGACTGTCCCTGTAACTACTGATTATAATTCGCTCTGGTAAATGGCAGTAATATAATATAAATATAATATAACACAGAAACAAAGTCCTCCACATGGACCCTGTTCTGCATATATTACGGTATTACAACAACTAAAGAACTAGTATTTACTCAACTCTGTTCAGAAGGGTGACAGGGTTGAAAGGTCATTTGGAGAGCTCATACATTTATCTGCACTTGTTTTACAGTTGTAATAACTCCTAAGAATTAACATTTGATGCAGGGGAACCAGACTGATTTCATTTTTGGGATGTTTATGATGACAGAAGCTTGTAAAAATCGTCGTCATTGGTTTGAAAATGTGAAGTTTCCACCCCACCACACATATGACCGCCGGTGCCGGTGTCCGTTCCGTGGTGGTGACACGTCCTGGGAAAAATGAAGTCCCCTTCAGGTTTTGTTGCCGTGCACAAAGGCCAGAGTCGCATGCATCGCATTCATTAATTACTCTGAAGGGCCATTTGTGTAGCTTTACAAAGCCACTTAAACTCACCCAGCAATTTAACATATTTATAACCCCAGGGCTCTCTGTGGGCTCCAGCAGACTGTACGGGGAATCTGCCCAAGACCCCAGGCACCCCCCCCAACAAAAAAAAACATAAAGGAGGAAATGAATGTGTGAAGGATGAATACTTTCAGGACAACAACTGGGTGCAATTTGGCCCATGGCCCTTGAGGTCAGCTTAATAGAGTGAGACCCCGGCCCCTATTGAGTGGATGGGAGACTATTAACTCTTAACAACTCCCCAGCGTCAGGCTTCATTATTTATTCTCTAACAGCGGCTCCCATTGTATTTTTTCTCTCTCTTTTCCCCCTTGTTGTTGTTGTAGCACCCCTTCTGACTGTTTATTGTCCCTTCGTTTTTTTTTCCTTAGTTAATCATCGTGGGTTTTGCCATTTGCCATGAAAGCATTATTGACAATCAGATAAAAGTAAAAGAAACCAGGGACCCCGAGCCTTTCGGAAATTAGGGTCAGAGGAAGTGACTGATGGAAGGAACATATCACAGCTCGAATATCTGAATTGAATTTATGACTTCTGTAGACCCCGTCCCCAGAAAAATCTTCTGTCTGCTCTCAGATACAAGCAGACTTGGATATAAATGAGAGGGAATTCAGACATGATCAGGCATGATCATGATCAACCATAACCATAAATACAAAAATTAAACGTTTGTGTTGGTAATGACTTCAATAACCAGCAGTGTGTTGTTTATGCATAATATTGCCTCTGGAACAAAAATAATTCAAGGACATTTGCTTGTGTAATAATTTTTTTCCTTATTGACCTTTTAATGCTTCAGCCCCAAACAACTTCTATATTATGAATATTTTTAGATTAATTGAAGGTAATATTCTAAATATTTTGACACATTGGATTTTAGGTTTTCATCAGTGAAGAAAAGAAAACATTTTTGAAAATATTGCATTAAGCTATATTGCGTATTTTAATGATATGATTTAATGATATGATTTAAAAAACATTATGTATACTTTTTATACATATGAGGCCAGTGTTTCAGTTTTGGAAGATCAGACCCCCTTTGGGGTTCTAAACTCTCCTTTCGACTCAGACCCAGAGACTCCATTTTGGCTCACACTGAGTAAATCAACACACAGACCTCTCGAGGAATGGGGTGATCAATAAGAAACGAGAGCGGTGTGTTTCTTTAAGACAAGGCCCATAAATCGCGCTGGTCACCTCCTCCTCCAGGCCGGCTCCTCTTTTCTGCCGGGTCCCAGCACAGTCTGAACTCTCCTTCTGGGTCACCGGGCCCATTGAAGTTTTGATGGGCTGCCAGAGCAGATTAAACCCCACAGCTGGCCGGGCACCGTGGAAATTAAGTTATGCCCCGTGTCAGCAAGTTTTGTGCTTCCCGCCTCACCTCATCTTCCCAGCGGCCGCACATCCAGGGAACGTTGGTGAATCGGAGGCCCTGGCCGCTCCATGCTCAGTGTTGGTAAATAGGACTAATGGCTGAACGTGACCCCCCCCAAACACCACCCCACCCTGAATGAGCCCCGAGAGAACAGTCCTTCCTGCCCCGAGTTAACGACCCCCACTCTGCTCGGCTCCGCCAACAATAAAACCCTCCGACTGTCTGTGACAGATAGACCCTCCACTGCCATCAAGGTAATATCTCATGTGGCACTTCACCCCCTCCCAGGCTCAGTGACCCCTCCATCACCCAGGGCTTGGGGAGCTCCAGGCCTCTCCACGCCGGGGCGGCTGTGTTTGTTTGTGGGATGGTTCCCTTTGTCCTCTGGTCTGTGGTGGAACGGTATTTCTGCCATTTCTGGGTTCTCCGCTGCAGGACTCATAACCTTCAGCTGTTTTTCTGTCAGGGTGAAACGACACATGCCGTGAGACCAGTAGTTCCACTTCCCACCACTAACATTTACCGGGTCACCATGTTCACGCTTCCACATGATGCCATTATATACACTATTTAAGCTTTAGTTTTAATTAGTATAGTTTAGTTAAGTCTTTCTATACATATATATTTTTCTTTTATGATTGTACTATGGGGGGGTATGTGTGAAACATTATTTCAATACACGGTATACTGTGTATACTGTTGAACTGACAATAAACCAATCTTGAATCTTAAAATATTAAATAATTAGTGGCACTATACCAGTGACATTAGAGCAAGTTCACCTTTTCACTGGAAACCAGAACTGTGGCTGTACTGTACCAATACAATGATCGTGGGAAATACTATTCCGTCTACTAATGCATCTGAAAACATGACTATTATGAAAATGTGTTCATGATTTAGCTTTAAAAAAACATTTTTACACAGCCTTGGCTGATAAGTGCTGCATATTATTTGTAAAGATAGTAATTCCGTAGATTAGAATCTGATTGGATGAGGTTCCACAAGCTCTCAGCGTCCCTCGGGTATGGTCTCATTGTGCCGATGGCAGTCCCACGGAAACCGACTCCTCGGGGGTAACAGGATTGGGGCCTTTTCACTCTTTTCAAAGCCCTGTGAACTCAACTTAGGTCTGGGGTGACGGAATCAAAGTGGCAGCACGGATCGGAGGGAAGGACAGAAATCCGATTTGGGGGAATCTGGGGGCCAGCAGTGGAGAAATAGCGAGGAAGAAAGGAAAAGGCAACATTCATTTTTAACAGTTGGGTGGGTTTTACCTATTTTGGGAACGAGAGGATGAAGGCCGGTTGTGATTTCTTGGATGAAAAAAAAAAAAAAATGCGGCTGCACGGCATGATCAACAGGACCACATTCCCCTGTGGTTGCTTTATTGCTTCTTGAACATGAGCATTAGCAGTCTTTAAAAATGAAAAACAAAAGAAATAATGAGCGTGTGCACAGGAAGGCCTCCGCCAGACCTCATTCCATCAAATTCCAAACGTTAACTCTAAAGGATTACCACTAAATCCCATCAAATGAACTTTCCATTTCAATGCTTATTCCTCACTTCCAAACTTAGCAACTGTCTGACCGCCTCTCCATCATCATCATCATCATCATCATCACCACCACGCCATGGCCTGAACCAGTGCCCCGCTGGCGAAAGGGGGTTGTGCGCGTTGCCCAATCTTCCCAGCGCACCTTATAAACGCAGGGCCCTGAGCGAGCTAGCAGGAGTCGAGGAATTCTGACGTGCCGCTCATAATGAAAATCTGGCCCCCGCCGAGCCCTCCTCTGTACTTTTTCCATATTTCAGCTTGGGAAAACTAACCCACCACCCCCATTGCCGCACTCCGGCTTGTGCCAGAAGTTAATTGAAAACATTGCAGGAGGAAACTTGAGCCGGGGCCCGAGACACCAGTGCCTTTATTATTCTATAGAATAATAGGGCAGTAATACCCGTGCTAAAAAGGTTGATGTGAAATACAGAAATGTAAAAAATTTTCACACTTATTAGTATGTTGCAGGACAGTCCTGAGCATAAGTGAAGCAGACGGCAGAATATGTGCTATAAATCAGGGTATCAGCGCAAAAATCACTGTTGGATGTTTCTCACACACAGATTTAAGTGGATGTCAGTGATGCATCCATATGTACTGAAATGTCGATTTTTCATTGTGTTTCGCCACAATGCGCTGGAGTAACTGGGGTCTACTCCAACCAGAAACGTTTCATTAATTTTTCAAAACTAGCATCACTTCTCATTTCAAGCCGGTGCTCTCAGGGTTTTTTTTTTTTTTTTTTTTTACCTTTCGTCATTGCTCAGATGCCATCATTATTTCATACAGCGCCTGCTGGGCCTTCTGACTGGTGACGTGGGAAGAATAGATGGGGGTGGGGGTTATTATTGTCCTGTGCGCGGCGCTGGCGGGGCCGTACCAAGGGCCGGAGCAAGGGGGCCGAGCGGGACCCAGCCGGGCCGTTCCCACATGCTCCCCCGCCGCTCGGCACTGAGGAGGTGTCAGCGAGCCTCGGAGAATGAAGTGGCCGGCCATTGTGCGCCTGAACTATTATGTGCTTAACATTTCCATGACAAAGGCGCCACTCGACTTCTCTGTCATTCATTCCGCTGGAGGGCCCTTGTCCCCTCTCTAATAAAACATTTTGCAGCAATCACAGATTTGAGGTCCCCAGCGAACCGGCAAGGCCTACGCTTCCCCCCACGCGAAGCAACACATTTGCACCAGAACCGGCGTTCTATTTATGACATTTAGCAGTTCAGATTATTTTGAGGGCGATTTCATATCGAGCTCCTGATTCTGGAAAAAAGTACGTATAAATATAATCACAGTACCTGCTATAAAGAGCAGCTCACCTCTTGGCTTTTGGCCACGCCCACACCATAAATGCTGTATTTAGCAGACACCCATATCCAGAACATTTGCAAGCTTCCATCATCCTAAACGTCCCAAAAATTAAACCAGTCAGGTTTAATGTAATGTTCATTATTACAACTGTAAAACAAGATAAATGTATGAGTTCCCCAAATGACCTTTCAACCCTGTCACCCTTCTGAGCCCCCAAGTGAACAGTTGAGTAAATACTAGTTGTTTAGTTGTTGTAATACTTTAATATAAGAATCCACTCTCTGTCCCTGAGATCAGTGAAAAAGCAGCAGAGCAGGGTCCATGTGGAGGGCTTTGTTCTGGGCTGTGTTATATTATATATATATTATATTACTGCCGTTTATCAGACGCCCTTGTCCAGAACGACTCGAGCGTTGGAGGAGCTTTAAAGCAAGCGCCATGTTCCCCTCCAGCCGGCCTGGTTTATCCCAGACAGATGTGCTCCGCAGCAGCCTGTTAAAAATGACGCCTTTACAGCTGATCACCCCCAAGCACTCTTTAACTAACCCCCCCCCCCAAAAAAAACTAGCATAATGAGCGCAACTTCTCCGACCTGCTAATATAAAAAAAAAAAAAACATGAAATACGCTACGCCAGGATAGACGTTTACACCGGCTGTAACGCCGTAGCTGGTGTCATTTGTCATTATAGCTGCCATACGATTTATAACTAAAAGAAACAACCCCCCCCTGACCCAAAGTTTTACAGCCGTCCAACAACCACTGTCATCAGGCCCATTTAACGAAACGGTTCCACGCGAAGGCCCGGCGAACGCACCGTACCGTCTCGCGGGCTACCGTCAGCCTCTGGGTAAACACCCCGATTGGAAAGTAAACACACGGCGGCCTGTCTCGCTCTGAAGACGCCCCGACCGCTGTTTGCGGAGTCAAGTGAACAGCCGACACACCGGTGCGTTTGAACTTTGTCATTTATGCCTCCTACAAAAGTACACCGTTCAGGCAGTCATACAGTGGATTTAGACATCTCTACACAGCCAATAATAAAAGTCATCTTTTCATAGCACAATTAGAAGATTCTTTTCTCTGGGGTTCTATATGATACACTGTACAATATTTCTTTAAAAAAAACAAAAAAAAACAAATATATCTAACTTCCCTTTATTGCTGGATTTGCTTTGTTTATTTACTTCGGCACAGTTTGGTTTTGTTTTTTTGTTTTTTCGTCCTTGTGATGATCTTTCCAAGACTACAGATGTGTCACCTCGTCACCCGTAACCTCATATAAAAAAATACTTTACATTTTCTCATTGAAAACACGCGGGCGGTGCCGCGATTAAAAATTCTGAAGTGATAAATCTCTATGTATCAAAATAGAACTTCTTTCTGTGTACAGAAGTGTCCGGCCGAGTGAAGTGGACGCGTCGTAATAAATAGACTTTTTTTTTTTCGGGGTTACATCCCTGACCCTTGACCTCAGAGGAAGGCCAGCAGCAGCAGCAGCGCCAGCGCGGACGCCGGGCCGGGACGGAGGGCTCCGCTGCCGCCGCTCTCCCGCGCCCGGCCCTCCGGCCTCCTGGCCGCGTCCTCGTCGTCGTCCCAGTCCGCCCAGCCGCCGCCGGCGCCGCCGCTGCCCTCGTCGTCCACGTCGTCGTCGTCGTCCGGCGGCGGCGCGCCGAAGCACAGGTTCCGCATGCTGACCTTGACGAACTCGCAGATGGCGCGCTCGGCCCCGTCGCACACGCACGTGTCCAGGCGCTGCGCGACGGGGATCCGGCGCATCTGCGCGATGACGTCCCGGCACGCGTGGGTGCAGCTGGCGCCGCTGAACAGCTTCCCGCAGTGGTCCAGGTAGTCGGTCATGGCGTGGCGGCACTGCGGGTCCCTCTCGCACTGGCGCCGGGCCTCGGTGCAGCCCATGTTGGTGGTGCGCGGCAGGCACGGCTCGATGGCCCGCTTGGTCTCCAGGCACCGGGCGTCGGAGGCGCAGCTGCAGTCCTCCAGGGCCGGCCCGTTCTGGGTGGCGTTGAGCTGCACCAGGGACGAGATGCAGTGGCTGGGGCACTTCTTGCGGTGCCCGTTGAGGATGGACGAGCAGGCGCCCAGGTACTGCTCGTAGGCGTACTTGCAGCGCTCCTCGCCGTGGCAGTTCATGATGGCGTGCCAGCAGATGAGCCGGCGGCCGTGCGCGGGGGAGGCTGCGGACCAGCAGCCCAGGAGGAGGAGCGCGCAGCCGAGCGGCCACAGCAGCCCGCGGGCGCCGGGGGCGGCCATCGGCGTCGCTGCGGAGGTGGGTGGCGGGTCAAGTCCGTCTGACACATGCGGGGCTCGTCCGCATCCTGCCCGGGGGAGGCGCGCTCCGGTGGCCGGATCCTTGTGCTCCGGCGCGGCGAGGAACTTTTTTTTTTTTTTGTCTCGTTCGTTCGGCGGTCCGGCGGTAGTTCGCGGCGCGGGCGCGTCACTGCATCACTCTCCCGGCCCGAATCCGCGTCGTCCCGCGGCCCCCTGCGTCGAAAACGTCGAAGGGCGGAAAACAACAAAGTTCGGACGCGGAGCGAAACAACGGCGACTGGCCCCGCGCTGGCGCCGCCTGGTCTGGCTATATATATACCCCCGCCCCCTGCTCGGCGCGTACCCTGCGCGCCTCCTCATTGGACGAGCCGCAGGGCGGGGGGCGGGGCCAACTGAGAGCACGGCCGGGAAGAGTGCAGCGAGTGAATTTTGCCGATGATACAACTAATACAGCTGATCCAGCTGCAGTCATGTTCATCATATTCTTATTAATTATACATGCCACCGCAAAAGGGGAACATACAGGTCATGTTTGTCCCATGTGCAGCTGTAATAAATGTGTCTGTGTTTATATATATGTGTATGTGTGTGTGGAAATTATATTTGCTGCTCTGCAAAACGAATAATTTATTTTATGAACAGAAATACATTTTAAAATACACACAAAACTGAGATGTTAGCATGAATTAATAACAGTGCTAATACCATTATCAATAATAATAACTATTGTTATATAATAAGTGTATGCTAATAAATTCTGCATTCTGTCTAGTACCTTTGTGTATACTGTATTTAATATATATATATATATTTATGATACCTTACACAGGAAATCACTTTTCAAAATCTAAGCTCAGTAGCCAGCAGCACCACAGAGCGAGACGGCACCAAAACCAGACGCCCCCGACCATCCATTCAAATTTTTGACCATGAGCATGTAAATAGATATCGTACAAGTTCACACCTGAGTGCGAGGAGGCTGCGGTTGCTCGTGCTTGTGATAGGAGGTTGTGCGCCATAGAAATGGGGTTTTGTGTTTCACGCCGCACCATCAGGAATGTATACCTTCTGGCCAGAAGACAATGCAGGCAGCGTCGGTTACGGATGGCCAGAGAGCTGACACTGTTGTGCCGACTCCGAGATGGATCCAGTTCCACATGATGAATGCAGGCAACTCTACACCTCTGCAGCACTGAAGGGTTCCCTCCTTCCAAAAGAATCTTGTTCTTATTTATTCATTTACGTCGAGAATACACGTGTCCTGGTGGCCTATTTATATCGGAATTTTCTCACCTAGATAAAATCAAACTGGGAAAAGGTAAAAAATACGTAAAATAAGCAGATAGGTTTCCTTGCCAGAAACCAGATGTGCTTAATAAGAAAGCTGTGTGTCATTACTCTGACGGAGCCATTAAATGCATTCATTCTGTGCTGGCATAATTAAGGGACAAATGCAATGAATCACATACATAAAAAAAAACGAAGAAAAAAGGATGTTCTGCTGACTAAACCTTTCTTGTCATGATAGATTCTGAAAATAGGCTATGAGAAGTGGTGTCCCCCTTTTATCAATATATTTCTTCTTTTTTTTCTCTCTCCTGTCACCAAAGGATGTGTTTATTTTGTGCCCTTTGTTACTTTGATGTGTCCAGAAGTGACCGGTCATTGTCTCGTTGACTGTGGGCGCATGAACTGAAGCCTTTTTTGATGCCATTGAACAGTGTACAAAGGAATTCAGAGGCCTGAAGTCAGTGGGCCATTGAGGGCTGATGTGCCCTAAGGCCAGTGGGATCAACAGTAGAAGGGCAGAAGGATCTATTGCTATTTGTTACAGAAATCTTAAGCTGTGCACTCTCGTGTATTTATTACATGCCTGCATCCAGTTATTTAATATTTGAAAAGTCAAAAAGTCTTGAGATAATTGTTGGGTCATGTGCAAAAACATTCTCCCATGGTTCATGCAGCTGCCCTCAGTCCAGCTCCCAGTGTTCCACCTGTTCCTTCAACCGGGGTATCAAATCAAGGAGGTCAAAGGGCACAGGAACCCTCAACTTCCCCCGAAACGTTGAAACGTTCTTGAAACATGCATAGCAGTAGAAGAAACAGGTCCAGGATAGAACTTCACAGCTGGTTATGTTCTCCCACTGCAAATGACCAGACCGTAGAAACAGGTAGACCCCTTTTAAACTCTGAAGCCCCTGGACGCTAAGGCCACGGCCGTAAGAATCCCCCGACTTCTCAGACTGTTTATCCAGGCCCGAGGGCCCGGCATACCGCTGCAGACCACAGAGTCGCGGGAGCACATATGGACAGGCCAATAAAGACCTATACCATCTCAAACACATGACCCTAATCCGGCAAACATGCAGCGGAGCAAGGGAAGAATTTAACAGCGCACGACACAACAAAGCTGCGCCGTAAAATCAGCTTCACCGCAAGCATGCAGGCGCTGCAGGTCTGCTGCGAGCCACGTCAACCCCACTCGTGGGCTTTTCTTCTCGGGAACATTGGTGCTTTCGCATCATACTCGGCATGTTTTTAATGTATGCATAATTTTGAGATGAAAACGAGGAAAGAATAATTTACTTTCGATACTGAGTAATAAATAATGCAATATTATTAAAGCAAATAGTAAGTTATAGTAAAAAGTAACTGCTATCCACGAGAATAAAAAAAGTGACTTAGAGCTCGTTTGATCCAGCCGTGGCGGCGAAATGAAAGAAATACTTTCCATCAAGTATTTCTTCAGCCAAACGCTCCTTTGGAAACCTGATCAATTTGTTATTAGCGGTCGAATGTACATTTATACTTTGTCCTCAGGAAAAAATTAAACATAGTTATATTACACACCGTTGTAGTTTATTGTAATGAAATGCATATTGTGTTTAGAATCAGGGTGGTAGAAGCATAGTGGGCCCATGAACCAGAATGCCCAGGTTCAAGACCCAGGTTCAAATCCCACTGTCCCTGAGCAAGTCGCTCTGGATAAGGGCGTCTGATAAATGCTGTAAATGTAAATCACATGTATGCACAGAATACCCACCAAATAGGTGAAAATCTGTAAAGATGGTAGGTTTACTATATTGACAGCTTGCTACCTGCATAAAAACAGCATGAACTTCTATTTCTACAGCGTGATCTTGCCGTTCTGGACACCGCGACACTTAAAATAAATGCACCTCTAAATACAACAGTCTCCTATCAGTCGTATCTCAGCTTCTACAGAGGCCACGATGAGGCCAGCGCTGGGCAGGAATTCTGTAACTGTGCTGGCATTCCAAGCCCCTCGGACCCAGAGCGTCCAGTCCATGCAGCTGGCGGCTGTCCAGGTCCACAGGACCAATTAGAGAGTTTAGGGCCAAAGAAAACATGGCAGACCCCGACCCGGCTACCATTTCACAGCCGCCGTTGTTCTGCCAGCCGTGGAGATGTCAGAGTGCGGGGCCGGCCACGTGAAACCCCGGGCACGATCGGCATATTTGGCATGCTCCTGAAAGCCGCCGGTGTTATGAGGCCACTTCGCATGAGCATAAACTGTGTATTTAAAAAGCCGTCATTGTGGGACTAACACTGGCCGGCCTGCAGGCTGTTAGAATAACTGAGTGACACAATGGTTTCTTTTCTAAATAAACAGATGTGGGTTGGTTGTTAAACGCTGAGGCTTTCGGGTGTTTTTTTCTTTTTTCTTCCCTCCCTTCCTCCGGTCCCATCTGCGAACGCTTTCTCTCCCTCCCTCTCCCTGGACTGAGAACCGAGGGCCTTTTGGCAGAGCAGCTGGTGAGGACGGACTGGCCTCCCCTCCAGACGCTGGAGCGAGATGATATCTGCCATCTACTCCGGCCCCTTAATTGCTCGTCATTCCGAAATCCTGGAGGAGCGCAGCCACCCCCCCCATCATCCCAACATCTGACCCCAGTGTGTCTTACGCAGAGGAAGTGGCATCAAGGTCGCTTTAGCACCAGATTACAAGAGGGTTGACTCCCCATTATGGCCAGGAGTGCTGCAAAGGGAGTCTTGCAGAGGGGAAAAAAAGACCTGTTTGGAGTTGTTTGTAACGTAACAAAATTAAACCTCCGAAATTTCCGGAATTATAAACCGCATCATGTTGCAACAGATTTGATTAATCGCGTTTGCGATACAGATGTAGATGACACATGAACAGTTTTCCCATATGCCCTTCCCCAGGACTCACAAGGGTGCAAAATATATATTTACACAGTGCGATTTGGAATTGCATCTTCTGACACATTTATGGTCAGTTTAAGCCTAGTCCTAAAATAAAGCACTTTGAGTGAATTTCTCTTTCAGTCTAGGAACAGGCTAAATCCACAAACATCCCTATGATTAGTTGCAACTAGTTCCCCATTCATATATTTTGTTCATGCCGGGATTCGAACCGACAACCTTCACCTCCAACCGTCCACCTCCCGCTAGGACAACCACGGCCCTGTCGACAAGACGCTGGTTCAACATTAATCATTAGTGCTTTACTGAGTAGCAAATTAAGCTTATCAAGCTAACGCACTAGACTCAATTCTCAAGACACTTTATTGTCACTGAACAGTTGGACGATGACATTTGTAAGCAAATCCACAAAGTGACAGTGCAAGATATGAAAAACACAATACAGGAATACAAGTACAGACAGTATAAAACAGTCCAGGAGACATGGCATTACAAAGGCATTATAAATATAACAAAATATACTGCATATTCTTTAAATGGGGTGTAGGCTTATGGTCAGTGAAAATGAGTGAAACTATGGCACATTCGCCAAGACATTGCAAGACATGGTCTTAGACAGTGGCAGCAGTGGGGTCCTTTGCACACCCACCGCCTGACCCAGCCTGAGTCGCTACAACGACACGTCCTGCTGAAATGGAACGAAGTTTGAACTGACTACAAAGCTAACAAATCGCTACAGGATGGGTGGGTGGTGTTGGTGGGAAGGGAGGATGGGGAGGGGGCTGTGGTCGAGCCACAAGCACCCAGATCTAGTCTGATCTTTAATTTCAGTTTCCCTACACGACCCCTTTATTGTGGCTGAAGTCGGAGGGGTAAAGCCTGTTTTCCAGTTCGCCGGTTGAGTGTAATCTGTCTGAAAAGAGACCTCTCCGGCATGATGGATTGCGATGCATTGAGTCATAAATCAGAATTGAGCTGGACGTTTATGTCAGCCAGTGCAACGTACAGTGGACAGGCGGCTCTGTGTGCCAGACACAACAGTCTGGTTTCAGCAGCTCTAGAAAACGGCGTCATTAGTTCACTCGTCTCATTTCCCAGCAGGCCCGAGGGTTAGGAAATCTCTGTTGTTGTGGGAGTCTTCAATATTTGCCTAGATGGCCAGCACACCCACAGCATTTATCACAACATTATCCCGCTTGCGTTGAGTCTCTGGCTGCTTTTTACAGTCTGCGAAACGTCACGCCTAATCCCAAAACCTTTCCTGTCATAGATAAGGGCTTCGCTCAAACGATAAATATGAAATGTTTACTGAAGGTTATGATTGATGCTACATACTTGTATGTTGAAAGACTTCCAATGGAACGACCAATGTTCTAAACGCACGCTGGGAAAACAAAAAAATAAGGATAGTCATGCATTTGTAGGGTGGTAGTAGCCTAGTGGGTAACACACTCGCCTATGAACCAGAAGACCCAGGTTCAAATCCCACTTACTACCATTGTGTCCCTGAGCAAGACACTTAACCCTAAGTTGCTCCAGGGGGACTGTCCCTGTAACTACTGATTGTAAGTCGCTCTGGATAAGAGCGTCTGATAAATGCCATAAATGTAAAATGTAATGTAAAATGTAAATTTGCATTTACATTTACGGCATTTATCCAATGCCCTTATCCAGAGCGACTTACAATCAGTAGTTACAGGGACAGTCCCCCTGGAGCAACTTAGGGTTAAGTGTCTTGCTCAGGGACACAATGGTAGTAAGTGGGGTTTGAACCTGGGTCTTCTGGTTCACAGGCGAGTGTGTTACCCACAAGGCTACTACCACCGATTTCTGTAGTTTCTGTGTAAAACAGGATTAAGATTATAAATTCTTGACAATTAATTATGAGCAGTGCCTCAGGGAATATGAGCAACTTGGTATAAAGGCTCTTTATTACAGCCCCTGGGACATTTGACATGTAAAATATTGTTGAGGGTTGGACTTTCTTAAAAGCCATTGTTTTTCTTGTGGTTCCTCTGAGGCCGCTGTCTGTGGTTTGCAGTGGACAGAAAATAACCCCGGCCCTGGTACCAGTTACAAAAGTGTGTTTGTTTAGCCTCACATGTTAAGTCGGGCCAATCCGTGATGGTGCATATGCTGTGCAGTATGGGTAATCGCACGGTGACGTCAGCCGCGGGACCTTGCTGGCCTGGTGCTGTCTTTAATTAGTGTAATCCATGCCCTACAGACTCAAACGCAGCAAAATCGAAAACGGGCCACAGTCTCATTTCCATTACAGAAGTGCACAAAACTAACTCATTTGTGAAATGTCGTTAAACACAAGTGACATTATGTGACAAAAAAAAAGTGTCCAGTTGTGGGACTCACTCACAGAACTGGGGGTGGGCTCCAGCCCTCTGCAGGGTGCATTTGGCCTAACCACCATTATTTCTATTAGAAAGTGAAGCAGGCCTGTGGATGCCCCTTAAATGGGAGGGACTGTCTCACAACATTGGTTTCAGGAGTGCGGGACGACCCACTCAACTTTGGATATATCTCTGCGACTCAGCAACCATGCAGACATGCAGCACCATGTTTTTCACAGTATTGTGTGACAGTTTTTCTACAGTTTTCTGATTTAAATGAAATACCATAATATGAATAATATAGGATGTTATGTATTTTCTAGACACAATTACAAGTCGTGCATGTTGAAGCTTAATGGTACACTGAAAAAAGTGAACACTGCCTACATTTTTTTGCATTGCCATAATGGGAATAAAGCAAACAATCCTGCTAACATTTGTAGAAAAGTAAAACAACTTACTAAGAAGCATAAATTAGACAGCTTACTTTAAAATCTTTGATGTTACAGATTACTTAATTTTTTTACATTTAGCCAGTGTGACTACTTAAATTCCCTAGCCACTAATATGATAAGAAATTCTATCAGACAGCTGATGCCCACTGAGTGTGCTCAGTGGGCATCTCAAACGTAGGTGTAGGTTAGGTTGGAAAACTTAAGTTGAGAACTTAAAAAATGCTTTCAGAATGAACTCAGTATCAGAATCGTGCTTTATGTGGACCAGTAAAACACAAAATGTGTTTTCCCTGCCACCATCACTGCCCAGCTGTCCTGCACAGGGGGTTCGTCATTCCCCCATTACGGGCTCTATGGCGGTATTTTGCAATAACACCCCCCGTCGGTGTCCGGTTTCAGTGCACAATGCCACGCTCATAACTCCTGAGTCCCCCAGATGTCTTCAGACATATTAATCATCGCTCGCCATGAAGGTCAGAGCGCCGTAATCCGTCAGGGGAGGTGCAGTAGACATGGCGGTGTTTACCTCTCTGCCTGCTCCCAGTTCAGAGGCGGGTTACTGCACATCCGTCACGATTTATGTGCACGGGCTGTTTTTCTTTCTTCCTGGGGTAAAGCACGGAACTGTTGGATTTTTTTCTCCACCAGGTTACTTCCAACTTGATTCAGCGTTTGGGGGCCCAGCTTGGACCTCAGACATTTTACCAACAGGACCGACCATCTACCCGAAAAATGCATCTGATTCTCTTTGCAAGCAGAGCTCCACACCAACAGAAAGGCTGGGAGGGTAATTAGTTCCTCCTCCCCAAGACATAGGTAACTTGCGATATAGATACCTAGGTCCCATGTATTAGTCAAAAGCATATATCATTAATTGCACCAGACAAGTCAATATTGCATTCTATTTAGTTCTGTCAGAACTTGTATTTTTGGTTGCACCTTGGTCTTGGAGGAATGTTTGGAAAGTCTGTACTGTGTAGATGGATGAAATGAAAACGAAAGCCACCGACTTGGCTTGACTTGACACACGGATCCAGGTTAATTCCGGCCAGACGGCCGATGGAAGGACGCAGCGATGTGTGTTCAGCAGAGACTCTCATATCGGCAGAATGTCTGGTATGTGCGCCGTACAGGAAATTACCTCCACAGGAAATTAGCAGCATAATAATGTAAACAGCCCAGCGATGTCATTCTGGCATCCGCCCACCCTGCGCTCTGTCATGTTTCGGTATCGCGCACACTTACAATCTTGAGCCCGTTGACGGTAATAAAAGCTCATTGTGCAGCTGATCCAGCCGGCAGCGCAGGATTCAAAAGCTTGAATGGCAACGGGATGCTATACAAAAAAAAAAAATCAATGAATACTTTCATTTTCAGCTCTAAAGGATTAAAAGTGGGATTTGTTGAAGGGGAGGGTTAAAGGCCAAACAGCAGCATCCTAGGTTTCTCCCGATAAGTCAGGTCCTGCTCCGCACTGTCCAAACAGCGCGCCCCGTCACTCTGTAAAACCGAAGGCTGGAGGCTGGAAAGGAGGTTTGGAAAATAAACCTGACACGTTTACGCAAACCCTGGGTCCGAAATAGACGGTGACTGTTATAGAATAGTCGGCAGCCGTTTTACTGCTCTCTGTTTATGGTGTTCCTGACCAGGTAAATAACAGGAGGAGATTAACGTCCCCCCTGGCTTTTCTCAGATGCAGAAACGGGTGACAGCTGCCCTTAGACGGCCATTCATGAGCAAATTCGCACAAAATGATGCCAACGCGAACATTTTCCACCACTGCGGTGATGGCCGTCTGCTGAAGGCAAGTAGCAACACAGCAGACTCCACAGACGGTCGGGTTCAGGCAAAACACCTGGTCGTCTACAATTTATGTTCTCTGTGGTGCAGTACCATAAAGTAAGAAGTCAGACCATTTTCACCATTTCCTTATTCATACAAGTGCTGAATTTAATTTTCAGAAATGGTTTTTGCGGATAGTCAGAAAGTTTGGAATAAAACGTTGACAATCTGCATGTTGGTGCTGAATGTGCGTATGACATTAACTGACATACCTCGTGTAGGAGATGGACGCTGTGCGTATTGTGGACTTGTGGCATGTTGACAGGAGAGAGTTAATAAAATTGTGCAGAACTAGCTGTTAATTATGCCTACAACCTCCTCCCCTTGTAAACGTATAGCAACATATTTACATATGGCTTGGCTGTTTCCATGGAGACCAATAAATGAAAAATGTGAATTGAATTTCACACAAATTTCTTAATCACGAGTGGTTAAATTTCTAAAAAGAATTGTCCATCAGAACATTGTCTACAGCAGTATATAAGCATTCTAGAAGTCATTTGTTCTCCTGCCATTGGTAAAATTTGTGTGAATAAATGGCTTATATCACATTAATTAGATCAACTTTTATAGAGGATGATGACCTAAGAACCTGAGAGCTTTGCCGTGTTTCCTCTTCCAAGTGTGGTTAATAAGAACCTCACCGATGGAGGGTTTCTGGACACTTCAGTAACTCTGCAGTGACCTGAAGAGTCGAGGATGTGCTCCTCTGAGGGTCGAGAGTTCCTCTTCAGCTCTCCCGCCTTGTTTCGCCTCAGACTCGGGCTGCTCTATGCGGGACACGCAGAAGAATGTTTACTCTGGGCTCTTCCCGTATACAGGCTGCTTAAATTGCATCCAAAATGATCGCTGTGTGTCTCCGGGCAACGATTCCAACTGGCTGGATTGGCCCCCTCTTCGATACGATCACCTAATGGCTTCACTCAGCTGGGTGTGGTTTGTGTGCCCCTTATGCTGACATTTATTTATTGATTTATTTATTTCTCTCTCTTGACCTAAAAATGTGCTTGTGACCCTGGCCTGGTAGAGGAGGTGAGGTGGAAAGTAGCGCTTTACGAGTGCAGCCATGTTATTTCAGAGCGCTGCTCCATCCTTGGCCTCCCGGCCCTCTGCTCCCTGCAGGAATGTTCTGGAGGCATTCGCTGCAGCCCGTCGGAGATTTTACAGCCCCTGTGTGCCGCCCGCCTCACGGGCCTGACCGACACTAACGATCCCATCACTCTGACAGCACAATACACGCCGTGACACGTGCCAAAAACACACCCGTTACAGAGATTTCGTCAGGTTTCAGGAGGCCAGGGAAGCACCGGTGTAATTCCCTTTACTGACAGGGAGCTGTCCAAACTTTTAATTCAACTTTGAGGTGGTGGGTCTTTAAAAAGTTAGTCACGGTCATGTCAATGCTTGAATATTGAATCCAGGTTTTGGTCACCTTACTTCAATTAGAAGGGATTCAGATCTCCGCTCCTGAACTTGGAGGCATGACTTATGAGCAGAGGTCAGCACAGCTAAATTTATTTAACCTTGAGCCAAGCAGATTAATGGCTCATTAATGTGATTTCTGCCACCTTATTAGATCGCTACTCTGCTTGTTACTCAGTTGTCATCTTTTCTCTGGGACAGCCCTAAATTGTTCAATGAATACCAGACACCAGGAGTGACACAATCCAGATGCGCAAGATGAAAACCGAGCTTGTTGGTCTTCATCTCGCTTGTAAAATAATCTGGCAGCAGTCTTCTGGAAGAGTGAATCTCTCTATCTATTTCATTCATTTCATCTATTTCAACTAGATACTAATTTCATATCTATCTAAGCCCAGAACTGACCAACACTAAAACCGCAATGGAGCACTTTAGAATTTATTTTAATGCAAATGTTTGCAAATGTTTATGACCTTAGACAGTAGATATGGTCAGTGGAATGTCTGACTGAGTAACTGTGGAGTCCCCGAGGACGTGGTGAGATCCAGGCACCAGACAGGGACCCCTGTTGCCCCGGATTCTCCATCTGGAGTCTGGTTGTCTGTTGAGGGGCTTCAGAGGCTTCAGCAAACAGACACTGGGCACACTCATGCCGTCCCCAAACAGAACCACCGAAACAGCCCGGCCTGGCAGAGTCGCTCCCGTCCTGTCTGGAATAACACTGGAACAATCTGAGCATTCTTCTCCAGCCCACCGTCAGTCATAGCTCACTGTCACCCGTCCGCTGGAAATGGAGATAGATGGGAATACCAGTGGCGCGTCTGATCTGTCAGCATTGGGAAGCTGAATCGAGACCCTGTGTGCTTCTCCACCCCAGCCGCGTTGCGTACATCCATTGATCGCGAAGTCATACTCTGTCCATCTGTCTGGGCTTGTGGCCAGCGTACGTCAGGCAACCAGTTAAAATCAATATCGGTCCTCGGTGCCCCGTCTGGCGCTCCAGCTCACTGCTCAAATAGCAAATGTAAAAAATAAATAGAACATTGGGGGCATCCTTTGTTTAGATACTTGAGTTTAAAAATATAGTATTGTCTGTATAAAATAAGATACTTGCCAGTGGTTGGACATTTGTTGGACAAAAATGTTCCAATATTTTCAGAGGCACTGATATATGTCAAGCAAGCAAACTGCAGCAACAAATTGTTGCAAACGTTCAAGGTTGAATTAAGTCAGTCTACACAAAATTATTTTTAATGTAATCTGTGCAAGTTACATATATGACATTTCATTTTTGTTGCTAATGAAATATCATTGGACCATTATCTGCATCCACTTGGCTAGGTGAGAGTGGCACAACCATCTGAAGCCCTGAACCCATCGCAAAAAAAAACAAAACAAAAAAAAACAGCCATGCATCTGCTCTCCAAAGCTGCACACTGTCCATGGCCCTTTTTCATAAAAGCATTTTTCACAGGCTGACTAAGCACAGCTTTGAACTTGTGATAAGACGTCCACCACATGCAGACCATGTGTATCTTACAAGGGAGAGCAATTCTACATGAGCTTCACAGACTAAATGAGGATTCATAAATTAAATTATAAAAAATAGCAATTTATTTTCTTATTTCTTCATTCTCTGTAACAGTAATAAAGGTATAAGTAAACTTGAATGATGTGATGAGCTTATAATAATGACTGACAGCTCTGGACAATTTAAACCACTTCCTGTTCACACATCACATGAGCCAAGTAGTGCAAACAGTGTTGTCAAAAATCCTCCAAAAATACACCAATACACACACAAAGCTGCCAAAAATATTTGATTAGCATTTAACATAAACAGCACAGGCCAAAAGTTTGGACACACCTTCTCATTCAATGTGTTTTCTTAATTTTTATGACCATTTACATTGGTAGATCCCCACTGAAGGCATCAAAACTACATGTGGAGTTATGTACTTAACAAAAGGTGAAATAACTGAAAACATGTCTTATTTTCTAGTTTCTTCAAAATAGCCGCCCTTTGTTCTGATTACTGTTAGGGTGGCAGTAGCCTAGTGGGTAACACACTCACCTATGAACCAGAAGACCCAGGTTCAAACCCCACTTACTACCATTGTGTCCCTGAGCAAGACACGTAACCCTAAGTTGCTCCAGGGGGGACTGTCCCTGTAACTACTGATTGTTAGTCGCTCTGGATAAGGGCGTCTGATAAATGCTGTAAATGTAAATTACTACTTTGCCCGCTCCTGGCATTCTCTCGATGAGCTTCAAGAGGTCGTCACCTGAAATGCTTTTCCAACAGTCTTGAAGGAGTTCCCAGAGGTGTTTAGCACTTGTTGGCCCCTTTGTCTTCACTCTGCGGTCCAGCTCACCCCAAACCATCTCGACTGGGTTCAGGTCCGGTGACTGTGGAGGCCAGGTCTCCACTTTTTGTTAAGTACATAACTCCACATGTGTTCATTCATAGTTTTGATGCCTTCAGTGAGAATCTACCAATGTAAATGGTCCTGAAAATAAAGAAAACACATTGAATGAGAAGGTGTGTCCAAACTGCCTGAACTGTACAGGGGGGTAACAAAGTTCCCTACCCTTTTCCAGGCTGGTCATATTTAAATGTTTCAGCTCAATTAGAAAGAACAAAGACTAGTCAAAGACAACACAAGTAAAAGCCAAATGTGTTTTTTAAGTGAAGGATTTTATTATTAAGGCAGGAAAAAAAATTAAACATATCTTCACAGTGGTTCATCACACCTGAGTTCAATGTCTCTAGCCTGATTACTCAGTCAAGAAATCACTTAAATAAGACCTGCCTCACTATGTGTTATAATGAAGTGAAGTGAAGTGATTGTCACGTGTGATACACAGCAGCACAGCACACGGTGCACACAGTGAAATGTGTCCTCTGCATTTATCCCATCACCCTGAGTGAGCAGTGGGCAGCCATGACAGGCGCCTGAGGAGCAGTGTGTGGGACGGTGCTTTGCTCAGTGGCACCTCAGTGGCACCTTGGCGGATCGAACCGGCAACCTTCTGATTACGGGGGCCGCTTCCTTAACCGCTAGGCCACCACTGCCCCAAAAGATTCTAGACCAAAAGATTCTTCAAAGCTTCAAAGCTATCATGCCGACATCCAAAGAATTTCAGGAATAAATGAGAAAGAAAGTAATTTAGATCTATCTGTCTGGAAAAAGGTTATAAAGCACTTTCTAAAGCTTTGGGGCTCCAGTGAACCACAGTGAGAGCCATTATCCACAAATGATAAAAATTGATGGAGTGTCTGGTCGAGCAAAATTACCCCCCAAAATGTTGTCTTTGACTAATATTTGATAATATTTGAAATCAGAGAGAGAGGACAAACCAATTTTTCACACCAATGTATAAATGAGATAAGAATTCTTCTAAACAAGCAATATTTCCAAAAGCATACCATAAAAAATGTCCAATCTGGCAACACTCTTTTCAAACAAATTACCTGTAGTTCTGGATTTTGTCCTGCCAATCAACATACATCACAAAAATGATCTCTGTTATAATCTGTTATACTCTTCTACCAAAACAAACATGCAGATACATGATCAGAGCTTTTTAATTCCCTCTCTAATGCATCTAGACATACTTTTGTGTCAAAGGTGTAATATGTCACATCAAAGGGTTAAATAAATCTGTTTGGCAAACCTTGAATATGAAGTTCCTGAACATCCAAGACTTCGTGTATACCCCTGTATGATTGGTTGTTGGGTATTTTGCACGTGTATAGACTGTAACGTGTGTGTTATCATCCAGTAGGTGGAAAAACAGGGAACCTGCCCTTAATTAAGACGCCAGTTTGAGAGCCTGGTGGAAAGCAGTCTGCGTTTTGCGCAGCATATGCTGAGAGGATTAAGCAGTAACCTCCAGAGTACGATTGTTAACAGCATTCCTGCAGGCTGTGCACGAGGCCGAGGCCGCGCGGCTGCATTTCCCATCAGGCCAGGGGGGAGTCGACTCGTTCTCCAAGACCCGGCCCCCTGATTTACGGACTGGCCCTACCTGACAGGAGCAGCTGTGCCCCGGATTGGACGTGTCTTCCCGGGGATTGGGCCAGCGCTCTCCTGCTCTCAGCGTTTCTGTCAACACTCACAATGACGTTCTAATTTTACCAGCGCCGTGGACAAACGCGGGCGGTCACTTTGCGACTGCTGGCCCTTGAGCTGACCCGTATGCCACAGCTGAGGACTCTGGATAGCGAAAGAAATCCAACTCCGTTTCCGGACATGGGGAATAGAGCTGTACCCGCATGATCAGAATAGTGAGGATACGTCAATCTCGACAGGAAGAACACCGCGGCCAAGCCGCCGGAGAACATTATCGAATAACCTACAGCTCTTTTGCTCTGCAACGGCCGCATGAACGCCACGTTGTTTTTGCCTCTTGCATATTAACTCCAGATGCTTTGCTGACAGTTGTGAGCCTGAACCATTGGGGTTTGTTCAGGAGGGGGGAAGAAAACGGAATGCTGGCCCTTTAAGGGGAATTTTGACCTTCTTCACCCCCGGTGGAAACCATGGGAATGCGAGTGATTTTCATGGCACCCATGGCCTGTTTTTTTAAGCATGGGTCAGCCACTTCATCTCCCACTGTCTGGCCCTGGCGAATCTCTACACAAAATGTTTGTTCTCCAAATTTGTTTCTCAATCCGAACACCCGGAGTCTCCTCCTCACGACACACACATCTGACAATGATTCCATCTGAAATGAAGAGCATGGAGCAGCAGGCCCGAAATGAAGAGCATGAGCCCAGGCATGTCAGCCGACCGGCTGATACGTCAAGCCCTGCTCGATGAGCCCCAACAGAAGCATTAAACTGTATTTGGGGTATATGGGTGTTCAAATGTTGCCGTAATTCTTCACTTTTGCACAAGTAGGCTGGTGCGACCCATAATTTTTACGTTCTTTGACTAGATCCTAAAACAAAATGGATCTTCTGAAATTAATTCTACAATATGATGCCAGTCGGGTGACCAGATGCAAACCTTTCTGCATGATAACTGAAACCCTGCAGAACTCATTACATTACATTTACAGCATTTAATGCATTGTTGATGCAGTTTTTAAGTGTTGAATGAACTTTGTTCTTGTTTGAACAATTTTAGTGTTTTATTCACCCCAAAACCAGTTAGAATATACCAAACCAGGCAAAAAAACATTTTGACAGGTACGTGTTCCTCAAAGTGAGTAAATGGGTTTTTCTCACACAAATTTATGAACATCTTCCTGGACGACTATATTCCATTCCATACCAATAAACTCAGTAAAGCAATGGCTAATATAACTTGTTAAACCCATTAGAACAGGCCCTCCATTTTTATGACAGAACATTTGAGTAATTGGGCTGCACTGGACTCGTGTGAAGTCAACGATGTCCCATAAACATACAGTGCAGCTTTAACGATCCACTTTAATGAGCTGCTTTAAGAAGGGATTTCCCTTCCCTGAGGGGCCGGAGCTGCGGACGCGACACACAGCAACACGCTAAAAGCGGTACATGTCTGCAAAAAACTCTACTGAGTTTACTCTAGAGTACTACATACAGTCATTTTAATATCATTACACCATATTGCATTGTCCAAAGCCACAATGTCACAACCTAGATCAGAGATCAAAATAGATCCTGTCTTGTGATTAATTTTCTTTATTATTCTTTTAAAAAAGACCAAATTTCTCTTCTTTCTTTTCACGGTTTGATTCTTGAGTGTCTTGACTGTCTCCATCAGCTGGTACAGTTTGGCTCAAGATCTTCACTGAAGGCTGGACCGCAGAGTGAAGGCAAAGGGGCCAACAAGTGCTAAACACCTCTGGGAACTCCTTCAAGACTGTTGGAAAACCATTTCAGGTGACGACCTCTTGAAGCTCATCGAGAGAATGCCAAGAGTGTTCAAAGAAGTAATAAGAGCAAAGGGCGGCTATTTTGAAGAAACTAGAATATAAAACATGTTTTCAGTTATTTCACCTTTTTTGTTAAGTACATAACTCCACATGTGTTCATTCATAGTTTTGATGCCTTCAGTGAGAATCTACCAACGTAAATGGTCATGAAAATAAAGAAAACACGTTGAATGAGAAGGTGTCCAAACTTTTGGCCTGTACTGTATGATGGTGTCGGGCACACGAGGCAGGGAAAAGATGGACACAAACACATGGCTCACAAAAAAAGGGATTTTTTAAAAAACATTTATTTTAAAAATACAAAAAACAGGGCACGGCCTCATACAGACACCAAACGTGACAATGCAAAACACAGGGAAAAATTATGAATGACAGAACAAGGACTTGACATGGCAGGAATAAATATATACTAATAATAACCCGGGGCAAACGAGCGCAACAAGGGAAGAGCATGCAAAGTCCTAGCTGGAATTGGAGCTCATAACCTTGGAGGTGTGAGGCCACGTCACTAACCGTCACGGCCCTTGACACTGACTAATGGACTTTATTTAATCTTTCATTTCCTTCTGTGCTTGGGAATAATACAGGATGCCATTTTTCGTTCTCCCACGTGTGGCTGAGGTACTGGGCCCTGCCAGCACCATCAACCCCACACCTGTCCGGAAGGAGGGTCTTCAGCAGCCCCCTCCTCAACATGACCCCAGCTAAAATGACCAAATCCGGGACAGGTGCCATTTTAAGATGAATCTGTCCACATATACGCGTCTTCATCATGGACCCAGACTGCAGCGTACATCTGGCGTACAGCTGACAGGAGCATCAATCAACATCTGCTCACACAGATATCAATCGCCTGAACCAACACACACACGCAAACTGCGCAGTCATCATACAGTTTTCTTTTGAATCGCAAAACCATATGCTCAAACCGTGCACGGATCACACTCTGGGTTCTATGAAATGGCAAGAACCGGACGAGACAGATAGTTCCTCGGCTCTCACTTGATAGGACATTAACTGCAGGACTCTGTGTCATTAGAAGCACTAATGCTGCTGTTATAAGCAGTAAAGCGTGTTAGAACCTTGTTACACGTCTGATTAACCGAAAGACGTTCTTCATTCGAACAGAAGCTCCACAGAACGGTACGGCACCACATTCCATGACCTTTTCACCCTGTAACTTCAGCCTACCAGCATCTGCGCGCCCGTATCCAGCGCTCCTTGTGCAGCTCCCTCCTGCAGCGGGCTGGAAGGGGCGTTTCAGCCCTCAGCACGGTGAGCGTGACAGAGTGCACTTCTGCCCCGAGGGCGGGGCGGGCAAGGGACAGCATCAGAAGCCAGGTATTGATTTGGCCCGAGAAACCCGATGCCCCTCCGCTGTGTTATTGGCCCCCCGCTCCCACAGGAAATACCTGCCCGGGAACAGAAGAGCGCGCCCAAAACAGAATGGGCATTGTTCATGTGGCCCAGAGTGCACTGGGGCAAAGTGGCAGGCGAAACACAGCGGCGTCTAAGAGAAACAGAAACAGAGAAGATGAGTAGAGAGTAAAGTACTAAACTAAAATAACAAAAGTTAATATATGACTTTTAATATGCACTATTGAGCATGTATTTACATACTTACAAACTTAATTTCCATTTTTGTCTAGTGAAGACAGGACATGGACGTTCCTGCTTCACATCCATAAATTAATTGCATTTTAATTTAATCAGCCCTCACCTATTTTCATCATATTTTGCCCGACCCTCACAAAAAATATATAGAAACCTATTTGGAAAAGTCAATAACATTTGTGACAATCTGACAATTTAGGGAAAACCCTAGGGAGATGGGACCAAAAAACAAAAATTTACCATCTTTAGCAATGTTCACAAACAATGAGGCTCGGCATAAAATATAAGCTGAACTATATAGTGGTAAAACACACCTCAAAATTCGAACAAGAATTCAAACTCAAAACCAGGAAAAGAATAGTGTACAATAAAATAGTACAATCTATCACAGATCATTGCATTTATATGCACATATCCTACCCCTCCTTCAAAATGCCAGTCATCTGCTTTGTAAAATATCTTGTTTTGTGTTCCAGAATAGGAAAAAATATAGTAAACAAGTTGCTACTTTAAAGGATATGATGAGGTGAGGTTGGTGAGTTAGTGGAATTCTGTGATGACTGATGGGAAACAGGCATCTCTGCTACAGTCCCTTCTTTTAATGCTTAAAAATGTGAGACACATGTGCAGCATTGTGTACACGAGCACAGCAATCTGGTCACTGAGGCACAACTGAGAGGAAAAGGTGCAAAGCAGCCCGATCTTCTGAATGTCCAGCACAACAAAGAGCAGATTATTAAGCAGAGATGCCTCACGATACCAATATGAGAGGTAATTAGCGTTCTCCATGGGAAATGTGATACCCATACTCCTAGTGACAGCTGGCTGTGTGTGTGTGAGTGTGTGTGTGTGTGTGTGTCAGTATATGTGTGAGCAGGTTTGAGGAAAAGGAGCAGATGCAGCTGCAACCCAGCCAATGCTGATGGGGGTGGAAAATCAATGCTCAGTGAGTTTATTTCAGGATATTTAAAATTCCATCAATTTAACATATAAACACTTTTAAATGTGATATGCATGCAGTTGTGAATGTTAGAACACAAGTCGATGTCAGGTTTTGTGTGTGTGTGTGTGTGTGTGTGTGTGTGTGTTGGCTATCATTCCTCCCTTCCAGCACCAACCCACTCCAGGTTTTGTTTTTCTGCTTAAAACATTAGACCTGGAAAGACGTGAAGCTTCATCCTGAACACTACTGTTGTAGTCAAGGCTGCCTAAACCGAGGCCAAGACACTGCCAAGACTGCAGAGCTCCGAGACCAAGACCAAGATCAAGACCAAGACCAAAAACAGACAAGGGCTAGAATTGACATCACATTACTCTGATTGCATGTAGAGAAAAAAGTATCATTACTCATTAAATCAAATTTATTTTATTTTTTCAATTATATTTTCCATATGTTTTTAATTTTAAATCTCCCAGATTTGTCAGAATACGTTTTCTTCTAGCAAATTCATCAATTTAACATTAGTAAGACCGTGTTGATTCACTGATCTACAGACTTAACAAAGGAGCCCCTAAATATGTCATGCAATGAAATTATTGCTACTCTTGCACATAGACATGGGATTCTAATCAGCTGAACTCATTTCCTACAGAAAGATAACAGACTCAGCCGATGGAAGGCTGACACAGACTTTGCTGGTTGAGAATGAACACTGATAGATGCACTACATGATGCATCTGACTGGTTGCATTTGAAGTTAGGCGTGTAATAAATAATGATACTGTTCTGTAGATGCGCTACAGATACACTACTCAAACGCACTACTGAACACAACGTGTTCTTCAAAATAACTTGTGGCCTTCATACATTTAATCAAACCCTGTGTAAAAAAATTATCCATAAATTTCCAGAAATTTCAGAAAAATAAACCTTGTTTTTTTATGTAAATGTTTGGGTGTATCAAAACCACCTAATTATACAAATATTTAAAAGATAAATGGTAATAATTAACTATGTTTTGCTTCTCGAAAAATTTGAATGTGCAAAAGGGTATTTCCGGTGATAATTTCATTCAAAATGTAAACCTTCAGCCCCAAATGTGGAGTACATAAATGAAGACTATAGGTAATAATCTATTAATTTTACATATTAGATATCTAAAAGGCAAAAACAAACAAACAAAAAAATCTATACAATTGAGTGTAATTTTTTCAAAATTGTATAACTTTTGAGATGCATCAGTATTATTATGAAGTTATAATATATTATATTGTGCTAGTTTAAATTGCATTTGATATGAGCTGTTAGAACATAAAGCATGTTTGATTGTTTCTGAAAATCTTTATGAAGATGAACTGCTTTTGTGCACAGAAGAATAATGAGAGGTTCTGTACTTGGATCAAAGTGGCCGCTGGTCTGTTCCAGACTGGACATCATGGGCTCTCTCTGAGTCCCCATTCACAGGAACCCAAACTGTTCCAAAAGTCGTCCCGGGGGGAAGGTTCAGAACGGAGCAGAGAGGCCACAGCCCCAGGCAACCCCAGGCTTGTCATTTATCTTGCGTGAGCCTTCTTTGATTCCTGCTGGACTTCTCATGTTCATCTCCGTTGACGTCTCTGGGAAAAAAGAAGAGCTCCCTGAGACACATGGAGCTCAGGGCCCATCTGAGTCCTCCAGCTGTTTTCCATGTCTGTACAAACTGCATCAGTATAGTTTCATATGCTCCATGTCTTAATCCAGGATTATTTACTGTAGTGGATAGTATCTGGTAATTGGTACTAACTTTTTTCAAATTCAAATTCCAAACATTAGAAAAAAAGTTAGCGTAGCCTCTTTGAACAACCAGAGCAACTTTTAATATGAATAGCTTCTAATATAATTCTATTATACATTAATATATGGCCTAGGCAGTCAATGCCAGCCAACAATATAGCGTCCTGTCCTTTTACATCCTTTCCAAATGTTCCCAAAACATCATTGAGTATGTGGTCCCTTTTCCCAAGAATATCTAGAAAACTTTGTCTTGAGACATTTTCTAGGCGTCCCAGAGACCTTAGTGTAACACTAATTAGTGTTCATCTACAGCTGCTATTACTACTGCACAAAAAACTATCCATAGCAACACTGTGCAAGGCATGCTGGGTAGCGATGTTTAAAGACCAGCCTTTATTGCCACTACTGCAGTGACACTTTAGTACTTAGTCATAAATGTCATAAATGTCAAAGTAAGAGTCGAATTGAAGTGAGTTCAGCTTCTGCTGATGCACTGCAGTGGAACTTAGTCCTTCAAAGTACACCTCATCGAACAACTCAGCACTTCTGCAGATGTCATGTGGTGCAAGGCCACGTGCATCTCAGCAGCCGCCATTAATTCATTAACTCACCAGAGCCCTGTAATAATGATCCCTCCGTCTGCACTACAGCGGGCATTTGGTTCCCATTTCAGTTGTTTTTTAAGCCTTCAGCACAGCCCTTCATGCGCCTGCTTGCATGGAGTTTGTCTGATATAATGCATAGAAATGAACGGGGGAGGAGACACTGGAAGAAAGTACACAGACCATTTTCACTAATGTGCAAGTAGCATACAGGTATGCCATAACCTAAATAAATGTGTGCATTGTAGCCAAACTATGGCACGAAATATTCTTTTCAATCACCAGGCAATGTGACCAGAAGCTTTTTTCCAGCTTTCCAGAGTTTCCACTAGCCAGGTCATTCAGGGGCGTAAATGGATGCATTTAATCATACATGTTTCTTTAAAAATTTTCACTTCATGTTTCTCTCTTCTGTAGCGATCATGCAATTTTTTTCTTCCTGTCATCTTGACATCCCTCTTTATCTCAACATAACCACACTTGAGATCTCAGAATCACAATGATGGTTTACTTGAGATCACAAAATTTGTAATCTGAGTTTCTTTAAAATAATCTAGTTTGAATGCTGTGCCATGTTGCAATATCAATGATCTGCACATTCATTTTTACTGTATTCAGGGACTGACAAAAACAGAAACAGTGATATGCCTGTCAGTGACAGACGATGTTCAAATTAATTTCTGCCATTTGAGAAGAAGTAGCTTCCTTGTTGTGGATCATATTAAGGTGAACACGGGAAGTGATAAAAGATCGAGTCTGTGTCTGTGATGTGATTCGGCAGAGTAAATAAAGCCAGGTGGAAGAAGAAGTTTCTGGGTATCATTTTAGATCCTGATAGTATAATTACTTTCCACTGTGTTTCTGTTAAACTGCACATTTGCCCCAAATTACTAAAACATGTTTATTTATATATATTCTCCTTTTTTATTTTAGAACATAAATATCAGGTATCCGCATGAGTCTACCCATGTCTACTGGCACATTTACTTTCAGTTGGAACTCAGTACTGACCGTAGAAGAGAGAAAATATCGATCGCATTGTGGTAGTACTGATCCGTTACGGATAATGGTATCGATATTTTACGTCTCTATGGTTACCTTTTTTTTTCATCAGCAGCGAACTGACCAGTACGTTTTTAATTTAGAGGGTGTTCATTTTAGAGCCCTGCCCCATGTAAATGTGTCAGTGCATCAGTGCATGAAAGCACAGCGTGTAGAACATACAGTGTATGAAGGCCCCGTATCCCAGCAGGACGGGGGTTTATTGGCGCTGGTTAAAGGGCCGTGTCATTAAACATCAGCGGGCCGCCGGCCCAGATCCCACAGGCCGGTCCGAAGGAGGAAATGCGAACAGGTCAGGCACCGACGACGCACCTTAACTGCACCCAGGGAGATGTGAGGACAAGCTTGTCTCGGAGACAGTAATCTCCCTCCGCCACGCCCCAGCAACAGAATACTCCAGATTCAGCCACGGTGTGGTAGTGGACCAAAGTAAACAGCATCCACTCATCCGTCACACAAACTGGGTTTCGGCCTCGTATACTGCATATAAACACATACACATACACACACAGACAATACTCATGAACACAGCATGAACGACAATAATGACTATTTCAGAGCTGTGTTTAATGGTGGTAAGGCTTTGATTGCAAGTGGCTACTCATTTTGACATGGTGGTATGAAAGCAAAAAAAAAGTGTCATTTGTCGTTGGCATACACAGCACAGCACACAGTGACACATCAAAATGTTTCCTCTGCATTTAACCCATGACAGGCACCCAGGGAGCAGGGTGTGGGGACGGTGCTTTGCTCAGTGGCATCTCAATGGCCCTTTGGTGGTTCGGTATTTGAACCCATAACCATTCAGTTACGAGTTTGCTTTCTTACCCACTAGGCCACCACTGCTTAGAAAGAGCACAAGCAGTCAGTAACAAAATGATTATCTGCAAAAGAGGGAGGCTTTGCTACATCTGACCAAAAACCATAAAACATTGAGTATTGAAGAACAGAGTTGTGGCCTTTGATGATTTTGACACATTAGTTTCATATTGTCGACTTAAATGGAGCCATTGTTGATGAGTAGCTATGATTTTCTATCACTTGAATCTGAACTTTTTTCCTGTATGCGCACTTTCTGCTACACAATAGAAATGAAGGTTCGGGGGGCTACGATGATTTATAAATTTCCATCCTCGACAACGCAAGGCTCTGACTGAATGGGATGATTGTTGTCCATATGAGGCTGCAGTCACAGCACAGCTTTTTGGGAATCAGACGACCACAAGGGTCCCATCCATTTACTCCTTAGGGTGAGTCTCCGTGGACGTGCTCCCAGACCGAGGTTACATATTTCCCTGCAGGGTCTTCATGAGTGGCATTAAAACGAGACGTTGCCAGAGGCAGAGCAGTCGCTTCGCGTCCCCACAGGATGGAGGGTCAGAAGTCTGAATCAATTAAAACATGTTCCTCAGCCAGCCGGCCTTCCATTCGATTGCAATGAGAACCATGGTGCATCTGGAATATTCGCCCTGACACCTTACCTCACTCCCACTGCACCCCCAGCCTGACAGGAAATGATACCTGTCTAGACAGGAAGCAGGGTGGCATTAGAGACCGTTTCTCCACCTGCTCCTTGGGTTTTTCATGAGCCGAGGCTCACAATCTTCTTGTGCTTTCCATGCATAACAGTGTGATTTTGATGGATGACTTTGTGGCGGTTATGGGAGTTGCTACGGCGACGGCAACACAAGCTAAATTAAGGGTGACAGACGTGGAGGAAAAACAGCAGAAAAATTGTAAGAGGAGTGCGTAACAGCTTTCTTAATGCAGACTGCGTGTAAGGTAAAACACACACACGCTCCTATTTACACTAGCAGGACAGAAAATTGGAAGTGGGCATGGCTGCCGTGCCCCGAAGAATGAATCACTTGTGGGTGATGGGGGACATTCGGAGTCAACAGTTTACTTTTGTGCATTTAAGGCATGTTGCTTGGGCCGAAAGTACAGCCGAGTTCGGGCAACATCTGCTGCTGAAAATCTGCAAAGATTTCACACTTCACTTCTATTGTGATCTTAGTATGCTGCATGTTCACCAGAATCAGCATTTACTGCTTTCATGAACCTGTCAGTCTGCAGGACAGCAAAGGAAACCAGACCATAGGAGGCTAAACTGGGGTGACTGGGGTTCACAGGGACGAAGTTGTGTTCTAGTAGGTGTTTTTTCAGTAAATTATGTAATGGAAACGTTGATGGACATCCTGTGACTGAAAAACTGAATAAACAGTAAAGCAAGGTTTTACAAAGCTGTGGTGTCTTTTTAAAGACAAATTATGGGACCAAACCATGAGCTCCTTTAAGACCAAATTGGGGCATTTTTGTGCCCTTCTAAAATGCTCTTTAAAGGTCCCCTATTGTGAAATTTTGTGAGATTGTTTAACATTAATACGAGTTCCCCTAGCCTGTCTATGGTTAGAAATTGAGATAGGTATAAAGAGTGCTTTGGTCATTCTGCTTTAAGAGCCAGCTCAGATGGTCAGATCTGTAATTTGTCCCCTTATGATGTCATAAGGGGAGAGGTTACCTCCCATTTTTTATGCTGTTTCCACCCCAGGAATATACTTTTTTTTGTCACGCGAGACTCTGAAGAACCAATCGGTTAATTTCATTTTAAATAAGTGGCTTGAAATGCTTTTTACGCCTCTGCAAAGACAAAGAATCCATATGGGCCATAACAGTGTGTTCTAAAGTATAAAATGTTTTTTCCTGTCTAAAAAGTAAATCACAGTAAGCTGACATGTTAGGTTGTATGAAACTAGAGAAGTTACTCCGTACACTGATATCCAGCAAATATATAAACTGTTTAATTGATAATTGATTGGACTATAGATTTCACATTTTGATGATGATGATCCTTTATTACTCCCACAAGTAGGACAAAACAAACTCACAAGTCACAAACTTGCGATCACAACAGGACAATTTCTTGTAGCTTTTATTTGTATACAGCAAGTGTAAAAATATGGAACTTGCTGAGTTGAGGTAACACGTTAACGCACAGTAAAAAACACATTTTTTAATGTGTAACTTACGCCTCCTTGTAAATGTACATAATTGTTGCAGAGATGTTTTCGCTTTGCAATTATATTAATAATACGAAACTATTCAGCCAATCACAAAAGATGTTAGAAGTAATTTGCTAAAACAATTCAATGATCAAGTCACAAACTTGCATTCACTACAGGACAATTCCTTGTAGCTTTTGCTTTCACAACTGCTTCCACGTGACATTCTCCTCATTTGCACCTCTTTCCTGGCGCCATTTTGGATTTCACTGCCGGGGCCAAACCAGGCGCTCCATCGAAAGGGAACAAAACGGACTTTTTCGACCGCCGCCGCCGGCTCAGCCTGCCAGTCATGTTCCCTGCCGCCGGCGCCAGGCCCCTTAAAGGACGGTGGTGTCCCTTGCCGAGCTCTCTCAACCCGGAGCCTCTGGGAGCGTAGCCAGGATTATGATGTGCACTGGTGCCTCTGCACAAGCGTACGCAGAAACACATGTCGGGGCCCACGTGGACGGGCTCCGGTTTCAACCGGTCTCCAGTGCCGCCGTTGGGCGTCAATTAGCAAAGATAACAGGGCCGCGGTGCCGTTATTATTACCCTGTCAAGGGTTAATGTCTGGATCATTTTACACTCTTGCAGAAACAGTGCACAGAACAGTGTTTGCGACTCCTCATGAGGTCTGTCTTCTCTGATGAGAAAGAGAGACATTTCCCATCAAACAATAAATGACACCCCCGGCTTTGGTGGTACTCTTTTACAGTGCAGGGCCGGTCAGGGGTATTATGTTTATCATGTACGTTATGTGCCAGCGCATTCCTGGGAGCCGAGCTCAGTCCGAGTCCCAAATATAGGTAGATCTGCGGAGGAGAGGCGGGGGGGGGGGGAGCTCTGGATTGTATTATGTGCTGCTCCGAGCAGGGTGGTCCAAACGACTTGCTTAGAGCAGTAAATTTTAAAACACTATTCCCTTCTCCAAAACAACTCGTCTCCAAGCTGCTCAGCATTGGGCAGGGGGCCCATTAACCATTTATGGGATGAGACGCTAAGAAAGGGGCCTGGTGCTTCATCACTGACAGCGGAGGTTCAGGGACCGCGGCATGCACACGAGCAAATGGTCCTGAAGGCCATGTTGTCCTGGTGCTGTATAAAAGCTGGTGCATTATTTGCTGATCTCACAGAATTGGTGTCTTCTGGATCCACAAATGATAAACTGATGACTGCTTACTAGTTATCTGTATTTTGGAGGGGAAGAACTAACCACCCTACTAACTACCCTACCCTACTACTAACCTACTTTATCATTCTGGATGATCTAAAACCCCTAGTGTCAAAACACCACAAAACGCCCAGGTGTAGCACAGCATCTACCTCTGCCCTTTCTTCTCCATTTTCCTCCATTCTCTGCACTTGCATGCATGTATGTATACTTATGTATGTTTACATACATACATGTATGAAGTATGCATGTATGTAAGCAGGCATCACAACATGATCTCACTACACCTCAGGACCACACCCTCTATCAGGCATTATCTGCACTATAATTCAAACATTCTGGTGGTGAATTAGTGAATTTGACATTAGTGATCATGACCCATGCGCTACAGCATATGCAGCACCAAAAATGCAGCCCACTAGTGATGTGCATTACCACTGAATTCCTTTCTGATCCAATACCAAGTATAATGCAAGTTGGAATCATTAATACTTATCTGACACCGATACTTTATACAAAAACAAAATGGGGCCAGTTGTGGCCTAGCAAGTAAGGAAACAGACCCATTATCAGAAGGTTGTCGGTTTAAAAGCAGAGGACACATTTCGTTGTGTCACTGTGTGCTGTGCTTGCTTTACTTTACTTTGCAGACGCTTTTAATAATAATAATAATAATAATAAAGTGAAGTGATTGTCACATGTGATACACAGCAGCACAGCACACAGTGCACACAGTGAAATTTGTCCTCTGCATTTAACCCATCACCCTGAGTGAGCAGTGGGCAGCCATGACCGGCGCCCGGGGAGCAGTGTGTGGGGACGGTGCTTTGCTCAGTGGCACCTCAGTGGCACCTTGGCGGATCGGGATTCGAACCGGCAACCTTCTGATTACGGGGCCGCTTCCTTAACCGCTAGGCCACCACTGCCCCACCACTGTCCTGTAAGTCGCTTTTATCCAAAGCGACTTACAGGAGAAAGACACCAGCAATTGTCATTCGATTTCAATAGATTTTGAGTTTACAAAAACTAAGACCCCGACGAAGAAAGAATTATTATATATATATATATATATATATATATATATATATACACACACACACACACACATATATATATATATATTATTTTGTGCAGTGTGTATGCATGTGCGTGTGTTAGTGATAGATTTGCCTGAAATACTTTTTGAATAAGAGTCTCTACCAGGTGGCTAGTCGAATGGAGCAGGGCAAGTTGTTCCACCAGCCAATCAATGACAATCATTTTCAAGAATGTGTTCGGAAAATCAAAACAAAAAATGTATTTCAAATTATAGATTCATCATAAATACAATGCGCCTTTCTCTCTTCTCCTCCACTTAATATCGCCTCATCGGTTGAGGTTGAAGTTCAGCTTTATTGTCATTTCAGCTACATACATGTTAGACAGTACATAGTAAAAACGAAACAATGTTTCTCCGATTAAACAAAGTTACATACTGACATACAGTGCACGTGTGACAGGGCTACATAAAATGCAAACAGGGGGGACTGGGGGCATTAGTATAACAGGGGGCACAAGGAGTGCAGGAATAACATTTAACAAAAAACACACGTAGACAACAATGAGACAGACAGCGCTAAACTAGTGAAATACATAATGAATGTGCAAAGTAAAATTGTGCAAATACTGCTGTACAAATTGAACGGTGCATTAATAGGTAATATTACATACAGATAATATTACAATATAACAGAGGTAGTGTGAATGTGTGTGTGTGTGTGTGTGTCAGTCCAAAGGGGAAAGTCCCTGAGAGTTCAGTTGTCTGATGATCTGTTGGATGATGCTGTTGCAGAGTCTGGCAGTGAGGGGCTGAATGCTTCGGTACCTTTTTCCGGCTTGCAGGAGGGTGAAGAGTGCATGTGAGGGTTGTGTAGAGTCCTTCACAATGCTGGTGGCTATTCCTGATGCAAGATACAAAAATATCGATATTTTAATATAATAATTGATTCTAAAACATAAATATCAGGTATCTGAGGTATCAATATTTCATATTTTGATGTATGGATATTGAGGTATTGATCCAAACATCACTACCTATCACAGGTCTGGGAAACTCCTCTGGATGGCCCAGGGTTCAGCGACTGTTGCTCTGATTGCATCTGCTCGTCCTGATTTCTGTAAAGCTGCAAATCATTATTCAAAGTGCACTGCAGTCCATTCAAGCCCCTTTGTACCTCCTCACCATTTATCCGTCCCTGGAAATGTTTGTGGGTGCGTGCTTTTGCATGCAGCTCGCTTTCTGGACCTGCATTGTTCCATTCTTCCTGTAATGTCCCTCTAATCTCTCACTGAAAATGCAGGGCATCATTACAGCTAATAGAAGGAGCGGTAATGGGGCCCAGGTGATTGGGGATAGTGTACCATTAACATGGAAATTGCCCGAGCTCTGACCAGATATGAGATCATGTGCTACTGTCACTGCTTTCAACTGCAGGAACGCCAAAGTTGCCGTCATTACAGCCAATACCGGAAAGCACTGGGATAAAGGGGAAAAAAACCAGGCCGCAGGGTCTCATCATAAGGGCCCATTCATGGTGCTGGATTTAATAGGTGACCTGAGAGAAGGCCTTGTTGTCTGTTATGGGCATAATCAGGCTCCCAGGGGCATCTGTGCACCTCCCTGGCCCTCATCAGCAGCAGTGGGATGTGAATGACCTATTGTCCCTGGACCCGCCAGAGGATTAGACCCGCGATGGGCACAATGACACTGTGTCTCGGAGAGAGGATCTGCCCTGGCTTTGGATCAGCTTTACTCATTGCTCAGCTCTTGGAAATGATGGGGTCCCGGGACATGAGGGAGAATTCCCGGTGTGGCTCAAGGAAGACACAAGACCGATTCCTGTGTTGCTTGCACTGCTTGATTTGTGTTGTTTTTCCATGAAATTCTATCTGGAATGAAACCTGTGAGATGCCAGAGTTCACCTCAGGTTAAGCCAGCCATGGATCGGTCCTGGCATCAGCTCCAGGAATAAGATGTTTTCATTTCTCACTGTCCGCCATGATTGATCGCAGTTTTATCTGGTTATTATTACATTCCGTGGTGGCCTGTGCTCGGCCTCATTTATCTCATTGCTCCACATTAAACAGTCTAAACCCCATCCAGCCCCATAGGCGGCACCTCTTATAGCAATTTTAATATAAACACGTCCTGGCTGGACCATCTGTCTTTGGTATATTCAACTTTGCTGCACTGTTAAAACGTCGCTGGTGGTTTTCTACTCTACATTTTTTGTTTAACGGAGGAAGAATAAAACATATTAATCTGAGAATTGATAAATAAAAGCTGAGGAATCTGACGGGGAGGGCGCAGGATAGAGGGTGACTCCTGAACTGTGACATGCAGCCAGCTTCCCGATCCGCTGGAGAGCATTTTGAAGCCGCAGAGCATATTTTGAGGAGTAGAAGAATGAAAGTTGAGGTTTCTGGTTTGGGGTCATCTGAGAAGTCAAGAACATGAATCCCTTGTGGAGTTCCAAGTGGAAGTCATCATAAGAAGCGAGCTGAGGCCTGCTACATGTAGCGTCAGGAGAGAACAAGATGTCTTAACAAGAAATCCAGCTGAAACTGTTAGCGTAGCATTAGCATGTGGTATCAATATTTCAATTACTTCTAATGATAGGGATTTAAAATTACTTTTAGCATTCTGAATGCAAAAATTGTATTCATACATAAGTTTCTACAACATTATGGGATATATTTTCTTGATGTATATATTCAGTAGTTCACCAATCAGAATACTTGAACATAAACGGGGTAAACGGAGGAGTAAGACGCATTGACAGGCGGGGGGTAAAATTGACCAGACTGAGGAGTAAGGGTTCATGACAGCTGTCAATCATGCCTACAAGGGGGAGGCTGGTAGTGGCCTAGTGGGTACAACACTTGCCTATGATCCAGAAGACCACAAAGTCACAGTTTCAGACCCCTCTTACTACCATTGTGTCCCTGAGCAAGACGCTTAACCCTGAGTGTCTCCAGGGGGACTGTCCTTGTAACTACTCATTGTAAGTCACTCTGAATAAGGGCATACAAATGTAAATGTGTAGGCTCCTACCTTAATATAACATATTACCTCTTTTGCAAAATGTTGTCTTTGTCTCATTCTAGTTATGTTTAAAATGTTCTTGTTCTTTTTTGATGAGTACTCTTTGCCATCCATCTTCCAACACTACAGTAAGCCCGTTGCCTTTACACCAGCACAATTTTCGAGCCGGGGTTGTTTGTTTAAAGTACTCCTTCAGACCCACCACCTTCTAATGGCAGCAGATCCAGCAGGGCTGGTGGAGCGCACAGACGTCCGTACCCCTTCTGTAAACATTTCCATAGTCGTGCATCTGTCTCACACCCCTTTTCAAGTGGCTGCCGTGCTGAGTGCTGTTGGTTTACGAGGCCAAAAACGATTCTGTCATGTGGCGCGCACCCTCAACAAGAGGCCAGTCATCTGCTGCGTTTCGGGCTTAGAGCCCATTTCATTCAGCAGGGACCATCCTGGTTGAAAAGATCTCTTAGTTTGGAAACACTTTCCATGAACTGGCCTCCCGTATGAACAGCGTGGGAATTATGCTGTCTGATGATGTCATGATGCTGGTGGTTTTCATGGTTGTGAGCAAAAAGTATCTGATGCAACAGAAGATGCGTCACACCAATTCATCAGTGTCAGTGTCCTCTTTAGAGAATATTTAGATGAACTTGTAACCTTCTTATTGTCTGGCTTATGTATAGAAACTAGTAAATAAAAAGATTGTATTCATAGTTGGGGTCCTAGTGAACCAGAATTGATCACTTCATCGATGGTAACATGGAAGCACATTGTAAGTCGCTCTGGACAAGGGCGTCGGTGAAATGCCTTAAATGTAAACTGCATTCAACTGGTTTGTGGCATTTTTATTTTGCTTCAGTGCATTTTAAAAAATAATTTTGATAAATTATTCTGATACCAAAGTATGTTGAATCTTCTATAACATTCCTAGTGTCCACAATAATGGTCTTCAAAACCATTTAATGACAAATTACATTCTTGCTACATATTTTATGTTGTTTTATTAATTGAGCAGGGGTAATGTGTTTTCAGTGCTTTTAATTAATATAAAAACTATATTGCAAACTTCAACTTTATACTTTTTGCATAATGATTTCATAATGTCAGCCACAGCGTAATGCTTTACATTCTAGCTACTTTAAGTTTGCTGTTTCCTACAAAACACATTTCTAAGCTTCAATAGGACATTACAGAGGAATGCGTGCTTTAAAGCACAATTTCCAATTTGTGAGGTCCGTAATGGAAGTTGAAGTGAAGTGAAGTGATTGTCATTGTGAAGCACAGCACACGGTGACTCAACAAAATGTGTCCTCCTTTTTTAACCATCACCCTTGGTGAGCAGTGGGCAGCCATGACAGGCAGAGACTTTGCTCAGTGGCACCTCAGGATTCGAACTGTAGCTACATACTGTATGTAGCTACATGCACTGAAATAACACATCTCTCGCAAACATGGTGAACCTCCAAGAGCCAGATAATTTAGAATCAGTTTGATCATTAGCAACTTCATCATGACAAATCATTTATCCTCGTTGCGGCAATCAATATTACAGTGTCTACTGCTTTGAATAAAACATGCATGTGCTTTGAAAGCCCTCATACAGACTGCATAAATGGTGCTTGATTTAAAGGCGTCGGACTCATGTCCCTTTAGAGGACAAATGTGCATGGGTGGGTCTCATGAGGAGCAATGAAAAACACAAACAATGACAACTTACAGAGATAACCTGATACCTGAATACCAGCATCTGTGACGCTGATATTAAACGCACAATGGAGTATAATTCCAGACTGCACCCCTATAGATTGTGGAGCGATTATGAAAGCGAATCCATAGCGTGGGCGGAAAATGGGACTTTAAGTAAGAACTGATCTAAGCAGTAATGGGAGCCTGCTGGCGCAGAGCAGGCGCCCGCACCCCACCCTTGTGGGTCATTCGATACACCCTGATATTCAAAGAGGTTACAGCACAGGAGGAAACGTACCATTAGAGTTGAGGGAAAATGCTACAAGAAAGGGGGAAATAAAAGGAAGTTAGGCTAAAAGAGGCTAATTCTGTCAGAAACGATTGTGTCAAACTCTGGTGGAGGGGCCGCGGTTGCAAAAACAGCACAATGCGTTTGGACTGAATTCTGACTTTAGTTTCTCATCAGCAGTTTCCAAATGAAGGGCAAAATATTTAAGATATAATTCACACGTCTCAGTGTCTCAGTTATCGCTACTAGGGGCTAAACAGAGTGGCCTGAAGTATTAATTAACTTGATCACATCTTTCATTTAACAAGACCAGGCTCAGATTGAAATGGGTCATAACTTCTCCTGAAAGCTACCTGACAACATTTGGTCACTTTACCAATAAAAGGGATATTTAAAGTGAAAGGGATTATTATTGTCATTGTGATACACATCAGAGCACAGCACATGGTGCATACAATAAATCTGTCTCCTGCATTCAACCCATCACCCTCTGTGAGCAGTGGGCAGCCATGACAGGGGCCCGGGGACGGTACCCTGCTTAGGAGTAACCTTTTGGTTATGAGTCCACTTTCTTACCCACTAGGCCACCACTGCCCCAATTAAAAAGAGCTATGAATTTTGGAAAGAAAGGGGAAATGTGCACAGATTAGAGAAAGACTCCTCCCTTCCAATCTCTCTATTCCACAATGTGGCCCTTCACTGTGCTCCACCTACTAAATGTCATATCTCTCATGCACATCATGGATTGGACTCTATTGGTGTGGGTCGCACCTCAAAGAGTAAGGAGAATAAACTCATGCAGGTTATGTGCAAATATAAATCAATAGTACAGATGAAGTAAGAAAGAAAAATGAAGAAATATCCACTCATTCACGATTTGCTGGACACAGGCTTAACGAAACCAAGATGGCTAACTCAAGACAAAAGAAAAATGACTGAATTGGGCAATAAGTTCAGTGTCAGCCACTGAAGAGTGGCTGCTTCAAGGTTAATATACCTGATTAATGTGTTGATTAAACATAAGGAAGTGTTGTTTATAATCATTATTAAGGCCATGGTACAATACCTGTCAGTAGTAATAAGGAAGAGGTTTTCCTCACCTTTTTACTCACCTTTAAGAAGCAGGTTATTCAAAAAGTATTTCAGACAAATCTAACACTTACACACGCACATGCGTACACATTGCACAAAATAATAAAAAATATATATATATATTATATTTTTTTCTTTGTCTAGCACTTAACAATCTCCAAGCATGCTCTTTGCTGACAAGTTAGGCCTTATCAGGGCTCTTAGTTTTGTAAACTCAATATTCTATAGAAATTGAATGAGAATTGCTGGTGTCTTCCTCTTGTAAGTCGCTTTGGATAAAAGCGTCTGAAAAATAAAGTAAAGGTTTTCGGTGGCAAATACTTGGATGTTCAGGGTTAATGCAGCCTTCAATTTCCATAGCTTGGTTTTTTCACCACTTTGCACAGGCACAGACACTGTATATGCCCTCAGAGTTTTGGAAAATAAAGTAAAGTAAAGGTTTTCGGTGGCAAATACTGGGATGTTCAGGGTTAATGCAGCCTTCAATTTCCATAGCTTGGTTTTTTCACCACTTTGCACAGGCACAGACACCGTATATGCCCTCAGAGTTTTGGAAAAGTTCAGAACACGCTCATTTACCTCATTTATCTGGGGGGATTTTGCTTGTGTGAGACTCCCTGCATTTTATTTTCTTGCCAGGAATTTCTGTTCCAAACTGGGATTAGACATATCGGTGCACAACAGCAAAAGCGGCCAAGCTCCGGCGTGTTCCTCTCCTCCACATTCATTCCGTTTTCAGCGAGATTCCTTGCTAATAAATAATTGGTCCCTGAGGAAAGAGTGATGCTGTCTTGTTGGAATTTTATACCACCCCAGCCAAAAAAAAAAAAAAAAAAAAAGAAAGAAAGAAAGAAAGAAATTATGAGATGGAAACATTTAGATGCAAAACGGCAAGTACTGAGGCAGCTAATAATTTGCCTAAAGAAGCCACATCTGTTTTTGTGACTGGCGCCCGTCAACAAGAGGCGTCCACTCACCGCCAGGCGGTGGCTGAGCGGAGCAATCTTAACTGCAGGAAATGGCCCTGTTATCGTAACATAAGCGTTTACATTGGCGCACAACCAGCATCACGCATAAAAGGATGTGTTTACTATTTTTTAATAAAGCCAGAAGTTTACATATAAATAAAGAGTGCCCTGCTACGAGCGGTCAGGGCTCTGAGAGTTTGTTTATGAAGTCTTACAGCCAAAACTCAGGCAAATTTTGGAGAGCGGACACTAAGGCAAGTTTATTTAACATGTCGTCGGCCTGCTGAGGAGGAGGAGCTCTTTTCACGAAGGTTCTTATGCTGATGAATGTTTGTGATTATGAAACGTGAAAGGCCATGAGGAAGACGAACGTCAGTGCCAATTAATGCCAATGCTGAGCGGCGTTATGCTGTGAAGAATGGGTGAATTGAATTGGAATCAACGTAACCCTTCAGTGAAGTCAATTTTTTTGTAAATGTAAATGTAAGTAAAGAGGTTTATTAATAAAGAGGGTTTTTTTTAATCAAGCCAGTTTGATTCAGGTTACTTGGTTTGAAAATAGTGGCCAAAAAGCTTAAGTTGGGTTAATTCAGTCCCAAGCAGTATTGATATGTATTTAGTAGGGGACGAATCTGGTGCTCCGTGCAGTGCCTGGGTGGCCCTGCTGATCGATTAGCACTCGTTGGTCTCCCCGTCACTTCTCTAAGGTTATGAGGTTGGATCTTAGCACCACCGATCCCAAGTGCAATGCAAACTAAATGCTGGGACAGAGGGACTGTGCAGAACCCTTGTTAACGCAGAACCCTGCAGAGAAACGTCTTATGTAAGGAGAGCGCAGCTGGGAACACTTAAACCGGGTGAGGAAATTAAACTCCAGAAAACAAAGCGAAGGTTTCTTGTGTTTCCAATCCAATGACCAGGAGGGGGCTGATCTTGTTTTATGGCAACTTCTATGCCAAAAAAATAGTTCAGTATGTCCATTAAGTTCTCAGAGAGAAGGGAGCTGATGCCGGTTCGGCTGTTAAAGGTCAGCAAGGGCTGAGCCGGTGACATCACTCTAATTACCCACTGAGGAACCGGCCTCTTCCCAAAAATCAGGCACCAATCAAAATTGCTCTCATTAAGCTTTATCTGTGTGCTTTGATCCAAACCACGTCTCAATGGCGGAATAATTTGGAGCTTCGAATCATAATGGCTGGTCAATTATGAATGGGCCCAGGCTAACTTCCTGAAGGGCCCAGACTATTCGGCCCAGACCAACTTCCTCACCTCCCCCTCTGACAGTGACAACACTGAAAAGTTACATGTCTCCCCGAGTGGACTTCCTCTCCACCCCCTTCCTTCTTCTTACACTAACAGGAGGAAATGAGGGATATGTTATTAGTGCATATGTGTGCTTGTTCATTAAGGGGGATTTTTTTACAAATGTCATGATCCGCTCCGGCAGGGGCTACTCTGGGTCCGGAGTTCAGACCAGAGTTTCATGTTTGTCCTGTTTTATTATGGTTCCTGATCGTGTTCACCTGTGTCTGATTGTATAAAGCTGCCCTGTTTGTGTCTGTTTGCCGTCTGGTCATTGTTTGGTGATGTTTCCCTTGTCCTGTCTACAAATGTATTTAACCCCTGTCTCGTATCCTCGTGCGTACGCCATGTCCAGCCATCGTGACACAAAACGTAGAATAGAAGATGCATGATGAAAGTGGTGGTACCCACCAGGTCCAACCATGACAGCATTGTCTAAAACGTTACTAACACTATACATTTAATATACAATAATTCCGTTTATGGCTATTATGACTGTGGTGGCAGTGGTGGCCTTGCGGTTAAGGAAGTAGTCCTGAAACAGGAGTTCCTTGAACTACCATCGTTCCTAGATCATGCAGTGCGGACACACCAAAAAGCAGGAAGAACCTTCTTTGCCTTTTCTTTAGATATTTGACTGCCTCATCTGCATGAGTTTACTGCCCTACTGTCATGGAGTCTCCCTGACTCGGGCCACGCTCCATTTTCTCATGTTTATTGAATATCCTACTGACTCTGTGCCATGTGTCAATGGCTTCATAATACAATATAAATGAATACATCCATATTGTATGTTTTTGTAACATGTTTACATCACTCTCTCTCACACACTTTTTTCTTCAGGGTCGCGGCTGCTGGAGCCCACGCTGTTATGCTGGGGAACCCGGAGGAAACCCACACAAACTCTATGCACATAAAGACAACACAAAATTTATGCCCAGATTCAGACTCACGACCTTGGAGGTGTGAGGCCATGTAGCAAAGTGTCCACCGCCTGGTCCCATTACATTAAAGTTATTTAGAATTATTAATGGCGTAATTATGTTTTGGAGAATGAGGCTTGTGGTGGCTCAACAATAAAAATGTTGACACAACGTTCACCGTACAGCTTGTGATTGTTGCCAGGTGTGGTTTGAAGCCCTTTCCATCTCTTAATGATATTTTATGAAATTGGTGTGTTGGAGGGCAGCCATCGTATAAAAACAGTGCCGCATTCTTGGCCCGTTTTTTATTTGTGTAACTCCATTATTCTAAAAATGTTCAAAAGCAAACAAAATAGAAACACTCTTTCTTAGTTGTCTTCTGGCCATAGCACTATCTTGCCATCTGAAAGAATGTATGGCGACGCACCAGGATCTGGCTACAGGATCGGCTCGGCCGAGCCAATGAATTCCAGATGTGGCTCAGTTTTCCTGTGTCTTAGTGCAGGGTGGGAGGGAGTAAATGTACTTCCTGGCCGCTGATCCCTTATCGATCACGGAGGGACGGCGAGCGATATGGGGCTCGGCATTCCTCCAGGGGACAGTGGCTCTGGAGATGGAATTCCGCCTTTTAACAGATAACTGCCTGGGAAAAACAGAGACTAGAACACGTGAAATGTCAGACAGAGATCTATGAGGGGGGACGTCACGTTGTTAATATTCACACTTAATCATTATCATCTGTCTTCTGTGTGTGTGTTTGTGCATTTCTCTCTGCTTATCGGTGTATAAAGAAAAGCCAAGTCGTGCCACGCCCTCACAGCTACAGTTTGTTCAAATGTCTGACCAGATGTTGTTGTTTCAAATGTCCCTTGGCACAAGCACTTACCCCCTGTTGTTTTAGGCCCAAAATATAACCCAACATCAAATGCATTCTTCTGATTTCCCCCCAAAAAAATGAAATTTTAATGATGCTTGAAGAGCTGTTTTCATTCAGATGTGTGAGTGTGTGTGTGTGTGTGTGTGTGTGTGCATGTGTGTGTGTGTGGTCTACTTCCTCAGTATAATGGAGTCACGACTGGAAGAAAAATACCACTCTTTATTTTTAATAAATCCTAAATCCCTGCAGCCCTGGGGTAGAGTGGGATCTGGGGGAAAGTTCCAAAATGAAGAAACTTTCCTCCGTGCTGGCATTTTTTTTTTTTACCTTTAAACCCTTACGTCAGCAGTATGTGCCTTCATCATTCGCCAATGAGACACTGAGGAACCAATGGGAAAAAAATTCCCTCCGCAGTTTATAATCCAGGTGTGCCATCATTGTTCCAGTGCAAGGCACCGAATACGTGACATTTCAGCTTTTTCAAATAAACAAACCGACCATGATCTAACCCACGAAAGCTAAATACTGACTCCACACATGACAGAATGGAAATAAATGGCTACGCGTGTGAATGTCGCATAATGCTTTCTACGGGGGGGGTAATCCCACTGAGGTTTTAACCCTTACCCTCACAGTGAAACTGTTTTGGGATCCTTTTTTAACCTTTAACCCAGTTTCATATCCAACAGCATGAATGCACTTTTTCGAGGAAGCGTTTTCCTGGCACCAACACAATGCACCCGCTAGATCAAATGTTCAGCTTGATCATTTACAACGGCACAGATCGTTTGGTCCTGAGGTTTGCAAAGTTTTCACAATGGGTTTTCCGAAATCTACTATATCGATTTTGATATGACCCGAACTCTACCTGGAACTTGGGCCAGGTTTTCCTGGTGTTCCATGCTCACTTTGATCCTTGCCACCTGTATGTAAATACAAATATAGAGAGAATATGTCCAGTCCTCATACGAGCATTGAGCCTGTCACCTGGCATGTTTCATGTCTTGTTATTAAATCCCTTTGAGTCAAGCTCGTGTGTTCTCCCTGCACTGTGCCAACAAGACAGAATCACAGGGCAGGTGGGGCTAGGAACTATAAAGACACTGAATTGTGTAATGAAATAATTAAACATACCTGACATCTGTCAAAAGGAAGGAAGGTCCATTGCGTGCTGTAAATCGAACACTGACATCTTACTTAATCATTTAGAAGAAAAAATACAAATAACTGATTAATTCATATTCAGATATCAACCCTAATTAACTAGAGATGGACTTATTTAATTAAAACCCTTTGACAAGGACCCCTCACCGGCCCCTCCACTCCTTCAGACATCTGTGCTTCATTCATGCTCTCTCTCTTCTGTCTCCTATGAATTGTTCGCCCTCAAAAACTGATGTTCGGGACCGTTTCATTGCTTGCCAAAAAATGAAACGATGAAAGAGAGAAATGGAACAGTGGAATATACCAGAGTGTCTTGCAGTCCCACTTCGAATGTGCACCATATGAAAAGCTGTTGATCATAAAGGCGCCTAGATGTGAGAGTGTAATGCGTTTGAAGCGATTTGGCTCATATGTCAGTTTAGTCACCGGGGAACAACTTCAATGGCCTTTGCAGGCATTGGTCACATGACCCGGCGCAGCCAATCAGGGCCCCAGACAGCAGTCTGGAAGTGTTCTGTCCGGCCCGGCGCACACACAGGAATTAGTAATTGCTGGGTGCCTGACTAAACTGTCAGTGGAATGAGATTTCTTGAACAGCTACCCTCGCCACACGTTCACGGCCCATTAGTCTTGAGTCAGTGCTAGCACATTTTTGGCCATACTACACAGAATATGAGATAGCGAGCGACTGACGCCAAGCGCGATCACAAGGGCTTTGCTTGCCTCGCCGCTGGCAAAGCAAACCATGTCACCAAAGCCCGAACAAATGAAGTAAAGGAGAGCAAGCGAAAGGAAGAAGGGAAGAAAGTGCAATATTTCAGTAGCTGCTGTGTATGTACTGGAGGTCAGCAGCAATTTCAGATGAAATGTCTTCACAGGGCACTTGCATCCTTCTCAGTTTAGTAATCATTTGAAAAGGTTGCATTTGTGTGTGTTACATTAATATTTTCCCTCTTTTAGTTAATTGCATTCCAACTCCAGTCCAAGTCTTGGGGGTTGAGGTTCTTACACTAGGGCTGTCAGAATTAATGTGTTCATCGCTACCATTTGTTAACAAATCGTAACAACATCAGCAATGAACTTGACTGATTGACTGGCATTTAAACTTGATTTACATTTAAGGCATTTGGCAGACCTCCTTATCCAAAGCGATTTACATCATGCATTCTTTAAAAAAAAAAAAAAAAAAAAGGCAGTGGTGGCCTAGTGGTTAAGGAAGCGGCCCCGTAATCAGAAGGTTGCTGGTTCGAATCCCGATCTGCCAAGTTACCACTGAGGTGCCACTGAGCAAAGCACCGTCCCCACACACTGCTCCCCGGGCGCCTGTCATGGCTGCCCACTGCTCACTCAGGGTGATGGGATAAATGCAGAGGACAAATTTCACTGTGTGCACCGTGTGCTGTGCTGCTGTGTATCACGTGTGACAATCACTTCACTTTATTCATGTTACCATCAATGAAGAGATCAATTCTGGTTCACTAGGACCCCCAACTATGAATACAATCTTTTTATTCACTCTATACATAAGCCAGACAATAAGAAGGTTACAAGCGAATCTAAATATTCTTTAAAGAGGAAGGTCTTGAGCCGTCGTTTGAAGGTGCTCAGTGACTGAGCTGTTCTGACCTTGAGGGGAAGTTCATTCCACCACCGAGGGGCCAAGACGGACAAGAGTCTAGATGAATGTCTTCCTTTTACCTTCAGAGATGGAGGGACCAGGCGAGCAGTACTGGAGGCTCGGAGTATACGAGGTGCAGTGCGAGGTGTAATAAGGGCTGTGAGGTAGGATGGTGCTACTCCATGTTTGGCTTTGTAGGCCAGCATCAGTATTTTGAACCTGATGCGTGCAGCTACTGGGAGCCAGTGGAGGGAACGTAGCAGAGGGGTGGTGTGGGAGAATTTGGTTGAACATCAGAACTTTATAATTTGACTAATTAGTTTATTGCAAAGTGTGTGATTGATTTTTTTAATCGATTGATTAAACAGGCCATAAGTACAAATGCTCCTTATAACACAATTAAACCTCACAAAGACACTGTAGACAATCCGATGTCTTACAATATAGGTAAGTGAGCATGTGTTTGTTTGTGTGTGTGTGTGTGTGTGTGTGTGTGTGTGTGTGTGTGTGTGTGTGAGTGTATACATGCATGCATGCTTTAAGTCGCTCTGGAGGAGGGCGTCTGCCAAATGCAACAAATGTAAATGTATCATCTTGTGTCTCACTCTCTCTGGGTGGTCACTTCCACAGCGAATCCCAGATCCAGAGTCCTGATCTGGGTAGTATTAAAGGGATTGGGAGACACTGAGCAGATGGAACTTTGTCCCTAAACCACTCCTAAACCATGTATTTGCTGCAGTTTTACAGCTGCTTTACCAATGTTATCTAGTCCATGCTGATTTTGATTTGGTCCATTCCATAATAGTGAGAGTTGCTATAGCATCGTTGTACTGTTTTGTCATGATCCGGTCCGGCAGGGGTTCGGACCGGAGTTTCATGTTCTTCCTGTGTACTGTTCCCTGATTGTTATCACCTGTGTTTCATTGTATAAAACTAGGTCATTGCGCCAGGTCATTGCATGGTGATGTTTCCCTTGTCTTGTGAGTTGAGTATTAAACCCCTGTCCTGTGACGTTGTGCGTATGTGTCCTCCTTCCTCACCATGTCCAGCCCAACGTGACATGTTTATTAACAAACAACACCAACAACTACAATTGTATCTTAGAGAGCCCAAGTCACATACAGTATGTCTCAATGGGCATTGATAAGCCATAGAGTTGATACCCACAACACTTGACCTATCTGCACACAAAGAAAAACTACAAAAAAGTATAGGAGAGAGGGGGAAAAGGGGGAAGGAGTGAGACAGAGAGGGATGCCCTCCCAGGGTAGGGTGAGTCTGCAATTGGTGTCAGTGCAGAGTTGGTAATGATTTGTCTAAGAAAGGTCCATCATCATGTTAAATGCTACTGGTCGATTTGAACTAATCCACTCCCCTCTAACTAATCAATCTAGGCCTTGTTTGTTGGTGGGTAAGTATTTCTGACAGCTAGAAACTTTAAAGGTCCCCTATTATGATTTTTGTTTGCTTTTACATCGGTCTTGTTGGTCCCCTAATAACGTATCTGAAGTCTGCTTTCCGAAATTTAGCCTTGGTACAGAATTAAAGCCACTTTGATACAGTCCCACAATGAGATTTCCCCAGGACGCGCCTTTTTTGTGTCTGTAGCTTTAAATGCTAATGAGGAGGAGAGAGGCGGGACAAGGAGGAGAGCGGCCTATAGAAGTTGAGGGAGCATCAGTGGAAATGACGTCATCAACACCATTTACCAATCGCAATGTTTGGCACAGACAAGGAAAAAAATAAAATTAACCCACTGGTTCTTTCCAGTCTTGTGTGACCCCTACCAAACCCCTACTTTTTTTAGGGGAGGGGTACGAAATGTTCTGGCATGATAAACAGGAGGTAACCTTTCCCCTTATGACTAATAAGGGGACAAAAGGGATCGTCTAAGCTGTTGCTCTCTGAACTGTGAGGCAGAAATGGCCATTTCTATCCACTGCAGCACCATAGACAGGCTGGGGGAACTCGTATTAATGTTAAATAAATGGTCATAATAGGGAATCTTTAATCATGTTTTTATGATTATATTCATGCTTGAATAGCTTTCTATTTCCATGTTCTGGACAATTTAAAACCCCTTTGGCCAATATATCATGTGCCGAGGTGCAGCATGGGATCCATCTCCTCCCTTTCTCCTCCGTTTCCCTCCTTTCTCTACATTCCTTGCATACAAAGTATGTCTCAGACATGATCTCAGCTGTAAACATCTAAGCACCATGCCCACTACAAGAGTGCTGTAACTCAACTTTTTGGGCCGTGACCAGGGTCAACTGCTGCTGACACCAACACAGGGACGTAGTCAGCAGGCAGGACAGAGACTCACTTCACCGTCCACGTCTCCCCTTAATCCACCCTGACTTCCATTTCATTTCACAGCACCTTTTGCTGTTTATATCCCAGCCTCAGCTTTTACGTCAACGCCGAGCTCGGCATAGAAAGCGCATGCTGTTATCAGGCAGAACTCTGTATGTAAAGCTGCACTTCACCAGTTTGTACGCTGATGTTTTTTTTATGAATTCTGTCTTCGGAAAGTAGCCCATTCATTCGGAAACCAGATCCAGACAGCATGCCAAAGCAGGCGTGGCCTTGTGTAGACACAATAAAGGAAAGTAAGAGTGTAAACTGCTGTTTACTGTGAAGGGTTCCCTCAAAGCCACAAAGAAAAACCCAGACAAGGTGGCTATTGTGCACAAACAGGCCTTGGATGTGTCCTGACTTTCTAGACCCAGAAACTAAGCAGACATGGGTTTGTTATTGAGCTTCCCTGTTTATATGCAGTATACCTGTCACGATGTCTTAACGGGATTAGAGGTGATCTGTATTGACAACCCTGAATGCTGAAAACGTGCTCAAAAGAGCTTGAGGGTTCAGAAATGTTTGGGATATCCCAATACAGTATTGAGTACTTTACTTTACTTTACTTGGCAGACGCTTCTATCCAAAGCTACTTACAAGGATAAGACACTAGCAATTCTCATTCGGTTACCATAGATTGTGAGTCAAAAAACTAAGAACCCTGATGAGGCCTAATAGCATAAGCATAACAGTTTTAAAAGGTTTATATGAATTGTTTGCACATTGGAAGACAGTTTGAGGCCGTGGGTAATAGGTTCACTTCACTTACTACCAGCAAGAGTCTCCAGGGTGACTGTCCCTGTCACTGCTGATTGAAAGTCGCTCTGGACAAGGGCGTCTGATAAATGCTGTAAATGAAAATGTGATAGGTGAGGACGAGGGACGCAAGTGCAGTAAGACAGTCAATTTATTTAAGCACAACAAAACTGTGGGGAAAAAAAAAACAACCAGGACGAGGCCCATAAAGATTCTACATGCACAAGAAGATGGTCTCGCGCCACTGGACCGGGAACCACCAGCCTGAGGGACACACGGGAAAGTGTGAAAGTTGACAGGATTCACCTGCCGTATGACTGTCGTAGTCGCAGCTTCCTGCAGCCACACTCGGTACCCAGGCTGGTAGTTAGGATGGTCCCGACGGTGGTGATCGGCCTGCTCCTTCTGTCCACTTGTGGCCTCCTCGATGCAGGCATGAGCCCCCTCCCAGGCCTGCTCTGACCGTCCATTTACAGCATTTATCAGATGCCACTTTCCCAGTCGTACACCACCGACACGTCCTTCGGCATCACAAGTTGAAGGAAACCGTTAACCCCTAGAAAAAAAATTATATCAAAAGATAGTGAAATCACAAACTGAAGATTCTGGATATTTATGAGCTCTCAATCATCATAAAAAAGAAAAATGCCCATTCGGTTGGCTTGTTGCTTCGGCACCTGTGCGAAGTTGACTTTTCCTGGAGAAAAAAACAGTACTTCCATTTCCGTAGCTCAGACCCGACTGCGGTTCTACGTGACGTATAAACAGCCCTGATTTACCGCCGCCTCTCACTAAACCCCAAATTTGTCAGTTGTGTCAGTAATTTGGTGTTTGTGGCCTTGAAGGTGGAGTGAAGGTAGCTGGTGGAGGTGGAGGGTGGCGGGAGAGATGTGGTCGGTGGCTTGTGGTGGAGATGGCTGAGGGTGCGCCGTGTCCCAGCGTGCACGTTAATAAAAACAGCCCGGCTTTTACCACCAGGCCCTCATGCGTCTGACCAGATCAGCGCACACACACACACACACACACACACACACACACACACACACACACTTCCCCGTGTGAACTAAACAACACTCCAACCGCAAAGTCCGTCTCTAAACACTCCAGGGACGTTGGGATGTGAGGGGCTCCTTCATCTGCAACCCCCACCCCCGAGCGCTGAATGCTGGGAGTTATGATGCCTCCATAACTCACACACAGCAGATGGTGGAGGAGCAGGAGGAATAGAGAAGCTTGGGGGAGGGTGGATGGTGGTGCTGGTGCTAGCAGGCTGCATGAACAGAGGTGTGTGTATGTCTAGGGCAGGTAGGGCGTGTGTGTGTGTGTGTGTGTGTGTGTGTGCATGCTAGTGCACAGATGTCCATTTTTGTGTGTGATTGCTGAGGGCTGTGTTTGTAAGTTTTTGTGTGTGTTAGCGTGCAAATGTCGATTGAAGTTTGTGTGTGTGTGTTTTCTCTCTGTGATCTTAGAAGAAGGATTTCTGTGTGTGTCCATGGGTCTGGATGTATGTGTGTCTGATGTGTGTGTTGGTGTGTGTACATGTTGAGTGCGTTTGGGATGGGTTATGCTGGCTCCAGTTATGCTGGCCCCTGTCATATCAGTGTTTGTGCAGCATAGCTTCTGTCTCTACACGCCTCCCCAATCCTCCACTCCCCAGGACCTGTGGGCAAAGCCACGCCCAGTCAGCCAGAATCACCCGGAAAAGCGTCACACAGAAGGAAACCCTTGACCCCTAGAAAAAAAAATTCTATTAAAAGATTTTGCGTTGAAGTGAAAAAAATGATTTTAGGCATAATGAAACTATTCACTTCAATGAAGAAAATTCCCAAATCCCACAATAACCAGATAAGTGACCCACCCCTCGCTTTTTTTCACAAGCAACATAAAACGTTGCTTATGCTTAGATGAAAGATTGTGCCAAGGGCCTCGTTACCCACAATCCCTCAGTCCTGAAAGCAGCTGCCCGTTCACCTCCTCCAGAATGTCAGGACGACTGATCCCGGCCCCAGGGCCCAACCTGTCCTCGGATTGAGTGGGAGCTGGGATGGGGGGGGTGGGGGTGAACAGCTGCCCATCTCGGACTGTGTCAGTGAGTCTTATTTTAAGACGGGGGGCCCTTTGAAGTCCCCTCGCTCCGCCTGTAACCGAATAGCCTCCTCCGGCCTCGCCGAGATTAATGGCTCCAGTTCACTTCATCGGCTTCACAGCTGCATTAATGTCCGCTTCCTGTGATGTCATCGCTGGACATGTGCAACCTTGCAGAGCGTTAAAAAAAGAAAAAAGAGTGACCCTCGGAATAAGATGTGATGAAGTCATTTTACATGTTCCTCCCGGGAAACAACTGCGCCTTCATGGATGCTTCTTGGTTACAGACATTTGCAATGCAAACGGCCCATGAATTATTGATGCGCCATTCAGTCGCAGGATTTTCTAACGTGCCAGGCGTGTCCGGGCTCAGAAGCTGTTCTTGCAACAGATGCATGCAGTGATATGACTTTCTAATTCCCTTTTATTCACACACCCGTGCTGCAGAACGCAGGCGAGCAGGAACGTACAGTTCACCTGAAGATGAGCGCCATCCAGTGGCCGGTAAGAGCCAAACAAAATTTACTTGTGATTTACGTTTTTGACGATCTGACAGTCTTCCATATAATCTTGGTTGTGGTATTTCATGGTGATTGTGGAAGTTGCAGTTTTATATTGATCTATTTGTTGCTTTTCTCACCATCCGCTTTACTGTACAGGGAAGCAAAATATACTTGGTTCCCCTTCCAGTTAATTTTCTGCTGATGTCCACGTTTTATGAACATTAGAGATGGGCAGTAAATTTCAAGCACGTAGCTTTAGTTTTAAATAAATCACAGATGAAGGTTAACATGCTTCTCCTTTATTTGTCTGGTGATCACCACGGCTTGGTCTGAAACACCCACTCACTCGCCATATAGTGCTTTATTTGAAATTAATAAAAAAAAAAAACATTTCTGCAGATAATTCTGCAATAAATAATCTTAGTGATTTAAATGAGGTTAATACTTGTGACATGCATGAACATTTTTATTTGGTTTTGCTATTGTCATGAAAAATATTTTTTGCATATCTTAATAACTTCAACACAGTAAAAATAACGTCAAGGCTGCCAAATGTCCTACTTTCTTAGTGTGTGGCTTTTAGGACTTTCTGAGAGCTTGACGTTGTTCCAAGTGTATTATTTTGGAAATGAAATATGACAAGTGCGGTCACGCTGTGAAAGTTATTTAATGTACTAATTGCTACGTTTACTCAGCCACTGCGAATCCCAAATGCAAACAGATGTAAAGATTCAGCGGAAGCACCTTGTAATAATGAGGCATGAAGAACCGCAGAGCAGAGACGCCTCATGCACCGAATCCCATCCAGCAGGTCAACATCCGATAACTGCGCCATGCTGTGTGAAGAAAGTGTGAAGAAAGAGAACAAAATTCACAGGACATTAAATATGTGTCTAATAAATCAAGATGTAAACTCTGCATGCGTGTCACCATGCTTCAAATCTACTGCTGTGGTCTAATCTAATACATTCCTTACTCTACACACATTAATCTTTGTCTGCAAGTAAGATCTTTGTTGTAAATTGAAAAAAAAAACATTTATTGCATTGCCTTTTATAGTGGGGTTTGAACCTGTGAATTTGTGTTTCTTACACACCTGTCATATCAATGACTCCCAACAGCAAAAAGAAAAAATATTGTTATGGGACCTTGGATGAGTTTAAAGTTTAGTGGTTTAAAAGACCATTAATTCAATTAGATGGGAGCGTTGATGAAATGTGGCACCTCTCCAAGAGCTGAGAATAGAGGAGGTGAAAGTAGAGGAGGAATGTGTGTGTGCGTGTGTGTATATATGTGTGTGTGTTGGTATGTCACATTTCCAGCCTCGGTAAAACCCCCCCGGCCAATTTCCCAGTTTTGACCCGTCTGCTTGTCAGTAAAATACCTGGATAGGCACCTGGGAACACGACGGTTTGTGTTTTTTTCAGGGTGGAGGGACTGCTTATAAGATGCTCACTCTTCATCTCGTCACTGCTCAGTGACGTGTGCACCGTGGTGAGAGGTGGGATGGGGTACAGCCTGTTCTCCTGGGAACTGCCTCACCTTTGGGGGACAGTGTCAGCGGTTCATGGCTCCCGGCGTGTTGACTTAAGAAGAGATAAATAGCGAATTATAAGACAAATCATCTGAGTCCTTTCCCATAATTTGTAAAGACAGGAGCAGCCCATCCACCCATCCGTCACCCACCAGCATGAGCACCAATACTCCAGAAGGTTCTCATTTTCACACTGACTAAAAAAAAAACTGTGCAATTAACAGCAGAACTTGTTGTTAATTGGGGGAAAACAGCTCATTGTAGACAGAAAACTATATTGGTTGAAGCATAGATCTAAAAAGTATGTATTCTATACAGTAATTGGATTAGTTAGTGTCACAGTGCTTTTGTGTGATATATTTTTTTACATTTTAATGTTAAATTGTATTTTATATATATATATATACACACACACACACACTGTTTAACATTAAAATGTAACAGGTAAATGTTAAGATTAATCTAGATTAAAATGGCTCATTTGAATTCTGCCAAAGGCATTCAGAATATGTGTGCTACCCAAATAATGACTAAAATTAAGTCTTTGAGAACGGGTTTCTCAAGCCAGGTGGCGCATTAGACCAGGGGCTCATCTCCTGTTTCCAAAAAGCATCACAAACTGCTTGAGAAAGCTGTTCTACTATGATAATTGGTGATGGAAATAAATTATGTTCAATAAGATGTACTTGTGTTTACCAAGTGTTTATTCAGTTAAATAGCTGCATCCATGTTCCCACGTCACGTTTGATGTGGTCATTTCACAGTTCGAAGACTTGTTCTCACCCCCTACAGTGCAATTCGGCTAGGTATACATCCGCGCTAAAATATCAAGGTGAAAGTCATCATAGTGTAGCGGTTCTTCTTCTGCGTTGTGTAACTTTTTGATTTCGTTTCTTGAACCACAAATGATGAGCGTCAGCTCATCACAGAAAATCAAGAGATTTTCTGTGCAAAGTGTATTCTGTACAAAAAGCAAGGTCGCGTCAGAACATCGCCTCTTTCTACACCTCTCTACTCACGCCATGTGTCCAAGAGAACTGAACATTAACATAAAGCATTCACAATTTACAATACTGCATACCTGTACAAAAAGCAAGGTCGCGTCATACATCGCGTCTTTCTGCACCTCTCTCTACAATATACAGTATTAAAAGAACATAAAAAAATATTCACAAAATAACACACATGCAAAATATTCCTAATATGTACATAAATTAAAATGAAAGAAATAACTTTTTGCTCACAAACCCCAAGCACCTCACAGCTCACGCCATGTGTCCAAGAGACCTGAACCGGGTCTCAAAAACAAAATAAAAGTCTTTAGGAAATAAGAAACTAAAAGACACAAGAAAGAATAAATATATTTATAAATCTAGTGTAACCATTTAACTCTGGCACAATAGCTTGCATAGTATAGACCCAGCTCCCAACCCAACTTTGTGAATAGATTAACGATATTTTTTTTATCGCCCGATAAGAGTCTCACGTTAACACAGCACGTTAACACCGATAACGGCCCACCACTAATATATATATGGTCATTTTTGTTTTGTGTGTGCATGGGTTTTATGTGAAAATTTATATATATATGTGTGTGTGTGTGTGTGTGTTTTTATATATATATATATATATATATACACACACACACACACACACACACACATATATATATATATATTTTTTTTTTTTTTTTTTGGGGTCATTTTTGTTTTGTGTGTGCATGGGTTTTATGTGAAAATTTTGCTTTGCAATCTCTTCCTAATCCCTGATTTCCCGTCATTATGGGAACAGGAAACTGAAAAGCTTGAATGAACCTCTTATCTCCGTAAACAAATCAGGAACATCCCAGCAGCTATTAGGTCAGAATGTACTGGAACATAAAGGCTAACTGTGATCTGCCGAGGGTGAAATGTCACTCCAAATATTTGGCACACTGAGGTGGGCGCAGGTGGGAGGAAAGTGCTGAACCGGGACGTCACTGGGAGAGCATGTAAACTCCGCACACACTTGGATTCAAATTCTTTTTCATTTGAAATAATATTACCTTCTACAAAACCTTTTTACTTTTTTGTTGTAGTTGTGTGCAATGCATCAGTTACAAAACTATATAACAATAAGTGCATTTCTGACAATCTACACATAGTGTGCCATACAGAATTCTCATCCACCCATCCCAGGCGTGGGACTTGTGGAGGTTAACAAGTGGGCAGCAGAGACAAGTAGCCCTGAATGACATACTCTCAAAGAGCAGAGGGGACATTCTTCAGCATTTGGCATGGTGGCTTATTCATTTATCATCTGTTATAAATAAACTCAGAGTCCATCGTTCCTCAGCACCTTGGTCATGACACATAGTCCGTAAATTTCAGAAATATATTAGGCTACATTTTATTCATAATATTTTATTTATAACAGTTTTTGCTAATCTTATGATCTTCACATCATATCATGTTCTCTGGTTGGTCCCGTTCTGATTTTGTTGCAATTTGGACTATTTAGTCCCGTTCATACATAAAAATGCATCAAAAACAAGAAAGCATAACAGTAACATACGAAATTTCTGATGTGATATTTGGAGGATCAGGTGGTTCCAGCAGTGGCGCCCTCTTTCAGTCCTGGTCTGCAGGCCAGTTTCAGCCCACACGTGGGATAGAGTTGCTCAGGGCTGTTTTAGGTCTGCAAAGAGTAGGGAAAAAAATCCCACAGCCAGTGAAAATTACACAGTGGTGCTTTCAGAAAGGCTTGTTACACAAATACACAAACAAACAAAGCCAAAGCACCGAAATTGCCATGTGTGTAACCAACAAATTACAAGGTAACATAATAGTTTATGCAGCCATAAAGGCCATAATTATGTATTGCGGCTTCATAAATCCATTTGATCTCCAATTTAAGTCGCTCTGGGGATGCTAAATACCTTCCTGTTAATTTGCACTGCGCCTAGCTGGGGTTTGATACGCTCGCTGTGTTGAGATTGAACGGTTAAAAATAACAGGGTTCCGGACGGAAACACTGGTCTAAAGCACACAGAGGAGAGGGGGGGAAAAACTGTGGTGATAGTAAAGATTTTGCTAATAGGAAAGGAAACTTGGGGAAAGCCATGATGGATTATGCAGCAGGGTCCTTCGGCCTCCAGCCTCGTTAAAAATCATTTCAGTGTTCGTGCTAACTTTTCAACTTTTTTCTGCCTTGCTGCCTGGTTTAGAGGCAGGAAAGTATGACGTCGCTCACATATAGAGACACTTTTATATAACATGTGCCAGCTATTCCTACAAGCCTAAAGCAAATTACTCATGAGGCCGAGGGTATGTGCCACAATGTGGTTGGGGCTTGAATTTGTTCATTTCCAGAGCGCTGCCAAGTCCAGGTGGTGAAAAAAAAAACTCATTTCAGTGGATATAAAAAGTGTGCAAACGCAAACTACAATTTACACATACAATTCAATCGCAAAACACATGCCTGGCATTATACAGTGCATCCGAAAAGTATTCACAGCACATCAATTCCAAAATGGAGTTTTTTTTCTCTCAAAAGGAAACACAACACCCCATTAAAGTTTACTTGAAATTTAATTAAAAATAAAAAAAGTAAGAAAGCGCATGAGTACGTATATTTAATGGTAGATTTAATTGAACCGTGAGAAACATAACGATTATTTAAAAAAAAAAAATCCAGAAAAATGCCATTCAAAATAGATTTGAATTCATTCGTATTTTCATGAATGAAATAAGTATTTGATCCCTGTTGCAAAATGTGCCTAAGTAATGGGTGGCAAAACAGAGGTTAGATGTTTCTTGTATTTGGCCACAGCATTCCTCTCCCTGCAAAGACGAGTTGGGTTGATGCCAAAAAGCTCAATTTTGGTCTCATCTCACCGCAACAATTTCACCCAGTCCACTTCTGAATCATTAAGATGCTCAGTGTGGTCACGTGACACTGGAAACGGCTTTGCATTCTTGAGCAGCGTGACAATGTGGCCTGCAGGATTTCAGACCTTCATGGTGTAGTGTGTTTCCAACTGTTTTCTTGGTGACTATGGTCCCAGCTGCCTTGAGATCATTCCGAGTAGTCCCACACCATTCCCCTTATCACGTAGAGGTGAGATCTTGCGTGGAGCTCCAGACCAAGGGAAACTGGTACCAGTAGTTCTTTTATGGATCTCCCATTTGTGAACGATTGCAGCATCTGTTGGCACCTTCTCTCCCAGCTGCTCGCCAAGGGTCTTGTAGTCCATTCCAGCCTCGTGTTGGTCCACAATCTTGTCCCTGATATCCTTGGAAAAATTTTCGGTCTTAGCCACGATGTTTGGAATCTGGATAGATGCTTTTTTTTATACAGGTTGAGAAGATTTCAATGTTAGCGCCTTACTTGTATAAAGTCTCAGCCAGAAATCTTGCTTATTGATAGGGGATCTAACACTTAATTCATTTATGAAAATGCTCATAAATTTTTTTAACTTGAATAAATTCATGAATTTAAATTCAAAGAAATAAGGACTGCAAATGTTGGTTTATTTTCCTCATCCATACTCCAGAAGAAGCACTTATTCTGTTTTTGAGTGGCTCTGTTTGTCTAGGTTAAAATTGGCCGTCTTAACATTTCCCACCCAACCCCTGATAACCGCAGCGCCGTGAAGTGAGAGCCGACTATTCCACACATGCAATCACACTGTGATCAATCGATCGCTGTGCAAATACACTTATATGCGCATATCTAATTTCGTTGTACTTGTTACAATGACAATAAAGATATTCTGACTCTGAATTCTGTGCCAGTAGGACAATGAATGTTGTCTGACTGAAACCCCATAGGCTTGTGTGGGAAGGTGTGTATGGTAAAAATTGAATGTTGCGGCCCATGTTCACTTCTGAGTGTGAGTGTGTGTGTGGGGAGGGTGAAGAGGATGAAGAGGATGAGGGAGAAGATGAAGAGTTTTAATGTGCCTGGCAGCTGACATCAGACAGCACAATAAAGCCGTCCTTCCTGTTGCACCCAGAACACATCACCTGTCAGGGCGTTGCTCTCCTCCTCCAGGCAGTGTGTGAGTGTGTGTGTGTGTGTGTGCGTGCGTGTCTGTGTGTGTGTATGAGACTGAACAAAACATTGAACATGATTCCAATACCAGTTCAATAACAGCTCTTGTCCACAGTGACATTGCAAATGAAAAGACGAAAAAAACGAAATAGAATCTTGACCGTTAAAATCTGGTCTCAGCACTGGTGGAGAGTTGCCCAATGAGAGCCGCGTAGACATGTTCATGAGTGTGATGTTGCCTCGCTGTATCAGAGTTGGATTTTATGTGGGAAGAATGAGTGAAAGTGTGTGTGTGTGTGTGTGTGAGAGAGAAAGAGAGAGAGAGAGAGAGAGAGAGAGAGAGAGAGAGAGGTGTAGTGCAAAATCCTGATGTGAGCAGTTGGAAAAACAGCGGTGATTTATGGACACACCTGTCCCGCTGCCGGTCCCACCCCCACCCCGGGCTGGGCGTGGTGCAGCACTTCATCTTGTCCTTCAACAGACCCGGAGGGGGTGGGGGTCGATTGGCTTATGAAGTTATTTCTCCGTCGGAACCGAGAGAGGGGGTCCGGAGGGCCTTCCCATCATTCCTTCTGTCTGGTAAACACGCGCAGCAGTCTTTCTGGGATGGGAACAGAAGGGACAGAAGGATTTGGGGAAGCCTACAGGCACAGCAGATCAGTGGTTAATTCTCCAAGATGTTCAGAACATCCTACCAGCAGAGTTCCTTCAAAAGCTACACCTTATTCATCTGTTCATAAGTAAACTATTAACACTAATAAATTTTGAAAGCATTCTTGATTTATAGCACTTTATAGTTTTGTCACAAAGTGACAAAAACATTTTTGCACAGTACTGTTTTTATAGACAACACTTCAACAGGAGCGTTACTCATAGTCAAAAAGCGAAATTATGTCTTATTCTACCTACTTTACACACGCATTCCTTACATTTTTTTTATTTACAAAGATCGTTCCCATTAAGTACAGTAATGACATCTCGGATACTGAGCCCTCCCAGCTTTGGAGAACGGCTCCAAGATCAACAGCCGCAGCGTAGCTCTGGACTGAGGGAGGGCGGAGTCGATCTCTCTCTGTCTTCCTCCAGGTTACTCAAGCTCTAGAGCAGAGGAGACCACACACAGCAGGCCCACAGAGAGGCAGAGCAGAACTGAAAGGAGAGGCACGCTGGCACGATCGTGGAAGGAGATGCGGACAAGAAGGCAGGTCAGGGAGAGAGTAGCCAAGTCCTCTGTAAGCCAACAGATTCTGAGAAGGTTTGTCTCAGGAGGTCAACTGCTCCTCAACTGTTCTCAATTTTGCTGAAGGTTCAAACTCAGTGGGGCAGGTTCTAAAGCTGATCCAAATCTAAAACAATTTTGACTTTTGAAGAAAAGTCTCTCTGTTCCTTCGGCTGTTCCTGTCAGGGGTCGCCACAGCGGATCAACCGGTCTGGCTGTCCAAATAATTGACTTGGCAAAAACGTATGTCCTTCCTGACACAACTCACCCCATTTACGTGGGCTTGGGACGGACACCAAGAAACACACTGGATTTAACCTTCAATAATTGGCAGGTTATTTTATTGTATTAGTGATGCCAAAATACTATAAAATAGACATTTCATCCACTTGAGGGTTACTTCTCCACCAGAGGAGCGTTCCCTATTGTTTAATCCATGTGTTTTTTTGTCCACCAGCGGCCAGTGAAGCTGCAGTTTTTTTACTCCAACACAAGATGGCGCTCTATAAAGGCAAGGGACGTTGTTCTAGTAGCCACCTTCCAAAAACCCCACCTCTCTCTTAACCAATAGAAGGGGGAATTGAAAAAAATGATTACAGCTCTTAGATGGTTAAATTTTAGAATTTTAAATTTAGTGTATGTGTGTGTGTGTGTGTGTGTGTGTGTGTGTGTGTGTGTGTACTTGGTGATTAAACACCCCACTGTTCAGCCACGATGTGATGGCTGACTCACTCAGCACCCACAACGGCTCTTAAGCACTTATTAAGACCCGAACCCTGCTGTCCGGTGGCTTTTATGCCACCTTATGGTGAGATGCACACACACACAGCACCTGCATTGCTAAGCAAACTAAATATTCTGATTTCATGTTTCATATTCATAAGTCGACTCATATATGTTTAATTGTAGTGGATCATTCACATCTGCAGAAATCCTGAAAGTGAAAGGGAAGTGATTGTCATTGTGAAACAGTGTGTGTGGGGACGGTGCTTTGCTCAGTGGCACCTTGGCAGATCGGGATTCAAACCGGCTAGGCCACCACTGCCTTCCACCAGGCCATCGTGTTCTTATTAACATAAAAAAGATTGAAACGATGTGAAAGGGCTGCAAATGTCCTACTGATATTTACATATATTGGTTGATTGTTGATTCTTCATTCTGTCCCCCTGCGTGTGTCTCGTCGGGACGATGAATAAGATCTACAGGGGACACTCCTGCTCCGCCACTGTACCCTGCATGTACACATTTTATCCACCAGGAGGCGCGCACACCAGGACGAACACCGACACCTGCCCCATCCACCAACGGACTGTTACATGCAGAAATTAATAAATGCCTGACACTCAGAATGTTTCCAATGCACAATAATTCTTAGATAAAAAAAAACATGGCTGCTAATAAATGGTTCACTTAATAATTATTTATAGAACACTATGAAACAATCTGCTAATGTGTTCATGGATTGTTCCCCATAGTATGCTTTAGATGTGCAAAGGTAAGAAGGTAAGAACTGATCTCGTAGAAGATATGTTGTTCAAATCGAAATCATTGTTCTCCAGTCTATTCAATGAATGCATTTCAAATGTTGCCACTTACCACATGCAGTGCTTTCAGTGTGGCATGCTTTATCTCGACAGAGAATGGAAAGATGGTCTTTATCCTTCTAGATTTACCTTGTCCCAAAGTAAATTTCCAGATTTTTCGTTTTTAATATTTTAATTTGTCGAGAATGAAGAATGGATTTGTGGTTATTGTGCTAATCTGGAGTCTACTATCCACAGGGGGAAAACAATACAGTAAATGTGTGTTCCCCTTTCCAAAATGTGTTTCTTACCTTAAGGGTGAACGTTTAAAACGCAAAAATAAAAAAGGAAAGTAAAAAGCAGTTCAGTGACCAGCCGCTGGGTGGCCCTAGACGCCGTCAAATGGTGATAAGACTGGCTTCGCTAAATTATTTCAATACCTTTGTCCAGCAGAATCGGAGAAGAACAAATTTTCAAGGAAATGTGTTTTGTTGTTGTTGTTGTTTTGTAATTTTAATAGATTTTATGTCCAGCACATTAAGAGAGTGACTCGTTCACTCGAATCGGCCTCGGCTCGTTCAGAAAAATGATCCGTTCGAAAGGAGCCGTTCATTGGCGAGCGACACACCAGCAGTCGGAAGTCTTCCTCCTCGTCCTCCGCCACACGTTGACAATTCTCGCTCCGCGGCGGCGGCAGTGGCAGCGGCACCGGGAGCGCGGCGACAGCAGCAGGGCGACGCCGTCGCCGGCCGTCGAGGTGGTTCTTCGCGCCGGGTGGGAGCCGAGCACCTGGACCGCGACCTGCGGAGACCTGCAGGTGCCTTTAACCCCCATTACCGACATTTCCCCCAGCTGCGGGCGGGGAGAGCGGATGTAGGGGGGGGACGCGCTCGTCCTTTCACAAGAAACGCCTTTCATTTTAAATTAAAACCAGGAGAAGAACGTACACCGGTTCCCGCTGCTTCGCCGGGCGGCAACGATATCGGGGAGAATCGGTGTTCGGTGCGGGGCTGAGGGCAAATGACAGGGTTGCCAAGACCGCATATAATAAGCAACTTTGCGTTTGTTTTCTCGTGACGTCTCACGTGGCTATTGTTACGAATCGCAGGTTGTTAGTTTGTGTATTTTTTTCAATAGCACCGATGTCGACTCATCCGTGATTAGATGCGTAAGGATTTTTTCTAGATATGTCTTCAAAATCCACGTTCTGCTATATATAAATACATTTTCGAATGGATTTGATTTCGTCGCGCTTTACACACGTGAAACACATTTAATTAAAGTATCATCTTTTTTTCTTGTTTTGTTTGCCTGCGCGTTTCTTTGTCGAGACCTGGCAACTACGCGACAGCGGCGCTTCGGAGTGGGATTCGCCGGTCTTCCTCCCTAAAAACCCCGAGCAGAAAGTCCCGGCCGCCCGAGGAGGAGTCGGAGGAGGGTGCGGGGGACTCTCACTAACGCGCCCGGCCTCTTTTCCTGTCGTAGAAACCAAGATGAGAGGCTTCCGCCGTAAACTGGCCAGCGGTTGACCGGGGATGGGCTGCTGACGGCGGATGCGCTCGGTTGGGAATCCCGGGGAGCAGGGACAGCGACAGCGACCGCAGCCATGACCGTCTTCAACCAGGAGAATGTGGAGGAGCACTACGAGATCGGGGAAGAGCTGGGCAGGTAAAGGTCGCGCTGCTCCGAGGAGCTGGGTTGCTGGAGCTGGGTGTGGTGTTAAAAGTGGAAATGCATGCATGCATGCATGCATGCAGGATGCGTGACAGGATGCATCCCCTGCTCACTGTGTTTGAAACGTTCTCCGCGAGTGACAGCGGCCGCAGACCAGCCGTCTTTGGGTGGTGGACCACTGATCCGCTCCCAGAGTCCCACCACCATCATCACATCTGTGCAGAATGTAATGCTTTTTATTCATTGCATGGGCTGTCTGGAACTTGGAGATGTTCCACGCATGGAATTCCGTGGAGGTGTCAGCTTCCTTCTATATTCTGATGTCCAGGAATCGGGTGTTTCGCGCCTCATGCCATACTCTTTCCAGGCCAAGCGTTAGGGAAACGTGAAACCGTGACTTTAAATGCAGCGAAAGTAACACTTTTGTGAATAAGGGTTGAGGAAAAGGTCACTCTTCACTTCACACTTCATAAGAATACTGATCAGACACCATCAAACCATCCCAAATTGACAAAATGCTAGAAGACCTTTTTTTTTTTTTTTTTACCTTTGAACCTTCAAAGGTGAAAATGAAAGCATTTTTTAGATGTTTCTGTACTGTGATGGTTTGATGTTGCATGTATGAAGGTAATTAAATTATTATTATTATTAGTAGTAGTATTATTATTATTGGCTGTATCTGTGAATTCACGTGCTCAATAGTTGACTCTGGAAGAGAGTATTCCGATTTCACCGATGTGACTAACCAGCGTCCTTTTCCCGCCTGCGGAGTAATTAATAACCCAAAATGCAATTACTTCTCCTGACGGAGCGTTGGCCGAGGTGTGCGATGGCTGATAATGGGGCACCATTTTTCCACCCGCCGCCAAGCGGCTGCGTGGGCGGCGCGTTCGGCCTGTGTTAAGTCTCCTTTCAGCAACGCGCTCCGGTGGGGACGGTTGTGAAAGCGGCTCCTCCAGGAGGATTTTTGCCGGTTGCCTAACGCGCGCTGGCAGGCCGCTGTCTGTCCGGAAGCCGCGGTTCCTGCGCCTGATTGCGAGAGAGCTCGTCTCGCCGCCCGCCGAGGCTCCTGGGATCGCGGCACGGCCGGCGTTATGCAGCGCTGGAGGGGGTGGAGCAGTGGGGAAACCATATTGAGTTGCACGGCGCACATGGCAGAAAGCCCGGCCAGGACCGGGTTACTTTACACCCGGGTGTCTGATTCTGCACATATTCAAATTGGCATTGATTCTGCATCGGCATTTCGGACTTCATTTGCATGTCGGTTATTGATCCCCGTGTCTCCTTTGTATCTCTCTTTACTCGTGGGGTTCCTTGATTTGAGCGAAATTATTGGCTATTTTGATTAAGGTTTTTAATTATCATTGATTAAGGTTTTGTATGTTGAGTGGTAGTAGCCTAGTGGGTAACACGCATGCCTATGAACCAGAAGACTCAGGTTCAAATCCCACTTACTACCATTGTGTCCCTGAGCAAGACACTTAACCCTGAGCATCTCCAGACGGACTGTCCCTGTAACTACTGATTGTAAGTCTCTCTGGATAAGGGCGTCTGATAAATGCTGTAAATGTTATTATTGTGGCTGATGAGAAGAAAACAGAGCTTTTTTTTTAATTTTTTTGCATCAGCATTTTTTTGGGTTTTTCTACCCATCTGTAATTCTTCTAGTCTTAAGACCATAAAGCCCCTGACCTGCTGGGTTTCTACCCAAGCGGGCCAGAGCCCATGCTGAGGGTGGTAGTAGCCTAGTGTGTAACACACTCACCTGTGAACCAGAAGACCCAGGTTCAAATCCCACTTACTACCATTGTGTCCCTGAGCAAGACACTTAACCCTAAGTGTCTCCAGGGGGACTGTCCCTGTAACTAGTGATTGTAAGTCACTCTGGGTAAGGGTGTCTTGTAAATGCTGTGAATGCTAAACTGGCCTGTTGGATGGAAACCTCCTTTTTGCTTTATGGAGGTTCTCAGGCCTGCAGAAACACCAGGATCTCCGTGTGAACTGACAGCTTCTCCAGCGCCTGGCGCGGTCATCATCTGCACTGATGGAGTCTTTCTTAAAACTGATTTGTTGATGGTCCGCGCGTGAATCTGAGAACAGAATTCTGCATTACGTGTTGTCTTTATTAGACACAGTGCTTGTGTGTGGAGTCTGTGATTGGGGACGCGTCGGAGCCCGCTGCATGATGGGAAGGTGTCCTCAGCATAGCTCTAGCCCCACCAAATCAGCATTCAGGTCTTCAGATGATAACAGGCGCGTTCGTTAGCGCTCAAGTCTGCAGCCGGAGAGGCTGTACGGGGACACAAGTGACGTGATTGTCATTGTCAAACGCTGCAGCGTAGGAACGTGTCCTCCGCATGTAGTGAGCAGTTGGCTCTTGGAGGTTTTTGAAAAGTGTGCGGACGGTGTTTTGCCTCAGTGGCACCTTGGCGGCTCGGAATTCGAACCGGCAACCTTACCCGCTGTGCCACCGCTGCCCCTTGTGGAGAATGCAGGCATCCCATCCAGTGAGAGGAGAGCGCAACGATTCAGCAGGAAACCATAAAGAGCTAACAGAAGATAAATATATAAACAAGCGCACGTTAAAATAGGGGCGTTGCCATTGGACGCCAAATCCGAAGCTGTGGTGCTTGCTGGGAATTGTCCTGTGTGAACGGATCAGTGGGAATTACACCTTTAGTAAATATGGCCGCGGTGAAAATGCGAGGGAAGGAAGTCACTTCATCTCCTGCAGGGTGCAGGATCACAGCTTCAAACCTTTCCTCCATTGGACGGAGCTGTCGGGGTCCCGGGCCCCGGAGGCTCCCGGTTGGTGAGACACGGAACATAAGTTGTTGTTGATGCCGGCATCCTGTTGGATCATTTCCCGAACCCTCCACGTATTTCTGGATCGACCTGTAAGACCGCAGTCCCAGAATCCGGTAAACAAGGCCAAGCTCCTCCTCCGTCTGGTGTCTGCTGAGATGATGTCATCAGACTGCGACCGCAGCCTGTTTATGTCAGCGCCTTACATGCGGCATGCCTCGAATCCGGGGTCCAGGCGCCCCACTGGACTCGGCCTGCATGATTCCATGCTCTACGATGCAATCCGTGCAATGCGTCATGGGATACGTTGGCCACAGCCTTATCTTGTTTTGAGGAATCTTCCCCCCATTCCCAGACGCACCCAGAACCTTCCCATCTGCCTGCTGTCCCATGTGGGAATTTTTACAGGTTTTACTTTAAAACCAAAAAAATGTACGTGGCACCTGTGGGCCGGCTTAAGGTTCCGCGCCGTACCGCATCTTGCGAAGTGTGAGAGGGCCGCGTTGTGGCGGTTGTTAGCGCTGGATGTTAGACGGGGGACTTCCCTGTGCCGTTTATTTATAGCCCGGGCTGGACCACACCGCACGCCGACCGGCCGCACGCGTGCATGCTGGGAGTCTTGGAATGTCACCACGTTGACCGTCACCCCCCCCCCCCGTACCTGTTACGTCTCTGGTTGCGATGACGCCAAGGTGACGGGTCGCAGCGAGTCAGTCAAGGTTGTTGCACATGAGGAGCTGGAGGATAAAGTTGTGTTATGATTACGGTGACCTTACGCAGCACCGTGCCCGCATAACTGCAGAAGAGGAAGGCGGTGCAGTGATTGATGTTACAAAAAACAAGATCTTTTCTCGTTTAAGACTTTTATTTTTTGTGCATTTTCTTGGAAAAGAAGAGCAGTTGGGATACAGAGAAGGACTTTTGGGTGGAATAGAATCCAAAAATTTGACAGAAATATTGTGCATTGAAATCAACTCAAACTCAACCAGAAGCTAAAGTTGATCGTGTGTGTGTGTGTGTGTGTCTGTGTGTGTGTGTGTGTGTGTGCTGCTGTGCATTAGTCAACCACTGGCCCAGTGTGAAGCGGTCAGTTGGACGCGCTGCTGCAGCTCGCTGCTCGGTGAAGATGCGCGGTTCCCACGGGTGCGAGTGGGATCTGTGCGCCAATCAGAGGGCTGCAGAACGTCTTCAGAGCTTCAACTCGCGTGTCTTTGATCGCGCAAGGCTGCCGACGAGAACCCCGTTTAGTGGCTTGGGAGTGTGGGTCTGGCTTTTGTGGAGCCTAATGAGATCGTTTCTGAAAAAGAGTCGAGTGAAGACTGTCTGCAGTTAGATGTTCTGTCTGGAGGGTGACGCGTCCACTCCTCCCTTTGTTACTGAATTGTGGGTCCCTCACTTTTGACGTGTGAGTGTACGTTAAGGAAAATGCAGCCGTGTTGACAAGTCAATTTATTTCGCCATGTTAAAGATTTATTATTAATCACTGTAATAATAAACGCATACATTTTTACAGCCCTAATGTTTACACCAACCAAACTCTCATCACATACAGTGCACCCGGAAAGTATTCACAGCACATCACTTTTGTTATTTACATTTACATTTACATTTACAACATTTACCAGACGCCCTTATCCAGAGTGACTTACAATCAGTAGTTACAGGGACAGTCCCCCCCTGGAGACACTCCGGGTTAAGTGTCTTGCTCAGGGACACAATGGTAGTAAGTGGGATTTGAACCTGCGTCTTCTGGTTCATAGGCGAGTGTGTTACCCACTAGGCTACTCCCACCCTGTTATGTTACAGCCTTATTCCAAAATGGATTTAAATGCATTTTTCTTCCTCGATAACACCACATAATGACAACGTGAAAAACGTTGAGGTATTTAATTTTGCAATAAGCCTGTAACAAAACTAAATGTGGAAAAAGTGACGCGCTGTGAATACTTTTCAGATGCACTGTACATCCCAGCATGCACTGCACCACACATCCGTATGTCTGGGTTTTTCTCAGTGTATGTGTATCGTTTTAATATCTAGTTGTCACATGGGGGGTCTGTATGGATCCATTTAGTAGATTTATTTATTTATTTATTTATTTCATTAATTTGATATAATAAGATACCTGGGATGGATATTTATGTCCACAAAAACATTGGAATCTGTAAAAGAGGTTGTATTACCTTTTTTGGGGAGTGATGTACATTATCCCCACACGCCCCACAATGGTGGCAGATCCACACTTCGTGTACATTTACATGAGATGTAATATAATAAGGTCGGGTGGAGGTGGGCGACTGAGGAACTCACTCCGCACCCCAAGCCCGGGTCTGGTCGCCATTGTCTGCGGCTCCAGTCTGCTGTGATTAATGGGGGCCGGGACGGCCACAAAGATGGGGTGACGGGACACAGCAGGGGGCCATGTGGGGGATGTGCCACGCATCCAGAGTGATCACCCCGCTTGCACAGTGACAGTGCCCGCCACTGGGCTGGCACCATTTTGTGATGTGGTTGGCGCACCCTGTTTGAACTTGCGGCTCCATTTCCTTATTTATTCATTTTAAAGTGAAATTTTAACCTGCGTTGTGAAATACTTTTCCAATCGTATGATAATAATCGTGAATCATTTTTCCAGAAGGCTTTTTTTCTTCTGGTCTGGGGGTCAGTGGTGCAGAGTTACACAACAACTCGGCCCATCTGCACGTGCCACGCTCCCTTCAGTGCCACCCAAAGCATACTGCCAAGAGCTGGCCGCCAAGGACAACCAGTCACTTCACACTCGGCCAGACCGAGGCCGCGTCCTGTCCAACGTGCCGCCGTCTCACTTCCTGTCTCTCGCGGTGGGGCTTCCAGGCTCTGAGATGAAACGAGGGTTTAACCTCCCCTCCTAAACGCAGAGGGGAGTGGCGTTCACACCTCATCTGTTCGATTAATTATTGAAGAGGGGATATTTGTGGGATTTGTCACCCGTATGCATTCAATTATAGTACACAGCCACACACACACACACGGTCATGCATCATTGTATGTTAATAACTGGAACTGTTGTTCAATTCTTACCTATTACTTGAATTGTATACACAGTTTTTGTCTGTCTTGGCATCAACAAAACCAAATCCAGTGAGCAATGTTGTAAAATCTGATGTGTTGTCACTGATCCATGATTTACTGCAACAAAGTTTGGCTTTTTAAACTGCTGATTATTACACCCAAACTTTAACTGGAGATCAAGGCCCTGACTTCACTGCTCTGGACCTGAAAATGAAATTGTTTGTGTTTTGTGCTTTTATGGTGTGCAGACGTTGAGGTGGAGAGGGGTGGTGAGCAAGGAGTTCGTTTATCAGCGGTGCAGCAGCTATTATTTTTGATGCAGTAAGGAGTGACGAGGACAGTGAAACCCGTCCTGTTTTGACAGGAAGCAGATTTCCTCGAAACCAGGTTAATGTCAGTTTCAGTCCACATAAGGGCCCTTTCAGGTCGGGGTTGGGGGCTGCAGGGTGGGGGCTGGGCCTCCTACCCTGCTCGTCGTTTATCTCTGCTTTGCACGTCCGGTGTCCTGTATATTACTCCATTAACCATGTCGTGGTTTTGATTGGCTGAGCCCGGCGCCGTCCTGATGCCTCAGTCTCATTGTTGACTTTTCCATTCATCAGAAGGACATGACTAATGATGGCGACCCTCGCTTGCCACCTTCCCCCGTTTTTATTTAAAACATTTCATTAAATAAATCTCCAGACTGACTGTTTAAATGACTATAGAGAAATTCAACTTATGTTATTCTAACCAAACGGAACTTCTTACAGACTAATTTGCACAGAATATCCTGCATGGACCCAAAACCAGACTAGGCACTCTTCACATGCTCCACAGTTCCCCTCTGGACGTTGACCCAAAAGCATCAGCCTACATCTCTTATGAAGAATAAGCAATTAAAATGAACAGATCTGCAAAGTTGTCCAGTTCACTAATCGACTGTTAAATTGTCTGTGATGTAATAGGTCAGCAGGAAAAAGCACAGTGCTTACAAGAAATTAATTGAAACTGGACATAAATCAGTCAATAAATTGATATTTCCGTCCAGTGCATGTACACTGGGACAAGGACAGAAGTCTGGTTTAATGGCCAAGTCAAGTTATAATTATGTATATTAAAAATATATATTAAAACAGAGCTACTATGTAGGGATTGGCGATTTGTCCTAAAAATAATATTACAATATTTTTCAGCTATGTCTCGATACACATTATATATCTTGATTAGTGGTTGCCCTAGCTGGTAAGGAAACAGACCCGTTATCGGAAGGTTGCCGGTTCAAATCCCGGTCCGTAAAGGTGCCACCGAGCAAAGCACCGTCCCCACACACTGCTCCCCGGGCACCTGTCATGGCTGCCCACTGCTCACCAAGGGTGATGGTTAAAAGCAGAGGACACATTTCACGGTGCTGTGCTGCGGTGTTTCACAATGACAATAACTTCACGTTCACTTTGAAGAGGTTAGTTGTTTTGCCATCCGATGTGCAAACCTTTTCTCTGCAGACTTTGCAAATAATGACTTTTTGTTCTTTATCGTTTGGATAAAAGCCGAACCATGTCACCGATGTAGAGACGGATGTAACTCATCCGTTACGTTTTCTCGTCCAGCCATTGCTTCCCACTTTGAATCAAACAGTGTGCGGTAATGAGAACTGTACTTCACCCTGGTTGGTTGAGCACAGTTTCTATATGGCAGGCATTAAGCAGACTAGCAAATGGTGCAATTTGGCTGAGAAAAATAAATAAATAAATATATATATATAAATAAATAGGTGGATAGATGATACTATAATCTCTCTGTTTTGGCAGATCATCAACACATAGATCATATCGCCCACCTCTAATCTTGATGTGATGAAATTCCCTTTAAATCACTGTATGCTAAATTTAGCCCCTTATTGCATACAGTGACAACAATGTTATGAATTTGAATAAAGTTTTTCTTCAGAACATTTACATTTACATTTATGGCATTTGGCAGACGCCCTTATCCAGAGCGACTTACAACGCGCTTAAGTTACCATCGATGAAGAGATCAATTCCGGTTCACTAGGACCCCAACTATGAATACATCTATTTTATTCACTCTGTTGTAGATTCTGTACACAAAGTTCGACACTTTGTTCGAACCAAGTTGCCCGCCTCTGTCTCCCATGGATATGTTTGACATCGCGTGGACTTGAACTTATTCGCTTCTCTCCACTGTTATGCCTATTGCAGACTGACTGATTATAGCAGTATTTGTTGTAATGATTTCATTCATCTGTGTCATCGTACCGCAACACCACAAGGAAAAACGCGCATGGGCCGGGGAGCGAGCATTCGGCTTCGACAGGGAGGAGATGCGAACTTTGGAAGGGAAGTACATGCGTTGCGTTTAACAAAAATGTTAGGATTTATTCTCAATGGTCCCGATATACCATTGTCATTTACTACATCGCGCGCGGAACATGCCGCGATACATCGAGGATATTCCGTATGTCGCCCACCCCTACTGCTGTGTGTATTTACTGTAAGTTATTGCTCGAGGGAGCCTGGCTACGACAGGCGTTGGACGTGCCACAGTCTGAGAACAAAGGTTCTAAATAATTGTGAAGGAAAGGACCATGTTGTGACAGTAGCTACCTTCTCTGCCGATCCGCGAAGCTCAAAATTAGAATTCTCGGAGAACCAGGGAACCACTGTTGCGTGGGCTTGTGTGTTAGACGGGCTGTAGGGATTGTGTAACGGCGGGATGATGTGGGTTCTGGCAACAGTGTTTCTTTGGGAAGGACAGGAATTGAAACTTGTCCATTTTTAATTCCTCACACCATCTCAAGGACTCACGCACGGGTCCCCCCGCTGCTCAAGTCCTGAGATGTGTTTTGCTTGGTGGCAGCGCCGTTTCCTTGGTTACGCCAGAGTGGCGCAATTGTGGAGTCGTTGCGCAACGTGCAGAGTTCGAGCGTTTGCGATTCGTGTTTGATCATCCCGAACCGCCCTCCTACACTTGTTTTCTCCTGATGAACGTGTGCAAGTGACAATCGCAGTGGAACGTTCTTCACACCGGCATGAGAGTGAGCCGTGTGTGTGTTCTGTGTGTGTGTTTGTCGTCACGTCACGACTCCAGGCTGAAATGTGTGTGTGTGTGTGTGGGGGGGGGGGGGGCTGTAGCTGAGATTGTTCATTTTTAAAGGGAAACTCTGTCTTAAATTTTTATTTTTTATTTATTTATTTATTTATTTCAAAAAAATTATGCTTGTGAGCACGTGAAATATGACAAGATTCTCTCGGCCTGAATCCCTTTTGAATGCGGCTAAGCTCTGTCAAGATGTGGAGCCTCTTCAGTATTCCTCTCCCCAATCTGCGCCCTGAAGTGCAGCCGCGCGGCGAGCCACCACGAGCAGAAAGACGAGAACGTCTGCGTCAGGCGTGGGCAGAGTTAAAGAAAGGAGGCCGGTAGCACCGCCAAGAGAGCCGGAGTGTCGTGTCCAATCCTGGTATTGACTCAACGGGGGTGCATTTTATCGGCCTGTTCGACCTTCTCTCGCAGCATTTATTCATTTACTGAACTCAACAGATAGATCTGTTTTCTGCAGAGGGGGCTGTGTGATAGTTTGTACCTCTCACATACGCATACTTCCCCTCCCAGTCAAACGTTTCTCCAACGCGTTTTAATGTTCTTCAGGAAGGAATAACGTGCTGGAAGTGTTGAGCGCAGTCGTGGAGATGCAGGGCGCTGCTGCTGAGGTGGGTGCAGCTTCTGGCGGCGCACAAAAGCTGTTTTGTCGCGGACCTCGCTGGGGATTACGGGGGGGGGGGTGTGGGGGGTGTCGTCCGCAGCCCTTCATGACGTATGGACTGGGTCCTGTCTGTATATCTGCTGCAGGCCGTGCTGCGGGGGTTTAACTCCGCCCCCTTTCACCTGTGAGGTGTCCCCAGAGAGCAGGCGGCTTTATCATGTGCACGGCTCCGGGCGGCTCCAAACTCTCTCAGCTGTGTGTGTGTGTGTGTGTGAGGCTGTGTACTGTAATTGAAGTTCAGACTCTTTGGTTGTGTGTTTTAGATAAAGCGACCTCGTTTTGGTGAACTAAATGGAAAGTGTGTGTGTGTGTGTGTGTGTGAACAAGAGAGAGAAGCAGTGAATCATTGTGGAAGTTTAAATGCACCATGTGAGAGGAAGGAATTGTGTTAATTTGTGTGTGTGTGTGTGTGTGTGTGTGTTTTTTATATATATATATATATTTTTTTTTTTTTTTTTGTGCGTACACGCTTGTTTGATTTCTGTACCAGCGGTGATGTCAGCATGTCCCAAGTTGAGATGTGAGTTGAGGGTGTAAATGGGGTAATGGTCCCCCCACACCAAACCCCCCCAAAAGCGCCATCACTCACCACACGTGTCACAACATGAAGTGCACGATGTTGTTGCAAGACTTTTTTTTTTGCCTAATTGTTCTGCATTGCATCCATCCATCCACCACAACACACACACGCACACGCACACACAGCCAACCCGCCCGCCCGCACGTTCTTTCCAATTACTCACATGAATGAGCTGCTGACGTCCTGTGAATCTAAATGTAGGCAGGAGGAGACTGTGCCCATTGCTACAAGAGAGGTGTGTGTTCACGTAATGATGATTATACAGGCCGAGTTTTGTTCTCCAGGATTGATTATCAACACAGTTTTCACTTTAAATTTTTTTACAATGTAAGAAATATGCAAATCATTACAAATTGCTTTTCTTTATTGTGATATGTCTTGCATTATTAATTTGTGTCATAATGGACTACAATGTTGTGAAGAATGGCGGAAATTGCTGAGAGCGGCCTGATATATAAAATACCAGACAGGAAGTGCAGTAATAAAAGCTTATTTAAACAGCTTGAAGTGACTCATTGCCCAAAGTGAGCGTATGCAGCAATAAATAATAATTATACCCGCTGTGGTGCCACAGATGTGACACGCTGACATTTTAGACAGCATTAATGCTTTCATGCTGCCACCATTCGCACCGTGCTGGATTATAGCAGCTGGATTGAGGGCGAAGATTAGAAGGATGGGTGTCTGACCCGCCATTATAGTGCAGCCCCCCCTCCCAAGCCTCAGATTGGCCAGAGTCGTCCTCTAACGAAGACCCCCACCCTGCCACCCATGGGCCACTGTTCTCGGATCAGCGATGGCTCACTTTTGTTCAGTAGGCTTCCTGCCGCTGAGTCAGTGACTGCGGTGAAAAATCCAAAAAAATCTTAAAAAAATAAAATTAGATTTGAATAAAAACCTGAATTTTTCATCTTATGGGTCATGTGGATTTTGCACATTTAATTTAATTTTGAATTGGAAATTATGGATACTTGTTAATGGTTGGATGTATTTTGTTTTAATCGCTGCAGCTGAAGGGAACTTCACTTGCATGTATCTGTGTATCAGTGATTTGTTCTTAGCAGGGAAATTGGGAGGCTCCTCCGAATGTGTTGTATCTCATGCATGGAATCTTCAGCATCTCTATGCATCCCTTATCTATCCCATATATTTCTTGCCAGGGGAACAATAGCTGCGGTTGACAAACTAATGGTCTTTCTGAAAAAAGCTCTAAAACAGAATAAAAATGAATTTTATTCTCCATTAAAAATGTAATAGATGCCGAACACTGTGGTCCGCAAAGTCTAGACATTTCATAATGTAGTGTTAGACACTTTATTCACTAATGTATCTAAAAAGCATTTAACCAAGAGCATCTCTGGAATGAGGAACTCTTTGCTGCATCAACTCCTGTGTTCGAACCGGTTCCAAATTTCCAAGAACCATGGCTCCAGCAAGACTCATGCATTTCATCACTGGCATTTTCACATTTTATTTCTTCTTTCACTGACTCAGAAGCGTACTTTCTGTTTGGGCCCTTTTGAACAACTTTAATTTAGGCCTTAGTTCACCTTTTTTGAGCCATTTTGAGTCATGCGGTGCTGAGTGAGTGTCCTTCTTAGGCACAAGTGGCAGAAATACGGCTGTTTTCACAAACGTGAACTCCTGCACGTCGTTTCATTCTCCAGTGAACATAAACAGAACTCCCAAATCCCTGCTCACTGGTTTGGGAATGTCAGATTAGGGATCTTTCCTCAACACAATTGCTCCACAGTGGAAAGTGGGACTTCCTCCTTCCTTCCTTTTTTTTTTTTTTTTTTTTTTACTTTGCCTAAATGCACCAAGTATTTTGGTCTTCAAGATTTTTGTTCTTGAAATATTTCTCCAAAAATATTGGAAAAGAAATCATTATTTGATTTTTTTTTTTCCTTCCTGCTGAATGAGCCCGTCTCCTCGCCTGAGGGAGGTTTTCTTGCTGGAGAGATTTCCCAGAACCGCTCTCGAGCGCTCCTGGACTGTTTGTTGGAGGTGGATGGAGGAGACGCTGTGAATGTTAATGGCTGCCTGATGCAGCAAAGCAGGTTGAGCCACAGATAAGAAGCCAGTAACTGGCAGTACACAACATTACCAGCAGCAGAAAGCCGCGATCTTGCTCCCTCTGCACAGCGACAACAGGTTGTGTGTGTGTGTGTGTGTGTGTGTGTGTGTGTGTGTGTGTGTGTGTGTGCATGCGTGTGCATGCGTGTGCTCTTTTCTGCCTTAATCCTAATTTCCGGCAGGACTGTGAGGATTTGGCTCCATCAGCAGCAGGGATTGAAGCAGGAATCTGCTTTTCACCTGTACCTGGACCAATGAATTCATACGTTATTAGCAGGAAGTGAACGCACATGTTCTGGCTGACCAGTAATCTTTGCACAAGAGTTTTGAATCACGGATAACAAATCTGATGTTGTAGGGCCATGTTTCGTACACCCCTCACATTTCTGTAAATGTTTTATTATATATTTCCTTGCGATAACACTTACTGCTTTCCAATGTGTCAAAGGGTAATATCTTCAGTCTACAGCTTGTATAACAGTGTACATTTGCTGTCCCCTCAAAATAACACAGCCATTAATGTCTAAACCACTGGCAACCAAATTCCATCATCTTGGGGGTTCTGTTTGGTGTCGTTATCATCTTGGAATCCTTCGCTCTGGCCCAGTTTCCCAATGGACACAGATCATGCTCTGCTCCCACCACCATGCTGGACTGAAGACTGTAGTTTTCATCCTGTCCTGTTAAACCGCTGTACTGCCTCCATGCTGCAGATCAGTTTCAGGGTGTGGCAATCTTCTTATAGCCTTGGCCAGCTTTATGTAGAGCAACAATTCTCCCCAAATCCTCAGAGAGTTCTGCCATGAGGAGCCATGTTAAGGTGTCCAGTATGAGCGAGTGGAAGAGCAACCTGCTCACCATTCACCCCTGAGACAAGTCACATGACACCCACTAATTGGGCACAATCTGGCCATTTTCACATAGGGTTTTACTCACTTTCGTTGCCAGCGGATAAGACATTAAGTTGTGACAAAAGGCCGATAGACCATCCGCGTTCTGCACCCTGCGATTTTTCGGTAAAGTTGAACAGCATTCCTGTTGCATGGTCCCTTTCCACGCATACACAGCAGCGTCAGTACGGCCTTACGACCGCCCAGTAAGGCCAGTGAATATCGGCAGCCATTATAAGGAAAAGAGACACACAACAATAGTTTATCCCCACTTTCGTGCCAAACTCTTTTGAGACTGTTGTGCATGATCTGTGGTGGAAATGAGCAGCATTCCTGTCACACTTCTCTGCATGTTTGGTAACATGAAAGTAAAACTGATTATGTTTGAGTGTAGGAAGGGCTGAGAGAGGTCAAAATTGGCAAAAAAGTTTTGATTCAACAAAAGTGAGAAACACAAATTATTCGCACTGATTGGCTGAATTTGCCTTAATTGTTGCGTTCATAACTTTGTGAATTCCTGGAGGGACATATTAATGGCTCTGTAGCTGATACACTGTTATCTGTAGCAGTCGCAAAAAAGCATTTCAATGCATATCATAGCGTGTATGACTATGTATGTATTGGGTGGTAGTAGCCTAGTGGGTAACACACTCGCCTTTGAACCAGGAGACCCAGGTTCAAATCCCCCTTTCTACCATTGTGTCCCTGAGCAAGACACTTAACCCTAAGTTGCTCCAGGGGGACTGTCCCTGTAACTGCTGATTGTAAGTCGCTCTGGATAAGGGCGTCTCATAAATGTGACATAAAATTTGAATACAAGCTGTACACTACACTGATACATAGTATTGTCCCATGGAAATATAAAAATCTACTGTAAATAAGACAGGAGAGTCTCATTCACAACTGCACCCTTCAGAATGCTTGAATAAAATGCTTAGAATCTGTGGGTCGGAAGTCATTGGTTTCATCATTGTGAGACTGCAGCACAGTGCGTGGTGCACACACCAAAATGTACTTTGCTCAAGGGGACCTCAGTGGAACCTGGACTGTTCGGGATTTGAACCCGCCACTCTATTTGGATATGACCCACCATGTCTGAGATCATGTCTGTGACGTCCACTGACATACCCTGTGTACAAGGGGTACTAGTGTAGAAAGTGGAGTGTGGAAGTTGGGTGTGTGATAGCTGTCAGTCATGCCTATAGACTCCTCCCCTTTTAAACCTTGTTTATAAAAACCTAATTAAATTACAATTTCTGTGTGTCAGAAATAATTACACGCCAGCAAAATGGGCCCAGTGAATAATTAGAAGCTGTTTGAAATATGTAAATGAGGAGCTGTCCAGCATCCTTGGCAGAAGCCAGGCATTTTTAGCATTTGACATCACTAACCTGCGTTCCGGTTAGAGTGACTGATTACGGCGCCGTTGCATTTCTGACCCCCCCTCATAATAAGAACTTTCCCTTGGACAGGAGCCACAAAGCCATAAATATCTCAGCCCCTGCAGGGTTGAATGAAGAACACACACATGGTGTGTCTATATTTACACTTTCTTTGATGACACGCCCTCCCAGCAGCCACTTACGCTGTGTGATGCAAATCGGCGGTTTTCACTTATTGCCGGGTCTGAGGAGCTCTTCAGTAAGAGACTCAGTTTCATACAAAGGAAACATGGAGAACAAGGGAACCCCAGGCCACGGGCGTCTCGTGTTGCAGCCCCACCCCCCCTGCGGCTTGGCTCCGGTTCCCTCTGCCTGGGTGTCCCGCCCTCATACAGGTGACCGAGGGCAACGTGGCTCTGTCAGAAGTGACCAAGCCCAACCGTGTTTAAACTGGTGTCAAAACAGCCATCTCTGCACAGCCCTGAGAAATGTAAATGCTCCAGTGCATGATGGGAATGGAATTAGGTTTTCTGGGGGATCATCTGCGTATTTGCTGCAGTGCAGGAGAATAGGGTAATAATATTGGCGGCGGCGGTGGTGTCATCACATTCACCCTGTGATTAATCAGTAAGAATCTGGCGAGCTGCCGGTGGTTGTTTATGCCAACTCCAGGAGACGTTACCCAGGGCTCCCAGGCAACGCGCCACTGTGGAGGTCATGTGACCTGCTAAGAGAGCCTTTACGCTTGGCTGGTGGCATTTCTTGAGGCTTTGTCATGTTGGATCATGGTTGTGGTGGTATAAGTGGATAAGGGTGGTAGAAGCCTGGAGGGTAACACACAGCCGCCTATGAACCAGAAGACCCAGGTTCAATCCCAGGTACTTCTAACCCTGAGGGTCTCCGGAGGGACTGTCCCTGTAACTACAAGTCTGATAAATGCCGTAATGTAACTATGTGGCCATAATGAGGAAGCAAGTCTTCCACGTAAGTGGAAAATGTCAACCACAGGCAACATTACAGACATTTCCAGCATTTCCACATCGATTTTTGATAATTTGATAAACATACTCCCTCCAAAAATCCAACAGCACTCCAAATGATTTGCTTACTATATGGGGAAAATTGACATACATATGTATGTTTATGTATAAATTGAACACAGTGCTAAAAGAGGGAGGAGCCATCAGAACCTCCAGAAGCTGGGAGTCTGTCCATCACTTTGGTTGAGAGTGGGTGGTTAATGAAGAAGTCAGAAATTTTCATCTGGCCTGCCTACGCAGTTCTGAAATCAGCCAATCAAATCACTCCATGACCCAAAAATTCTAGCCAGTGCACTTAAACGACCTTATGAACTTTTGAGGGGAAAATTTCACAACACATAGTTCTTCTTCTGATTACGGGCCCGCTTCCTTAACCGCTAGGCCACCACTGCCTCTTTTTGATGCTAATATGAAATCAAATGAAGCATCAGTGTCTAATGTGATTTACAACATGCATTGTTTTGACAAAAGGAATGATGGGTAAAAGTAAAATGAATGTAGGAAAAACAGAAATGACAGAACAGCCAACTTCATCTTCGTCTCATTGTCACCAATCGGGTTGACTACAAGCAATGGCCCAGCGTCCTGCATCTAAAAAGCGTCCTTGCTTTAAAAAAAAAAAAAAAAAGAAACTGGGGCAGTGGTTGGCCTAGTGGGTAAGGAAACAGACTCATTGGAAGGTTGCTGGTTCAAATCCCAAACGAGCCACCACACACCGCTCCCTGGGCACCTTTCATGGCTGCCCACTGCTCACCGAGGCTGATGGTTAAATGCAGAGACCGCACGCCATGCTGTGGTGTGTCACATGTGACTGCTAGTCACTTTCACCATTCTGTGGAGCTGTGGAACTGCAGGGTCTGTTTGGGGTGGGGGCTGGGGGGGGGTTACTGCCATGGAAACGGGCACAGCTGACCACCCACCGCTCATTTAGAGGAGCTGCAGATGTGTTCCCGGTTGCCTGAGGCCGCTTGTGTGTCCGTACCGACCAGGGTCTACAGCGACCATGTCAGCACGTCTCTCCTTGGGACCTGGTCTCTCGCTCTCTCTTTCATCTGCAGAGTCTCGCTGCGCTGCTTCTGTCTCTGCGGCCTCTGATTGGTGTCTTTGTGACAAAAGCCGGAGGCGGCATGAATAGCGGCCCTGGAGCTGCCATTAGCATGAGAAAACACTTCAGCAAGGGCCGCTTCCTTCCTGGAGAAGCTTCTTGCGCCGCTTAGCTGACTGCTGCTTCCTCTAAAGTCACGATGCGTCCGTCCCCCGTCTCGGTGTGGCTAAGGACGTTAGCAACCAACAATAAACTTGATTCACCGATCAGATTCGTGCACCAGAATCAGTGTAGCCCACTACCTACTCAACTCAGCCTCCAGTACTGCTCGCCTGGTCCCCCCCTCTCTGAAGGTAAAAGGAAGACACTCATCTAGACTCTTCTCCGTCTTGACCCCTCGGTGGTGGAATGAACTTTCCCCTCGAGGTCAGAACAGCTCAGTCACTGAGCACCTTCAAACGGCAGCTCAAGACCTTCCTCTTTAAAGAATATTTAGATGAACTTGTAACCTTCTTATTATCTGATTTATGTATAGAAACTACAACAGAGTGAATAAAAAGATTGTATTCATAGTTGGGGGTCCTAGTGAACCAGAATTGATCACTTCATTGATGGTAACATGGTTGTAAGTCGCTCTGGATAAGGGCGTCTGCCAAATGCCTAAAATGTAAATGTGAACCCCATTTTGTTAGTGGGTAATTATTTAATTAAGTTAAAAGGGGGAGGAGCCTCTAGACATTTACTGCGTTTATATGTCCCCACTTCTGCCATTCTGGACAATCCTTATTAACATGATTTCTAGCATTTGTGATAGTGTAAGCTATGGGAAAAGTGCAAAAAATGTATGCTGGTTTTGTATGCGGTTTTAATTATGAAGTCATATTATGCAGCGTGGAAGATTTCTTTAGGCCACCTCGGTGTGTGTGGAGTTTAAATGCTCTCCCTGCGATGCCGTTATTCCGGATTCTTCCATTTCCCCCCCACCAAAGCCATAAAGGTGGTTTGGTGGCTCTAACCTGGCTGTAGTTGTGAGTGGTGGGTGTGTACACTCAATGCATTGGGCTGGTGAGCAAGTGAATTTTTTTTTATTTTTCTCCTTCTTGCTCCGCGCGCCATCTTGTGTTTTTATTTACATGCTGCTAAACCAGAATCGAATGCAGTTGCCTCTCTTCGGCGTCCTGTGGCGCTCGCGCCGAGGTTCCTGCAGGCCGAGAGCTCGTTTAGCACGATGTCGGCATGTTGTGTTCCACTGCGGCGTCCTGGCGTCGGCAGAGCGGCTTGGATGCCTCTCAGCTGCAGAGTCGTGACTCACAGAGAGTGTGTGTGTGTGTGTGTGTGTGTGTGTTTTAAAGGAACACAGAGTGCTGCCTGCGTCTAACAGGCTTTAGGGATGCTGCTTATTTGGCATTTCCATGCACAGACGTCTCCACACATCTCACACCAGAATCAGCTGATGAGTCGTTTGGTTTGTGAAATTTGCACTGAATTTGATTGGCTGACAGTTTGTAGGTGATTTGAGCAACACACCGGATGCGCATGTCTTTGTTCCTAATTTTCAGTGTCTTGAATTATTTTTTTATTTTTTTTTTTGTGCAGCGGTCAGTTTGCCGTTGTGAGAAAATGCCGGAAGAAAAGCACGGGCGTGGAGTACGCCGCCAAGTTCATCAAGAAGAGGCGGAGCAAGTCCAGCCGCCGCGGCGTCAGCAAAGACGACATTGAGAGGGAGGTCAGCATCCTGAAGGAGATCCAGCATCCCAACGTCATCACGCTGCACGACGTGTTTGAGAACAAAAACGAGGTCATCCTCATCCTGGAGCTGTGAGTCCACAATGCTCTTTATTCATTTCAAAAAGGTTGTCGGTTCGAATCCCGATCCGCCAAGGTGCCACAGAGGTGTCACTGATCGAGGTACCGTCCCCACACACTGCTCCCCGGCTGCCTGTCATGGCTGCCCACTGCTCACCAAGGGTGATGGTTAAAGGCAGAGGACACATTTTATTGAGTCACCGTGTGCTGTGCTGCACTGCACTGTTTCAAAATAACAATCACTTCACTTTCACTTCATTTGAAAGTGATTGTGATGCACAGCACATAGTGACACAACGAAATGTGTCCTCTGCTTTTAACCATGGTGAGCAGTGGGCAGCCATGACAGGCGCCCGGGGAGCAGTGTGTGGGGACGGTGCTTTGCTCAGTGACACCTCAGTGGCACCTTGGCAGTTCGGGATTCAAACCAGGAAACTTCAGATTACGGGTCCGCTTCCTTACCCGCTAGGCCACCACTGCCCGCCCATTTCCGCTTGTTTCTCTCTGCTTTGCTGCGGTTTCACCGCTTGGTTTGTAATTGGTTTGCTGCGTGTTGCATGCAGGGGATCCTCCGGAATGTTCCGTGGAGCTCAGAAGTTTTTGCTTCAATTCCCAAATGTGTTTGATAACATAATCTGATTTGCTTTCTTCTCGCTGGGAACGTTGTAATCGGTGACTGATCCAAAGTTTATCCGAAACAGACCTGCTCACACGGACTGTATCCCACAAATCTTGGCAAACCTGGAAAACTGATGAAATTTCTACTCCTGGAAATACAGTGTGGGTGGATAAAATTTTTTTTTAAATTCCACTGTTTACAGTCAGTTTTCCAGAGATTTTTTACTTCTGGTTTAAGAAGGTTATTGTGCAATACTGCTAACTGTAGGTAGCATTACTCCAAACTTTTGTGGTAGAACTGAGCAGGGCCGAGATTCTGCCCTCCCATTCGCGCCAGACGGCAGCTCCGTAGTCAAGTCAGCGCCGGTCCGCATCCGTCGCTCCCTTTCTCCCAAATGAATGGCAGAATTGTGCGAGGTTACCTGCGCCGCTCGGGAGCTTCTGGCGCCGCTGTGGTTAGACCAGTCCGGCCAGTTCGCTCGGTTTCTCGCGCCTTTATCGGCACATCGACGCGGAGCTCGGCTAATCCAGGCATATTCCCGGCCGCAGCGCTCCGGGACGACGTGAGGGAGAAGTGGTCCGAATTAAATCACGTTGCTCGGTCAATATTTGCATGGCGATCACGCGTTGGCTCTCGGGGTGTTTTGAAAGTTCGCACCCGAGATAAACCTGAGCGAAAAACAAGGAGCATTTTGGTTCACGAAGAGGGCAGACGAATACGAGCATCAGGATTATATCAGTAATAACCGTGGTGCTTTCTATATTAGCACATGGCAGCAGTAAAACAAAAAAGGAGGAACTGACTACTTGGCAACACTTTCATATTCATTCCCGTCGCATGCGTTCATGTTATCAAATGGCAGAAATAACTTTTTATTCTGGAAGTTTGATACTTGTAATGTACTATATGTACATTGAAAAGTTGGTCAGAGTGTAATTTTTTGGGACAGATTTGAACCTGAGAATGTTCACACACGCGAGCGCACACACACACACACGCGCACACACACACACACACACAAACTCGGCCCACGGCTGTCATGGTTACTATTAAACAGAGCTGCTCATTACCCATTAACACAGTCAAGCCAGAGTTCCACCAGTTCAGGTTCCGTCCCTGGCATCTCTGTCTGGCACTTAGCTTTGTTCTGTAGCATGTAGTGTGTGTGTGTGTGTGTGTGTGTGTGTGTTTGGCAGCTCATTGTTTTTGCAGCTGTTTGGCCAGTAACGGCACAGCTCTTTCTCTCACCCCCCCGCCGCCCCGTCCTCTGTAATCTGCTCTTTTTTTTTTTTTTTTTTTTTTTTTTTTTGATATACACCGGCTGCTCCGCTGCCTCCTCTGCTGTTGAATGAGCTCCGGCTGCGCGAGGAAACCCGTGATTTTTCAGCCGGCTTCAGAACAGCGCACGCTGGAAATCACCCGCCCAGCGTATCCGATCACATACTAACGCTTTTTGTCATCGGCCCAGGATTTTTTCAGGACTTTTGGGGGGGATTGTTGCCGTGTCCACTCTTCGGTGGACCATGCCCCATCGTCAAACATTTATACGATCAGTTTCCTATTCATGGAATAAGCCTGAAGTTCTCCATTCAGAAACGCTATTAGTCGAGGGCCAGGCATAATCCATGAATGGGAAATTGAGCTGGAGATTTCATGTTTAATAACTTATTGTTTTATTATAAAAGAATACATACACAATCACGTGATTATTTCAGTAAAAAAAAATCAGGTTTTTGGCAGAATGGAGGTAGTGACCTCAGCTGCTGTCTGATTTTCATCCAATAAAACTGGGTGTGGCCATTTGCCTGTTTATAATTTGCTTATTATTCAGGTCCGGGCCTGGAGGGCTGATCTCCTCATTTAACGCCTCATTACCAGTTCTTGAGCAAAATCCAGTTTGTTGGAACAGTGGGGGAACTAAACCCGTGTTTCCTTTTTTGCATCAGCACAGGAAAAGCCAGAACGATTAGAGCTGTTATTAAAAAATGTGAAGAACGACGTGGAATGTGTGTTTTGATGATCCTGCGCCTGTTGTCGCTCTGCAGAGTGGCGGGCGGTGAACTCTTCGACTTCTTGGCGGAAAAGGAGTCCCTGAGCGAGGAGGAGGCCACGGAGTTCCTCAAGCAAATCCTGAACGGCGTCTTCTACCTGCACTCCAGACGCATCGCCCACTTTGACCTGAAGGTAGGCAGGAAAAATAGACCCCGCCCCTGCAGACACCGCGGCCACCGAGGTCAGCCGGCATGTCGTGGAAACAGGAAGTGGAACCCGCCATTATTTTTTTATTTTTTTTTTTTTTCTGATCGCGCTGGTGTCCGTTTCCGTCCCAAGGATTATTTAAACTGCCGCCTGGTTTGTTTAAAGTCTGCAAAGTTTTTAATTTTTTTATATATGAGTAGCCGCTGGGCACCCGGAGGCAGGCAATCACAGTGCTTTCGAGAGAAAAGGCCACTTCCTCGAGTTTGCATGTGATTTACATGTGTGGTGACTTGGTCTCCTGACCTCTCTCTCTCGCTCTCTCTGTCTTTCTTTCTTGGTCTTTTTCTGCAGCCAGAGAATATCATGCTGCTGAACCGGACAGCGCCTCACCCGCGCATTAAGATCATCGACTTTGGCCTGGCACACAAGATCGATTTTGGCAACGATTTCAAAAACATCTTTGGCACTCCTGAGTTTGTAGGTCAGTGGATTTGGCGTCGTGCAGGCCACATAAGGCAGAAGGCCACGCCCCTCATCTGGCCGGCTTTGACTCCCTGTAAACCGGCTCTGCTGGCACCGCAGCTGGCGCTCGCTGGGCACCAGCCAGCGACGGCGGGATAATAGACTGGGTAGAAACTAGTCAAGCTGTCCAGATGAGAGCCGCTGGTGGCCACTGCTCCCGTTATTTATGCCGAGCATATGCCCATATGGCACCCTGCCCCACACCACACCCTCCTGCTATCAAAAAACAAAGCAGATGGGCTGTTCTGCTATTTACCAAAATGTATTTTCTATGAAGATTTGAGAATGATGTGTGTACCCTACATTTTCTTTTGGTATCAGTAAAGTATACATTTATCTGATATATGATAATATAAATAAATATGATTTTATTTTACTGCATTTGAAAAAATCTCCTTTGCACACAATTAAGATGCCTTTTCATCAGTCAATATTGAACTATAATAGTAAAAAAAATACAATTTTAGCCTAAAGTTTAAAATTTTGAGTAAATTTTAGTAAGTTTAGTAGTTTAATATTATTAACTCACAGAATCCCGTAACCTGGACACAAGAACCTACTAATTATTTTTAATCAAAAATACAATGAGAAGCAGAGTTTTGAAAATTGTCTTTATGTGTGTGTATTTAGCTCCAGAGGTGGTGAACTATGAACCTCTGGGCCTGGAGGCTGACATGTGGTGAGTATAAAGCCCTGACCTTCCGCACCACACTCTGCACTGCTCCACACCTCTGAACTGTGCTCCACATTCTATGAACCAGAAGATCACAAAGTCACAGGTTCGAATCCCATTGTGTCCCTGAGCAAGAAACTTAACCCAGAGTGTCTCCAGGGGGGACTGTCCCTGTCACTGATTTTAAGTCACTTTGGACAAGAGTGTCTGATAAATGCCACAAATGTAAGTTAATGAACAAAAACCCTGCCTCCCACCTCAAAGGCCTAACTCATCCTCTCCTCTGCTCTCCCATTTCAGGAGTGTGGGGGTGATAACGTACATTCTGTAAGTATTCATTTGATAAATGTTTTCCTCATTTTTTTTTTTTTTTTATTACCTGGTCTATTGGAATGGTGTGTGAGACAGACTGCTGCAGTTGACTGCATTGATTACTGCATCAGTCACATGGCGCTCTGCTCACATAGGGGGCAGCGGTGGCCTAGCGGGTAAGGAAGCGGACCCGTAATTGGAAGGTTGCCTGTTCAAATCCCGAACCGCCAAGATGCCACTGAGCAAAGCACCACTGACCAAAGAATGGCTGCCCACTGCTCACAAAGGTTGATGGTTAAAAGCAGAGGACACATTTCATTGTGTGCACCGTGTGCTGTGCTTCACTTCACTTTCATCTTATTGTGTGAATGCAGACTTCTACTACACACACATAAGACAAACACGCGGCATATAAACCTTTTACCACAACAATCAAACAAGACCAGAGTTTATGAAGCTCTAGCCTTTATTAAGTTTATTATGTATCTACTTTATGTAACCCAGCTTAAAATACATCACATGATTGGAAATCAGAAACTCTTCAATTCCAAAATTCTAAAAAGTTTGTGTGTGCACAGTGTACAAACATTTAGAAATGACACTTTTTAGCTGGTATTTCACAAGGATGTATAAGAACATGTAAATGTTAAAGGGGCGGTGGTGGCCTAGCGGGTAAGGAAACAGACTCATAATCAGAAGGTTGCCGGTTCGAATCCCAAACCACTAAGGTGCCACTGAGCAAAGCACCGTCCCCACACACTGCTCCCCGGGAGCAGAGGACACACTTAACCATGTCACCGTGTGCTGTGCAGCAGTGTTTTACAATGACAATCACTTCACTTTCACTTATTCTTATTACGAACAAATGTGTTTGTTTTGTTTATTTTCTGTACATTTCAGCTATGAAAAGTATAACCCAAACACACACCTTGCCATATACACACATCTTCATATTTCCATGTCCATTTCCCTGTTCCAGTACAGAGACATCTTATGCTAAAATCTATTTGAATCATAATTACAGAAACGAGCCACATAACCCTGGTAGGTCAGCGTTTGTTAATTAGCAGGACTCCACCAGCCTCTGGGACAGTCATGCTGCGGCGTGTTATAAAAATGAGCACAAGAGATCCTTTTAATAAACCAGGATGCTTGTCAGAACACTTCAAGAGTGAAAGTTTTATGTAGTTAAAAAAAAAAAAAAAAAAACTCAACCCCCTTTGTTCCCAGTCTGAGCGGCGCATCCCCGTTCCTCGGAGACAACAAGCAGGAGACCCTGGCCAACGTGTCCGCGGTGGACTACGATTTCGATGAGGAGTTCTTCAGCAGCACCAGCGCCCTGGCCAAAGACTTCATCAGACGCCTCCTGATCAAAGACCCAAAGTGAGACTCCTGACATCCAGACTGAATCCAAATAGACCTGCCCATGTTCATGTATTACCAACACGATTATTCGTTCTGTGTTCGGTCTAGAGGCTTCTCGTGAAAAGCTGTGCCAGTTGGTGGTGGTTATTTATTTCTTTTTTCCGCGTGTTTCCTTCTGCAGAAAGCGAATGACGATCCAGGACAGCCTTCATCACCCCTGGATAAAGGTTTGTACGGTCTCTCTGTACGTGTTGACAAACCCGAGTTGTCAGGCAGATGCGTCGACTGACCGCTGGTTGCCTCCTCTCCAGCCAAAGGACACACAGCAGGCCCTCAGCCGGAAGGAGTCCGCAGTCAACATGGAGAAGTTCAAGAAGTTTGCCGCCCGTAGGAAGTGGAAGGTTTGTTCTGTATGCTGAGGTGTGACTACTGACTGGAGATGTGTGACACCACAGTTGACCCGTTCATATTTGTGTTTTTCTTTAGAATTTTTGTGTGATTTAAATAGTAAAATCGCCTACCCAGCTGTTCCTAAGCATAGGCATCCAGCAGCGGCTGGTCATGTGACCTAGTGACAATGTCTAAGGTAGAATGATATTTAAAGGGTTGCAATGACAGGTGATTATCATGATAGTTTCTAGGCCCATTGAGAACTAACTGTAGACGTTATTCCCTTTTATGCTATGTGATGATGCTTTTTGTATGTCATATTATGTCATGTTATGTAATGCCTGTAAGTTATTTTGTATGCTCTATGCATGTTTTCTGGACTTCGGGACCCCAAAATAGTCAGAAGCTGTTGTCTGGTGGACAAACTCATGTAAGGGATTTAAGGGACATTCTGCATGGATGAAGTGTGACTGAGTCACATTGGTTTTGGTTTCATCAGAATGGATCCGCCCAGGTTTTAACTGGACTCAGATGTGTGTGTTGCGTTGCTCCACAGTGTTGAGAAAGCCCTCCTGTAGATCCTTGTGAAGTCACATGCGTCATTATTTTCTGCACTTGAATTTGTTTGTATTGCAAATGGCCCCACTTACAATAGTTGAGATGATAATTATGTATGAGTTCATATTAAAAAGTGTCTCGCTCCCCTCCCTCTCTGCAGCAATCGGTCCGCCTCGTCTCCCTGTGCAACCGCCTCTCCCGGTCCTTCCTGTCCAGGAGCAACATGAGCATGGCGCGCAGTGATGACACGCTGGTGAGCTTTCAACTTTGACCACATGAAGGGCATCTGTGCATTAATCTGGTTTTAATCTGTTTTTGTTGCAGCACATTAATCTGTGCTGCAGTGCATCACAATGACAATCACTTCACTTCAAGTGAAGCAACCTCAGCCCACAAGAGAATGTTCTTTTATACTCTGCATTTGAGTCCCAAATTTGAGTTGCCACAGACTAATCAGGATTGTCCGACAAGGACTTTCTCGTCATGACACCTCAAGCCATTTGCTGGCTTTTGACACCTCTTGCTTGTGGGAGGCCTCAGCTTGACAAAGATACAAGCGGGGGACAAAAGCACAAAATGTCATGGACCTGGAATTTCCCATCTTAGAGTCAATACACCGGAAGCATTCAGAAGTGACCAGAACATCAGCCAAAAAGCATAGGAACTGAGACGTGGCCTGTGGTCACCACGTGCAGGACCACGCCTTTATTGGGGACATCTTGCTAATCGCCTATAATTTCCACCTGTTGTCTATTCCATTTGCACAACAGCATGTGAAATTGATAGTCAATCAGTGTTGCTTCCTAAGTGGACCGTTTTATTTCACAGAAGTGTTCCCTTTATTTTTTTGAACAGTGTATATATATATATTTTTTTGCAAAAACTTGTTGAATTACTGTATTGATAAGGAAATATTTAGTTTTTGGGTAGGGCATGTTCCATGGGTGTCTCTTGTGATACATCGCAGACAGACACTAGCAGGAAACAGGAAAGGGCGCCACCACAACTGCTCTTCCGATGCATAACTGTCACGCTGCACGTCTAATTTATTTATATTTCATTTTTAAATCCGAAACATTTGCACTACTGTGTCTTATCAGCTCTTTGAATATTAAAAATATAAAAGCTTATTAACACAGCACCATGTTGATGTGAATTTTTCTTATTAATAATTTTCAAAGCTCTGAGCAGAAAGTGTTCTGCTGTGTGTGTGTGTGTGTGTGTGTGTGTGTCTGTCAGAGCTGTCAGGTTGGGTTTGGAGGTTATCAGGTCACATCCTCGATTAACTAGAACAGGAAGATGAAAGAAGATACTGTTCTGTGATTGGTTCATTCTTTAACAGGATTAGTTGAACAGTTAACTGAATGTGTCAAAAACATTTATTCCCTCAAACTACAAGACAATGTGTACAAAAATCCCACACATCCATATCATAATATACGTAATGAAATCTGGACATTTATCTGTGCTTTTATAAGTACTGGGAATTTAGTTATCAGAACATCTGCATTTTGAAAGAAAAAGACAGCAACAGATTTATTTATTATTTTTTTTTTTTAATCAAATTAATTTGTCAATGTTTTTGTTATTGAGGCTGATAAAGATGATGTTTGTGTCATCTGCAGGACGAGGAGGACTCCTTTGTGATGAAGGCCATCATCCACGCCATCAATGATGACAACGTCCCCGGCCTGCAGCACCTCCTTGGCTCACTGACCAGCTATGATGTCAACCAGCCCAACAAGGTTGGACATGAGGGACTTTTTCACATGAGGACACTAGTGACATGTTGCATAGTCCCATTTTTCTTCCTTAAAGCAGAAAAGTATCACATTCAGCATGGCCTGAGCAAAAACCCATGAAACCGTATTGTTCATTCATGTAATTTGAACGAGAGAGCAGTGCTGCCTGATTGGGCGACCGCAGTTAGGCTTTATAAACTCTATAAATATATAAATGTGAAGTGTAGACATGTGTTCATCTGTCTGTCTATCTGTCTGTCCGTCAGCATGGAACTCCCCCGCTGCTTATTGCTGCTGGCTGTGGAAATATCCAGATTATCGATGTTCTGATGAGGAAGGGGGCGGAGATTCGGGCCCACGACAAGGTCTCGGCTCTCACACACTCTCACTGTGATGCAATGCTACACAAACACTCTTGAGAATGACGTCCAGTTTTGTGTTAAACATTCAGTTTTATCCTCACTTCTGTGTGTGTTGGTTATCTCAGTCTGGAGCGAACGCAGTGTATTATGCTGCCAGACACGGACACGTGGACACACTGAAGTTCCTGTACGAGAGGAAGTGCCCGCTGGACGTCCAAGATAAGGTCACATCATCAATCTACACAGACACACATCCTCCCCTTACATTGACCCATCCAATGCGCACACACACACACACACACACACACACACACACACACTTACTTACTCCTCAATTGCACACGCGCCTGCACCCTCGTCTGGAGGGTCTCTTTGATGTGCAGTTCTGTCTGGCTGCATAGTTCAACGCTCTGTGTCCATCTCGCTCGGGTGCAGTTTCCATGACGACGGAGCAGAGCTGCAGCGTGCGGCTTAGCCAGTGTGTGGAGTGTGTGGGTTTGCGTGAGTGTATGTTTTGTGAAACCCGTGTGTTATTTAAGTGGGGTGTGCAGTGTGCGTGCCATGCCTTATTCATTGCTGCATCATTATTCAGCTGAACCTCACATCATTCCCTCCCGCAGTCAGCGTGCCTCAGTCTGTTCTGAAATAGCAGGAAATGCCCATGAGGCATTGAATGAATTTATGAGGAGATACTCACCTGTCCCCTGTCCTCTTGCAGTCAGGAGAGACGGCGTTGCACGTGGCCGCCCGCTACGGGAACGTCGACGTGGTCCTGTACCTGTGTCGTGTCTACGCCAACCCAAACCTGGTGGACAAGGTAGGTCCTCTAAAACACACCATGTCCAGCATATCCCCAACCACAATTCATGATAAAGGATAGTATTCATGATCGAAATCGTAAAGTGTCTTTCAAAATCCCACTTCTGAATTTGAATACATTTTAAATTAGAAAAACATCTCCAGTTGAGGGGCGGCACAGCGTGCACCTCCACCCATCAAGTGTGTGTGTGTGAGTGTGTGTGTGTGAGTGTGTGTGTAGGAAGAGGATTTTCACCCACGTTGGATAACTCTTTTATTGTGTGCATCCAAAATCTGATGGGTTGAATGCAGAGGACAAATTTCACTGTGTGCTGTCACGTTCCTAAGTCTAGGGGTCTCAGAAACGCAACAAGGGTGTGGAGAGGAGGAGGTCCCTGTTACACATGCAACCAAACAAACGATACAAACAGTGCTTTTATTTACAGTGTGCTAACAGGTTTAATAAGACAGAGGACTCAGGACAGCTAACCAACATCAAAACAGCTTAATGGAAGGGATGGGATAACAGCAGGGATAACTAAAACACGTACAAGTTCCCAAAACGGCACATGACAAGCTAACAGCTAACAGGCTAACAACAAAGGGTCTATCACACAAAGAAACAAGAAACACGAATGAGATCCCCAACGGAGCTCTATGCAGATCTCCGTGGACCCTGGGGACCTCCCAAAAGCATAAGGGCCTAGCAGACCCTGGGGACCTCCTGAACACCATCTGAAGTCTCTTTAAATAGGTGGAGGTGACCAATTGCAGATGGAGCTGGTAGGCCTCAACTCCTCCCACGAAGTCAACCTAAAAAGGGACAGGACGCAAAAAACACTGCCAGACACACAGAACACGTGGGAGCATACGTCCAGGGACGTAACACCCCCACCACCAAATATCAACCATTCGGTTGATCCAAGAGAGCACAAGATAAAGCATTGTCCCTCAAATACAATATCTGCACTATTCAACGAATCTCACAATTTTTTCGAAGGTCCAAAAACAAGCAGTGGACAACAAATTTGTATACTCAAAATCAAAAATGGTGGTGGTTGTAAAATAGGGCAAAACTTAAGCAAACTATGATCCAATGAAATATTTCCCCCACTTCCACAGAAATACAAAAATGGCAGTGATTGGGAAAAATAATAGGGTGCTGCGCTGCTGTGTATCACATGTGACAATCACTTCACTTCACAAATCTCGTTTGGCTCCAAGATGATCACTTGCATGTTTCGGTGGCTTCTAGGTACTCAGTGTTCTCCACATTGCTTGTATCGCGCACAGTCACAGACGTTTTAGTTGTCTGGTTATGTTACTGATTAAATATAAACATGCTCATGTTACACACTGTCTTAAAGCAGTGTTTGCTTTCCTAAAAACACATAACTGGTTGGAAATTAGCTGTTGCCGGGTTGGAAAGAGCAGAAGCTCTTCACTGCATTTACAACCTGATCCCAACACACAGATGTGTTCCTGCATGCATCTAATATACAACACGTGACCACTATGTGACTTTCTAAGATGAGTATTAAATATTCATACACAAGCCATGTATTATTACAACTTGAAACACACACACACACTGCATTACATAACGGTTCCACACACATTACCACCTACACACACGCACACACACACACACACACACACACTCCCGCCTGAGGTCTGTGTGTGTGGACGGAACAGAGTGATTCAGCCGCCTGTCCAGAAGCCGATTCCCTCGACTTTTCTGTCTGTGAGGACTTTGCTGGGACGCGCTGGTTATTAAAATGTGTCTGTGAATAGAAATGAGCTGAAATATCAGTTCTGCAGGGAGGGAAGCATCAGTTTCGCACATTGATGTGTGTGTATGTGTGTGAGAGAGAGAGAGAGAGAGAGAGAGAGACAGCCTCAGTATATGTTTAATACAGAGTAGAACACCATGGATGTTACGAATTGGTTATGACATTGTCCCAGTTCTTGACACATTTCGCCTTGTTTGGAGGGACATGGTTACAATTGTAACCTACATGTTTGTTTTAGTTACACTTAACATTTAATAAGAACTTTCTAAACCAAGCCTTCACACATATTGTGTCACTCACTCTGCAAATGATGGACAGTTTTAATGTTTCTGTCTTACATTCATTTCTTTCATCTAATAATCTATAGAGGATAATTTTCAAATCCAAATGTCTCTTCGTGTTTCTCAGGAGCACGAGACTCCCCTGCACTGCGCAGCGTGGCATGGGTACTCCCCGGTGGCACGGGCCCTATGCGAGGCAGGATGCGACGTCAACGTGAAGAACCGCGAGGGTGAGAGCCCCCTGCTAACAGCCGCCGCCCGCGGCTTCAGAGAGATCGTGGAATGTCTGGTGGAGCACAGAGCCAACATGGATTCCACCGACAAGGTGACCACCATGCACCGTGCACACAAGCACAATCAATATTCTGATTTCATTTCAGAAGGTAAGGGTGGTACGAGCAAGACACTTAACCCTGAGTATCTCCAGGGGTGACTGTCCCTGTAACTACTAATTGTAAAGCGCTCTTGATAAGGGCGTCTGATAAATGTCAAAAATATATCATGTAAATGTAGGTAAATCTTCATATATGCTATATATGTACTATATATTGTATTTGTTTTATTTTGATCATAATAGCTCTTTAAAATAAAAAAATCCAGAATCTCTAATGATAAGGATATCCAAAAAATTGATTCACAATGCAGTAATATACAATTTCTGAAAAGTATAGTCATTTATACAGTGGATAAAGACCTGAAGGGCTGAGTTAAATTCTAAAAACAAAATACCTTCATATACAAATGACTCTCATAACATGCAATAATTAACAATTTTGTGTATTTTGTGTGAGAAGGATAGTCACAATGCTCTGCACCTGGCTGTGCGACGTTGCCAAGTTGAGGTGGTCAAGTGCCTCCTCAGCCACCGCTGCAACGCTGACCACCAGGATCGGCACGGCAACACGCCCCTCCACATCGCCTGCAAGGACGGCAACCTGTCCCTTGTAATGCTGCTCTGTTCTGCCAAAGCCAATCTGGACATTCCCAACAAGGTGAGCACACACACGCGCAACACACACACTTCCCTTCCACATGCAGATAGGATTCCAGCGGAATTCCAATCTAATTCTCTCTGTCACAAAACGCAGTCTTCAGGAAAAAGATCTTTCAGTCAGCTCATTTTCAGGTAAATTTAGATGTTTGCCGTGAGCGAGTGAAGAGTTGTTTCATTAACGCTGCAGTTCTAAGCCGTGGAAGAAAAAAAAAAAAACGTGTTTCCTCACTTGTTTTGCACCTGACTTAGAGCTCACATTTATCCAGTGCCGCCTCCCAAGACAGATGTGCGGGTTGCAAACTGCATTCACACGGCGCTGAAGCTTTTTTTTTTTTTTTTTTTTTAACAATTCTGGGTGATTTTTCATTTCTCGGCATTTCTCTGACAGAGGGGTAATCTGTGTGTGTTTCTCCTCTGCAGTTTGGGAGAACTCCGTTGCACATAGCAGCCAACATTGGTGCTCTGGAGGTGGTGCGGCACCTTTGTGTTGCCGGGGCCAACATAGACTCGGTCTCCGTCGTAAGTCCCGCTGTTTTCTGTCCACCACATTCAAATGCAGAAACATGCAGCATGCAGCACTCAACATGGCAACAACGATCTTGTTATGTATAATGACACATTTTTCATTTACAGCATTTATGTATCTTATGTAGTTGTTTCAAATGAAGTACTATATAAATATATAAAGAGCAACAGTCAAAGTGGTGGCTGAAATTGGACATGTGGTTATTTCTGGGATAGAGAGGGGTTTTTTTTTATGTGTGAACACATTTAAAACGGCCCCCTGGAGGTTAAACACAGAGTCGCTGGCAGCCCTGATGTGTGTGGAAAATCGCTACCGAGTAAGAGCTGTTAAAACATTGATCAGCCAGCTCACGGTCAGAAGAGCACATGGGGTCTGTGTGTGTTTCTGTACTCCACAGGCTCCCTTCTCTTCTGCACAGTTCCCAAGGCGATCACGCCAGGCTAGAGTGAGTGTGTGTTGAGTGGGTTACTTTTTTTTTCCCAGCTGGTGTGGAAAGCGTCTCTTAAATTAGACGGGGGTGCTTATTTTGCAGGAAAGGATCTCCAGAATCTAGTTCCAAACTGAGCGACTTCTAAAACACAGAAGTCAATGAAAAAGTAAAAAGAAACGTCTTCATGAACAAAACTGCATGATTATGTTTCAAGGAGGGGAATTATTGTGATCTCTAAGAAATCCTTAGAAAGTCCCGCTTTGAGAGCTACTGGTTTCTATAATACTACAGATGGCAGGAACCAGATCCTGGTTTGTGTTTGCCCTAAGGCAAATTCACTGTGTGTGTGTGTGTGTGTGTGTGTGTGTGTGTGTGTCTGTCTGTCTGTTTTCTCTCTCTCTGCTCACCTGAGACTCAGAAACATTCCCCACTCCATGTTTCATAATGTTAATATTGTATGATGCTTGATGCACAGGCATTGTAAGTTACAGGGGGTTGGTGGGGATGTATAATTCATCGCCACGGCCACAGGTCATCAGCATCGTTGCCATGGTCACTGTGTGAAATCTGGCAATTTAAATATATGAGACTGTGCCCCGGTGCATCGTATTTGTCTTTTTTTTTTTTCTTCCTTCATGTCATTCAATTCACAGACAGCCAAGACCTAAAAGAACCTAAAGAAGCTCAAAGTCACAAGATCACATGATCTTCCACATCTCTGCCAATGCAAACATTTCACGCTCACTTCCTTTTTTTTCTATTCTCTGTCACACGTTCAGTTAGAACAGGCATCCTTTCACTGTTTAGATGCAAGATGCTATAAAAGTGATATTTATAAAACTGTAAAATATGACCCAGTTTCTTTCCCTCATGAGGCCTGGTATAATAATAAACGACATGATAAATGCCTTGTTGGTCCAGGTCCATTTTAAAATTGTTCTCTTTTTAGTTTTAAGCTAAAGTCTGTAGCTCATCTGTAGTGTAGTACCCAGCGTGTCCAAGTGCCATGTTTTCAGTCCACTTGCCGTATCACAGGGTTATTATTTTTCATCGTGCAGTCTAATGGCCTTCACACTTCAGTGATTCTTATTGATTTTCACGCCATAATGATGCGCCGCATGGCTCTGGCAGCTGGACTCGGCCGAAGGCGGCTAGTCATTATCTTTGTGTCTGATGCGGCTCATGAGATGATAACACAGTCAGCTCCATCGGACAAGTGGAGTGGCTGTACGGGCCTGAACACTCTGCACCCATCCTACCTGTCCCTACCCATGATCCACCTCTGTTTTTAATCTGACTACCACAGGATGGAAAGACGGCGGAGGACCTGGCCAACACCGAGCAACACGAACACGTCTCCCTGCTCCTGAGCAAACTGAAGAAGGTGAGTCTTCTTAACTTCCTAGCTGATCCTGTGCGAGGACTTGTGCACCATTTGTGCAGATTTTGCAGAATCTTGCCGCCTGTTGCCTACTAAACCGATGTGAATCTCTCAGGATGCCCACAAGAGCAGCTACATCCAGCAGCTAAGGCCCTCGGCCACGCCGCAGCCCCGCATTAAGCTCAAGCTGTTCGGGCACACGGGGGCGGGGAAGAGCACCCTGCTGGACTCCCTCAAGTGCGGCATCCTGCGCAGCTTCTTCAGGAGGCGGAGACCCCGACTGAACAACCCCGCCCGCCACCCTGCCTCCCCCATCACTTCTAAACCAGCAGGTTGAACCTCACATTTACCGCAAATAATCAGAAATCCTAAAGCGAATTCAAATCCATAAACGTATACCAAAAACATTGTAAATGTTCTATCATTTAAAAACTCATTAAAAACATACAAAAATAAACATATAACACGACACATGAATGTTTATCGAAGTACATAATTCCTGTAAGACTTTGCGAGAAACATTTTTCAATGTTTACAACTGCAACGTTTAAAACCAGGGCAGGTCTATAGTATCTTAGCTGGCTTTACATGGTGAACTACGTCACATGGTACTGCGTACCTTGCTTCCATATTCCAGCACCTCTGCAGCCGTGCGTCTTCTTTTAAAAGTCTTGTAAATTACAGATGATGATGATGATGATGATGATGATACTCAGGAGGAATTGGAGGAAGAAACACTGCCACATTTTCAGGGTTGTCATAAGTTTAGTTAAACAACTTTCTGGTAAATTTCTCATTAGTACAGAGATTTCAGAGAACATATGGTCATGAAAATTTGAAAAGTAATGGAAAATCTTTTGGAGAAATGTGTTAGAGCCCTGTCTATTATATACAGCTTGTGTCATTTACCAATATATGTAAATGATGATGGAATTATAATACTAATTTACATATTTTCTTGAAGCAGGATATAGTTTAAAGCTTAGAATACTGTTTTGACTGTACATCACATTTTAGATCTAAGAGTTTCTTTCCCCCAAATCATGCAGGCCTGAGAAATGTCTGCCCAGTAAAAGGTCCAGCAGAAAGCACCTGCGCTTCAGACGTGATTGAAAGGCCTCGGCGGTTAATGCTCTTGCCTCCGGCTCTGTGTTCCGAGGGCGCCAGCGCTGTCAGAGTGGGCGTTTTAAACACTCTGACGTTCGGAGGGCAGCCGAGGGCTGGAAACTTCCAGAGAGAGGAGAGGCGCAGCCTCCACTCAGCGTGGGGATGGGGCCGGTGGCAAAAGCAATCAAATCGCTGCTATAAGTACACGTTGTACAGCATACACATATATACAAAAATGATTTATAGATTTATTTTTAAAAAAGGTTAATAATTTGTGGGCATTCAGCCACCTGATCAATATCTAACAGCGAGTAGCAAGGAGCGTGTGCGTCTGTCTCTGTACTGAATTTGTGACAGAATGGGACGTTTATGTAACGATCTGCCAATATCACCATGGCTGCCATGAAAAAGAACCTCCCGGTCTGTGCTGTTTACAAGGTTGGAAGCTATAATAGTGAAATATTATTGTATATCATTTTTAGTAAATCTTCCTTCCTTCACCAAACACTTTAAAACTAAATTCTTTTGTTGGTCAGAGAACCACATGAGCTCCCTGCATGTTCACAAGCTTTACCTTTCGGTGAAAGCCGTCACCGTGGCAGCGGCTTCTGCTGGAACAGTGAGACTTTTACATTAGGACATATCTCCCCCTAGTGGCTCCAATTTGAGCGGTTCAGCTCGGCCATGTTCTAGAAGAATCCATTCTTTCAGAAGCATTGTTTCCTACTGGTGTTCATTCTTAATACAGCGTAACACAGCAATGCTAAAAAATTGTCCACAATGCAGCAGTGCGCCGTACAGCGTAGGGCTCCGTCCTGCGAGCTGATAAATGAGACTTCAAAGAAGGCATCGGCTTACACGCGGAACACGCAAGCCAAGATCATTTTGATAAGGTTATGCATGTTACACAAGATGCGCAAAATTGCAGGCAATTGAATTTGTCTGGGACCAAACAGGAAAACGATGTAGAAAACGTGGAATGGACTGCAACAAATCTGTTCCATCCGTCTGCCTGCAGTGTCGGTGAGCATTTCCAACCTGTACCCGGGCTGCGAGAACGTCAGCGTGCGGAGCCGCAGCATGATGTTCGAACCCAGCCTGACTAAAGGGGTGCTGGAGGTCTTCAACCCCATGCACAGTTCGCTGTCCACTGGAGATGACCAGGCCACCCGGGCCATCGATATCCAGAACTCCACCGTCAACGGTGAGCAAGGTCCTCGTTATGAAAGAATGTTGAATTAGAAGGGTGTGTGACCTTTCACCCTTCACTCTATATTCGGATGAAATGAGTCGGTGTCTCTGACAGGCGTTGGGGACTTCAGCGTGTGGGAGTTCTCTGGAAACTCGGTCTATTACTGTTCCTATGACTACTTTGCGGCGAACGACAGCACGGCCATCCACCTGGTGCTCTTCAGCCTGGAGGAGCCGTACGAGACGCAGCTCAACCACGTCACCTACTGGCTCAGCTTCCTCAAGTCGCTGACCGTGCCCGAGGAGAACATAGGTGACTCCTGCCTTTTACCATCACACCTTCTCTCTCTCTCTCTCTCTTTTATTCAAGTGAAAGTATTGGTTTGTATATGTCCAATGCTTGTTTCTTCCTCTTTCCCACTCACACACTATTAATTCCAGCCTGTTTTTCCTCTTAGTTGCTGGTTTGCTGGTGTAAACACTAGAACCCGGTTCCTTACAGCTGCTGAAGTGAACAGCCTAAAAACTCAAGACTGACAATTTGAGCTTGTGCTCTCATTTTCAGCTTTTGGGGGGAAGATTAAACAGCCGCTGCAGGTGGTCTTGGTGGCGACACACGGGGACCTGGTGAACCTGCCTCGCTCGTTTGGAGGGGAATTCAGCTACGACAAGGAGCGCTCCTTACTCAAGGAAGTCCGCAGCAGGTAGGCAGCATGAACTATGTAACGTTTTCTCTGATATAAACTATGTAAAGTTTATATCAGATATCAGGCATAAACTATGTAAAGTTTTTCACTGCCAAAAATAGTTTAGTTGTGGGTCTTTGGTCAAAATCACAGTTTGAATAAATAGCAGTTTGGACATGTATGTATTGTGAAAGGTATGTGGTTATGTTAATGAAAAGTGAAAATCTATTGCGCAGGTTTGGGAATGACCTACATATAACGGAGAAGATATTCATCATGGACGCCGGAGCCTCCAACTCCAGAGAGATGAAGCTTCTGCGGAACCTGTTGTTGGAGCTCCGCAACAACATCATTGCTGTGAGTCCATCTCTGGTCGCCTCCACATGCTGAAACCCTCACACTCACCCCTTAACCATCCTTTCATATATACCATACGAATTCTGATCCGTATCCACATACCCCGTGACCTGATCATGTATGGACACGTGGCTGTCTTTGTAGATCAGCCTGGCCTTTTAATTTCTTTTAAAATTCTCTTTAAAATTCTGCTTTTCCCCATGCCCGTCTGTCCTAGTCTTGCTCGCCCATGACTCAGCTGTCTGAGAAGATCGTGTCCACGCTCCCGTTATGGAGGAGGATGACCGGGCCCAACCAGCTTATGTCCTGGCAGCAGTTTGTTGTGGACGTCCAGGACCAGATCAACCCTCTGGCCAGTGAGGAGGACCTGAGAGAGATCTCCTTGCAGCTGCACAGTATGGGGGAGGTGTGTCTGTATATATATTTTTTATTTGTTTATTTTTTCAGATGTCCGTTATCAGCCACCAGGTGTCACTGTTGCCTTTAGTTTTGCTGAAGTTAAAAGTTAAAAAGTTTTTAATTTAAAGTGAGGTGATTGTTATTGTGAAACACTGCACATGGTGCACACAACAAAATGTGTCCTTTGCTTTTAACCATCACTTATGATTTACGGGTCTGTTTTCTTACCCGCTAGGCTACCACTGCCCCAGTAATCTGGCCCACTTATCTTTGCTGTTGACAAACTAGAAGATGCTAGTCACTGCTTGCATGAAACACATCTTACGCAAATCAGCACTGAATACCTCGTGAACCATTGAGCCTTGTGTGCAGCAAATACATCTATTACAATACTGTGTGTCTCTTGTCTCTTTCATGAGAGAAATAAGATCCACTCTCTGTGTTCTTGTGTTCACAGCATTGCCTGAATCATGTTGTTATTCTCAGCGTTGCCAGTTCAGAATCTTCTGAGTGTTAATGGAACAAGTTGATGGATCGCATTCATTAGTCCTCTCAGTCACTATGGTAGCAGTAATATGGATATTTTGGCCTTCATGGCTAAAGGGTAGATCCAAAATAAGGAAGTAGGATGTATGTGAGCTTTTTGGTTTTGTATCTCTTCATTTGACAATTTTTGACATTAGCGAACTTGTTTCATGTGATAACTCTTTACGGACCACTGAGTGACGCACTGGTTTTAGCACTGTAGTTTAAATACTTTTGCATACCGAGCACCAGGTTCATTGTACCCTTTTCTGTCCTCCCAGATTAACATTATGCAGAGTGAGACTGTACAGGATGTGGTTCTTCTGGACCCTCGCTGGTTGTGCAGTACAGTATTGGGCCGGATTTTGTCACTGGAGACGCCCAAAGCTATCCACCACTACAGAGGGCGCTACAGGCTGGAGGAACTGCAGAGCCTGGTGGCTGAAGGAGACATAGATGAGCTGCTGCAGGTGCTGGACGCTATGGACGTGTGCGCACGGGACCTCAGCACACCCAGCATGGTTGACATCCCAGCGCTTATCCGCACCAACGGCATGCACCGTTCCTGGACAGAAGAGGACGAGGAGGACACGCTGGTGTACGGGGGCGTCCGTCTTGTCCCTGCCGAGCATCTCACGCCCTTCCCCTGTGGCATCTTCCACAAGCTGCAGGTCAACCTGTGCCGTTGGAGCCACCAACAGAAGCCAGAGGGTGATGACATTCGCTTGTGGACCAATGGTGCCAAGATCTCCCATGACGTGGCTGAGGTGATGGTGCTGCTGGTCAACCATGGCCAAGGTATAGAAGTGCAGCTACGGGGCCAAGATTCAGAAAGGACCAAGTGCTACTCCCTGCTGGACACTATCTGCAGCATCACTGAAAACCTGCTGGCCACCACTCTACCTGGTCTGCTCACCGCCAAATACTACCTGAGCCCCCAGCAGCTGCGAGAGCACCATGGCCCCGTCATGCTCTACCAGCCCAAGGACTTCTACAGAGCCCAGATGCAGCGAGACACCTCCCTCACCAACACCATGGGCGGCTACAAGGAGAGTTTCAGTAGCATCCTGGCATTCGGCTGCGCGGAGGTGTACCAGCGCGGGAGTCTGGGTGTGGACGTTCACATCTCTGAGGTGTCTCTCCTCACCCGTAGGAAGCTCTGCCGCCTGCTGGACCCTCCCGATGCTCTGGGCAAAGATTGGTGCCTTCTGGCCATGAACCTTGGCCTGAGTGAGCTGGTGGCCAAATACAGCGGCTGTGCGGCTAACGGAACAGCTAACGGAACGCCGGCCCCACCCAGTCCCACCGCTGCCCTGCTGCAGGAGTGGAGCCGCAGACCCGACAGCACACTGGGCGTCCTCATGGCCAGGCTGCGTGAGCTGGGCCGCCGGGACGCAGCCGACTTCCTGCTCAAGGCCGCGCCCATCTTCCGGGTGAACCTGGAAGCCTTGGCCACGCCCACAGACAACTACGGACCCACCTGCAACGGAGGAACCTCCTATAACTCCATCAGCTCAGTCATATCCCGGTAGTGATGGGCAACGTGCAATTAACCTGGGACCCCCACTGGCCCTCGCTTTATTACTGAGTGTTTTCGGAATTCATGCTTACGTCGCTGCCCCGCCTTCTGAATGTTTTCATGCACCTCTGAGACGGAGGAGACGTGTGACCGTCGCTCCCTTCCACCACCCACATTCTCCGCTCTAAAGTTAGTCCACAACCAAATGAAATCGGATGAACTCCGCGCTATACCAGAGGGCTTTTTAAGAAAAAATAATGACACATTCGATTATTTTATATGTGTATATTTGGAGAGAAAAAAAAGTCAGTAATTTCTAAGTACTTTCTTACGACTGCATTCTTAAGAGGAACTCAGTGTCGCTTGTTGGTTTTAACGGCGCTATTTGACCTTAAAGAACATAAGAGTGCCTTTGCGGTGGTACGCTATCGTCAAAGAACCATCTCTTAATTTAGACTTGATTACACCAGTCCTCTGCCATCCTAAATCCTGGGTGGCCATGTGTACTGAGACGGCATCCGGTACTGGTGTTCATTAGGCGACTTGCGGTTAGAACCCAGGCCAGTCGTGTTATGGCAGCTTTTAAAAGAATAGGGTTGGCAAATAGAATGAAGAAGCCTGGTTTCTCTGTGCATAGACTGTATCAGTCCTTAGCATTACCGACAAAAGCCCGCCCACCAAATGGGTTTTGAGGTTTTTTAAAGCACCCAGACACGATCCTAGAAGCGAGGAGCACACTGCGCACCGCATATTCCGCACCAGTAACGAGATTAACGGGAGACCACCATTCACATCCCCACCCTGCTGCATATTTTTTATTACTGATTTGTACCTTTTTTTTGCCAAATAGTGAATCTTGAAACAAAGAAAATAGATTGACAAGGTCGACTTGAAAGCACTTTCTTGACTCTTCACTACTTTCTTTTACGTCCGCACCACGTTTTAAACCGAGAGTGCAAGTTTTGTATTCTCTCTATGACTTCTGCTTGGGATTAATAAAAAAAAAATCTTAATTTTGAGTTTGCCTTCGTCAACGGGGGGAAATTTAAGAAGAATCTGAACTTTACAGTGTCTCCAGAAGCAAGACTTGAGTATTACTGCCGTCCACGCTAGAATGGAGCCGCCATTGTATATACTGCACAGCTGAACAGTGGAAGAAGGGCCAAAAGGTTCGACTCATTCAGAGAGGTCGCTGTATGCTTTCTACACTTTATGAGCATATCCGGAGTTGGGTGTATTATTATTATTATTATTATTATTATTATTATTATTTGGTGCAAACAGTTGGCGGCCTGTCGACGTCGTCTCAGAGCCCGCAGAGGCGCATGCTTTTAGCCGTGTTGTTAGTGAATCAGTTGTGGCCTTCTCTGTCCTTCCGCCATCGCTCCATTGACTCAATCATCCCAAAAGTCTTTACAAAAGGAAAAAAAATGAATGTACTTTGCCTGGTTTGGTGAAGGACTCTTCGAAATGTTGCCTTGCAGCCAAGCTGGACTCGCAAAAAGGGAAAACTGAACTTTGAAAGGTGTTCCTCATTCCAAAAGGCACGTTTTTTTATATTGTGGTTTGACTTTGAACGTGTATTATTTGTCTTTTTTTTTTTTTTTTTTTTTTTTTTTTTTCTTTTTGTGTCCCCCTCTCTTCCCCAATATGTTTTTATTTTCTCGTCCTTTTCTCCAGCCTGGCTGTGGTTCTCACTTTCTCCCCAGATTCCGGGGCTTGTACTACACAGGAAAAAGGAGTGGTGTGTATTTAAGACTTTGTACAGTTGTTCCCTTATGTTCATACAGCATGTCGCAGTGTCATGTCCTCGTTACTTCCTCGAATGTGTAGTGCAATTTTTTTTTTATAATAAACTGTTTACTTGATAAGACCGTCTCTCTTTACTGACCCCACATGTTATTTTAAGGCAGCAAATATGAGATTAATCTTATCATTAGAGTGCAGTGCAGTTCAGTGCAACTCGTAAACTACTGCAGCGTAGCCTGGTGGGTAAGACACTCACATATGAACCAAAAGACCCCAAAGTCACAGGTTCAGACCCCACTTACTAGCATTGTGTAGCATTGAGTGTCTCAAGGGGGACTATAACTACTGATTATAAGTCACTCTGAATAAGGAGATCTAATAAATGCATTTCAGAGGGCCAGTGTCCAGAAGAAGGCATTTGTGTGGATTTCTGTTGTGGATTGATTTTGTTTACCTCGTGTAATTTCCATAGCTGGAAACTTGATAGAGCAACGATACGGCAATAGACGTGAGACTGATGGAAAAGAACTCGATCTGAAAACAGCACCCAGACGGACAGAGGGGGAGTTACAGTACATCAGAACTCTCACTTCTCTGTGGTGAGCTGTGGCTCAGCATACCAGCCAACAACGGGCAGGATGTGAGGCTGAGACTGGCCAACTTCAGCCTCTGGCCTGACAAAAGATGACCGCTATTGATCGTTTCTGCAGGCTGTTCATTCCATTGGCTTACAAAATCATGACTTTTTGTATGTGTGTGTGCATTCTTGCTGTGGTAGGCTGATTACGACACACGTCATACACAAAGTTCTTGGAAGACGGATGCAAGATCTGCAGTTTTGGTGTTTTGCACCCGTGCCACATGTGCATTGTAATGAGTGTGGAAACCTGTATAAGTCAACATGGCTTTAAACAAAAGTGATTACATTTTTGTCTCTGTAACATTTAGGCCTTTGCTCTGATTTAATTCACGTTTGCATAACCCTATCAAGTGCCATTGTTTTAATCTGTCTGGTCTACAGGTTTCACACTTGGATGAGATGAGCGCTAATCTCCCACCATCAGTGCTTCTGAAATTGGCTCTGATGGGACTGATTGGCCTTCTGTCCTGCAGGATCTTATCAGCAGTGCTGTTAAATTCCCTTTCAGCGGCCGATAGGATTACCTGCTGACCTTTAATAGTGAGAACCCAGCCACTGGTGATCAAAATGAAACACATCAGTGAGTAAGCGGATCTCGTTTTTTTCTGGGTGACTGTATAGCCATGTAGTTTCACATCTGAAAATCTGTTCTTCGTGTGTAAGAAGAGCAGTGGAATGAGTTGGTCTGCACCACTGAGGATCAATTGGATAGATTTTCAGGCTGAGATGAGATTGATCCACATAGTTCTGAGCAGGCCAGACACTTGATTAAAGCCGGAGAATCAACATTATAATCAATTTTTTTATGTTACAAATAAATAAATAAATACATACATACATGCTCACATCGGGAGCATATAAAAAAAGGAGGGAAAATGTAGGATTTATGTTTCCTGACACAAGCCCTTCCTTTTGCAAGTAGTTCTTTAAAATACAAATCCTGAAATCAAAATAATTCTGTTCTGATTTTAATCAATTTCAATTGATGAAACATCTCTGATGGCTGTTGGTGAGATTTGTAAGAACACAGTATAAAAAATTATCTATCTTTTTTTTCCCAAAAAAATCTACAGTTTTATGTTTTAATAGGTTTATTCGTTTGAGAGACTGTCAGTGTGGTGGGATGCTGATAAACCTACCTACAATGCCTGATTCCTGAATTACTACTTCCTTAAATGTTTCACGCTTTAACATGAAGCAATAATTGTATTAGAAAAATATGTGATTTCTATATTAACATAAAGAGGAAAAATTACAAATGAGCACATTGGCACATCGTGCCAGATGAAGTTTTGCATTCGCATAATCTCACGCTTGCAGATTTGTAATTAGGTTTAACGTTCTGGAAAACCAAATTCTATCGGACTGGAGATCTTGGTTTTAAACATGTGTTTATTTTGTCTGTTGGATTATTATTTTTCCCCAATTCAAAGCGCATCACGTGCCGGCCGATCACATGCTTGGATGACGTCACGCCTGGGGCGGGCCCAAGCGACCAATGGCAACCAATCAGACGTTCTCGCAGTCGTACGTGCGCGAGGGCCCTTTATAAATCCGCGTCTTTCGGCCTCCTGAGGTATTCTGCTCGTCCTGGCTCAGGTACGAGTCCTCCTCGGAGTTTACTGTGAAACCCACCGCCGGTTAACCCCGCTCTGTGTGGTTCTTCACGCAGTGTGTCTTCCAGGCTCTGTTTTTCAAGCGGTTCACTTTTATTTTTCGTTGTATGGAGCCTGTGTAGTCGTGTGTTTATGCGTTTTGTTATTATTGTTATTGTTGTTGTTTCGCCGTTGCATGCGTCGTATTCGGGGGAAAAAAAGGAAATTCCACCGAATTCCCGGTTCGTGGCACGGGGCCGGGAGCCGCTCTTTCCTTCGGGAACCGAAACGAAAAGCGGCGTTTTCGATGAGCTGCCGTCCGCTCCTGTCGCTTCTGTTTTCGTTTTCCCGGAGCAGAGTTTCGGCTTCGTCACCGACGGGGGGGAAAATCCGCCCGGATCCGCCCGCGTCGCGTGACTGGATCGCCGTGACAGACGGAACAAAGGCCCGACGTGGCGCTTTTATTCCGTCTTTATATTCCTGTCGCATCTGACGAATCTGCGGCGAATCTGGAGCTCTTTCCTCCCGTCTGTGTGTTGTTTTTAGCGCGGAGGGTTCTGGCCCGACGGTGGACATTTTGTTCCCAGTTCAGCTGGAACCCTTTTCTCCGCCGAACTTCGTCTCTTAGTTAAACGTTGTAATTTTTTTTTTTATTATTATTATTCTTTCGTGTGAAAATGTGTGCGAGGAACCTGTCTAACAGTGTTGTGAACCGCCGCAGCTCCTGCACCATGAGGATGTTCCTGGCCGCCTTCGCCCTGTGCCTCGCCGCCGCCGCCGCGGCGCCCACTCTGGACGCCCGGCTGGACCCGCACTGGGACCAGTACAAGAGCTTCCACAGTAAAAAGTACCAGGAGGTAAAATCTCTCTCTTCCTCTCTCTCTCTGTCTGGTTTCTACCGTTCCTGACTGGAAAGGTGATGTTGGAATATGTGTTGTGCTTCGCAGAAGGAAGAGGGCTGGAGGAGGATGGTGTGGGAGAAGAATCTGAAGAAGATCGAGATGCATAATCTTGAGCACTCCATGGGGAAACACACCTACCGCCTGGAAATGAATCACTTTGGTGACATGGTAGGAGTAGTTTTTTTTTCCCCTCCCCTTTATGGTGCAATTTTTTTTTTCCAATCACAACCTGTTTCTCTCACCACAGACCAGCGAGGAATTCAGGCAGGTCATGTATGGCTACAAGCAGAGGAAAGACAGGAGAGTTCAGGGGTCCACGTTCCTGGAGCCCAACTTTGTGGATCTGCCCAAAAGCATCGACTACAGAGATCTGGGATACGTCACTCCAGTCAAAGATCAGGTGGGGATCGTGCAAAAGCAGCCATGCATGTTCAGTCTGGAACCATCTTTGATGAATGTGTAGTGCCCTGTAGTACTTGTTAAGAAGGTAAATTATTAAAAAAAATTTTTTTTTTTTTTGGTAGGGCGAGTGCGGGTCGTGCTGGGCCTTCAGCACCACTGGAGCCATGGAGGGTCAGCTCTTCAAAAAGACTGGGACTTTGGTGTCCCTGAGCGAGCAGAACCTGGTGGACTGCTCCCGGCCAGAGGGTAACGAGGGCTGCAATGGAGGTCTGATGGACCAGGCCTTCCAGTACATCAAGGACAACGGCGGCATCGACTCAGAGGAGTCTTATCCCTACCTTGGCACTGTGAGTTTAAATCCTCTGGCAAGTTTTATGGGCCTGGTGCCTTCACACTTCTAAAAAAAAAAAAATCCAACTTGTTCTCCTGCTACAGGATGACCAGCCCTGTCACTACGACCCCAAATACAAGGCTGCTAATGACACCGGCTTTGTGGACATCCCCAGCGGTAAGGAGCGCGCTCTGATGAAGGCTGTGGCTACTGTGGGCCCGGTTTCTGTAGCCATTGATGCAGGACATGAATCTTTCCAGTTCTACCAGTCTGGTAAGATACTTATTTTTAAATTTTTTTTTTTTTTTTTTTTTTTTTTGTGAAATATATTATACTTTAAGTTTAGTGTGTGTGTGATCACCTCAAACCTCTCTCCAGGAATCTACTACGAGAAAGACTGCAGCAGTGAAGAATTGGACCACGGTGTGCTGGTGGTGGGTTATGGCTTTGAAGGACAAGACGTTGATGGCAAGAAATACTGGATTGTCAAGAACAGGTATGTCCCTTGTGGTAAATTATTTATATATTTTGTCGTCTTTGTGTGTAGTTTAGCCTAATTTTTTTTTTTTTTTTTTTTTTTTCTCCCTGAATTTGTCTTCCAGCTGGAGCGAGAAGTGGGGCGACAAAGGCTACATCTACATGGCCAAGGACCGGAAGAACCACTGCGGTATCGCCACCGCTGCCAGCTACCCTCTGATGTAGAGCAGTTTACAAAGTCACTTTTTTATTTTTATTTTTCATCCACTGGTTGACCCCATGCTGGTTAGTCAGCAGTGGTCACCTTTTGCTCCGGGGAGTTTCTTCTAGACTTGAAGTCCACGCCTTAGGGACCCAGGAGCAATTTGTGACATGAGCCATGTCTGTATTACAGCCCAGGCCGGGCTGAAGTGTGTCCGTGTATCCCTGGCCACGCACCCCTGTCTGCAGGCTGAGAGAAACACTCTAATGAGGGAAATGAGAAACTGATTTTTAAACTTGTAAATATGTATGCTGTGTTCTGAACTAGTGTCAATGGTTTTATTTTAGTTTTTAATTTTTTTTTTTTTTTTAAATTTTTTTTTTCTACCTCCAACACAAATCAAATAAAATTTTAAAGACCTCAGTGCTCTAGTCAATCTTGTTATTCAATCCTTGTGCCCTGTAAAGATCCTCAGTGTCCCCATTTATTTATTTATTTAATCTGAATACACACTGGTTGTCCCTACCACCCTCACATGATCATGTATGCTTGTAAAGCACTGGCTTTGTGAGCTCAACGGCGTCCAAATATATGTTCTGTAACTGGGAACAGTGTCGTGTTACTTGTTTGTCTTCAGTACCAGCTCCAGGCAGAGAAATGAGAGCGGCTGGGGGACCCGTGTTTCCTGGACCTTGCGCGTGTCCCGCCAGGCGGCCTGGTGACTCAGCAACTTTCACGATCACAACAAGCCAGATCTGGCGGGGTCAGGGAGGGGCCTTGACTGCACTCTGTTCCCTGGTACATTACAACACACACTGACTGGAGAAAACCACTTCTACTGCAAGGGGGACTTACATAGTAAAAAATCGAAGACAAAAATCTACATATTTTTAATTGAAAAACACCAAAGACGGGAATGAGAGCTATTTCTGGTGCTTCTTGACGAAGGACAAATACTCCTCCACGTCGTCGGGCGAGCCGACCACAAAGGGCACGCGCTGGTGCAGGGCCTCCGGCTGGACGTCCAGCACACTCTGGGTCCCGGTGGTGGCCAGACCCCCGGCCTGCTCTATGATGAAGGCGATGGGGTTACATTCGTACAGCAGCCTCAGCTGCGAGAACAGAGCACAAAGAGCAGGCCGAGTGTGACGATGTGTCCAAGAGACAGGACATATGATAGCAACAGCCACCCAAACACAGACACACGCTACACAGGTTGAGAAATAGTGCGAGTTGAAAAGAATCAGCACTTTTGCTATGAACCAGAGCAAAAAGGGCTTTGCACTCTAATAATAATTATTATGCATATACTTGTTATAATACTGATTACTACAATCTTTACTGATATTAATCATATTATTTTCATTGTCATTTACAATAAAAAAAAAAAAAATAATTAGCCCAGTCGCTACCATTCTGTCCCCATGCTGCACATGTATCTGTTCTCTCCTTTTGGTTTAGGATAAAATGCTCGAATCAGGCATTTATTAGTACCATTGTAAAAAAAAAAAGGACTATGATAACCTAGTCTGCTTGTAAACGTTTAATGGGTGGTGGTGAAATGCACAGTTACCATAAAATACGGGTTTAACAGCAGAGTCGGTCTGATATCGGTCGCTAAGGTCTGGTGCCGTGCCTGAGAAAATGGTTCATTTTTCTATAAAAGATACAAAGCGGTTGCTAAGTGGGGCATTTGAAACAAAAGTGTGTCACTCTGAGGTGACAGAATGAGCCAGTCAGGTATACCTTTGCAGGCTGACCTTTGACCCAGGTGAACACAAAGTTGCGCCCACCAATCACAAACACTGGGTTGGAATAAACCCCAGGGGCGGGAAAGTAACCACAATGGACAGATACAGCTGATTTTACCAATCTTTTCTGCTGCCAATTCTGTTTTTCAGCAGTGACAACTCATACCAGTGTGACAGAGAATTAGCTGTTGCGTTAGACGTGAATTTCACGCATCCTCAAATAAAAACGTATCAGCATTTCTCTCCTGGGAAGAATCTCCAGTGCGTCTTGGAGGCAAATTTCAGAATTTCTTTATATCTGTTTCCTGATGTCTGAATGGAGGACAATGGCCTAAAATGGCCTAATAACAGTAGCTAGGGTGGTAGTAGCCTAGTGTGTGAGGCACAAGACCAAGTCACATGTTCAAACCCCACTTACCTTCATTGTGTCCCTGAGCAAGACAATTAACCATAAGTGTCTACATTTACATTTTCTAAATTTACAGCATTTATGGTTCATAGGCGAGTGTGTCTACTAGTCTACAACCACCCGTGTCTCCAAGTGGGACTGTCCCTGTAACTACTGGTTGTAAGGCCATCTACAGAAAGGTGCATGTTTTTAAAAACCATAATAAGTAGAAAGAACAGACATTAAAATGAAATGTCTGTGTACTGATACCCAGATAAAGTACAGTAGGCTACATGCATCCTTTTATGTTTTTTTATGTTTTTACCTAAAAAATGGTAAAGTTTGTGCCCACCCACCTTCCCTTTGGGACTCTTCTCGTTTGCAGGGTACATGAAGATTCCACCGTAGGCGATGGTGCGGTGGATGTCAGACACCATAGACCCCACGTATCTGGCGCCATATGGGGCGCTGCCGTCCTGCAGGGTGGTGACATAAAGAAAGTGGCCAGTGGTCATCTGAGTGAAAACATCCCTGCAGGACGTTTCAACACATTAAGACTTCAGAAGATCGCTAGACGTCCCATAACGAATGAAATTGCGGCTCATTGAAGTACAGTGTACACAGCGCAGTGCTGTTTAAAGTCTTAATTACTCCTGGGCTTGTAAATGACACCAGTAAAAAACGATAAGAGGGAGTCAGGAACAGCAACGGGGTCAAAGTTCAGAGGAACTGCTCATAAAAACAGACGCGGAAAACCGCTGTGCTGTATTATGCCTATAGGAGAATCTGTATTGGAGCTGTGTGTGTGTGTGTGTGTGGCAGCTGAAAGGGAGTCTAAGGATATGTGGAAAGTAGGGGTGTGTGTGTATAAGAACAGTTAACAGTTGGAGTCACGCGCTGCTTAGTCATGATTAAAGCACTGTGAGTGTGTGTGTGTGTGTGTGTGTGACTCCATTCTACAAAGGATTAAAAACAAGTCAACGATTAACCGAGCATCACGACATTAGACAGCTGCACAGTAAAACGCAAACTGGCTGTTTTTGGCCATTTTAAGGTCCTTGGAATTCATCCGACTTGACAGGTTTTCAGCTGTGGCCTCCAGCCTTAATCTGCATGTGACTTGGGGACTTGTGCAACACGGGGCAGAAAGCGCTGAACGTAAACACTCTATATGAGCAGGGAACCTGCGCCAGCACTTCCTCACCGAGCCGGACTGGTTCGAACATGTCACCAGCACCGCCCGAATTCATGTGACGCGGGTCACGTTTGTCTGTTCCTGCATGAATGAACGTGTCATTTCCCTTCGCTCATATGGTCAAGTGTCAGACAACACTGTACTTCGGCATCTACAAAAAGGTCATTTATTTTCATAATTGAATCCTAAAAAAAAACAGAAATCCAGTATCTGAAATGATTAGAATAATGAAAAATCCAAAACCAGAGAACAGTGAACTTCCCTCTTCAACCTCCTGAGCAGGAATTAAAGCAGCGTTTCCGCACAGGAAACATCATGAGGAGGACAAGAGCTCAGAACTCAGAGGAGCACATGAGCAGCGGGTGGCGGCCCACCGCGTGGACGCCTCAGCCTGGCCTCGAGTGTCTGACGTACCTCCGGGTATTTCTTGTGCTTTATGTACTCGTTCAGGGCCGGGTCGAAGTACTTGGCGTAGCCTTCATTTATGCTGTAGATCTTCCCCTTCTTCTTTATCTTAACGTTCCTCTCTGTGAGGATGAACTCCCCTATTGCCTGGGAATCATCATTAAAAAAAAGACCGTATCAAAGGAACATTCATCATAAAATGTGTTATGAAATTGTCACGTTATTAATAGATTTTAGCCTTATTTTCAATACTGTAATTCACCATTGAAACTTGATCTGTTTTAGTTGGTTAATTAAACGGTAAAGTAAAAGATTCACTCCACCAACGGCAGCAAACTTCACTGCAATTCCCACTTACTGGGTCCAGCATGAAGAAGTTGACCCCTGACCCGGTGCTGAGGGCCACCAGCGTGGCGCTGCCATACAGCGCATACCCGGCACACACTATCTGATTGCCCGGCTGCAGGGCGTCCTTCTCGCTGGGCTCCCCGTCAGACGTCTGCAAGTGGAACAAGGTAAGAAATCCCAGGAATCATATCTGAGGAATCATGTCCTGTCTCATGAGTCACAAAGTTGCACTCTGTGCAGTGCTTTAGCGCCCCCTGCTTTTAACTACAATTAGTAATGCTAGTAAGTGGGATTTGAACCTGGGTCTTCTGGTTCATAGGCAAGTGTGTTACACACTAGGCTACCACCACCCCTATTTATTTTCTTGCGAATAAATAAAAAAAAAATTGCAATGGAGAGGGTAACAAAACTAAATGAAAAAAATCTGTCTTATTATTTATACCCTGAAAGCTGTTCTAAGAAACGGTTCTACTTTGAATGTGGGAACTTTTTATTTTATTTAAGATATCAGGCTTTTTTTAGGCAGCTTTAAGTGAATTCACAATACTAATGCAGTCATGATGATAATAGTCATATTTGGTCATTTTAGACAGGCAAATGTTTTGTGAGATGAGGTATGAATGTTAAGTGCACATCCTTTTAAAGTATTTTTCATGCATTAGCTTCATGACAATTTTAGTACTGAAGTATACAAAGAAAATTATTTTGCACAGATAAAGAGAACACTCACACGTTTGTAGATGGCAAAAATCGTGCCAATAGAGGCCAAACAGTCGATGTTAGACGATCCGTCCAAGGGGTCGAAGCAGACCACATATTTACCCTGGTTGGGAGAGAAGGCTTCAGCTCAGATTAGCTTGAAACAGTGGCACTTTCCCAGGATTCCATGCAACGTACTCTCTTCTCGGCCGGGGTGATGACGGCGTCCTTGTTCTCCTCGCTGACCAGCACAGAGGTGCTGTAGGAGGCCTGCAGCATGTTGATGACCAGGTCGTTGGACAGCACGTCCAGCTTCTTCACCTCGTCCCCCGTAACGTTCGTTTGGCCGGCGATGCCTTGCCTGCGCTCATTCAGAGTCAAAGGGACGTTCAGCACTGCGCTTGGTTTTTTTACCCACTGCTCTGTGTGAATCTGTGAATGTGCACCAATTAATAATACCTGAATTCTTTCAAATATTCTAGTGTACCTACCCAGATTCGACTCCCAGTACGGTCACTAATCGCTTACTGGGGCAACTACGGCCTAGCTGGTAAGGAAGCGGACTGTTAATTGAAGGGTCGTGGGTTCAATTCCTGAATCGTCAACGTGACACTGAGGTCCCCTTGAGCAAGGTACCACCCTGGGCGCCTTTCATGGCTGCTCACTGCTCAGTAAGGGCGATGGTTAAAAGCAGAGGACACATGTGCTGTGCTGCAGTGTCTCACAATAACAATCACTTCACCTTCACTTTCTTAGATAAATCTGGAAGGGTTATTTGATTTGGTCATTTAATTCCGAAATTTCATGAGACATCAGCCATAATCAACACTCCCTTCTGTTACTCAGGTTTGCGGCTGCCCAGGACATCCCAGGAGGGTGGGGCACCAGCCCGCCACAGGACACACACACATACACACACCTACAGACAATTCAGACTCGCCAATGCGCACCTTTGGATAGTGGGATTCTACCCGGGACTCAAACCGTGTGGCCACAAGATATATTTCACTTGAACCAGTGCAGAATATAGACTACAGGAAGGTTTGCCTTTCTGAATTAAAATCTAAAAAGACACTCTCCTTTAATAAAGACCGACAGAAGACTTCAAAATGAACAGAATTTACTGATTAGAAGCAGTAAAGAGCTGAGAACGGTGTCAGACGTATGTGAATCTAAAATAACCTGCAGTGCAGACATTAAAATGGCATAGGTCATAGGTCATCACACAAGACTTGCAGGGGGTTTCCTGCTCTGCTCCTCTGCAGAGTTTAGTGACGAGTGTAAAAAACATGTATAAATCCACTCCTACTGGGAGTGCAGTCACACACACACACACACACACACACACACACACAGAGGCATATAGAGACGTACAGGTGGGCGAGTCCTGCCTTCCTCACTGCAGACGAAATGGCTTTGATGGCCGTCAGCATGGAGTTGATCAGCTGGGTCAGCTCGCCCGTCGCCCCCTTTGCCTGCCGGCCCGTCTCCATGACGAACCGGGTCAGGGTCCATACGTCCACGTCGAAGTGTGACTGGTCTGTCATCGCGGTTTCACGGCCCTGCAGCGCGTGTGCTGTGCAGAGCTGGTTCTGTCGGGCAGGCTGCCTTCATACCAGCACCAGCCAAGGGTTATATTCGTGTGGCGAAGGTTGAGGGTCTCGGGTTGCAGACACGAGTGACGACTTCAGTCAGAGCAGCCGAGAGAGAGTGAGAGGATCACACAAGGTACAGTAGTAGAACACAGGTGACAGTAGGGGCAGGAAGTATCACCTGGTAACCTGGAGTTATACTAGAACAACTGGGTTTATAATAAAAGTTATTGGTCTACAATACTAATAAAAATTTAACAGATACTAGATATGAAACTGGAGATGGACGCAGTTTTTCTAGTTATGTGTCTTTTTATTTGGACTTTTTATTTTATTTTTTATTTGGACTTTTTCTTGTTCTGACACTCCAAGAGCTCCTCAAATGTCAGCGGCTCTCTCCTGTGACCTTTTGAGTAAAGGTCAGATCCTCCAAACTTATTCCTCCACACTCCACTTTGCTAATTGCATTGATCAAACTTAGTATCTTTGATTTTGAATTTTGAGAATACCCTAATGACCAGATTATTACTGGAATATCGGAATATTTAATATACAATGTGTGTGTGTGTGTGTGTGTAGCATATGTAAGCATGTTTCCTCTGGGTCTCTCCAGGTTCCTCCTTTCTGACAAAGTCACGTACACAAGGTGGATTGGCGTCTCATCATTGCCCAGTTGTGTGATTGGTGTGTGGTGCCCTGCCCAGTACGAGTCCCTGCCCTAAACCCAAAATCTGTTCTGGAAACCCAGTTCCGGATTCTGTGGTTATGGACAGACTGAGCTACAAGAAAGTTCGCTTTTGCTTTGAAGTGTATGAATATCATGTAAACTGGGTGGTGGGAGCCTGGCGGGTAACACACTAATCTACAGACCAGAAGATCACAAACTCACAGGTTCAATCCCCACCTACTACCATTGCACTACCATTGTCTCCAGGGGGACTGTTCCTCTACCTACTGATTGTACGTCGCTCTGCATAAGGGCGTCTGATAAATGCCGTGATGTTGAATCCTCCGTTGTGAAAGGCTTTTTATCAGCGTATGACCTTATTCTTCTGACCCAGTTTATTTCACAATTGAATAAAGTATTCTGAAATCTGCGGCTTTAAGACATTGAATACATTTTCACAAAGTTGTAATGAACATGACAAATATTTCTGGATATCTGAATTTATTTGCAGCTTTGCCCTGAACAGAAACCAGAACATATTAATTAATGCAAATTATTTCGTCCATTCTGACAACCCCTTTGGACACCCCTTTAAATAAAAACTTGCCAACTTGGTGCTTTTGGGGCTTAAAAAGTGTTTCATTTGGACCGAAATGGAATGGCAGGAACATTTTGGTCTCCAGCGTAAAGGATTCGAGGTACAGAGTGCGGTGGTCTTTTTTTTCATTTTTTATTTTTTAACTCCTTGGTCTCACTTGAAGTGCTTCTGGTAGATGGAGATGTACTCCTTCACGTCATCGGGGGAGCCCAGCACCACGGGGGCCCGCTGGTGGATGTTCTCCGGCTGGATGTCCAGCACATCCACGGCCCCGGTGGTGGCCATCCCTCCAGCCTGCTCTACGATGAAGGCCATGGGGTTACATTCATACAGCAGCCGCAGCTGAGGACACAGAGGGGGGAGATCTTTAGTGGGTGTCGCAGTGCCCCCTGCTGGTGAACTGAGGGAACATCTCAAATGTCAGCTTGTTTTAAAAGATTTTCACCCATTAAATCACGACAGTAAGGTTCACCTTGATGCCAAAAATTGCACCCAAATCTACATCTACCAGATCAAGGCTTTTGCATTTGCACTGAAACATTTGCATTCCCTGCCTTCTGTACACATCAACTCCTATTTACATTCAGGGCTCCACTGCCACCAGGTCCAGGTTTTTACTCTTTACTCACAAGTCATATGGATGACGGAACGAAACTTGATTTCCACAGTCAGTGTTAATCAACAATGCGTCTCTTTACAAGGCCAGCAAAGCATGCAAGGGGATATTCTGAGACACTCACGATGAAAAGGGGAAAAATGAAAGAGCCCTTGTTCTTCTGAGCCTCTATAAAACCAGTTAAACTGCAATCTACTCTTCCTCATGCTTCATACCTTCCCTTTTGGACTCTTCACATTGGCAGGGTACAAGAAGATTCCTCCATACACCAGCGTCCGATGCACATCTGCAACCATGGAGCCAACGTACCGGGCCCCGTACGGGGCGCTTCCGTCCTAAACAGCAAAGCCAAAGGATTGCAATCAATTTATTACAATATCAGGATTTTTTGTGGCATAACTAAATCTTGAAAAGGTCTGACAGTGCAATGACCTCTGGGAATTTTTTCTTCTGCAAATATTCAGTGACAGCCGGGTCAAAGTACTGGGCGTATCCTTCGTTCAGACTGTATATCTTCCCTTTCTTCTTAATCTTCACATTACGGTCCACCAGGATGAACTCGCCAATGGCCTAGAAAGAGGCACGACAATAAATGCCTGGACGCCTACATGGCTGATCGGGCTACATGGAAGCCCACTCACTGGATCCAGCATGAAGCAGTTGACTCCCTGCCCGGTGGAGAGCACCAGCATGGTGGCGCTGCCGTAGAGCGCGTACCCCGCTGCCACGATGCGCCTGCCCGGCTGCAGGGCGTCCGTCTCAGAAGGCTCGCTGTCGGTTTTCTGAAAGGGTGAAGGGATTTTCTGAAGGGACTCAGAGTTTCTCCAGTGCAGAAGAAATTCTGTCATTAGTGCAGCACATTTAACTGGTTATGCTGGCAAGACTCATCACTTTCAGATCCATGTCGTCTATACTACCTTTCTGTAGATGGCAAAGATTGTGCCAATCGAAGCAAGGCAGTCAATGTTGGAGGAGCCGTCAAGGGGATCGAAGCAGACCACGTATTTACCCTAGAAACCCAGCTGACCAGTTAATTCACAGGACGTCGCCAGACAAACATCTATCACGAGAGTCCACCGAGAAGCCCCACCCGTCTCTCCGGCTCCACGATGATGGCCTTCTCGTTCTCCTCGGTCACCAGGACACAGGAGGTGAAGGAGGACTTGATCATGTTGATGACCAGGTCATTGGACAGGACGTCCAGCTTCTTCACCTGGTCCCCTGTCACGTTGGTGCTCCCATCAATACCATATCTACCAAAGTTAAATAAAAAAAAAAAGAAAAGAAAAAAAGTCTTAACAGGTTGAGATGCTGATGTAGATGATTTGAGCCACACGCCTTACAGTTGGGCAATCCCAGCCTTCCTGACTGCGCTGGAAATGGCCTTGATTGCCGTGCACAGCGCGTTGAGCAGCGTGGTGAACTCGCCCGTGCCTTTGGCTTTCCTGCCCTCCTCCAGCACGAAGCGGGTGATGGTCACCACGTTGGTGTCAAAAGCGCCCCGGTCCGACATGTCCAGGCGACGCAGAGTGCGCACAAACCACCGACGTTGTCACGAAAGTTTTTTAACGCGGAACTTGTTGGCAGAACTGGGTGTGCGGAGCGCCCAGCCAATTAGGGCCCAGAGTAGAGATGAGGGGGCGGGTTCACGATGGCCGCAGCCAATAGCAAAGCGTTCTGGATCTTTTGAGCGGTCCGAATCTTTTGGCACAGCTCACCTAAAAGATTCGGTTCATTAGAATTCGAATTTAACATTTTGTCAAGAATTGATTATCATATTAATGTAGCACATGGAATTATATTAACTGTATTACCTCCCTATTCTTTTGACCCAGATTATTTCATATTTAATACACATTAAATATGGTGTTAAATTAATACTGCAGTGTTAAAACAAAAAAACCTACCTTTGAGGTATGAAATCAATATAATTATCTATACTTTAGTAAATATGTTTGAGTGCAACCTTTGAGCTATATTTATTTAAATACAAATGAAAAACAAATTTTACTACAATGAAAAACAATAAAACTGTATTAACTTCATATGTTTCTGGTTTAATTTCTCCTAAATATTATAGGATAACATAGATCTTTGTAAAAAAATGTGACCATGGCTGTGTTGAGAATCAGGAGCAGGCTGGACATTACAATTCTCATGCCTGATCGGAAAGTAACCAGGAAAAGCTGCCGTGCATAGCGATGCATTTGGGGCACGAATAAAATCAGTCACGATTCATTTAGCTTCTCATTACTCATCAGCAGAACTTCCACCAGTTCTGTCAAACGTCCCCCTCCATACAGGGTAAAAAACAGCTTTGAACTCGATAAAAACTTTTATTGCTGAAGCATCTGGATGGTGTGGTGCGGACCTGCCGCCCAACATGAGCAGGAATAACAGAATAAAGGGAACAAAAATGAATCACAGACCAATAATGATGATTACAAACAGAGATACCACAGATAAATACATGCAATATAAAGATGAATTTCATTTTACTTTAAGCAGCAACATTTTTTTTTGCTAAAAAATAATGACTAACTCTTCATAAACTATAATAACACTTTTAATGTAACCTAACCATATTTTCATGTAGCATATTAATCCTAAAAGCAGAAAAAGACCAACGCATATACATATATATGAGCAGAAGTTTCAAAACATTTCAGTTCTATTTTAAATAAAATTGCTCCCTCCCAGAGAATCTCCTCTGCTGGACACATCGCTTACACTTGTGCTTTTCTATACAATTATGTTTAAAATATATATCATTATATAAAAATATATATTTCATACTTCAGACAACAATGTTTGTATAATCCCAACCCAAATCTAATAATCTGTGATAAATTCATTTTGCTATGTATGAAAGTAATGTGATCATCATCCCTCACTAGCTCACTGTCCGTATGTCCTCGGTCTATATGAGGAGCCCACGTCTCGTCCCTCCATCCGGGGAATCCAGAGTGTGGCGATTTCGCCGAGTCCCAGTAGCTCACGTGCGGCGTCCACGTCAGGCCATCAGCTTCCTGTACTGGCTGCTCACGCTGTTCCTCAGCGTCTCCATCCTGCTGGTCCGGGTGCTGCTGCCGGACTGCGAGCTGCGCTCCGGCTTCGCCGCTCTGCGGCACCGCAGCAGGGCCGCCACCTGCCTCTGGCACTGCGACGAGCCGAAGTAGTAGATGAGGGGGTCCAGGCAGCAGCTGACGCTGCCCAGGCACGTGGCCAGCAGGTAGGCGGCGTAGGAGCCCTCGCTGTGCTTGTGGATGAACTGGACGTAGTGGGCCAGCAGGATGACGTTGGTGGGCGTGAAGCAGGCCACGAAGACGGTCAGCACGGTCCCGGCCATGAAGATGGCGCGGGTCTTCTTGGCGCGGTTCTCCACGTTGGCGGCGCAGAGGGCCTGGATGATGCGCAAGTAGCAGACGCTGGTGAATACGAAGGGGATGAAGAAGAAGAGGGCGCAGAAGACGGGGAAGAAGTAGAGGTAGTAGCTGCGCAGCTTGTGGACGTCCAGCACGTCGTGGCAGGTGGTGATCTGCAGGTCGGCCAGGTGGATGCTTTGCTCGGACAGCAGCAGCGGCATCACGCCGCCCACCGACAGGAACCACATGGCGCCGCAGGCCACGCTGGCGGTCTGCGTGGTGCGCCACGCCAGCGAGTCCATGGGGTAGACCACCGCCATGAAGCGGTCGACGCTGATGCACATCATGAGCAGGACGGAGCAGTACATGTTGCAGTAGAACGCCGCGGTCACCACGCGGCACAGCCCCGAGCCGAACGGCCAGTTGTTTCCCTGGAAGTGGTAGGAGATGCGGAACGGGAGAAGCAGGACGAAGAGCAGGTCGGCCAAGGCCAGGTTCAGCATGTAGATGACCGCCGGCTTCTTGGGCCGCACGCGGAACGAGAACATGGCCACCGCCAGCAGGTTCAAGGGGACGCTGACCAGGAAGACCATGGTGTACACGGTGGGGATGAAGACGGTCACCATGGGCCCGGTCAGATACTCCGAGGCCTCTTGTGTGACGTAGTAATGCTTCTTCACCTCAGGGTGGCGATGTTCCCTTCTAGGCACCGAAGGGGCCCCCGAGCTGCTGCCCTCCAACACGTCCAGGTAGTCGATGGGCTCATCGGTCACGGCCAGAAAACGTGCGGAGAAAGTCCTGAGGATGCTCTTAGTCCCTGTTTACATTCAAAACAAAAAATTCTTCATTCCATTCATTTAAAAAAAAGCATCCTCAATCACGGACAGAAACAAAGTTAGTGCAATTTGATTTGGTCCCTAAGTACTACATTTACAGCATTTATCAGACACCCTTATCCAGAGCGACTTACAATCAGTAGTTACAGGGACAGTCTCCCTGGAGAAACTTAGGGTTAAGTGTCTTGCTCAGGGACACAATGGTAGTAAGTGGGATTTGAACCCGGGTCTTCTGGTTCATGGGCGAGTGTGTTACCCACTAGGCTACTAACACCCTGTAGCTTTTTCTGTTTATCTCTAATTCTTTTTTGTATTATTATTATTATTATTTTACATCCACTTCAGTTCAAAGTCAAATATTACACTTTTTAAGTTTTATGTTTGTTCCTGGCTTTTTGGTAACCCCACTTACTACCATCATGTCCCTGAGCAAGACACTTAACCCTGAGTGTCTCCAGGGGGACTGTCCCTGTAACTACTGATTGTAAGTCGATCTGATAAATGTTGTAAATATAAAATGTAAATGTAAGTTTGAGACTAAATAATAGAGACGTTTCATCTGAATAAGCAAAACGTGATAAAAAAAAGGACACTAGAGGCATTAGAAACGACTTTACTGTTCATTTGCAGCCAAGTTAACTTCTGCAAGTTGAAACTGAGTAAAAGTTTAGCTCGCTTTACCAGTGTAAACGGAGTAACTTTACTCGGTTCTCTCACCGTTGCCCGGCAGGGCGGCGCAGCCGTGCAGCAGGAGCGCTGCCGACGCGGCGAGGACCGCCGCGGCGCCGCGGCGCCCGTCCATCGTTTCCGAGTGGTCCTGGAAGGCGGCCCGGCTGCTGAGGTCGAGGGGGGTTCGGCTCGCGAGTCGCTCCGTTCGGACTGGGATCGGTCGCCGCCCGGGTCCTACTGCGTTAGCAGGACGCGCACACGCAGTATAGACGAGGGAACTGTATTATTATCTAGCCTGAATGTACGTTTCGACTCGACGTCGCGGTCTCCCTGACCACGCCCCTTTTAGTTTATGCCACGCCCACGTGTCTTATTAAGGACAAAATTCTGGACTTTATTAAGGACTGACAGCAAACAGAAATAATTTGTTTAAAATAATTCTAGAATTTAGTTGAAACATTTTTAATTTGAATACAAGTTCAAGAATAATGCATTAATTGCATAAATTATATAAATTCAAAACATTAGCCAATACTCAGTTTGCTTACATTTACATTTAATGCATTTGTCAGACGGCCTTATCCAGAGCGACTTACAACCTGCTTTCAAGTTACCATCGATGAAGAGATCAATTCCGGTTCACTAGGACCCTCAACTATGAATACAATATTTTTATTCACTTTTAGATTCTGTACATAAGTCATACAATAAGAACGTTACACGTTAATATAACTATTCTCTAAAGAGGAAGGTCTTGAGCTGCTTGACACACACACACAAGATGCAAAAACAGTTTACAACGGCATTGACTTTAATAATTAATTAGAATTTTAAAAGGACACATTTACATCGTCAGAAAGAACAGAAGACATTAAAAAGAAACAGAACTCGAATGCCCAGAAATATTCTCAGCTCAGTGGAAGGCACCGGTCAGCACCTGTACAGGAGGCAGTAGTGCATTGTGCATTTTCATTCAGATCAACATTTTCTTTTCTCTTGAACAAGTGACCAGAACTGTGCTGTGAACAGCATCATTAAAAAACAAACAAAAAAAAAACAACTAGCTTGCATATTTCATTTACAATCATCTAGTCAAACATAAAAACGTTTTTTTTTGGTGGAAGTTTTGGTGATGACCATTAAAATACGTGAAGAAACTTCACCACGAATGAATGTCGCACCCATTTGGGTTTCGCAACTGCATTAGTGAAGAACCCAACAAAATCCAACCTGAATCTCTGCGGTGACTGAACACACCTCAGCTTAAAAGCATCACAGAGCGTCTGGAATTAAGACCTCTTTGGCGTTTCTACTGCATAAGCTTACAAGACACACACACACACACACACACGTGAGCACACTTCACTTTCCATAAAACTTCTTGTTGAGCAGGAAGATCAGCAAGTTGACGTTGACCTTGGCACGGTCGAACATCTTCATCACGGCAACTCCCTCGTACTGCAGCTGCAGCAGGTCCTGTGGAAAGAACCAGGCCAATGAGAGATGAATGCTGCACCTTCATTCATCTTATCATAGCAGAAAACAAGCTTGGAGACATTTTATAGCTGTGTAGGGGGTGTAGGCCAAGTTTGATAAATCTCGTTGATCGCCTTAATCTGCCAAAAGCACACAGGCTTAACAGCAAGGCTTTCCACTGAACCAGCCTCACATCAAAACTTACACATTTTTATTTAGGTTCTTACTCCATTTCATGACATCTTATTCTAGTTAACAAACAAAGCAAAGTGAAGTGATTGTCACATGTGATACACAGCAGCACAGCACACAGTGCACACAGTGAAATTTGTCCTCTGCATTTAACCCATCACCCTGAGTGAGCAGTGGGCAGCCATGACCGGCGCCCGGGGAGCAGTGTGTGGGGATGGTGCTTTGCTCAGTGGCACCTCAGTGGTACCTTGGCAGATCGGGATTCGAACCGGCAACCTTCTGATTACGGGGCCGCTTCCTTAACCGCTAGGCCACCACTGCCCCGAGTTTTCAACCATTAGCTTGTTTTGTATAGTAAATGAGTACTGACTTATGAAAAATGTTAATTCATTTAAAGGAAATAAGGAAAATAACAGCCTAAAATAACACAATAATGGATGAATTAAACGTGCAGGGATGAATTTGGAAGAGAATGTAGTTGCATGCTGAAGAAATATACAGCCGGACTGGATGCTTTACCTACATTAATCGAATTTACTGAATTTCCAGCCCAAGAACAAAAACATTCAGTTTCTCGTCAACGGAAGTTCACAATATATTACCCTTAATATCATTCATCATTGCAAATTATGTTTTTGTCCCCTCCGGGAAACTGCTTTTGTTCTAACATTTCCCGTTAAATGGTTCGCAGATGGGGTCAAAGTGTGAACCAGGATGCAATCAATCAGCAGAAGGAGTGTGAGCCGACCCGGATTGCAAACCTCGTCTGCTCAGAGCTTAGACAAGTAGGTTTGAGCGAAAGGGGAGGGGCCAAACACAAAGGGGTGGGGCCGTAGACCATTTTACCTGGAAATGCAGCTGAACTTTTTCAACCTCCACTCCGAGGAACTTTGCCTTCACCTCAAAGTCTCCGACTTCCTCAGTAGGCGAGATGTCAAACATGACGTTCTTCAGCCTGGAGGAGGGGAAACACAGTTACTTTATATGATATTATGCATATGCTATTTTATGATGTTTTTTTGTACTGCTTGACCTCATCAGCCGTAGTCACAATAGTCCTGTTACTATTCAATTATTTGCACATCCAGTGCAAACACACATCTGTACACTTTACAGTTAGTGTTGTTTCTTGTGCGTTTTGCTTTTGTATTGCACCATGATCCAGGAGGAATCAAGGTCAATCAGTGTGGGGGGTGTCTATTAAAGTCCATTGAGACATACCGTATGTAATTATGGGCTATATAAGAAATAAATCATGTTGTTGTTGAATATTTCGATTCATTGTGGGGCCATTAGTTTTAAAGGGACACATTAATATAAACAATGTTAGGACACAGACCCAGATAACATCATAACTTTTTCAGTCCTCCCATCTGTGAAGGTTTACAGCAGGAGATGAGGACAGTGGAAAGCCCCGGCACATGACTTCAGTCTGCAGGGACCACTCCAGTGTGCTGATGCTGTATCCCGCACATTTCCCCGCCCAGAGGAACCATGTGCGCCTTTACTTCAACAGCACACACACACAACAGGACGGACGTTTCCCGTCTCAGAGGGACTGGACTGACACTTGTGCTCTGGTTGGTGACCTTTTCCCATGATGCAGAGCGCAAGGGACTTACTGATTGGACTGCACGCCCTCGATCTCCAGGATAACGCCCTTCTCGTGCAGGCGGGCTGCTGTGTACTTCAGAGAGGACTGTTTGGATTTCCGGCTGCCCTTCTCCTCTCCCTTTTTATCCAGTTTAATGGAACGTCGAGCATTCCTGAGGAAGTGTGCAGACGCAGCAGTTTTTTACCGGTTTAAGCACCATTCGTCGCTCTCGTTGTCATAAATCACTAAAATGCATACACACGCATGTTAAAGAACAGCACAAATGCAGAAATGATTGTAGTGAATGCACCAATAGGGAGTTAGACAAGGACATTGCAACATAAAATACTTCAGAGAGTCCATGAATAAGGAATATCATTAAAGGACACTGGACTAACTGTGCAATGCTGCTTACTTCCTGTCCAGGTTGTCCAAGCAGGTCTTGATGTACATGTCGTAGTAGTTGATCTGCTCCTGGAAGAAAGCTGCCTTGGAGTTGAGGGCGTTCAGAGTCTGCTGGAGCTTGACCAACTCTGCCTTCCTTCTCTGCCTGTAGCGCCTCTGGTACCGAATGTCCTATGGCAACAAGGAGGTTAAAAGGCACTGGGTGAATAATGGCTTAAAACAAGATATTTCAAATCACAAGGGCTTAGGGTGGTAGTCGCCTAGTGGGTAACAGACTCGCCTATGAACCAGAAGTCCCAGGTTCAAATCCCACTTACTACCATTGTGTCCCTGAGCAAGACACTTAACCCTGAGAGTCTCCAGGGGGGTCTGTCCCTGTAACTACTGATTGTCGCTCTGGATAAGGGCGTCTGATAAATGCTGTAAATGCATATCAGCGTTATGGGTCATACAAGGAATCACCACCAGATGGGGCTGTCTGCATCTCGAAAACCTGCCGTAATTGTATTTAAAGAATTGATGTTATTTATGTACTATGTGTGACATAAATGATCTATTTTTTGTGAAATTAGTCAATTAAGTGAAACAAATGACACCACATTAGCAGAAATACTAGTGTGATTCTGCTATCTCTTTATCTCTCAGCACTTATTTAGATGGAACGGAATATTCCCCAGCAGAAACCTTGGAGATGTCGTTGATGATGTCCTGGTACTGGTTGGCGCTGCTGACGAGTCCGGCCTGCTCCAGCGTGCGGAGGTTCCGGGTAATCTTCCTCTTTTTCTGCTCCAGGGGCAGCTGTCGGTCTTCCATCGCCGCCGGGCTGCTCTTCAGGCCTTCAGGGGCCTGAGCGTCCTGCACCACACCGCGCTCCACCAGCCTGCGGTGTTCCACCTCCTGCAACCGGTGCAAAAACGTCTACCACGCCACTTCTATCCTTGTACTAGTTCATGGCAACGTGGCTCTAGCTGTTTTTTTTAATGGAGGCTGCGTGTGATGCGGACATTCTTAACCTGATGCTGGGTGGCCGCGGCCTCCAGAGTCTCGAGCAGCGTCTCCCCCGGCTGGATTCTCACCACGTCAACGATCAGCTTCTTTGTTCTGTGCAGAAGTCGAAGTGAGTCTCAGCTACACACTCTTTCCAAACTCCAGAAAAGTCTCAAAAACAACAAAAGAACAACGAAAGAACCTAATCTGGGATTCTGGGTTTTGTTCTAGATCGCACAAGGCTCTAGGAGAGACAACATGGAAGCGGCCCTCTCTGATCGCTCTGGAATGTGGGAGTCTTGACTACATGAGTCACTCTTCCTGTTTACCCAAATCCAGCAGATCCTCACGATAGACCCCGAATAAACGGAAACTTGGGCTTTCCATGACAGCAGAGGTACAGAGAACAGCATGAAGAGGAGGCAGAAACGGCATGAAGGGCTCGGACCTAGATAACCCTGACTATCACCCACCACTTCCCGCTGCATAAAGGAAGAGACAGCAGTTCACAGCAGGACCACACAGACCTGCCGGTGGGAGATAAACGCAGGAAGCATGCAAGTGGAAGGGAATTGTGGGAATTAAAACCCTCTTCCATGTAAATAACAGTGTCAGCCAAAACTTCACTGTTAAAGAGAGATGTGTCGACACAAAGAGGTGAAGAGGTCGTTCTAAACAATTTCTTAGTGTGGGGATTGAAAAGATTCAGTGTTGGTGCACAGCAACAGATGGCGGAAGGGGACAGTAGCTGCTGACGGTCCTTTATTAACTTGCTGTGTCATAGATCCACCTAATGTGTGGTCTGGCCATATATTTGTGTGTTGGGTTATCTCAGTGCTGGGAAAGTTACTTTAATGCTGTGATGTTAAAGTACTAGTTGCTGGAGAAGGTGATACACTGATCTCGTGGGTGTATAACAAACACAACTTCTTGTCTCTGTAACTGATTAACCCATTTGCAGCTCACGTACTTCATCATCAGCCCCTTCATGTCCTTGTCATCTCCCTCCGGAAGCTCGAACTTGTTAGTGAGGGTGAGGGAGACCTCAGTCTTGGCCAGTTGGGCCAGTGTGTTCTCTTTGCTGGGGTCACTCGGATCCACAGTGTCCTCACCTGATTGGTCATTAGACACAAGGACAAGATCAAACAGGTTGAGCAGTCTGTAGCTAGCATTTCTGAAGTTCGGAAGTTATTAAGATGGAGTTATTAAGGTATTAAGATACTATCCGATCATGCACACTTAACGACATTTCTGTTGCAGTGATGAAAACAACAGGAAATTGTATTCATACCAAGCAGCGATTCAACATCAGGCACGTCTCCAAGGTCATCAAGGAGCTCGTGCAGAGGGTCATTCTGATCTGGAGAAATTGCCTCTTTGTGTTCTAAAACAAGCTGAAACGCAAACGCACACACACACACACACACACACACACACACATACAGTCTCAACATGATCTGAATTAAAGCAGTGATAGAAACGTCAGATCACTCGGTTCTCAGAGAGAAAAACGTTTCTTGCCCAGTCTTATGGGAGCTATGAACATCATTATACATTCATGTGTTAATCCAATTTCAATGACTTTTACATAACTTTATATGTTTATTTCATATTCCAAACCTTTTCTAGGCCTGAAAAAATTATCTTTTCAAATTCCATGACATTTTCAGGTCTTTACTGACTGAACCAATGACATTTCGTTCAAGTCATTTTATAATCATGACCATATCAATTTGAAAAAAACCAAGACAGACACAGGGCGAGGACTTCCCGGAACAGCCGGCACAAGTGAGAAACCGGGACACGACGGAGCGCCACACCAGACTTTCCCAGATGTTTCAGATCATGTTGGACAGAAACAGACACCAAAATATGCAGACAGAGGGAAATGATGTCACAACGCCCTATGCTTTGGGGGTTGACCATGTATTGGACATGTTAAGTTTACGGTATGTCTGTGTGGGGTGGTGGGCCTTGCTGGATAAGGGGGCGTGGTTACAACACACTATGTCAACAGTCGGACAGGATGCAAAGAGGAACGAATGCTGATCCCTAATTGACTGGCCTGCATTGTATACTTGTGCACACACACACACACACACACACACACAGTCTGCCTCACCGAGTGTGTGTTGATGATCTCCTCTATAGAGATGTAGATGATGGGCTTGCTGAGGGTCACCATATCAGAGTACTCGTCCACGTTAAACTTATCCTCAGGAGCAGGAACATCACAGGCCGACTGGAAGAAAAGCCTGGAACACAAAGAGAACACAGTGAACACACACACATATACATACATACCAGTAAGCAGTGAGTCATGGCCGTATTGGAGGGGAAGAGTCTTCCCCATTCAGCTGATGGCGCACTTGCACACAAATTCGTTTCCTGTCCATCATTCCTCGTTTACCTGACTCAACGATTTCCCTCCAAAACTCGCCAGCCCATCCTGAAAAACTGGTTGGCGGTGACCTCTGTCACAGAGGGCTTACGTCAACAGCAGACTCCCTGGCGGTCTGTTATCTCCTGTTTTCAATCTCTGCTGAGGTCAAGCAGCTTCAGGAATTCAAACAGAGATCCATGCAAAACAAACGGCGGCAGCGGCACCAGCCCTGACTGTTTGCAATCCGGCGTGGTAAAAGTACAGTGGCCCAGAAGGGTCAACACAAATGCAAATGCCACAGCATGAATACAAAAGGCACACACCTTCTCATTCAATGTGTTTTCTTTATTTTCATGACATTTACGTTGGTAGATTCTCACTGAAGGCATCAAAACTATGAATGAACACATGTGGAGTTATGTACTTAACAAAAAGTGGAGACCTGACCTCCACAGTCACCGGACCTGAACCCAGTCAAGATGGTTTGGGGTGAGCTGGACCGCAGAGTGAAGGCAAAGGGGCCAACAAGTGCTAAACACCTTTGGGAACTCCTTCAAGACTGTTGGAAAAGCATTTCAGGTGACGACCTCTTGAAGCTCATTGAGAGAATGGCAAGAGTGTGCAAAGCATTAATCAGAGCAAATAAACTATAATAAAAAACATGTTTTCAGTTATTTCACCTTTTTTTTGTTAAGTACATAACTCCACATGTGTTCATTCATAGTTTTGTTGCCTTCAGTGAGAATCTACCAACGTAAATGGTCATGAAAATAAAGAAAACACACAAATGAGAAGTGTGTCCACATTTTTGGCCTGTACTGTATGTGTCCGCAACTTCTGTTGTGCGTAACTTTCACTGTGTGTAACCTCTGTTGGTGCTTTTGCATTTGTGTTGATCCTTCTGGGCCACCGTATACAAGCCTTCTCATGCCCACACACAAGACTCACAAAAAAAAACAAATCAACAACATGCAGTGTTGTAGACCCACCCCCAAGTACAACAAATGGTTGAGTTCAAATCTAAACAGGAGCAAAACACACACACACACACCTAAACTTGTTGTAGGTCTGGGAGATGTAGCTGTTCATGGACGCCAGGTGCTCACTCTCATCCTCAAACAGCTTATTAGCAGCCGCGTGCTGCAGCATCTTGGCGACGGAGCCGAGGTTCCTGCGCTGGTCCGAGTGCAGCTGCCCGCCAGCCGTCATGTCAATGATATCGAAGCCGTCCGGGGCCACGATGGCCGGGTTCATGTAGCGGTAGTACAGCAGGTTCCCCACGACCTGCGCAGATAAAACGTCACATAGACAGAGCATTCCAAAAGGCGCTGGAGAACGCTACGGAACCGGACAGAGAAAAGGGTGGAGAACACGATGGGGAACAAATGCTGCTGAAGTACCAGGAAATCTAATCAACTTCTAACCTTCAGGAGTTCATCCTCTGTTGCGTCTGGGAATTTCTCGTGGAGGGTGTTCTTCAGAATTTTTGCAATGTACCTCATACCATAACTGTACACAAAAGCAAGCACACAAAGAAAGCATGGAGTGATGCACCAGATGGTCCACAAACCTGGAGATGAATGTTTCTGGATATGAAATGTTGAAATTATGAAGCTATGAATGAAAATGGAGCCCTGGAGCCATGTTACCACGAATCAAACAGTCTGTAGAGATTCAGCTGTGGAGGTTCCATGCTGGGCTGCAGTAGACACCAGCTGAGCCACATCACATACAAAACTACAAAACGCAGCAAAAATCTTCAACGTCTGTGTGGACGAGGTCAAAGTCCTATCTGAAACGGTGCTGTACTCAGATCAGTACAACTTTTTAATGAGAGCTTTTATGCTGAAGACAGAAAATCATTATGAAATAAGCGATTATGTTCTGCTCTGCATTGATTATAAGATTAATTTCAACACCCCTAGTACACACTCACCTGGCCTCTCCAGTAGCCATCTCCAGTTGGTTGACCCATGCTTTGTAAATGTCCACAGGGTTGGTGTTGATGCCGAGACTCTTGTCCTCGATGATCTCTTTCACCACGGGGGCCAGCAGCTGGCGGAGGGCGTTCTGGCCCCGAGCGCCGCGGTTAAAGCTCACCACCATCTTTATCACCGTGGGGTTCCCTGTCACAATGTCCTGGATCTGGTCCACTTTGGACCTGCGCACAAACAAAGAGACCAGAAAAAAACTAAATCGCTCACGTTTCCAGGAATTGTGTCATGGTTCTGTTTCATTTCTCTTTGTTCTACAGGATATCTTTTTCTGGACCATCCTCTGTGGAAGACGTTCTCTCCAACATTCTCTCCCTTTTTTCCCATTTATTACTCTATTGTTCGTTATCCTCTTACATCTTCCGACTTTTATCCATGTGTTGTCATTTATGAATGATTACTGGCACCATGATTCCCTTCTAGTTCTTTTGCACAAAATAGGAAGACAGTGTTCATATTTTATAGATTTAAAAAAAAAATAAATACATTTGTCATGTACTGCTGATCATTCAGTGATTTCGCTCCTGTAAAGCAGCGCCCTCTGGTGGTCTGATACACTGGGCAGTTACCCAGTTTGTCCAGTCTTTCCACAGCCCCTGACTGTAGTAATCTGCTGGTAGCATGGTATAAACTGTTGTATGAGCTGCTTATAAACCCCTAGCTGTGACCCACTTGATCTCCTCCTGCAGCGCTGACTCAAACAGCTTGAGAAGCAGGTACTCCTCCCTCTGGTTGGAAGCGTAGTTGTACAGGGTGAAGATCACCGTGTCCATGAACTTGGTGGATTTGTTCTGGGGCATCTGGAAGATGAGCTTTGCCAGATAGGATGGGTTGGTCTGTGTGGGGACAAGTCAGAGGTTGAATTCTGAATTCTGTGCACTATCCTGCATTTTGAACACTGTCCTCATTTTAGAAGTTCATTGAAATACATTTGTGAAATGCATTATGGGATTTTTTAAACCCTTGCATCATATCTGGCTTTGAAAGGAGAAGCATGCAAATGTTACAGATGTTCTTCAAGGTCTAAAAAACGTCAATTTTGAAGTTGATGTGAATGCAAAAGTTATTCATTTTCCAGGATGGATTCTTCAGCTCAGAAGATGCATTCTAAGCACAGCAATGTTGATGGAAGGGACTTTTCATCTGACCCCGCCCCCCTCACCTGCAGAAGGTAGAAGAGGTGCTGGTAGGCCTCCAGTCTGCGGCGCTTGTCTTTGCTCAGGCCCTTGATGCCCTGCTTGTCACCAGCAGACAGGTCTTCTCTGCTCACCTTGTTCTTCTTGCTCGTCATCTTCTTGCTGTGTGACACCACGTCCTGGCAACACAGCAGAAATGCCAGTCAGCCCACTGAGAGCAATGATTCTGATCTGAGATCAGTACAGAGACTCTTAGCCCTACTGCGCAAAACTAGCAAAAAGTAAATAATCGTCAATTATTTTTATTTAATTGAGACTGTTAGCTGCCAACTAATTGAAATGCATGCTGGGAAAGCATTTTGATGCAGACACCAACCTGCAGCGTGATCCTGTTCTTCACCAGCAGCCCGATCTTGATGTCCATCACGTTCAGGTCCTTCTCCATCTGCTGGTTGGAGCGGATCTTGGTAACCACTTCCTCCCTGAGCCGAGTCACTTCCTGTTCCTCCTGCAGGTCCAGGCTGCTCTGCTCCAGCAGGTGGACAAATTTACGGACGACTGAGAGCGGAGGGTGCTGTTCACCAGCTGGACACACACATTTAGCATTAGGGCTTATGATCCATGATGCTCCTGTACTTCATAAGGGGGTTGCCAACTCACTCAGGGTCTTGTAGTCATCTCTTGCCTTGTTGGCCTTCCAAAAAGCCTGGATCTTCACAATCTCCTTCTCCTGAACACATTCAACACATTCACAATCCAATGCAGGAGAACACAGCCTGACCATGCACAAATTCAACATGAAGCTTGAGGGTCTCACGTGGTCTTTGAAGTACTGCAGCCTCTTGCGATATCTTTTCTGGGCCATCCACATCTTCACCACAGTCTGGATCTGGAGGGACGCAAACATAGATGAAGCCCTCATCATTTTGTATCTTGCGCAGCCCAAGGCGTTCCTTTTAAGTGTGTGTTTACCTTCACAATGGAGGCTTCGTTGTTCTTCATCATGTTCGTCCACTCTGTATAGGCCCTCCTCTGTTTACAACCCTTCCAGGCAGCCTGCAAACCAAACCAAGAATCACTTTCTGAGGCCTCTGCAACATTCATAGGATTTCTGTAAATATTTCCATTCATGACATTTAAGGAAATATAATAAAGAACCAGTATGGCTATAGCACGTCATTTGGGGTGTTCTCCTGAAACATTTATCCAATACTAGAAAACTACAAAAGCAAAACAAATGAGATGGAGATGGTTCTACACCTTCATTAGAGTTCAGCTGTGATTGGAAAGCCACACACTGTCTATATAAGACCTTATAGCTCACAATGCATGTCAGAGCAGAGTTTAGGACAACCTGAACCCTTCATACAGCTGGCCGTCTGGCCAAACTGAGCTTTCGGGGGAGAAGAGCATTGGTGAGAAAGAACCCAAAGATCACTGTGGCTGAGCTTCAGAGATGCAGTCTGCAGATGGGAGAAAGTTGTAGAAAATCAACCATCACTGCAGCCCTCCACCAGTCGGGGATTTATGGCAGAGTGGTCCGAAATGAAAGCCTGAAAGCCTGCATGAAGTGAAAGCCTGCATGGAGTTTGCTAAAAACACTTGAAGGACTCCAAAATGCTGAGAAATAAGATACTCTGGTCTGATGAGACCAAGATAGAACTTTTTCCTATGTTGCTCCAGGGGGGGGGGCTGTCTTACTACAGGGACAGGACGACTGGTTGCAATCAAGGGAAAGATGAATGTGGCCAAGTACAAGGATATCCTTTATGAAAAGCTTTTCCAGAGCGCTCAGGACCTCAGACTGTTACCTTCCAACAAGACAATGACCCTGAGACCAGCTAAAATAATGAAGGAGTGGCTTCTCTTTAATGGCCCAGCCAGAGACCTGACTTGAAAGCGAAGTGATTGTCATTGTGATACACTGAAGCATGGCACACAATGTGTGTCCTCTGCTTTTAACCATCACCCTTGATGAGCAGTGGGCAGCCATGACAGGTGCCCAGGGAGCAGAGTGTGGGGACGGTGCTTTGCTCAGTGGCACCTCGGCAACCTTCTGATTACGGGGCCGATTCCTTAACCGCTAAACCCAATATAGCATCTCTGGAGAGACGTAAGTATGGCTTTCCACCAATGTTTACCATCCAACATGGCAGAACTATAGAGAATCTGCAAAGAGGAATGGTAGAGGATCCCCAAAATCCAGGTGTGAAAAAGCTGTTGCATGTTTCCCAAAAAGACTCAAAAAAGATCAAAATGGCGCTTCTACTAAATATGCAGCAAAGGGTCTGAATACTTAGGACCATGTGATATTTCAGTTTTTCTTTGTTTATAAATCAGAAAAAATGTCAACAATTCTGTGTTTTTCTGTCAATATGGGGTGCTGTGTGTACATTAATGAGGAAAAATTGTTTTTTTTTTAGCAAACGGCTGCAATATAACAAAGAGTGAAAAATTCAAGGGTGTCTGAATACTTTCCGTACCCACTGTGTGTTTATATGTATATACCACACCACACTCACATAGCTTGCTATCATGTAATTTCCTACAATTTTGACAAATATTGCAAAAACGTTAAGTTTTTTCTGCTAATATTACATATTCAGTCATTTCATGTGGTTTAGTTTAAGAACATCATGGACTTGTTCTATGATACCGTTATTCTACTGCCTGTGGGAGATGTATGGTATCTTCCACAATTGAGCAACAAACTAGTACCTGTAGCTTGACCACACTGGGCTCCTGTTGCCGTAGAAACTCCAGTCTCTCTATGTAGGCTTTCCTCACCAGATATCCACGTATCAGAGCCTGCAGCTGCATGACAAGTGGCTCGTTGGCCAACCAGAGCTGTTCTCGGTTGTATTCGGCTGTCACGCCCGCCACTGTGCTCTGCAGAAGTTGGGGTGATTTGTTCATTGTATTCATCATGACCAAGACAGATGGGGTTTCAGGCTTATGACCCATACCTGGATCTCTTCCCTGCTGAGCTGGGAGCTGTTGTGCTCAAAACCTTCCGGTTGCTTCCACACTCCCTCCTTGGTGTCCAGGTTGTAAAAGTAGTCATACTTGTCCTTTATCCGGTGCTTCACCCAGACCACATCAACACCACCTGCAGGAACATTATGACATTTACGCCCTTATCCAGAGCAACTTACAATCAGTAGTTTCAGGGACAGTCCTGGGGTTTGAACCTGCGAATTTGTGAGTGTCTTAGTGACTAGGCTACTACCACCCTCAAGTGTCACATTATGTCAATAAGATATCATATTGTGTTTTTTTATCATTGTATGCTGATGTAGCCATAATGAACAGTTCTAAAGTGCTACTTTTACACTAATTCCACAAGTCTGGTGTTGGTGGCATTTATTATTATATTAGGTCGTCTGAATAAAAACTATTAATAAAACAATTTAGTCAACATATTTACTAAAATGTTTTATTGGAAAATACTGGGATCAAATTTGTTATTAATAAAGTCTCAGATCCAATATTTTTCCAGACTACTCATAACTTTATGAACATATAATAAACATATTTCGTATAATAAATAAGGAATGAATGATTGAGTGAATCTGGCAGGGTTTTCATAACCCATGCTTTATTTACATTATGTATTTATTTTGTACAAAACTGGTACTATACTGTTGTAATGTGATATGTAGTTTATATCGTCACCGTCATCACCCTTTCATGTGACAATACAGTGATTTGACTGTAAAAAATAAAATGGTGTATTTCACAATTACTGCCAATTTTACCTTGAGCGGCGTTAAGCGCCTGCTGCTTTGAGAGCTCAGACTGGTAGACATCGGCACATTCAGACAACACCCCCCGCAGACCAACGTGTGGAGACTGAAGAGCATGCAGTGCATTCTGGGTATTTCCTTCTGACACCTCCCAGTTGATGTTGGCCACTACTCCTGCCACTGCAGAGCAGAGAGAACATGTCAGATTAACCTCACGTAAAGGATGTTTTTGTTGTATGACTCCAAAAGTGCAAGAAAATGTTGGTCGCTTTCAAACTAAGGGATTAGGGAGAACATCATGGTGATAAAACATTTGTTAATAATTCTAGGGAATGTAAACTGGATGAAAAGTTACACAAGTCCATTTTTTCACCATTGAATGATGGTAGAAATGACATTTAATGCTTGCTTACATATTGTTTTTCATGAATACTGCAGATTTAGACATATCTGGAGCTGTTTAACTAGAACTGTAAAATGAAAAAGTGAGAAAACATGGAAGAAACTGATTTCACGCACAACTCAGGGCGTCTCGATCATCCTGATTGGCCGAATAAATGGCTTCCTGGATCTGGTCCAACCACAAGACGGCCGACTCGTCCCCGGAGCTCTGGGGGACAGAGGAGCAAAGCTGTGATTCACACTGCCCCAATCGGAAAAGCCATTCGCTCACTCGCACTACTACAGCCCTGAAAATGGTGTCAAAGGTCATCTGAACATCTACATTGATCTGAGGGAGGACACAAACACAGAATATCAGAAGCCCGTTGATTTGGACAAAATGAGTACTGTTTGGTCTGAGTGCAGGGGACAGACCTGAGGGAACGAGGAGACAGATTCAGATTAGGATTCAGATGGCTGCACATTCAGCAACATTTTGACGCTTCACCATCCAGAACAACATTACGAATTTTGCTGGAGTTTTTGTAAAGGAATCATGACTGCTGAATTTTCTCCACTTTAAGATCAGTTCAATCATTACCGTTTTTAAAAACCCGTTTCTTTTTTTCCCTTGAGCAGAAAGAGACGTGGACGTGGTCACCACCCAACTATCTCCAGCACCAAACAGGAAGAGGTGGGTGCAGCGGCGTCTGGTCTTTATTTACGCATAGCTGCTCCTGTTTCTGCTCCGCTCTTCTAAAGTTTCTCCCTTTGAGCGTTTCCACCAAGAGCATGATGGGAAATCATCTCAAATGACCTGACTTTGCAAGGTCCGGTTCACGCTTTCCGATCCAGATAAAGAGCCAAGACCTCAGTGCCAATCAGAGGAAATGGAGAAAAAAGGCAGCCTGAATCTGCATTAAACAGGCACTTCCTTTCCCCCTTTACACACACACACACACACACACACACACACACAAATAAACATTACGCACAATCAAGCTATTTATGGAACAGCCTGACAAGCTGGGAAGATAAATCTGTGGTGACTGGTCCTGTTTTACTTATTTACTACAATTACAACTTATTTATTCACACCCATGACTGCACCAAATGCTTTTTCTATGATCAATAAATTAATGAAATGTTCAGTAATCTACTCTGACCAGCAGATCATAACTGAGTGACAAATGATTTTAGCAAATGGCTGCAATTTAATGAAGAGTGAAAAAATCAAGGGGGTCTGAATACTTTCCATACCCACTGAATGGAACATTTGGAAATTTTTGACTGAAATCGTGTTTTTATTTTCTTGAATGTTGACGCATGAATCACATCCGTGTGACGCGCTGATGACCTCTTCACCACCAAGCGGTGAGCAAACATCCTCCTGCATGACAAGGACAGGCTGGCTGGAGGCTCCTCCCCCTCGACTGCTCAGCCACTGATGAGAGTCGGAGGAATTCTGAGCACCCATTTCCACAAGTCTCCACAGGACTCGCAGAGCTCGCTGGACACGGTGGTAAAACACACACAAACACACACACACACACACACACACAAACTGCTGACCGGCAGCTCGGACACTCACGAGAGGAAGTTAACAAACGACCAAGTGAGAAGGAAAAAGTCCTGGGATGGCTGTGGACAAAAAGAGATCCCTGAGATACTGAGATCCAACCGCGAGGAGAACATGAGGAACGTGCTGCTGATCTCCACGGTCGCCGTGACATTCGTCTGCCACTCGCTGCAGGAAGCTGCCGGTGAGAGATGCACTTATTCTTTTCTCTCCTGTTTTAAACCCCTAGCTTCAGCCAAATACTGAGTGTATAAATGAAGAGACTTGGAAAAGTAATTAATGTGATCATATGTGATTTTCTAATCATTCAGATGACTGGATTTCTGATTTTCATGAGCTATGAGCGATAATCACTATAGAACAAAACATATTTAACACATATGGAGGTTCAGCTTCATAAATGAAATTACGAAAACAAATGTCACCTTTTTTTATATTTACATTTATGGCATTTATCAGACGCCCTTATCCAGAGCGACTTATAATCAGTAGTTACAGGGACAGTCCCCCCTGGAGCAACTTAGGGTTAAGTGTCTTGCTCAGGGACACAATGGTAGTAAGCGGGATTTGAACCCGGGTCTTCTGGTTCATAGGCGAGTGTGTTACCCACTAGGCTACTACCACCCTACCACCACCTTTTCTCCATCGCATGGAGAATTTTAATGCTTCTATTTTTTAATGCTTCTACAGCACTGCCTAAATAGTCATTTATTAACATTAATTTGTTAATAAATGAAATGTATTGAAGAAATGCATTAATGTATTTGTATTAATGTGATGTATTAAATGTATTAAAGCGAACATTTCTGAATTAACATACAATTTTTTTTACAACTGAAAGTAAAAGAACGTGTTGCTGCTAATGCTCATTTGCTGGGCCTGTGGGACCCTTGTGGCGTCTGAGGCAGGAAATGGCTGTTTATGCTGCTGGTTAGGGCTGAAATTTACTCAGTTCCCGGTTCCCTGTCCAGGTGAGGATGTGAGCCGGATGCCAGCGTCCAACTGCACCTTTAACCCCAGGACCTTCCAAGGTAGAAGGATGGCCGTGCCGAAGGAGACGGCCAACTGTACAAACGGAACTGTGGCACCGCCGGGCCTGGAGCTGCTCCATGACAACATCGAGGAGTTCCTCACAGGCTTCCTGAGCACCCGCCTCATCCCCGCCGCCCACCTGCTGGCCATGGCAGTGGGCATCCCATCCAATGCCGCCATCTTGCTTTGCCTGAGCAGCCGCACCAGGGTCTGTTCAGCCACCATCCTCTACCTCAGCCTGGCCACCTCCGACCTGCTGCTGCTGCTGGCGCTGGCCTTCAGGGTCCACTACAATCTCCACGGCAACGACTGGGTCTTCGGTGAGGCAGCCTGCAAGCTGGTGACGGCCTGTTTCTACGGCAACATCTACTGCTCCATCCACGCCATCATGTGCATTAGCGGCATGCGCTACATGGCTGTAGTCCACCCATTCTTCTACAGAGGCCTGTCCAAGCACATCTGCACCACGCTGGCCAGCCTGGCCGTGTGGGTGGTGTTCGCTGTCGCCATGGTACCCGAGTTCCTCATCCAACAGACTTACAGGATAGAAACTTTGGGCATAACAACCTGCCACGATGTGCTGCCCTATGATTCTGAGTCTTACAGGTTCCTGATGCCGTACCGCCTGACTCTGATAGTTCTGGGCTTCATCGTCCCCGCTGCAGTCATTGCCCTTTCCTACGGTTCCATCATTCGGCAGCTCGGCAGGTCCAGCTGCGACTGGACGCTCTACATCAGGGCCAGCAGCCTGGTGTTCGTCATCTTTGTCCTCTGCTTCACTCCCAGCAGTGTCATGTACATAACCCACTACATCAGCCTGGCCAGCAGGGGGCAGGACCACTTCTACTCCTACTACAGTGTGGCCGTCTGCCTCTGCTGCTTCCACAGCTGCCTGGACCCCTTCCTGTCCTACAGCATGGCCAAGACCACCAGCTCCAACCTGCACCTGGTCACCTTCAAGAGGAAACCACTGGGTGTCACAGTTTCTATATGATGTGCAGCGCGGCGATTCAACTGGGAATGCTGGGAGATACACAAACACCCCATGGCCATAATAACCATTCTTCATAAAATTACTCAATGATTCAAGGAACATTTGGAAATGATTATTTTGGTACGATTTACGATGAACTCCACGCCCACTCCTTTATTTTGTAGTGCAACGTCAGCCTCAGATTAATTTTGTAATTATTATAAATAAAGTACAGGCCAAAAGTTTGGACACACCTTCTCAATCAATGTGTGTTCTTTACTTTCATGACCATTTACATTGGTAGATTCAAAACTATGAATGAACACGTGGAGTTATGTACTTAACAAAAAGTGGAGACCTGACCTCCACAGTCACCGGACCTGAACCCAATCCAGATGGACCGCAGAGTGAAGGCAAAGGGGCCAACAAGTGCTAAACACCTCTGGAAACTCCTTCAAGACGCATTCATTTCAGGTGACGACCTCTTGAAGCTCATTGAGAGAATGCCAAGAGTGTGCAAAGCAATAACCAGAGCAAAGGGTGGATATTTAGAAGAAACTAGAATATAAAACATATTTTCAGTTATTTCACCTTTTTTTGTTAAGTACATAACTCCACATGTGTTCATTCATAGTTTTAATGCCTTCAGTGAGAATGTAAATGGTCATGAAAATAAAGAAAATATGTTGAATGAGAAGGTGTGTCCAAACTTTTGGCTATACAACTAACTCCGTCTCATATAATAAACCAGTTAATGATTGTATTTTGCCCTAATTCCCCAACTGGGCATTCAATTGCCCACTTGCTCAGGACTCTCTGAACGTGAAATGTCTGCCTATACTCATAAACTATGTTCTTATAAACACGTCTGTGAATAATGTCTGTCTTAACACGTTTTTTATATTTTTACCCTGTGTACCATTTCTGAACAGTCATAATGTATTTTATAGTTTTCAGTTTAGGGAAATATTAGAGCTGGATATGATAATATGACATATTTTAATTAGTGGTGGGCCGTTATCGGCGTTAACGTGCTGCGTTAACGTGAGACTCTTATCGGGCGATAAAAAAAATATCGCCGTTAATCTATTCACAAAGTTGGGTTGGGAGCTGGGTCTATACTATGCAAGCTATTGTGCCAGAGTTAAATGGTTACACTAGATTTATAAGTATATTTATTCTTTCTTGTGTCTTTTATTTTTCTTATTTCCTAAAGACTTTTATTTTGTTTTTGAGACCCGGTTCAGGTCTCTTGGACACATGGCGTGAGCTGTGAGAGGTGCGTGGGGTTTGTGTGCAAAAAGTTATTTCTTTCATTTTAATTTATGTACATATTAGGAATATTTTGCATGTGTGTTATTTTGTGAATATTTTTTTATGTTCTTTTAATACTGTATATTGTAGAGAGAGGTTCAGAAAGACGCGAAGTGTGACGCGTGGTTCTGACGCGACCTTGCTTTTTGTACAGAATACACTTTGCACAGAAAATCTCTTGGGTGTCATCTTATCATTTGTGGTTCAAGAAACGAAATCAAAAAGTTACACAACGCAGAAGAAGAACCGCTACACTATGATGACTTTCACCTTGATATTTTAGCGCGGATGTATACCTGGCCGAATTGCACTGTAGGGGGCGAGAACGAGTCTTCGAACTGTGAAATTACCACATTAAACGTGACGTGGTAACATGGATGCAGCTATTTAACTGAATAAACACTTGGTAAACACAAGTACATCTTATTGAACATAATTTATTTTCATCACCAATTATCCCAGTAGAACAGCTTTCTCAAGCAGTTTGTGATGCATTTTGGAAACAGGAGATGAGCCCCTGGTCTAATGCGCCACCTGGCTTGAGAAACCCGTTCTCAAAGACTTAATTTTAGTCATTATTTGGGTAGCACACATATTCTGAATGCCTTCGGCAGAATTCAAATGAGCCATTTTAAACTAGATTAATGTAGATTCATGTAGACTAATCTAGAATCTAATTTGTTTACTCTAGATTAATCTAGATTAATTACAAAATTAATCTAGATTAAGAAAATTAATCTATGACCACCTCTAATTTTAATATTCAAATAATTTAATATTCATGTGATTTTATCTACTGATGTTTTTTTGTTTTATTTAATTTCCAGGCATCAAACCCTAATTTACATGTCACCAAATGCCATCAAATACTGCTTAAACACCGCAGAAGCGGTTCTCTACCTTGCATATGAGCACTCTGGTGTGCAGCAGGACATCGTGGTAGTGTTGGGCGATGGCCGGGTCCACGTCCTGCAGTTTGGCCGTGGGTAGCAGCAGTGCTGCCAGCGTCTTCTCAGGGTCGTCAGAGTTCAGGGCCTCGTTGATCTCGGCGATGGCTATGACCCCTGAGGTAGAGCACAGCTTTTTCTGAGCAGAGCGATCAGTGCTGGTTTCCCTTCTTAATCCCTTTTGCGGAATTAGTAGAATACTTATTAATGAAATTACGTTCATGCTCCTCGTTGACCTGTCGGTTGACCTGGTCGACGGTTTTCTGTATATCGTTCCAAGTGAGGAACTCCTGGCCCTGCGCTAGAGACTCGGATCTGAGTGTCACCAGGGTGTCGGCATACCTGAGGGAGAATAACAGCAGCAGGCGTCCAGACTGGTCATATTCATTTCATACTCCAATCATTTCAATCAGACTGATCCTGGTCCGAGACTAAACTCTCTCTTTAAGGGCCACTCTGGAGATAAATGAGAATAATCTGATCGATCGTGCTGCAGCAGACCACCTCTGCATGTTCTCGTGCTCCATGTTGCTGAAGCCCAGAGGAGAGTCACACAGCTGCTCGGTCACCGCCGTGGGGTCTTTGGTGTCCAGCACCTCGTTGAGCACGGCCACGGCAGACAGCATCTCCACCCCGACACACAGCTCTTCGTGAGAAAGATCCGGGGAGATCTGAAACGTCAATAATCGAGAACTTATCTGAGACACTTGCGTAAACTGTAACAGGAATATACTTATTTTGCCCTGAATTAGATAACAAAATTGGCATGTAATATTTAACCATTTGTTTCCAATAAAATATTAACCGCAATTTAATTTGGTTGGCCAATAGAGGGCAAAGTTGCTCCTCATTTGCATAAACGTCCACTTATATATCAGGGTTCTTCTCTTAATTGCAGTCACTGTGAATCACATAATTCCATGCACAAAATGATACCTGTTCTCCACAGAAGTAATGCCAATATCAAAATGCGCAACTTCCTACTGAAAGTCATGGAGAGGCGGGGCTTACTCTGCTCCTCTGCTTCTGCAGGCTGTCCAGTTCGGACTGGTACAGGTTGGCAGCATTCTGGTAGACGATGGGCAGCTGGGCCTCTGGGTTCTGGAGCTCTTCAACCGTTTCGTCAGCGTTGCCACGGCGAATGGCTGTGTTAATGGCAGCGACCGCCTCCAGCTCTGCGAGAATGTGTTCACAATCATACATCACCAAATGTTAATTAATGTCCCCAAAATGGACAATAAAGTTAATAGTTACAAAAGGAATAAATGTGTCATGTAACAGAAATCTCACGCACTTCTGTTCTCGGCCTCTGTGAAGCTGTTGCTGGAGCTCACGACCTGCTGAACCTCCTCCTTCTCCAGCTGCACGGGGAATCCAGCGTCCTGTTGGGATGGAAGGAGGGTCAAACCGCTGAACATCTGCATTTTTTCAGCATCAGCAGGACAACCACCGCATGTTAAAAACAGAACTATAGGAGTCACAATCGTGATAACTAATAATACCACACTGCTCACCAAGGTTAAAAGCAGAGGACACATTTCGTTGTGTCAACGTGTGCTGTGCTGCTGTGTATCACAATGACAATCACTTCACTTTCACTTTCAATGTTCGGCACAGACAGGAAATCCAGAAAAAAATGAATTAACCCACTGGTCTTGTGTGACTGGATTAAAAAATGTTTACATCCAATCACAGAGCCACTGCAATGCTTCGCATGTTTGGATGCCATGATGGACGGTGGAGTTCCTTTTTTAGGGGACGGGTGGGAAATTTTCTTGCCGGAAAAAGCATGAGAAACGGGAGGTAACCTTTCCCCTTTTGATGACATAAGGGGACATAAATCCCAGATCAAACTGTCTGAGCTGCCGCTCTCTGAATGGCAAAGCAGGATGACCAAAGCAATCTTTATACCGGTCACCATTTCCAGCCACTGCACGACCATAGCTAGGGGAAGTCGTATTATTTTTAAATAGTCTCACAAAGTGAAAATTTCATGATAGCAGATCTTTAATGTCAAAACTTCTGTAACTTCTGCAACGTAAATGTTACTAAACTCATATGGTTCTCAGACCTCAAAATACCTTCATTTCATTAATGATATAAGTCCAACGTCCTACATTGAATACATTTGGAGTCTGCTGTAGGCACCTTATCTCTTTGCTCCTTGTGCGATATAAAATGTTCCAGGTAACAGCTGGCATTGGTGTCCAGAACTCCCAGCAGCCTCAGGGCTGGGAGATGCAGGGCAGACAGGAGCCCGGCCTCGTCCTGGGCAACGACCGCCTGGTTCACTTGCCGGAGGGCCGTCTGAACTACAGAGGGACAAACAAACGAGGGACAACATTTTATTTTATGTAATTCATTACATAAACAATCAGCTGGTTTTAAAAAATTTAAATCCAAAAGGTACACAGTAACGAAGAGAAAATTAATAATGAAGATGATGGCCATGTCGACCGGTGTAAAGGTTGGATAAGGACTCACTGTTCACCAGGTCGATGCCGCTCTGTATCTCCTGCTGAGTCAGCAGCTCCTCGTAAACGTCCCTCTCCTCCGTCGCCACGGACAACCGCTGAGAAGGCGGAGAGTCAGTATGAACCACCTACGCGGACTCTTCCACGATGAGCAAGTTTCGTCCTATACATGCTTGGATATTTGCCTCATAGATGGTTGCGTCCAAAGAAATTCCTACCTGCAAGTATTCTGGATTCTGATATGGACTCGCTGGCTGAGTCTACAGGGTTGGCCATGCAGAGTTCAGACAAGGTGAAAGTTCTTCCTCGATTCATTGGTCCACATTGGAGGGCAGAGGTGATTAGCAGCTAGCTGACTACACATTATTGTTTTTATATTAACCCCAGAGCCCTTGCACAGGTTATGTGCAATTCATGTCAATATAGGCTATATGCTATATAAAAAAATACTTGCTTTTTTCGACCAGAAAACATGACTTGTAATTAATTGGATGATGAAATTACGAGATAGGACAGATTGTCCTGAACAGTCAGGACAAGAGCAACATTATGGTGAAATCTGAATTTGCACTTTATTAACAGAATTAAATCATTTTTTCTAAAGCCAACATTGTGTGCAATATTATCCTGGCTACACATTCACTCCCAGGAGGCACAGAGGGAGGAAAAATCCCTGACAGTGCAACACGGAAAGCTCTGGAATGCTGGGCGGCTTTAAAGTGTCAGATGGGAGTGATCAGGATCAGCTGAAATGAGCCGTTTCCTGTTCCAGCTCATTTATCCATACAGCAGCAGTCATTCCAGGAAAGTCATTTCCCTACACTCCCTGGAGTCAAAATCAAACTCCTAAATCCCGACAAGGAGGCGGCTCGGTTAACCCTCACAGCCCGGAGCCCAGGACCTACCCGTCCAGATGCCTGAACCTCCTTGGCTTGTTTTGCCCAGCTGAGCGTGTCCTGGTAGTTCTGTCCCAGCCGCTGGTTGGTGTTCCTCAGCATGGCGTTGGGGTTGGTCAGGGCCCGAAGGGTTCCCTCTGCGTGACCTTTATCTATGGCCTCATTGATGGCAAAGACCGCGGCGTGCACTAGGATACAGAGTTATGCTGAGAGGTTAGTGCAGCCCTCGCTGACATAATCATAACCATAATAATCACATTCATCAAAAAAGGTTTAATTCTTTAATTATTAAATTGTATTCGTATTCTTATTCTATTTTTGCACACAAGTCTGACTGATTTGATTCAAACTCCTGATTCAAGGTTTACAACAGACAGTAGTCATATTTATATATATACATAGATAGAGAGATAGAGAGAAACGGCTCATTTACATGCTGCCTCATCCACCGACAGCTCATTGGCCAGGATGCCGCCGATCTTGCTAAAGGCAGGCATTTGGATGCCGTACTTCTCCAACTCCAGGCGCATGTTGCTGATTTCCTCCTCTGCATTAAATTAAACACAATCACACATACACTGCCGTTAGCATGCGTTACATTTTGTACTTCATGAGTGTTTTATGGTCCGGCATTATGAATAAATGCAGACATTTCAGTGACATCAATGTTAAACGTACTATTCAATAACAGGTGGTTATAAATAATCAGATACACTCAAACTGGCGTTGAAATCAAATGTAAAATGTTATCAGTATCTCACCAACCCCTTACAGTAACTCCCTGTATAATAACTTACTGCTGATTAACAAAGACATGAACATGTCAAGTCACCTGTAAAGTCCACTTTTCCCAGCAGGTCCTGGATCAGTGGTGCGATTCCCAACTTGTACAGGTATAAACTGTAACAAAACAGCTTCCGGTCAAAGAAAAAGTTTTCACAACAGGACGTTCTACCTAGCATGATGTTCTCCAGCACCTCCTCTTCATGTCCAAACCCCACTTATGGTTCTGTATAGGGGCAGGTGTTCTAGTTCTGCTGGTTCTCTCGCTGCACCGAGCTTGTTCCTCCACTGGAGGTCACCAGGCAGCAGCCAGACGCATCGTGGACTCGGCCCGCCGAGTTAAACCTGATTCAGGTGGCTGGAGCCGCATTAAACTTTCATTGCCGCGCTTTTGCCAGGTAAGTGGCCATAAATTATGGAGGAGCTCCGCATCACATGACAGTGCCAGTGACCGTTAGAAATCCATGCTTCGGTCACTTCCTTTACCTCCTGCCCTAGTGGACAACTCGTGAGGGACGAGTGTGTTAATGACAGGAAGGGCCAAAGGATAAACTTTTCAACCTCTTAAAAGCACCCAGAGATTGCAACAAAGCCTTAAGAGGCTGATCTGTCTCACCCATGCACACACACACACACACACACGCAAGGTGAACTTGTCACAATAGATGTGTATTCTTGGTACACACTGTATTCTAAACCAATCAGAGATTGTGAAGGGCGGGGCCTGCCTATAATTGGCCATGGTCCAGATATTTCTGTAGGTTTGAAGATGCAGAGAGAGGTGAGTAGCCTGGTCCAGTCAGGTAGACAGAGTAAAAAAGTGAGACCCGAGCCTGTAGCGGCGGATATCGGCCAACATGACTGTACCAACATGCTTAGCTTTGTTAATGAAACATTTATACATTTTTAATGGTCAAAGTTTTTTCCACACCTCGGACTCTGCTTTCGTAATTGCCAGAAGCTGGTCTCCTGTTCAGCGGCTCAACATCCATTTTGGCACTAATCGAAATGCTCACCTGACTGCTCATTTACCGCCCGAGCTCAAATAAAAACCTGAAAAAGCACAATGCATCTATAAAACACATTACTTGCAGCGATAAATGTACTCTATCCCTGCTGCTTTTTAGCAACAGGTCATCACGGCAAAATAATAATCAAGTTCAAGCTCTTAAAACGCTTCCATATTTAATTAAAATTTTGTTTTTTACTGCAGAATTAAACACAGAACATAAGCAGATCAACCTCAGGTATGGTTGCCAACTGACTCAACAGATGCAATGCAACCACGTTGCAATGCAGGACGTTCTCACACAGTGATGCCGTCTAAATGAACAAATGAAACGGCAACTGGCAGATGCGGAAACCGCTGAGGCTCTGGCCGAGTTGGGTGCCACCCTCCTGCTCCCTAAAATACGCTCCACCGAAGGCTAACAGACCAGCGGCGGGTATAAATTATTCATCATATATATCCGGGGGGGGTGGGCGTACAAATAGTGTCCCTTTCACGTGGGACAACGCTGTCATCGACGGCACTTCCTGCAACACAGCACATCAAAAGCAGGGCGAGATAAATAAAGCCACCAATCAACACACCGCCTGACCAGCAGATGCTTCAGACACAACTGCACAGGATCATGAAAGGATAGTGGGCGGCCACGTAGAAAACGGTGACAGGAAACAGTGACAGGAAGTCACCCTGCAGCATGGAGGATTTAAAAAGAAAGCAAGAGACAGAAACCACACACACACACACACACACACACCTCCCTCACAGTGTGTTTCATAACTTTATTGCCTAAATCTGACTTATGACCTTCTGTGATACACTCGGTTTTAAAATCATCTTTTTGTCTTTTGCCACATACATATTTTATAAATATATTGCTTTAAAGGACAGTTAGTATATTAAGTAGGTGCAGATTAAAAGCACACCCCATTAGTTAGAAACATACTGCTGCTGTTCCATAGAGAAGCGTGAAATTATGGGGATTATGAATATTAAGTCCTCAATGAAGTGAAAGTGAAGTGATTGTTATTGTGAAACACTGCAGCACAGCGCACTGTGACACAGCGAAATGTGTCCTCTGCATTTAATTCATCACCCTTGGTGAGCAGTGGTCAGCCACAACAGGCGCCTGGGGAGCAGCGTGTGGGGACGGTGCTTTTGCTCAGTGGCACCGGCAACCTTCTGATTACCACAAAAGCAGATCAAGCTCAGGTATGGTGGCCAACTGACTCAACAGATGCAATGCAACCACGTTGCAATGCAGGACATTCTCACACAGTGATGCCGTCTAAATGAACAAATGAAACGGCAACTGGCAGATGCGGAAACCGCTGAGGCTCTGGCCGAGTTGGGAGCCACCCTCCTGCTCCCTAAAATACGCTCCACCGAAGGCTAACAGACCAGCGGCGGGTGTAAATTATTCATCATTTATATCCGGGCCGGTTCACCCCTCCCAAGCTCCCCCAGGAGCACCATATCGAACACCCGATCGGCATAGTCCGCTGCAGCTAAGAACTCCTGAGCTGAAATGAGCCGCAATATCAGCAAATAAATTGGTATAATGTGAGGTAATTGCTTAGAACTGCTCTGGATGACTTGATTCTGATTGGCTGGTGTGTGTGTGTGTGTGTGTGTGTGTGTTACTGAGCTAAACGTTAATGAACAAATCTATGTTAATCAATGTGAAAACGCACAAAGAAACAGACAAACATTCAGCTCAGAATCAAACGATGGGCCTTTTTTATTTTCCGACTGTAACACGCCCCGTGGTTGCATCTCATTTACCATCACGGCCTAAAGTGAACCGAGTGGGAACAGCAACGTGTTTAACAGTCACACTTCTGGCAGTGGGAAAAACTCAAGTCTGAGCTCAACTCTTCCACGACAGCACCGGCGTGCTGGTGCCTTTATCCCAACTCCTCCTCGTGCACCATTGTGTCAATGTCGGTGCATGGGAATAAAATTGCCTTGTGTGCGGCCTGCAGATTTACGTCCAGCGCGGCTTGCTCCAAACCACATGCGGTGGGCAACGGGTGAGAGATTTACTCCAAGGGAATAAATCCCGCCACCGAACGCGCCTTACCTCAGTGCATGGATGCAGTAGATCACTTTGGGCATGTTCTTTCGGTCGTACACGTCTGTGGTCTCGGGGTAGAATATCTGAAAGGTGAAACCAGCAGGGGAGACGGAGTCATCACTCTTTGTGTTGGTGGTACCACACAAGACCCGCCAATGGCGAGTTCCAGCGTCCCCACTGGTGCTCCCCTGTCATCGTGTTCATAATTTTGCACGTTCAGTAAGTATATAAGCGCTGAGTGAGCAGATCGCAGCAGACCTTGGTGCACCACGCGGCACTGAGGAAATCGCTACTAGTGCAACAACGTCATGAGATCAAACACCCCCACAATTTCTAACCCCATTCACAACAGGAGCCAGGCATCAATAATTCAGCTCAGTTTGGCTGACGGGTCTCTGAGGTCACACTGACGGTGGCACTCATGCCGTCACCCTGTGTGTGCGAATGTGTGCGCTGTGGGTGTGAAGATATGGTGACAACCAAGTAAAAGTTAATATTAAGGTGTGAGTGTCAGAGAGAGAGTCGGATTGGGGATCGGCTGGCCTCACCTTTGGCAAACCGACCGACTCCATGGACCTGAGCCACTGCACCGTGTTGTCTGTGTGTCTGAAGTGAAGGCCGGACCGCTGCAACAAGAGACAGCACACGTCAGAACATGCACAGCGAGTCTGGGTTTAGCAAAATTTTTAAATGATCTTTTTCCAGTTCTTCGACCCACGACTGACCAATAACATAAAGTAAAATATTGGCCAAAATACAAGACCAAAAAAAAACATAATATTTCTAGATGGTGCAACATAGTATAATACATCTTGTAAAAAGGGTGCTGTCATGTACTTGGGCCAATACATTATCATTGTTACCAATTACACACTAATGTCAACTTAGAATGGAGACTTTTATTCATAAGTGTACATGTGCATCTGGCAGGTTGTAAAAAAATCTATATTATGTCAGATGTTACTAAAACAGTGAAAGAGTCAGACCGAATTGTTATTTTTGTACCACAAGGAAAGTGTGGGCGATGTGGGTGGAGTTAGACTTTGATGAAAATGGGTTCATTTTCATTGCAACTTGATTGAATATATTAACCTTGTTTTGAAGTAATCTGCCCAAACAACTCATGGCAGAGATCGTTTTTTTACATTCTTGTGTCTTTAGAAAAGGAACCCAGTGTGATGGGGGATGTTGGCCTTGCACTGTGTGTAGGGGTGACATTTTCATTTACAGGCTGTCAGAACGTCCATGTTCATCTACACACACTCCTACGTTTTAGAAAAACACTCATCATCTCACATAAACACTTAAGCTTGACATTCTGAACCGCAGGCTAACTGATAAGACCACAAACCCTCAATCAGGGCTGTGCAATCTCAATCTGAACCCTGGAATCGGTTTCTTATTCACTACAGAAGACATATGTGCATATTTTGGAATACTTTGCTGGAGAATCCAGCATGCCACCTGTGTTCTAAAACTTGCATATGAGCCCAGGGAACACATAAAGAACCGCCAGGGCCGCTGTGTTCTGTGGTCGTACTCTGTATCGGGCCTGGTCTCTGTCATAGATCTTCTTTTCAGACACCATCTTCGGGGCAAAGAATTTGGCGAGTTTTCCGAAGTAAACGCCGTTCCTCAAGCTCTCCTCCAGCTCGGTGGTGGGCGGCAGCTCCTCCTCCAGACAGGCCTCCATCCACCTGCCAGAAGAAGCAGACATTTAACGTTTAATCCTGACCTGTCTGAGTATAATATGTGAAATACATGGGCTCCAGAGCAGAAATACGGTCTCACTGTTTTCACGTCCCTCTCGATGTTGGAAATCCCAAAATAAGGCTCGCTCTAGCAGAACCGCTCCACTTCAGACAAAAAAGCCAACATTTCTGGCCAATACTGGATTTTGTTCACCCTGTGGCCAGGGCCTCATCAAGGTCAAAGTGGAGGCCTTCCTCCAAATCACTAGTGGGCGGCAGTGGGGAAAACCTGCTGGCTTTAGGACATTACATGTCCACTTCCTTCCTGTAGTAACAAGTATCTGAACAAAAGGAACCGGAGACTAACACACACACAGGATCACCTGAAGCTTCTCTCTTTCATTAAAAACACTCATTAGAGCTTCCAAACTACAGTCTTCAGCGTGATAACACTGTGTTTTCATGCCGTGTATTGTATTAACGGTGTGCCATGTACAGTGTTGACGGTGTGCTACGTACGGTGTTACCGGTGTATTTTCATGTTGTGCCCTGTACAGTGTTAACAGGGTGGCACGTACGGTGATACGGGTGTGTTTTCATGGCGTGCCGTTTACTGTGTTAACAGTGTGTTTTCATGGCGTGCCGTGTACAGCGTTAACAGGGTGGCACGTACGGTGATACGGGTGTGTTTTCATGGCGTGCCGTTTACTGTGTTAACAGTGTGTTTTCATGGCGTGCCGTGTACAGCGTTAACAGGGTGGCACGTACGGTGATACGGGTGTTTTCATGTTGTGCCCTGTACAGTGTTAACAGGGTGGCACGTACGGTGATACGGGTGTGTTTTCATGGCGTGCCGTTTACTGTGTTAACAGTGTGTTTTCATGGCGTGCCGTGTACAGCGTTAACAGGGTGGCACGTACGGTGATACGGGTGTGTTTTCATGGCGTGCCGTTTACTGTGTTAACAGTGTGTTTTCATGGTGTGCCCTGTACAGTGTTAACAGGGTGCCACGTCAGGTAATACGGGTGTGTTTTCATGGTGTGCCGCGTACAGCGTTAACAGGGTGGCACGTACGGTAATACGGGTGTGTATAATATCATGATTTCTTTTTACTTTACATTTACAGCATTTATCAGACGTCCTTATCCAGAGCGACTTACAATCAGTAGTTACAAGGACAGTCCCCCCTGGAGCAACTTTGGGTTAAGTGTCTTCTGGTTCATAGGCGAGTGTGTTACCCACTAGGCTACTACCACCCATTTCTATAAGTCTGGATTTGTGAAGTAACTGTGTGAACAACCATTATTTTAACAGAAATAGCTTACAGAATCAGGTTAAAAATAATATCATCCTGTCAGGGATTCTGGGAATTGTGTCCATCATTGCACTTCCTGTCCAGCTGAAGAGGGTGGGATGAGTCAAGGCCTGCGCAAGGGGACATCACCCACATGGGAAACCCCATTATGAACCTTTCTTATGAGGATGGGTCACAGATTATCAAATCAACAAACAGGAAATTCAACAAGACACTTAACTCCCAATAAAGGGATTCCAACGGGATTCCTGCCTTCCTCAGGATGCTGAACGGTTGACACTCAGCTGAACAACAAAGCCATATTCTCACAGCACCAACATTCCTGCTCTTTCCCATATACCAGTGCAAGGGGGCAGTGATAACATCAGCCAGAACTCACTACATGTATCTCAAACACACACACACACACACACACACACACACACACACACACACACACACACACAGATCAAACTGTGCTGGAGACTAAAATGCTATAATGCACAACCAGGAGTACAATTCTGTTACACATTAATCATGAGTGTGTGTGTGTGTTTGAAGGCATTTGGTCACTGTATACTGCTGCTGTCTCTCCACCGCTGGTTAATAATTGGACAGTGAGCTTTTCAGCTGGAGTGCAGGAGACGATTAAATCGGGCAGCCAACCCTCCTCCAAAAAAAGACTCCCAGCTTGGAACAGCCAAAGGGCAATTTAGAGAGGTCAGAGTTGAAAGTGACGGTAAACTCTGCAACCAGTGAAACATTCCGTAAACTTCCAGTTTAGAGCAGGAGGTGGGGTGGGACGAGGCGGCAACCTCCAGTAAGTCCCAGTTTCTATCCTTTAGATTGTTAGTTTTTTTCCATGAATTGATTGATTCAATCAATTAAAAATATGCAAATTAATAAAATGCTCTGTAAAAGTAAAAATATTTTAACCAAAGCTGATCTTCCCCACTCACACCATCTCCGAACCATGACTCCTGAAACCAGCATTTTTCCTAAGTACAGAAAAAATGGAATTAAATGTCAAGTCAGTATAACATGATTTAGGCCAGAGAAAGAGCAAACAAAATGGTTTAAATTCTGTCTCTGCTGCTTCAGACCAACCACTGGACAGAAAAGTGAAAGTGATTAGTCACGTAACACAGCACAGCACCCAGTGCACACAGTGAAATGTGGTCTCTGCATTTAACTCATCCCCTGAGTGAGCAGTGGGCAGCCATGACAGGACGGTACTTTGCTCAGTGGCGCCTCAGTGGCACCTTGGCAGATCGGGATTCGAACCAGCAACCTTCTGATTACGGATACGTTTCCTTACCCGCTAGGCCACTGCCCAAAGGAAAAGGAGTCAAAAGTGAAATTGGTCTGAAATGTCACCTCCTTGAATTTGGAATTTGTCGGCAGTGAAGGATCCATCCAGACAGAGATTCATGCCCTAAACAGACCCAGAAAGTGAGGGAGTAACGTTTCTCGCTGGGCCTGCACAGACAAGGTCCTTTCTGGCATCAGTGATAAAATGCACTAAAGCCGTTTCCAGGTTTATTACACAACATGTTGCAGACGGTGAAGATAAGGAACGCTCAAAGAACCCATCAAAGCAAACAAAAGGGGATTGAGTCTCGTCTGCTTCACGTCTCCCTCAGGCGACGATCTGAGCTTTCACATCGAGCTATGTACTGCTGGACTGGTTGTGTTGCTGCATATCGCATCCCTGGCGTCGCATTGCAGACCATGCAGATCATAGCAGATCAGGATCTATATCATCAAGATATATATATCAGCATTTTCATGCAATTACTTTAAGCATTTATTCATCTTTTATTCTTTTAGCCTTGAATCCAATTTATTACTAACTGCAGCAAATCTACTGTCCTTTGTTACCAGGGGCAGTAATGAGCGCTATTCAGCACCCAGCCGCCCAAGGGTGTGTTCCCATTCACTTTAGATGGTTAATTATCAAACGCGGTGGAATAACACCTCACTCTTTATCGCAGGAATACAAATGTTTGACCTCCAGCAGCCCCACCCGTTTTTTATTCGCCTTTAAACAAACGGGCACCGGCGCTGACAGACACAGACGGAGACAGTAGGTCCTTTCATGGAGATCAGAGGATCAGTCACACGGTGTGTGTGTGTGTGTGTGTGTTCTCACAGTGTTCTCACCTTGCCAGGTCTCACCCTACAGGACCTGCTGGGCAGCCAGTGGCATCTGCGTCTCCTCAGCACCGCAAGTCAATTACGGCACAACATAGTCATCTCAGATCAACATAGAAAATATGGTGATGGATGGGTACAGGAGACCATGACCAACCAGAACACAGAAACATCTCAGTGCTGAATAGACGCTGACCAATCAGAATACAGAAGATCACTTCACGAAGTGCTGAATAGAATGTATCCAGAGAGTCCCAAAAAGAGTGAAGAAGGTGTGTTACGTGGGGATTGGAGGTGATCATTTGACCTCATTGTACCTTATTGCAACCAAGCAAGGTGGAATTGAGCTCCCCCCACATGCACGTGGTTTTGTGAAGTTGTGGGGGAATTTTTCACAAGTAAAAATATTTTAACCAAAGCTGATCATCCTCACCCACACCATCTCAGAACCGTGACTCCTGAAACCAGCATTTTTCCTAACTACAGAATTTTTTTTCATCAAATGTCAAGTCAGTATAACATGATTTAGGCCAGAGAAGGAGAAAACAAAATGGTTTAAATCCGAGCTGGTCGACCACTTGCTGAGTTGACTCAGAACGGTCTTTCGTTCTCTGCTGCTTCAGACCAACCACTGGACAGAAAAGGAGCCAAAAGTGAAATTGGTCTGAAATGTCACCTCCTTCAATTTGGAATCTGTCGGCAGTGAAGGATCCATCCAGACAGAGATTCGTGCCCTAAACAAACCCAGAAGGTGAGGGAGTAACATTTCTCGCTGGGCCTGCACAGACAAGGTCCTTTCTGGCATTACGTGGGGATCAGAGGTGATCATTTGACCTCATTGTACCTTATTGCAACCAAGCAAGGTGGAATTTAGCTCCCCCCCCCACATGCAAGTGGTTTTGTGTAGTTTCGGGGGAATTTGCAAGCAAGTCATTTCCCAAAAAAAAAAGCACACTAACAGGGGGTGTCGACTTGTGCCTCAACGATGACAAACCAGTTTTTCTACTTCGTCTTTTCACTTATTTTATTGTTTGCCATATTATGTGATGCCAAGGTGCCCCTGAATCACCAGGTGGCACCCATTGTCATGTGTCCTGGGTCCTGATCACCCTCATTTGCTTTGGGTTAGAAGCAGAGTGATTAGGACCCTTTATCGTGCTTTTGTTTAACATGTGTGCTAACATGTGCTATTTTTGTGTTATAAATGTATTTTCATTTATTAAAACTATCACCTTTTCCACGATCACTTCACTAAATGGCATGACAGTAGTGAGTTACATAAACTTTCTCATAATGAACAATTGCTTTTCTATTTCAGATCTTGGACCCCTATGGGGACTCTGGTCTGGAAATTTGTGAGAATGGCAATTACTGAGATGGTAAGAAAACAGAAAAAAAAAAAGTCCAATTTGGAGTGAACTGGTCAATAACAACCCCACTCAACTTGTCACTGGAGCAAGAGAACTGACGAGTCACGACAGCGGTAAGAATAGCCCGACCAGACTGGACATCCTGCCAGATCCTAACCTCTCTCCCGCTGAGCGTCCCTTCCTGCAGTTTAACAATACGCCAACTGCAGTGTCCAGCATCCACTCCTGTTTATACCCCCGCATGCTCCGCTTCCTGCCATTGTTCTTCCTGCCACACCACCCCCTCAGAGAGAGAACCTGACTCAGGAAATCAAATCACAGCGGCGCTGAGACACTGGACATTTACACCTGAGTAATCTGCTGAATATTCCCATTCATTTCAAATAACAAATCATGTGACAGTTAGGGGTGAAACGGTTTGTGTATTGGTTGAGCGTCAATGCGCAGAGGTCAGAGTTCATCAACACTGAGCTTTGGCCTTGGTGTCTACAGAGGCTCACTGGGCGCAGTGAAAGATTGCTCTTCAGGCGCTATTTCACTGGCCCAGAGTTTAACATTGACGAAGATGGGATTCGAACCCAGTTGATATAAGACTGACAACAAAAGCAATAGGCTGCGGCAGCTTCTTTGTGTAAACTGAGCAGAAATGCACTTTATATGCCATGATGCATTTAACAATGCATCAAACAATACATTAAACATTAAACAAACAAACTTAAGTCTGGGATCATTTCACCCTAAATAAGGCAAAGAAACAACATATTTGCACCATCAAAATGGTGAGAAATGAAGTTAAGATGTTCTTTACAGAACCGGCATTATTATCTAGAAAGCTATTTTTGTCTTTATTCATTCAAATAGAATCACGCTAAATGTAAAAGCTGGTATGTAAGTGTCAGGATTAAGTGTCTTGCTCAGGGACACAATGGTGGTAAGTGGGGTTTGAACCTGGGTCTTCCACCCTAATTATACAATTTAAAATCAGACTAGTTGATTACTAATTAATTATAGGCCACCACCAGTTGACAATAACAATAGACGCAGCTTTAGTGACAATCATCAACAAACATTGGACTAAATGTGACTTGTGATCTCAGGATGACAGTGGCCTGTTATGGACTGGCACGCTGCTACTAGCACACAGGTTAGTGAACCACCAGTTCTGACGTTCTGAAGATCAGTCACCTGACGACCCCTGACTCTGACACAGCGTCTGACATCTGGCATGATGTCACAAACACATGCTAGAGAATCTCCACTGGTAATGGATTAAAAAGCAGCTCCGTTATGCTCCGGGTGCCAATGCTGCACAAGAAGTCAGACTCTGGGAAGAAATGAATAGGCCGAGTGGTGTAACCACATGAAACGGGATCTCGTATCACAAAAAAAAGCCTCCAATATTTACCCAGAGTCAGCAGGTCCAAAGTCTGGTAGTTTAAGAGCATGGTGGTGGTGAGGCAGTGTGGGAAAAGTGTGTGTGCATGTCAGCTGATGTGCTGAGCACTCTTTCCATGACTGAGGAGGCACATCGGTTACTCATGAAACAATGTCTGATTTGTGAGGCCTCCGGATTGGCAAAAGAAAAAAAAAAAAAACATGATCAAGATAAAGATTACATCCTGACACAGACATAATGTACTATGCAAAGACAGAAACAATCGATTCTTTCTAGACTAACTTTGCCTGCACAACAGCGACTGGCTCTTTTACTGTTGGAAAGAGGAGGGTTTGGCTACAGCGCCTCCACCAACATGGTACACAAAGTAAGTCACAGGTTCAAACCCCACTTACTACCAATGTGTCCCCGAGCAGAACGTCCCTGTAACTAGGTAAATGCTGTAAATGCCATCATGCAATTTGTTGGTCAGAAATTGTGTCAAACTAGAGGCAGAAGTCTGGTTTGTAGTAGCCTAGTTTGGTAACACACTCGCCTATGAACCAGAAGACCCGGGTTCAAATCCCACTTACCACCATAGTGTCCCTGAGCAAGTCACTTAACCCCTTAATTGCTCCGGGGGGGACTGTGCCTGTAACTACTGATTGTAAGTTGCTCTGGATAAGGGCATCTGATAAATGCTGTAAATGTGAATGTGAATATGTAGTTTTGACTTCAGATCACAGTCATGGTCAACATAAACCTCAGAAAACAGGCAGATTTGGCACTTCTTTGGATAGGACACCACATGCAGCATTACAGTCTTAGCATGAAGATAGTTTGCTATGGTTGGCATTGTGTATAATTACACAAAAAAGTTATGTTCTGGGCTAGTTATAGTGTTGGTCCTACTGCCAGTTTGGAAATAGTGCTTTATGTGTGAATTCATTTGTAAATTCCAGATTCACACCTTTATTTGTAATTGCAATATCAATGACAGTCACCATGTTTTATGCTGATCTAATGGCGACCATGATATTTGTTCAGCAGGGAGAAAACGAACAGGAATCTCATACACTGTGGGTGGAATTGTAAAGAAAACCCCAGTCAGCAACAGGGTCATCCCGTCTTTCACGGAAGCTCAAACAGACGTCGCGACAATCCTCATTAACCGGCAGCTTAGTGGCCAGCATCCCGGTGGTAATCCGGCACGGCAGGCTTCCCTGAACACAGGCTTCTAGCAGACTAAGAAATGAATCATGAATTCTGGAGGACAGGATCAGAAACAGATCTCACTAACAGGGCGATTCTCTGGAAAACGAAACCAAAATGTCTGTAATATTTGCACTTTTACTTGTCCTAGTATTTAAGATGGGTACATTGTTTAATTTCAATGTATTTTTAAAAAAATAATAAGGTTTTGCAGACACCTGAAATAGGGTTACATCACATGATGTAAAATTTTACTAATTAAAATGAAAGGAAAATATTATCATAACCCAGACATTAGTACTGGCTATCAAAAGTTAAATTTAACAGCACTCGTGCAGTGATTGTTGTCCCTTGCACCACATCCCGTGTCATTTTAGTGTGACCCATGTGTCATTTTAGTTGCATATATTGGTATTGCATAAACATTATTTTATTGAAGTGTTGCACAGTTTTGACAACATTTACATTTGAAATATTTGGTGCAATAGTTTTGTCTCACAGTTTTTAACAAGTGAGACTAGTTTTCTGTCCCATGCATCACATGGCAAGTTTTCAAACTTGTATGGCTTTTATCATAACTTTATATTGAAGTACCGAGTAATAAAGCAAGACGAGTGCTACATACATGTCACACTTGTTCATAGGGGATAAAGTAACTTGTCTTATCAAAACTTGTCCCATGCATCACATAGAGAATTGTCAGACAGAAAAAAAAAGTAAAAGATTTTATTCAATAAATAATCAAATATCACTGTTAACATCCTTAACACCATTACATTCAGAAGGCCCACATCTTCTCCAAAAGTGTGGGAAGAAAGACTGTAATGCCAGTAGCTTGGATGCCGAGAGTTTTGCTCAACCCCTTGTGTTTCAGGAACTGAAACAATGTCATTTTCCAGGCACCTAAACACCTAAAACTTCATTTGTCACATGACTCATGAGTTCCTGACAAGAGTTTCAAGACTAAATCTGTCCTTAGTCCTAGTCAGTCACAGACACTCACAGAGCCTGGACTTTTTTTACAGCATTTATCAGAGCGCCTTACAGTCAGTAGTCACAGGGACAGTCCCCTCTGGAGACACTCAGGGTTAAGTGTCTTGCTCAGGGACACAATGGGGTTTGAACCTATGACTTTGTGGTCTTCTGGGTGTGTTACCCATTAGGCTACTACCACCCCGTGCAACCAGGTTATTATACGTGACACAGAAACTATAACTCGGTGTCCCTGGACCACCTGAAATGTAAAAGAGCAACACTCAGGTCCAGCACTCACCGTTTGGCCTCTTCTAGGTGACACAGGTACTCATATGCAATGTTCTGGCGTCTCCTCTCATCCATCTCTTCAGCCGTGAGCCTCTCATCGTCCACAATGGCTATAAGACGGAAAACACAAGTGAAAGCGTGAACGAAAAAGCAGCAAGAACTGTTAGCAAAGTGAGTAATTATTTATTGAAACCTCTAGGGTCAAGATTTTTTCACGGACCACACTGCCCACATGGTCAGCATCACAAAGAAAAGAACTAAAAGAAAAGTTAACTAGAACCAATCCAATTAGAAAAGATTGTTTTTAGAAAATATTTTTTAAAGAACTTTGTACTTAATACTGCATTTCAAATAATTAGAGTTTCACATTATCTTTTCACATTTATTGCTGTGTCTAGTTCACATATCCAAAGCTTATCATCAATACTTTGATTTTATCTCGATTCCATATGGAGAAAAAGACCGTATGCTTTTACTTGAGTGGTGAATTTGTGCATTTTTGCCACCTTTGGGGTGTAATAAAGCTTCAGGAACTACAAGCCTGTGACTGTCATTACATCAAAAGATATTCAATAATTTACACAGCAACCAATTTCTAAAAGAGACACACTATATTGAGTAATTTTATCTATTGTTGCACTATTCCATTTTGTACAGCAGCATCTTCACTTGTTTACTTTGCACATTTATTATTCACTTCACCAGTTTGGAAACTGTCCGTCTCATCGTTGTCTACATGGTTTTTATTAAATGCTATTCTTGCATCCAGTTTGCACTTTATGTGAGTACGTAACTTTGTTTAAGTGTTTAAACGTTACATGTAGCGGCAGCCCAGGTTACTGAAGAACACCTCCTCCTCCACCCGCCCTCACGCCAAGAGCTCAGTCCCAAGAAAATCCCACCCTACACCCGGAGCCTAAAACATGGGGCAGAACACCAATTTTTGACATCAAATTGAGTTTAATTATTTTGTCATTCTACAATTTGGTTATTAAAACTTTGTATTTCCAATTGAATATTAATAACAATGTTGTTCTAATGTGGTGGTGTTATTATTATTATGGGGCAGTGGCGGCCTAGCAGGTAAGGAAGCGGACCCGTAATCGGAAGGTCCCGAACCGCCACTGAGCAAAGTACCGTCCCCCCACACTGTCATGGCTGCCCACTGCTCACCAAGGGTGATTGTTTCATTATGTCACCGTGTACTGTGCTGCAGTGTTTGAACAACAACATTTGTTTCTTATATAGCCCAAAATCACATAAAGAATGTCTCAATGGGCTCACAGTTGACACCCCCCACACTTGACCCTTCTGCACACAAGGAAAAACTCCACAGAAAAAAACTCTAGGAGAGAGAAAAAAAAGGTTGGAAGAAACGTTGGGAAGGAGTGATACAGAGAGGGACCCCCTTCCAGGGTAGAGTGAGCCTGCAAATGGTGTCAGTGCAGGGCTGGTGATGATTTGTACAATACAATAATAAGTCCTACAGTTGTAGGGTTGGAGAAGTCCAGGATGTAGTCCAGTGTCATGGTCTAGATTATGTGTCCATAATGATGTTACTGGTCCACTTGAAGATGCCTGAAGCTGTAGTTGTAACGTCGGTGGTGGCTGTGGTGACCCTCTGGTTCGTTGCATGCTATGTCCTCGTTTAGCAGTTGTCAGGAACCAGGATTTATCTGCTGGTCTCTTCACTGGAGTCAATTTCACAATGACAATCGCTTCACTTTCACTTTTAGTATGGTTGTTATTATGACAAATTAAAATTAATAGTCCTACATGAATGCCTACGGGATGTCTGAGTAAATGCCTAGTTAAATATTTGATTCCAACTTTTACAATTCTTGAAAGTGGATGTAAAAATATGCCATTCATCCATTTGGCTTTTCAAGGACTCTCCTTGCAATGTTTCTCTCATGAATAATACAAAAGAAGGATTTTATTTTTGGTGAACGACAACATCTTCGTCCGACTGGGTCTGAAAAAGGGGGAGAAAAGGTCATCGCGAGGTCCACCTCAGCTTATTTACCCCCGACTGTACCAGGTTAACTTGTAACTCATACATGCAGTGAAGAATTGTGCATGTGGAGTGTTGCCCTACACTCACCCACACGCGAGAAACACACACCGCGTTCCCTGGAAAGCTTGATTTCGACATGACGTCAGGAATCGTTCAAACTTCCCAAGTTCAGGAGGGCAGAAATCAGACAGTTCCAAATTCAGACTGCCACCCAGATTCAACGAGCCCAATAACCTCAGATGAAAATATAGCAATTAGGCTAACGTCATTTCATAATATTTGAATGCAGCATATTGGCCAAATGTGTCAACACTAGACTTGTGCGATCTGGGGCAAAAATATCGCATTGCATAATTAATATTGCATTGCATAACATATTGCGTAACACTCGTTCGCGAAGGGAACGAGTGGCGAATCTGCACCCGTCCCTAGCCGAGGGCGTCAGTGTACCAAGGCGTGCAACTTGACCACAACACTAAAGAGTTGGGCACATTGAGGGGGCGGGGTCCACTCTACACCGCCCTTCCCTTCAGGAGGCGTGTCCAGGAACGCTCAAACCCTCCAACTAATGGCAGGAGATGATGCTTTTTCCAACTGGTTTGGGTTTGCACTCGAAACCTTCACTCCACGAAGAGGGGGCGACGGGGGACCCCGTCTCCACGCCCGCCTCGGCATGGCACTCCAATAAAAGACGAAGGCGTTTCTCCTGAGCGGAGTTCTCGTAAAGGAGTGCCATCAGGGCGTAGTTCTGCGACGCAGATCATGCCTGATCATACAGGCCCTGAGGGACGTGCTGCGATCGGGTAGGGGGGTGAACGCCCCATCCTATGTGGGCGGTAGTAGCCTAGTGGGTAACACACTCACCTATGAACCAGAAGACCCGGGTTCGAATCCCATTTACTACCATTGTGTCCCTGAGCAAGACACTTAACCCTAAGTTGCTCCAGGGGGGGGACTGTCCCTGTAACTACTGATTGTAAGTCGCTCTGGATAAGGGCGTCTGATAAATGCTGTAAATGTAAAATCCTATGTCCCACCCGTCTCTGGTGTCCCGCTCGCCCTTAATGCTGCAGAGTATTTATCGCGTTATTCTACCACGCCATAGCTGGCAAAATACCAGACCAGTGAACGTTCCTGTCAAGGTCACACGTGGCCACATTTCAACCTCTCCACCAACCCGGTGACGCCCCGTGCCGGGTCCCTGCTCCGCATTCACGCGCTATTGCCGTCGGAGCAGGCCGCGACTTGCCACCAAACCCCAGCAGAGCCCCATCGCTGCGCCGCCCTTTGTTGTGCATTAGCAACGCTATCCATCCCATAATCAGCTGCTGGCCCCCGCCACCACGGACGCGTCAGAAGCCATAATTAACGTGCAGACAAACGAAGACACGGCCAAATGACTGTTTGCCGACAGCCGAATGTGGCACTCGTTAATTATGGGCCGTGCCGTCACCGAATCGCGGCCCTGCTGAAGGGTCCCACTGCAAACAGAGCAACTTGTGAACACACACACACACACACACACACTTGTGATGCCATGCAGCGTCTTCCTGACCCAACAGGACATTACACAACATCATCCATCAACGGCGCGATTGTTAACGATGTCACAGGAGCCGGGAGCCACGTCAGGGCTGCTTCCAACCTGCATCTCCAATATTATCTTATCTAATCATGGAGACGCGCTCTGGCCCCTTTACATGAACAACAGCCATTAATCACGAAGCAAGACCTGTTAATGAACGGCTCCTCTGTGTGCAGGCAGAAGTGAATCATTGCAAACGTGAAAAAAAAAAAAGCGTGGATGCGTGCGGGTAAACGTCAGCGTTGGAAGTTCTAATGCTCATTTGTGCTGCTGTGAGGCTCGGGTGCAAACATCACAGCGGGGGCTGCAGCAACAGAGCAAACGGGCCAGAGCGTTTGATCTCATGAGTTGCACGTTAATGTTAAACCAGAAAACAATGACTCAGGTACAAACAGCGCCTTGTGTGTGTGTGTGTGTGTGTGATGATAGGCCAATCAGCCAGGGCTGACGCCGCTGCACATTTTGCATTTCACAACTCTGCATTGATCAGTGCTCACTTGTTGAAGTGCTGACGTCACAGCCGTGATTGACATGTCCGGCCAATATTAATTAATGAATGAATAAATAAAGTCCTGCGTAGCCCACACAGCACAATCTTGAGGAAAGGAAGTGAATGGGCGAGAGCGATGGAAAAAAAAAAAAGAAAAGAAAAGAAAAGAAATGAAAGTAAAGCGCGAGCAACCTGGCCGCGATTAAAAAAAAATATATATATATATATTAATTACAACATTAATTCGTGCAAAGTCGTGCACGCAGCTCGAACGCGAGAATGAAAAACTACTTACATCCATAGCGTGGCCTGGGTTTATTGGCGCTGTCTTCATAGTACATCCTGCTTATGAACTGCAGTTGTATCGCCGGGAGTGCGGGACCTCTCTCAAAAAGTGTTTCTTCATTTATAATATAAACTCGAACTGCGGACGAATCCGAATCCGACTCCCGGCTCCGCTCGGCTCCGCTCGGCTCAACTCCTCCGGAACTCCTGTCTCCCGTCCTGAGCGCAGGGTTCAGCTCGTCCAGCCCACCACCCACCACAGCCGCCGCCACCACCGCCGCGCACCGCCAAACGGAGCCCCGCAGCTGCGCTCTGATCCGCCGTCCGAGGACCGCGCCGACACCCGCGCGGCCGGCGCCCCCTGGCGGCTCGTCCGTATTACTGCACCAGGATCGATGTGCCTGTGGTGCCTGCACTTTTAAAGTTTTTAAAGTGAAGTGATTGTCACATGAGATATACAGAGCAGCACAGCACACGGTGCACACAGTGAAATTTGTCCTCTGCATTTAACCCATCACCCTGAGTGAGCAGTGGGCAGCCATGACAGGCGCCCGGGGAGCAGTGTGTGGGGACGGTGCTTTGCTCAGTGGCGCCTCAGTGGCAGCTTGGCAGATCGGGATTCGAACCGGCAACCTTCTGATTACCTTCTCAACCTTTCTCAAAAATTCATTTTGTAGTTGACAATTCAATATCCAATCTGAGCACGTGATTTGAAATTGCAAAATTACATTGCAGTTGGCAATTCAATGTGGAAAGTGCTGATGCAATCCGTAATTCGTTAAAAAAATGAATAATAAATAGAATAACAAGGCTTTTCTGAAAGGCCAGCACAGCACTTGAAGTAAACCTCTATATAATATTTTGACAAAATACTGAATTGCCAATTACGAAAGGAATTGCCGTTTGAATTTTTTTGTGCACGTAATCTTCACACTTGGTGTCTGACTTGGAATGATTTGTTTCATTCACCCCTGTCCTTGCATGTACATCCCTGGGTAGTGCCACCCTGTACTCTGTAATGGATTTGGGAAATAGATGAACAATGGTATATTTATAATATTAACATTTGTGCTCATGCACGTCACGTAAGATCACATTCTTTTAAGACAACTCAATAACATCACTTTTGCGTATGTTTTTGGCATCTCATTTTATAGGACAAAAGTACAACAATTAAAACTTTTGGCGAATTGATTAGAAATCAGTGCTGAACAAGTTTGGAATACAGAACATACAGTTTTTATTATTGAAAACTGTTGTTTAGAATTTTCAATTCTTTCATATTCTAGTTTTTCATTATGACATTTTCACGTTTCTTGGTACTCAAAATGTAAAGCAAATGCAACTCTCCACCGTAACCAAAACCACAGGGAATCACAAGAAAAACATACAATTACAAAAGGTTACTTATTTGATGAATCATTGCAAATTGGCTTATTTTAAAAGCCATTCTAGTATTTTTATTTTGAGCAATTCAGAATAAAGCAGAAGCCTCAAAAAGGACTCACACTCAGAATTCACACCGTAGTAAACAATATTTATTTGGCAAATACTTTTACATATACCGACACACACACAACCACACACACACACACACACAGGCTATAGTCTTTTTATTCTTACATCCACCCAGGTACTGGCGCATCCTCTTCCCTTTAAATGTCTCTCTATGTCCACTCAAATAAAATGATAAATGGTGAGTACATTCACATTTTACTTCGAATGAGGCCGATATTTACAGCCTGTCTGGAAGAACATAAGCCCAAATGAGACGCTGACTCATGCATTTTGACTAGGGTTTGGAGGGGCTGAAGAACAAACGCAAGTCACTTTATTCACACTGAGACGGTTCAGTCAGCCGGGACCATTTGAGGCAGTTACACTGAAATTATATACATCACGTACACACCCACTCACACGGACACGTAAACATGTACACCGACGCACAGTGGTTATGTACACAAGATGCGCTGCACCTAAGCATCCAGTACTGGAATCTCAGAGCTGAGCAGACAAAATAAAGAGAGAAGACAAATGCATAGCTCTGCTGAGACTGTGACAGCAAAATACAACTTTGGCACGTCATACGCCCATTCAAAAAATGTATTTTAAATGATTATCTCTGGAATATTCTCTATGATTGGCTGCTCTTCACTAGTAAACAGAACAATAAATAAATAAATAGCCTAAATATGCATACAGTTTCACCACATGGCCCGAGCACAACACACACACACACACACATTAAATAAATAAATACTCACACACATGAATAAACCTTGCCTATAGGCAACACAAAGCAGACCCATGGTTCACATCCTTTCAATGGACCCTTAATTATCATCATATATCTCTGTAAAGGAAAACCTTTTGTTTTAGAATGTCCTACATTAAATACAGAGTGTAAGAAAATATTTTTTGTTATTTAGTACATATGATATTGCTTGGCATCACTTGTCATGCTAGCTGTTAATAATTGTTAAAAATGCACACTACACAAATATATTAAATTAATGCAACCAAAGGGTGAACTGTAAGATTAAATTACAATATCAGTGTTCAGGATCCTACTAGGCATATAGAACAATGTCAAATTAATGGTCAACTTATTATTATTATTATTATTATTAGTTCTATTATTATTATAGGTCAGAAAAGTATATTGCTGATTTTAAAATAAGGTATTAATTATTCTCCAGCACACCTTTCAAGTGTGAATACTAGGATATTTAAAAAACCAGGACTGGATTTGGAGACCCCTGGAACACCATCACTAAACTAAACCAAACCACTGGCTTCTTATTGCGCGTGATGCTGTTTATGCATGTTTGGTGAGAGTTACGTTGAAACCATCAGAGTTGACAGCATTTGTATGAGTTTCCCTATTAAATAAACTGCAGCTCGGATATGGACCTCCATCCCTTTACGCTGCTACTGTATGGTGCCATCCGGGTGGGACCAACACCCCTCCCTCCCACTCAAACCAAAGTGTGGTCCTCCAAAGTCTGCAGAATGAAATCTTGCAAGCCTCCAGACTATCATGGAGAAGGACAGATTTAGTTTTCACGAATTCCGAGCCTCTTTTGACCTGTTTTTTTTTTTTTGGAGCAGGTGCCAGGAAAGCTCTCTGCATGTCTGCAGGCCCAGAGCAGGACACGCAACCCACTTCCTCTTGCCGACGGATGAGAAAACTCCAGTGACGGAGAGGCACGTTATTAAAACAAAGGCCATTCAGTGTTTCCGAGAGGAAGCAGCATGACACAAATGTATGTACAGAGAGTTGCTGCAGCACACTTCACAGAACAGGCATTCAAATTAACACACACACACACACACACACACACACACACACAAGCAGAATAAGACCAAGTAACAGCAGGACATATGATAACATGTTGACAGGTAAGGGTTAGCATAATGCTACTTTTGATATGTACACATATTATGTCCCCAAAGCAGTAATTTTATGGCCTGGGTGTCAATGGGCAGGACACTGGTGCATGAGGCTTAACTCCTTTCAGCAAGCTGGATCACTGATATCATTGCTATCTTGACTGGTGGCCCCACGGGATCCAGATGAAACAGAAAATGATTCTATGGAAACCTACAGGAAGCATGTTTTTTTTTTTTTATGTATTCTAAAGCTGTCAGGATTGTGAGGCAGGTGATGCAGATGTTCAGCTGCCGTCTGGTTGTCTCTCGGCAGCCGGTGGGACAGATGTGCAGCGTCTGGGTGGTCCAGCCTCGCTGTGTGATCTTCTGCCCACCTTGTTCCTATGCGGCCGAGGCGCAGCATGACACAGTCGGCCATGTCTGCTCATTAGGACCCTGACTGCACACCCATGCCAATCGCTTGTTAATTTGTGACATAATGGTCCTTATCCTTGCAATAATGAACACAACAATTTGCCAAAAATATACAAATATATACACATCTATACATACATGCATGCAGTATGTGCAGCATTCTGTACATCTGCATGTTGTAAGAAAATAAATCTCACCATATCTTAACATTGTGACATTTTTCATGGAGGGGGATTGATTGCTTCCTCATATCTTATCTAACACTTCTATCTATGCCTTACATAACTTCTTAGTGTGTTGAAGAAAAATCATCACCAATAAGGAGGACGTGATCCTTCATTGACCACTGCCAGTTTGATCTCGTGCATTGGGCTAAAAATGCACGTAAAACTGGTCTTCTTAACGTGAACAAAGATCAGCAGCAGCTATTGTCCGTGGCTATGGAACGCCAGCGGGTGCAGAGTTAAGCCTCGTGTCCAGTGCCGCAGCCCTCCGAAGCGGACCGGGAGGTTACATGAGCACGTTGGAGCGCGTGTCTGGCAGGCGGAGTCCCACCAGACCCCCTCCGACCAGCACCGAGGAAGCCAGGAGGATGGGGATGGCCTTGGTGATGCCCACCAGCGAGCCGAAAATCAGGTTCCCCAGCACAGCCGCCAGTTTGCACAGAGCGTTGCAGAAGCCGAAGCCAGTACATCTGCAACAGGGGGAGAACCAGAGAGTCATGACCATACGTTCCTCCTCAATCAAGTCCTAAAATATCCATTAATATAATAAAATCGTAGTAATTGTGAACATATATCACTTATTTCAGATGCACCTTCTGTCTGTGGGGTAAAGCTCCACCGTGACCACGTCCAGTGAGTTCCAGGCTGAAATGCTGAGGCCATTGTAGAGACACAGCATCCCGATCATCATGGCCTCGCTGGTCCCAAACCACAAGAAGAAGCAGCTGATCCCAGAAAGGATCATGGAGAAGCCTGCAGGTGGAATCACCCAGAAGAACTCAGAGGACTGTTGCAGTCTTCACTTACCAAGCAAATCCCCAAAAAAATCCTTCCTGAGGAAGGACACCTTACCCAGCATGGACAGGCGCCCAGTTTTATCCATGAGCAGAGCAGACACAATGTTGCCTGGTAGCACCGCCAGCGTCCCCAGGAAGTTTACAAAGTACACCCAGTAGGCACTGTAGTCGTCCTCGAAGGTGACCTGACAGCCCGTCTTGTTGTGGATGAACGTGCTATTTATGACCTCCGTCCCAATCAGTTTGGAGTCATCAATATCTGCCATTACATTCCAGTAAGTCAACCCGAACCATGAATGTGATGTGCAGAATATCTCAAAGAAGTTAGATTAAATTACACAACCCACCCGTGTTGTAGAAAAATGAGTGAATAAAGGTGCAGTTTTTGAAGAATGAACCCACAGATGTAACATCTTCAAAGTGGCAGTCACGAAAGGTAGAGTCGACGAAGGCGACAGACTTCAACTTCATATTCATAAACCTGCATAAACAGCACAACATACATCAATGTACACAACCTGTCAAACGTTTAGGGTGTTTGCACATTGTTTTTTTACGTGGTCAAAGAATCATGCATGTGCAGCAATTACAGCTTGGTAGATCTTGGGAATACTATCAGTTTGTTGGGGTAAGTGTAATAATCAATGAGGCTTTTAAAATGACAGACTTGCATTACTGGTTCAACTCAACATTAATAGTTGCTGATAATTGTTGCTCTTACATGCATGCATTACATTCATTAACTAAAGGTACATGCATTTCTTTATCTAAGCTGCAAAGGCTCATCAGTATTTTGTGTGATGTATCGAAGCATCAATAGGCAGAAGCTGACTGATTGTGAACATGTAAGCAAGTTTTCAGGTAATCAAAGTACAAGGCCTTTAGAGTTCATATTGCCTTCTTCCACTCTCCTAAATCTACTATTCCAGTTAATATTAAACAGAAGCCTTATAGCTACATAGACAGATTTATTTTATAACATTACTGTACCTGTCATTAATGAACATGCCATTTGTGTGTATTTGGTTCTCTAAGGTGAAGTTGAAAGTAAAGTCTTCTATTCGTTCATTGGTGTGGACCTTCACTTTGGATGCATATTCATAAGCCTGGAGGTGCTTGATGACATCAGGGAACCAGACAGAGAGACCATAGTACCTGTACATGAAAGTGAAAGTGACGTGATTGTCTTTGGGAAACACTGCAACACAGCACACAGTGACACAATGAAATGTGTCCTCTGCTTTTAACCATCACCCTTGGTAAACAGTGGGCAGCCATGACAGGCGCCCAGGAGCAGTGTGTGGGGACAGTACTTTGCTCAGTGGCACCTCAGTGGCAGATCGGGATTTGAACCGGCCAGCCGCAATCCTTACCAGCTAGGCCACCACTGCCCTCATTGTGCAGACATATCTGCATACAGGAAGTATTCCAACAGGAATACAGCATTTATCCATGGCGACTTACAATCAGTAGTTACAGGGACAGACCCTGTTATACACTTGGCTACTACCACTCTTATATATATATATAATACACCATCAAGTGAACACAGTCACATCTATACAAAGTGTTACCATAAGGGATAGTATGATGTTAGAGTTTTACACATACAGTATATACGTATGTAAACATGTACTTCACACGTATGTAGTATAAGACATATGTGTCTTGTGGGTGGTAGTAATCGAGTCCAGAAGACCACCAAGTCACAGGTTCAAACAACACTTACTACCATTGTGTCCCTGAGTTGTCTCCAGGGCGACTGTCCCTGTAACAACTGATTGTAAATTGCTCTGAAAGAGTCTGATAAATGCTGTACATGTATACAATAAATATGTAATTAGTAGCATTGTAAAAAAACACTTACCCAAACGACAGTGTGAACCATACAATGGCGAGCTTTACAGTGTTGTCTTTAACCGGATAGTTGAAACACTTCAGTAAGTTCAACCAAATCTGAAAAGAGATTGTAAATTCAAATACTTGTCAGAAGATGCAGCACATGTTGTTCATCACATACAATTAGGACTGTCAAGCGTTTTGCTAAAGGCGTCCAAGAAGGCGCTTCCTGTTCACTTTGATAGGGATAATGCCACTAAATTGTTGGTCCACGTTGCATGTGGGGCTGGCACCAGAAAATAATACTGAACTTTTCTTGCAGAGAGCAAGCGCCAGCCAATAAAATCCATTTATTCAAATTTCCTGAACCAATTGGTATAGCAATTCAGATGCATTTTTTGCAGGTTATGTTCTCGAGTGAGAAACAACAACTGATTGCAGCTCCTGTGCTCCCTGCATGGCAGACAGGCCCACCCTCAAGCACTGAAGTGACGTGGATTAATTTTGTTCCTGATTTTCATAATGCATGGTGATACTAATGTCTGCACAGTCTAGACTCACCCCATACAGTTCGGCCTTCACCCTGAAGATGATTTTGGAGAAGACACTGGCAGACTCTGACTCCATTTCCACCAATTCATCAAGCTGTTTGGGGATCTTGATTCTGTTCACCTAGAAGTAAAGACACATTTTATGGTCCATTCAGAGTTAACCAAACTAGACGTATAATACATAAATAAAATACTATGAATCAATGCTCATATATAAATGCCTGAAACATCACAACAGTACTGAGCTACTGTATCATATGGTGGTGGTTGTGATTTCTCTGTTTGGTCGCAAATGAATTGCTTGTTTGGTTAGTCGATTAACACAAATGGGATTCTTATTATGAATGGGAGATCTTTTTTGGGACGATATTTTTGTGGGGACTCACAGTAAAGACTTTCTCAGGCTGTCCACGAGCTCGCATGTTGGTGTCATGGATTTGTTTGAGGATCATCCAGGCCTCATCGTGCTTCCCCACCTTGAAAAGCAGGCAAGAGTCAATGGGGTTATCATTTCTTATTAAATTCAAGGAAGATGATTAGTAATCATAATGATTCCCTTTCTCTGTATACAGATTTACTAGATAAAGATGCTGATTCTAGAGATTATCTAAATAATATTACTTTTATTAAGACAGTTTCATTGTCTTAACAAAACAGTAAAAAGCATTGGACCTGTAGTGACTCCGCCTATCCTTCATGTTCTTGTTTACCTCAAGGTAAAAACGGGGGCTCTCAGGCATGAAGGTAAGAGCAACAACGGAGCAGACGCAGGGCAGGGCACACACCACCACGAAGACTCGCCACCTGTGGAACTGGTAGGCTGATCCCATGCTGAAGCTCCAGCCTGCACACAGGAACATATACACATCAGACAACCACACTCCAAATCAATAAAAAAAATTGAAAAAAAGAAAATAGCTGTACTTAACACACACCTTCAAAGACATACATTACAAATGCTTGCAGATAAATAAGAACACATTGTCTCATTCCAGAGGCTCTACAGCTCCATAATCAAGCATTAAATAGATGAATGCTTACAATGGCACTTTCATATAGAACCTTTTACATGGTTGTGCAATCATTTGATGAGATCATTGGTTGTTTGCTCTCATTGGTGAAATAGATTACACACCACACGGCTGCAGTGAGGGATGCACAATGCTATTTTTCTTGTCGTGGCTGATTCCATCAGTTCAGTCCTGGTGGCTAAACTCATTAATTTCCTCTTTTTCTTCCCACCCGAAACAAAGAAACAGCATTGTCTATGGCGAGGACTGCTGGGGGCTGCTCCACAAAATGGCAAAAAAAAAAAACACATTCTCAGATCTGCTTGGATCAGTTCCTTTTCCTCTGCTGCGAACCTGCAGGGTTCTGGAAAGGCTGCATTTTATGGCAGGTTCCCCTCAGACAGGCAATTGACTGTTTTAATTCAGCTGAGTGCTGGGATGGCGGTTTGCCACCACGTTTTAATTAAGCCGAGATGCTAAAGCATCAGTGCACGAGCTAAGAGGGGAGGTAATGGAGAGAGACACAAATGAGCTTCTCAAAGAGCATTCAGAAAAGTAACTGACACGTCATATATGAGCCCAGCTCTGATGGTGTGTCTCTGCAAAACCTCCCAACAGGGGGAGCAATGTATTAAAAATGGAACTAGTTTAAAAGACACTTGCTGGATGGGTAGAAGAGACGCTGACCGATAAGAAGCAGGAAGAACTGAAACCCAGATCTATTTATTCAAAAATTAGATTTTTGACTCACCCTTTTTGGAAATAACAATGCTTTGGAGAGTTCTCCCTAAAAGTACTTTTATGTGCTTAGATTTTCCAAGATATTGTGATAATTAATTTTATTTGCTTTCAGGCAAGGGTCAGGTCTGAATATGATATATATCAGCAATGCAGAGCCGGTGGAGAATTATCTTCTGCTGTCCTCCCATCTTAGTGAAGATGATCCTTGATGGTTTCCACCTCTTGATGGTGAAGGAAACGAACTGGCTCACACAGCAGCTAATAAGTCTATGGGACAGAAGGGCCTGAACCTGACCTCCTGGAACTAAGAAGTAGTAAGGAAGTAAGGATGACAAAGTCATGCGCTGAGAGCAGAGGAAGGAGGAGCCTATGTTGCTCTGCACGCTGCTTTCCCACAATCCATTGTGCTTCCACTTAATAGCTCCCTTTGTAATGGAATGAAGGCTTTTTGATGACTTGCCAGTGATGCCAGTTGCACATCCAATGATGCTGCATTCATCTCCAGCGGGGACTCAGATAAATCCTCAGGAGAAAAATTATTTTGTTATTAATCCAGTCCCATAAACTGGACACACTGATGTTTATATGCAGAGTGGGGAGCCATCATGTGACCTCCTACTCTCGCCTGGGGAGCAATTGTGTTTTAAGACGTAGATGGCAGTGGGGTATGGACATCAGGGGTCGGAGTTGCCGCGAAACGGGATTTCAGACAGAAGCTCTGATGGCAGCTTGGGATGCTGGGATTAACTGACGAGCTCAGGGGAAACATGGAAACTGAGGCCTTTTCATTACCGCACTGTTGCCGCCGCAGTGTTAAATGAGCCCGGTGGGAGGATAATGTGAACTCCAGAATCCATCCGTCTGGTCTAGCTTATGTTACAACTGAAGCGCAAAGTCATTCTAAATTGAAGCAATTTATTTAGATGGTTATAACAATAACCATAATAACATAGCACAGTTTTGAGCTTTGTCTACCACTGGCAGGAGATGGGTAAAAATATATTTCATTGGTAGTGGCGGGTTTAGACCCGGGCACAGAAATGGTGTAAAATGATTCATTGCTGTTATGGTTGGAAAAATAAAGGGTGGTGGGATGACAACTGGAGAAAGTGGGAGTTGGTTCTGCCATCAGTCCTTCATTCGCTGGCCACAACTCCTTATTGTGAAATCGATACACACCTGTCCCCAGGTCCCGCAGCCCCAAGAGGGCAAATGACAGCCATAAATGAGCTACCACTCAAAGAGCCGCCGAGCAGATTCAGCATGTTGTAAGGACATTCTTTTTTGAAAATGAACAATAATCAAAGATGCAGGGAGAAATTCTGACATTTGTCTATTTGTATGTGTATGTGTGTATATGTACACAGTGTGTTTACAGTATTTATGTGTGTGGAAAAGCATATTCTATTTTATATATTCTATTATATATTTATTATATATCTCTGTGTCCATCTACCAATTTTACGTATGGGTAGGTAGGAACATTTTTGTGTGTTCATTGTGAATGCATTAGTGTGTCGGTGTGCAGGAATATATAAATGTATGTATATATGTGTGTGTGTGTGTGTGTGTGTGTGTGTGTGTGTGTGGCTGTTTGCATGCATGTGAAGTCCCAGCCACAGTAAATTGGAAATCTCGGTGGCAGCCACTCATCAGCAGGAGGAGGGGTGGGTTTGTCGGAGCGTGAGCGTGCTGTGGAACTCACTCCTCCTTTTGTTGCAGCCCTGATTGTTTCCTATCGATTTCACAGCTGCAGCAAAGCATCCATGATTCAGATAGCGAGAGTCCGCCCGCTCATAAATCACTCGACCTGGCTTTGTGTCATAACCACAGAAAGAGGGAGAGAGAGAGCAACCCACCGATTCCACGGTGGCATTACGGTAAATCCCGTTAACATCCATTACAAGCAGCACGTCTTCCCCCCTCCACTCCACCCTTTATTGATGAGTGCGGCTCATTCCTGGTGATGAGGTGTCATAAATCACTGAGTCCCGTCTCCCAGCGGCACGCCTTCATCCTTTAAATATCCCTGCATTAATCACTTAACCCCACTCAGAGCACCGGCACAGGACGGCTCCCTGCAGACCAGCACAAGTGGCACCTTGACCAGGACTGGGACATGGCAGCATTTTTCACTTTCCCTCCTGCTATAATCTCTGCTGGCTGTGGATATTAAATGCGTGCATTAAATTCAGTGACTAAAATGTCACTGAATGTTAAAACTGCTCCAAAAGATGCATTTTACTAATGCATACAATACAGGCCAAAAGTTTGGACACACCTTCTCATTCAATGTGTTTTCTTTATATTCATGACCATGTACATTGATTCTCACTGAAGGCATCAAAACTATGAATGAACACATGTGGAGTTATGTACTTAACAAAAAGTGGAGACCTGGACTCCACAGTCACCGGACCTGAACCCAGTCGAGATGGTTTGGGGTGAGCTGGACCGCAGAGTGAAGGCAAAGGGGCCAACAAGTGCAAGAACTCCTTCAAGACTGTTGGAGAACCATTTCAGGTGACGACCTCTTGAAGCTCATTGAGAGAATGCCAAGATTGTGCAAAGCAGTAATCAGAGCAAAGGGCAGCTATTTTGAAGACACTAGAATATAAAACAAGTTTTCAGTTATTTCACCTTTTTTAGTTAAGTACATAACTCCACATGTGTTCATTCATAGTTTTGATGCCTTCAGTGAGAATCTACCAACGTAAATGGTCATGAAAATAAAGAAAACACATTGAATCAGAAGGTGTGTCCAAACTTTTGGCCTGCACTGCTCATTCACAGCTGTGCAACTTCACCAGGTGTGTGTGGCTGCAGCCAGTGTAGAAGGTGTGTACATCTGCAGAATCAGTTTATGTGTTTATACTGACCGTAGTGAGGGATGATGGCCCACGCCATCGCTGAGGCATAGATCTCCCCGATCATCCAGAACATACAGAGCCAACTCAGGTGCTCCCCTCGCTTCTCTCGAGCCAGTGTCTCCGCAAAGTAGGAGAAGACAATGGGCACTGCCCCTCCAATCCTGTAGGGGGCAACAAAGGGGCACATTTACATTTACGCCCTTATCCAGAGCGACTTACAATCGGTACAGGGACAGTCCCCCCCTGGAGCAACTTAGGGTTAAGTGTCTTGCTCAGGGACACAATGGTAGTAAGTGGGGTTTGAACCTGGGTCTTCTGGTCCATAGGCGAGTGTGTTACCCACTAGGCTACTACCACCCAACCTTAGCTACACAGTAACGTTTGTTTAAAATTGATGGGTCCTTTTTCCTTTTTATTCCCACAGATTTCTGAAGAAAGTGTACAGAATTTGGTTTTCTTGATAAAAATGCGTCCCCCACTTTTTTGATGGACTCGAGTTAATGAATCACCTTCACGGCACAGCTGTCCCTGGAGCTGGCATTAGAAAAAAAAACGAGACCTGTGAGTCTGAACCTATGGACGGAAGGCAAGCATTCACACGGGCCAGCAACACCAATATCTTCATTCCAGCAACTAGTTATTTAATTAGCATCCCAGAGGCACCATCGCACAGCGGGAGTGAAGCGAACAGCACTGCAGTGGCTATTGATCGGACCCGATGTAATGCACTGTCTGTCCAAGGGTAAAAAAAAAAAAGTCTATTATGTTGGGCGGAAGGCAGACATTTTCGTGATAGAGAAGGGGCCGTGTGTCATTCATCAAAGCCGACTCCTGACACCAGCCGCTGTGGGTGTTGGGGGAGAATCTGAGCACCGGTTGGGGAACTTTTATTAAACGCCGGTTCACTTATCACATTTACAACATCCTGTAATGCTTTTTGTGGGATCCACTTTCATTCACAGGACGGTTAAGAACAGCTGCGTCTGAAAGATGAAGCTGCACAATTACTCAGGAGCTTATAGAGAATGCAGATCCTTAGAACCCACTGTGGGAACTATTCCTGATAACTCCCAGTAAACATAAGGTAGTCCAGACAAAAAATTACAGTCGTGACAGTGTCCCGACTTCTAAACAGCGAAACAATGGTCTTACGTTTAACTGACTGAGGTTGAAACATGGCCATTGTTACATTTACATTTACATTTACGGCATTTACCAGACGCCCTTATCCAGAGCGACTTACAATCAGTAGTTACAGGGACAGTCCCCCCCTGGAGCAACTTAGGGTTAAGTGACTTGCTCAGGGACACAATGGTAGTAAGTGGAATTTGAACCCGGGTCTTCTGGTTCATAGGCGAGTGTGTTACCCACTAGGCTACTACCGCCCTTACAATCTTGCATCCTTATTCACATTCTTCTTCTCTGATGTTTCTGCTTTGAATTTTTCCTGCCTTAACAAACCAACAATTGCCACAGCGTACCTGTGGAATCAACAAAGCCTATACAGTCCAATAGGTGTCTTGTAGTCAGTGTATTTGTAATTTTCAAATATATTAGCTCCATGTCGCAGGATAAATGGCCCATAATGTCCCAGAAATGTAGATGGAAAAGTATTTATGAGACCTGCTGACTCACCCGAAGCCGGCAACCATGCGGCAGAAGAGGAAGAGTCCGTATCCCTGCACAAAGGAGGACAGGAAGGCGAAGAAGCCGTTCAAGGACATGCATATGAGCAGGCACTGCCGGCGGCCAACTTTATCTGCCATGCCACCCCAGAAGAACGCCCCCACCATCATGCCAAGGTAGACTATGCTGCCTGCAGGAGTAAAGGAAAGAGAAAAAATCATATTCATTCTCTACATTTCGGAGCAATTGTCAGAGCTAATAAAAAAAGAATCAGATCAGAATTTACATGTATTTAGCGGAGGAGGCATTGATTTTCTCTGCGTTCTAAGCAGTGTCTTAAATGCTGGAATCTATTGGCTTTAGCTGAAGTCCTGACAACTTCATGGTTGATTCATTAGAATTTGGAAGTCCTTCACAGATGCATCTCAAAGTCATGGAAAGATTTTTTAACACAGAACAGTTCAAGTCTCCATTGCCATCAAAGCACTGTTTCGATATCTAGGATCCTTCCAAGTCCATCCTTCAGAGGATGGAATACCTAAACACTCTCCAAACCTGTTCCAAGACATGTTCTTCAAATTGGTCTTTCCAAGATTCTGAAAAGTCCTATAGACTTTTAAAGAACAGTTTACATGCCATTCTTGGCATTTATCGGACACCATTATCCAGAGCTACTTACAATCAGTAGTTACAGGGACAGTCCCCATGGAGACACTCGGGGTTAAATATCTCACAATGGTAGTAAGTTGGGTTTAAACTGGTATGTAAGCACAGAGGAGCTGCACAATGAGGAATTCGGTTCTCTCTCAAGTAGCAAGATGGCTTCAGCAGGTCTGTGTGTGTGTTGGCTACACTTTCTTGTGTAACTTATAGTCAGGAGGGGGTTTAAATCGTCCACAAAGGCATCTTAAAATGAACTACATGCCAACAAAAAGGGCTGAGTGGGTGGCTGGTTTCTCTTTTCATGTCTGCTTAATTCTTAAAACCCAGAAGACATAATTGATGCGACATCAGCAAACACTCCCCAAGCACTTTGTATATTACAGCACAGCCATACACTCAGTCTATCAGAGTAACTAATGTTTGGAACTGCATGCTTCATCTGCATCAGACTGGGCACGTTTTTGACAGCGATGGTGACAGGTCTCTCAGCGTGAACGTGCAGTCCCTCAGGTCCAATCCAGGGTGTTGTCAGAAACAATGATTTCTCACCCTTTCAGTGTGGACTTTCATTTCGTTAATCAGATTCTTACAGCACTGCGCTGTACAAACCAAGGGAGGTGCAGTCATCTTTTTAAAAAAAAAAGCACTTCCACTGCAGGAGGAAAACTGAGCTTCTAAGCATAAGCATCGGCCCATTTTGACCATTCACCATCTCCACGAGGACTGTACAGTTTTTAACTGCTGAAGAGAGATGGTGGCCAGAGAAGACTGATGACGACATCCTGCCTGATTTAATCAGGGGACCTTGACCACATGCTCTGCTGTCCCTGGGCTGATGCGGCATGACAATGAGCGTGGATGGGAGGTGTTAAAGCATCATAGCTTAAACCAGTGGATCAGTGGTGGCCTAGCGGTTAAGGAAGGTTGCCGTTTCGAATCCCAATCCACCAAGGTGCCACCGAGGTGCCACTGAGCAAAGCACCGTCCCCACACACCGATCCTTGGACACCTGTCATGGCTGCCCACTGCTAACTAAGGGTGATGGTTAAAAGCAGAGGACACATTTCACTGTGTGCACCATGTGCTGTGCTGCTGTGTATCACAATGACAATCACTTCACTTTAACCAGCTGAAACGTTGACCTATTGGAATGCTCAGGTCCATAAATGCCACAGAGGGCTAAAAAGATGGATGAAGGTGTTAGCAGAAGGACTGATGCAGTCATGCCTTTGGTTATGTGTGAAGTTTGGGGCTGGATGCACGTGGCATTTCAACAAACACGTCCCATTCAGACTACTTCAACATAAGGGTGACGATGACTGAGGTTAAGGGTTTTTAATAGACTCACCCCCGATCTCCTCATGGTCTGGCTGCTTTTTCTCCACCCCTGATATTACTGATGATGAGGGGGGGGCTCACGAGGGTCGCGGTTTACGTATTTCCATCATTCTTATTTCTCCCTGTGCTGTCGGATTGTGTGAGGACACCCCAGAGAACAGCGGAAACGCTGAGTTTCCTTTCTGATTTCACGCCCTGATGCTCCTTTGTCTTTTTTTTCCCCCTGACTGGAGAGCTACATAACAGCGTGCAGTGCCTGAGCACACTCGGATACGCACACAGCTCCGGTGAGCACGCTCATAAATACACACTATCCCTGTGCTAACTGGTGAGCTGGTTTTTATCTCTAATTAAGGCAGTGGGTATACTGCTGCACACACACACACACACACACACACACACACACAGGGCTGCCGGAGTCTCTGCAGTGCTGAATTTCCTAGCTGCTGATATGCATGGGTTACCAGCTGCATCCCAGTTTGCAGAGAAAGTGGGCGGGATGAAGGGAGATAAGGTCTTAAGAAAGAAAGAAAGAGCTCTGTGTCTTTCACCATATGATTAACTGAGAAATTATACAACAACATTAAACATGAGAGGGCAGAGGAGAACAAAGAGACTGCAAGATAACACTCTAAAAGTCCACAGTTGTGCACATGCTGATTTTTATAGTATAGTAGTGTCAGCTACTTTTGGCTTTCTTGCAGTGATCCCTGTCTGACTTCCAGCGCTTGTTGTTCTGCATGTCTTTTCCGCCTCTGTCTCCTCCCACATTCCCATGGAATCCTGTTATCGCCCTAATTCAATTCCTCTGATTCGATCAGCCTTTCAATCATGCTGCACAATGAAATTCAAATCCTGCTTGTTCTATAATTCTGTTCCTGTGTCCTTTGACATTTAGGATCAGAGTGGAAAACACTGAACATGTCCTGTTAATTTATGGCATATTGGCCATAATGGCATAAATGGACATAAATGAATATTTTTTTAATTATAGTTATAAAAGTTATGAAAACGACTTCCATCAAACGACTTCCTTAAAACATATCAAGGAAAAGAAAATTCTTTATTGTTTCATCACCAGGCCTATGGTTTTAAGCCAAACGAGAGCCGCAGCAAATGAGAGGTTCTCTGAGATAAATGAGAAAACCTGCTGGATCACCGGGAATCCTGTCAGCCCCCCCCCGAAGACACCATGTTTCTCCTGAAGATGTTTCCATTTGAAGGCCACAGTAGGAAAATCCTCTCAGATCAATGGCGTGAAAGAGCTGCCTCAGCAGTGGGACACGTGCGGCTGCGCTTTAAAAGCCAGGACAGAGGAAGGACAAAAAAGGCAGACGAAGGATGAAAGAGGCGAAACAGAGCGTGGTGAAGTGTGACACACAATGCCCTATAGGCTCCTCAGGAACAGAGAGGTGGGTGGGAAAAAGAGGGAGCGGGACCAGCAACAGTGATGGATTAATCTATCGCCAGATCTGTAATGGGTAATAAATGCACTCAAATGCAATTATATACAATCATTTGATTTAATGGTTCGAGGAACAAGAATGGGTGGCTACTGGCAGACCCCATGTTCTCATTACTTTGCAGAGGTGTGTTTTTTAAAGGTCCCATGACATGAAAAATTCACTTTGTGAGATAATATGAATAATACAACTTCCCCCAGCCTGTTTATGGTCCTGCAGTGGCCAGATATGGCGATGTGTATAAAGCGTGCTTTGGTCATTCTGCTTCGCCATTCATAGAGCGGCAGTTCAGTCGGTCGGATCTGGAATTTGTCCCCTTATGTTGACATAAGTAGCTCCACGGACTGTCATGGCTTACAAACATGCAAAGCATTGCAGTTTCTCTGTGATTGGATGTAAAAATGAGCACAAATGCATTTTTTTAGTTCCGTGACGTGAGACTCAGTGGGTTAATTAAATCTTTGCTGGAAAAATGCCTACACGACTTCCTGTCTGTGCCAAACATTGTGGTTGGTGAATGGTGTTAATGACGTCATTTCGGTGAATGTCCGCTCACTTCTATAGGCCGCTCTCCTCCTCCTCCCGCCTCTCTCGTCCTCATTATAATTTAAAGGTACAGACACCGAAACAGCACGTACTGGGGAAATCTCATTGTGGGACTGGATCGAAGTGGCTTTAATTCTGTACCACGGCTGAATTTCGCTAAGAGACATCAGATACAGTATTAGGGGACCAATAAGACCTTTAAGGACATGCCGCTGCATGCTGGTTAGCATGTTAACTTCACTCTCTCACTCAGCATCTATGACCGCTTATGCCGGGACATTGGGCAGAGAGCAGGGACTCACCTGGGGCGGTACACCAACCCACTGCAGGGTGCACACGCCCCTTTCCTCACACGTTTGACATGACATGACATTTATTCACATTCATTTTTTAATAGCAGATGGATTTAAACAAAATATCCTGATCCAGATCAGTATCCTCATCCATTCTTAGAAATTCGATTCTAAAACACCGTCATGGAATTTATAGATTGAAGGCCTTACCTAGCCAACCGGACCTGGAGTCCGGCACACACATGTCCGTCTCAGCGCTGGGCAGAACAAACCCCACCACGAACACCTCCACCCCGTCAGACATGAGCGCCATGCCCAGGGTGAGGAACAGCTGCCACTGGAAGCGTCCGTGGCCACACTCCTGGATGATCAGCTCATACTGCTGCGCCAGCTCCTCCTCGTCCGCCTGCCTCTCGTTCTCCAGCTCCCGGCGGTCCTTCAACCGGTCCGGCACAGGTTGACCAATGGCTACCTGCCCGTCACGTTGGTGTCCATCAGAGGGGATGCCCTGGTACTCGCCCTCGTAGATCTCGTCCTCATCGTCGTGGCCCTCCGTGGCGTCGCTGGAGCCCTCCTCGTCGTTGGCGGGCTGCTGGGTCACGTAGTTGCTGCGGTTGTAGAAGTCCTCGTCCTCGTCCTGCTCGTCTTGGAAGCGGTGGTAGGAGCGCTGGGCGTACTCATCCGACGCCCGGTCCACCGCCTTGTTGACCTTTTTGACTGTGTGCCGCTTGGCCTCCTTGGCCAGGTCCTTGGCCCCTCGAATCAGGGAAGTCCTGTTGCTGTCTGGTTCGTCCATGTTCTGCCCACGGCTGGGGAGGGGATGCTCAGGGAGGTGCAGAGACGCAGCGGGGAGACACCAGGCGGACTGTAGTTAGCGCTCAAGCCTCTCAACTCCCACTGCAGCAATCATCCATAACCCTGGGGAAGACAGAGGGAGAGGGCGGGGCTCAGATGTGTGTGTCTGGAACAGAGGCAGGTTAAGGACCAGGACGGGGGGATGATGTGTGTGTGGATGTGTGTGTGAAACACTGAACACTGGAACCAAACGCGGATTTATTTTAACAATTTGAGTAAGTCGCTTGAAATCACGTTTCCTCCCTTGTTTTAATGCGCTTTTAAAACAGCGACCCTGTCAGCGGCCCTTGCCGATGTCGTTATTCGCCACCCCTGTCTTCATTTCAATGAATTCATTTTAAATGAAATCCATCCTGGCCCCCCTGGAAAGTTCAGACTAAATCCGATCTGAGAACGAGAGCAGGGGTCGCCTAATAAGCAATCCTCCACATTAAATTCACTTCCTTTTATACAATAAAATAAGTGAAGTGAAAGGGAAGTGATTTTCACATGTGATACACAGCAGCACAGCCAGTGAAATTTGTCCTCTGCATTTAACCCATCACCCTGAGTGAGCAGTGGGCTGCCATGGCGCCCGGGGAGCAGTGTGTGGGGACGGTGCTTTGCTCAGTGGCACCTCAGTGGCACCTTGGCGGGTCAGGATTTGAACCGGCAATCTTCTGATTACAGGGCCGCTTCCTTAACCACTGCCTCAGAGCGTCAACATGAGAAACATGCCCCATTGTTGTTGTTTTTTTGTCTTTTTTACAATAACTCAAATGTTAATATTATTCATGAAAAATGTGAGGGGAGAGTGCAGATTTCCCTAAATTTAGAAACTCCCACCAAAAGAATTTTAAACACACATGATACATTATTCATACATTTTGTGGTACTGAATCTAATCAAACTTCTCAAATGAAAAATGGATCTCACCAGCAATGTGAGCGATTTCTTTATATGTGTTAAGTGGCTTCTGACGGACAGCAGTGATGATGTCACTGGTGCTGATGTCACCGTGTCCTCTTGTCTCTCCCCGTCTCCGGGGTGTCCAAGGCAGGTCTAATGAAGGCTGAAGGCCTGTCGGGAAGACTCTCCGCCAACCACTCTGCTTAGAAATTACCCAAGGTGACTCAGTTTGTATCTGTCTCAAATATTGAATATTATGCAAATAACTTTCAAGCGAGGACTTCACATTTTGCACGTGGCTCAATAAAGGATTATACTTGTGAGACAGTTCTATCCATGTGTTCTGATCAAATAAACTGGAACTGGCCGTCAGGCCTTGTCCACATGATGCCTGCCGGGAGAAACTGCAGCAGCAGGTCATGCACGTTGCGCCAGTGCGTTAGCTGAGATCAACGGCATTAAAGGGAGTGAACCACTTGGCCGATAGAAATTGATCATGGCAACGATCATAAATTCAATGAATTGTCATTATGTGCTTTCCTAATTAAATACATTTTTTTGTGTGAAGTAGCATTTACTTTAATTATTATTTAATATGATTTGAACATTTTCAGTATACCTGATGCAGAAATGCGTTCGTGAGCAGACTTGCTACTACCCGGGGGTCTCAGACTCCAGAAGGTTCTCGTCATGTCGGATGTGACAGGGGGGTCGGCTGAGTGTATTTCCTCCCTGTTTTGGTTCATTTTGACATGCTGGTGACCCCTCTTTAACCCTCCCCCAGACATTCATGCGCCAAAACCGTCAAAGTGAATGTATCAGGTCCATTTTACAGTCCTAAAATATGTCAAATTAAATATGGAATATTAACATTCATTAATAAGATTTATGAATTTAAATGAACCAAACTATTGATATTGCATAAGTACAATTGTGGTGTGTTGTTAGAGCGCTACATGCTACATACATGTACATAATTGACTCTCAGTGACATCAGTGAGCCGCCAAGCCCCCTGAATGGCAGAGACCAAGCTCGGTTTGGAGGGCCCGTTTGTTTCATTAGTGTCAGACAGCGCAGATCAGTCCAGTCCAATCTCCTAATGGGCAGAGCTGGACGTAATCAAATCAGAGCTAAAAGCGCGCAGGCTCATCTCGGAGAGAGCGCCCGGGACGTCTTGTGTTAAGAGATTTCATCAGCCTCTGATGCCATTACCCAGGCAGGGAGGCGGAGAGAAGACATGGCATGTTTCAAGATCGAACCCGCCCTTTGCCTCCATGCTTGCAAGAAGGACGTCATTAGAAGAGCGTCATGAAGACGGCCGCATGCCAGTTTCTCCGGTTTTACTGTCACCATTTATGGGGTTACGTGTTTGCTCTCTTCCCGATCTGAGCAGGCTGCGGAAAGCTGAAGCCAAAAGATCAGTGAAAAAGAACCGGAAACCGGTTCTGGAAGGTTCTGAACCCACATTCGATCTGCTGCGGCGCGGGTCTCGCTGGCCGAGCCGACCCTCGTGCGCCACGCGTGTGCATAATGCGTCTGTGGAGGCGGGAGGGTGAGTGGTTGAGCTGGCCGGCATTGAAGCTGTCAGTGCGCATCAGGCCTCGGCCGGCTGCCCTGCCCTCGCCTGGCCCGCAGGTAATTCAATAAAGAATTTTCTTCAATGGGCAGTGAGAGAGCGGCAGGACCGGAGCTTCCTGCACCCACACTCACACACACACACACACACACACACACACACACAAAGTGCTGCAGGGCCTCTCACACGAACAATGAGAGCTGGTCTGTTCTCAGCACCCGACATATGTTCACCCAGCCGTGCCAGAGAGCACCGCAGAGAGAACGGCAGACTGAGCGGAACCATCAGGTGCATCCAACACCACAGCTACGATGCGCACAAAGATCTACACTTTACGAATCCTGCAGAACGGGATCCCCAAAAAAAAGGAAAAGCACATGAGAAATCATCCTTTAAAGTACCGGAAGCGGACGGTGACTCATTCCTCCGGTACAAGATTTACGTCGGTATTGTCCCTTTGCTTTAAGTCCTCTGATGGCTAATGAGCGTGACTCATATGCAGGTTGCCGCTTCCCAGTCACCGCAGTCTGCAGCCGGACGGTACAACCTTCACTCCTCCGCCGAAATAAGAACAGATTTTTAAAAATGATTTCTGATGGACCACACGGAATGTTTTCACCCTCGGAATAAGCGTGGAGTCACAGGCTCTAAGCTCCTCTTTCTAGAACACGTTGTGCTTGTATCAGTGTAAAAGTTGACCACTGGGCTATTAAAAATATATCAGTTCTTTTGCAGCGGTTATGAAAATGAACTATACCACCCACTAAACCAGGGATTTGCAATATGCAATTTGCAAAAATGTGAGCTGAAATGCATTGAAGCTGGGAGTTTTATGTAGGAGCGTGCACGGGGCATGAATGCAGAACGTCCGTGCCGAAATGTCACATACATGCGGGCCCAGAACCATGAATAGAACCACAGAAAAGAATGGTGCTTTTCTCTCCAGGTGACCTGTGGGCCGACTGCAGAGCCACCACTGCCCCAGGGCTGATGGAGTCACATTTACCGCTGTCAGAGCTCATTAAATAAAGCAGAAATGAAATAAAATCTCATCGCGAATGAAAAACTGGAACCAAATTGTCCGCGACACTTTCGTGTGTTTCAGCATATGCTGAAAGACATTTCTGGAGTTGGCTGTGACACTAAAGCACAAAGCAAACAGTAAAAACCATAAGAAACCAGTTCAGTGCTGCTCTTCTGCACGCCTGCAGGAAAAAGGCTTCGGTGTGAAACAAGCCGCTGAAAAGTGGGTGGGAGTGGAGGAAGGATGTTTCTTACCGTTTAAGGTGCCCTGCCGACTGGAAAAGCCATTGGAGGAGAAGCGACACCGGTGTGTAGTTGCGCTCGAGCCGGGAGCTGAGGTAGATGCTGCTGGTGCAGCTGAGTCTCTGCAGTGAGGGAGAGAGAGAGGAGGAGGAGGGAGAGGGGGGAGAGAGAGAGAGAGAGAGAGAGAGAGAGAGGCCTGTGCTGCTCCTCACGCGCAGCTTCTCAATGCTTTAATGGATAAAGCATGACTACAGCAATGCAAACAGGGTAGAAAGGACGGAGGCTAATTAGTTATTGACAATGTGGGCGTGGTTCAATAGAATGCTAATTTCGGAAATAAAATGCAAGAGCTCAACTCACAAACACCCAATATTAGAGCAACTGTAATTCAACACTGTACATGATGCAGCTTTTTTTCTCTCTCGTTTTTTAATGTTATATCTCTCAATGCAATTTATGTAATTGTTTCAATAATTATGTAACTGGAGACAAGTAGTCAAGGCTCCGCAGATTGGCGAAGAGAAGTGAGCGCTGCTCTGGATCTGTCAAAAAAGCTGCACTTTTTTTTTCCGAGGTGAAAAATGGTCCGTGAAATGAAGTGAAAAACCCCTGGGTTTGCATGCGAATAAAAGGAAAGGTGTGAGCCACCAAATATTATTTTCAATTATAAAATTTTGGGATGAATAAAGGAATAAAAGCAGTCACTGAACATGTTATGCCTGTTGTGCTTATTATTAAGTGTGATTTAATGCTAATGATGCTAATGTATCTTGTAAGATAATTCCTGAACCCTCCACAGATCTCTGGACTGTGAGGAGTCGAATTCGCCACTGGTGCCGAATTCCAGGCTTTATTTAAGGTTATTAAGGGTCCCATTAATAAAGTGTGGGCAAAATGATGATTGGTAGTGACTTGCAGGGCAGGGCCTGTTCACGTTTTAGAGCGCTAGAGTTTTTTTTTTTCTCTTTGGGTTCCTTATGTTCTCTCGGTAATAATGACCCTCCACCAGCACATGTGTACGCCAAAACCCGAAATGCACAAAGGCACACAAGAACCCATAAGGCAGCAGCCACGCCCTTTTCATCCTCTAAATGTGATGATTCACGGAACGGGCGACCCCTGGCAAGGGAGCCACATTTTACGGCAGAAATGATGGAGGGCAAAGAGGCACTTATCTTAATGAGTGGCCGCGGCACAGTGTTCTCCCCTATTTCATTTGCAGTGGCTCCGCCCTTTCAGCCTGATCCAAATGTACTGATTACCAGTGGTGAAATATATGCTCTGTATAAACACATGATCTTACAGCTTTTATAGGTGCCATGAAAAACACCAAACTGCTTGGGGAACTGGTATAGCAACATTCAATTATTCTTTTTTATGTAGAATATGGCGTTTGTGTCCAGAATTATGAATTACTTACAATACACTTTGTGCGCCTACATTTAGTTTGTTTCTGAGTTCAAAAGGCAAAAGATCAGGCCTTGGAAATAGCACGTTCTCCACCTACCGTCCCCCTCCTTATTCAATTAGCCTTAAAGCTCAACCTTTCCTCTCATTTGTTCTCTGCCTGGCAGCGTCGAGTATGGATGTGAGCCGAGACGCCATAGGGTAGGAGCTTTAATGGAATGGGCCCAATGCCCTGGAGTGCATAGAACGTCTTGTAGCCATATATGCCGACTGCTTTTAAACAAGAAAAAAAAAGCGCAGGTATTCCTTTTATCATGCTGTTACATTAGATTTTTAGCGCACAAAATTTCTCAATCTGGATCGGCAGCCTTGGGCCTGCTGTTTGATTAAAAGCAATGTTTACTGCAAAAAGTGCATAAAATGACAACCCAACATAGACGCACCTATTTATTCAATGTACTCATAACAGAAAGAGAGGATTTTTTTTTTTAGTATGTTACATTTACATTACATTTACAGCATTTATCAGACGCCCTTATCCAGAGCGACTTACAATCAGTATTTACAGGGACAGTCCCCCCTGGAGCAACTTAAGGTTAAGTGTCTTGCTCAGGGACACAATTTGAACCCGGGTCTTCTGGTTCACAGGCGAGTGTCTTACCCACTAGGCTACTACCACCTACCAAAACACATGCATTTAAACAAACTGCTTTTTGACATTAAGTTAAGGTCCCACCGAGATTTACATTTATTTATCCTTGGAGATCTCAACCACGGGGTCGACACGAGTTACTTTTTTACATTTTCTTTAGCATAATCTTGTATAGCGTTTTTATCGCAGATCTAAATGTATTTTAATTCACGTTGTAGGGTTGGATTATGAATTAATCTTAGTCTCGGACGGTTCCCACGGCAACGTGTGGTCCAATCACAAGTTGGGAAGCAGTTTGGGGGCCGATGTCCAATCAGGTTTCCAGATAGTCGCTCAGTGGAAACGCGGACCAATGAAATCTCTCGTTTGTGGCCCGTACTTTGGTTTGAAACGGCTCGACGGAGGTGTTGTGGCTGTCGGGCTCTTAGACACGGAAGGGAAGCGTAAACATTAGAGGGAGCCTGCAATAAAGAAGGTGTTTTCGCGCGATTAATAAAAAGGACTGAAAGGTAAAGTGACGCTCGACAATGTCATCCGAGTACCAGGCTATCTTGCTAATTTGTGCTAGCTTTGTCACGTAAAGCCGAACACTTCATTAGACCCTGCAATTCTACATCTCTCTTTTGTTTTATGGGTTATTGGTGTAGTCGTGTAAATACTGTCGGAAAAGGAGCTGTATTGCAGTTGGAGCCCAGGAAATCATGTCTGAGATCTGTTCATATTTTTTATGCTGAAGACGTCATTCGGATTCTCTTGGAGTGTGTAAACCGCAGTGTTTCATTATCACGAATGAAGCCTCATCCAAAACACAGTAAAACAGTCCCTGATGTATCACCGAAACTGAGCTAGTTAACTTACAGCCTTGAACCCGATGACCACAAATTCACAGGCCTGAACCCGGCCTGCTACAGCTGTGTCCATGTGGTGGTAGTAGCCTAGTAGCCTAGCGCCTATGAACCAGAAGACCCAGGTTAAAACCCCAATTACTACCATTGTGTCCCTGAGCAAGACACTTAACCCTGAGTGTCTCCAGGGGGGGACTGTCCCTGTAACTATTGATTGTAAGTCGCTCTGGATAAGGGCGTCTGATAAATAATGTAAATGTAAAATTAGCAGGACCCTTAACCCTCCCCCGAGCTGCTACAAGTGACATTCACTTTATCTTTACAGGGCGTTCCAAGAATATAATTCCTCCTGGAAAAAGGGGTGTCAGCTGAATGCCATGCAAAGTTAATACCCAAAGATGACTCTGTAATTTATTCAGTGATGATATGCCTGGGTGACACGTTTTCTCGGTTCATGCTTTAGATGTCCTCAGATGATTGTGAGCATTGCAGTCCCGTTTTACCGAGGGACTCAGACCGGGGCAGTTCTGTGTCCTCTGAGCTGCAGGTAAACATCCTTTAAGATCTCTGTAGCCCGTGGGAAGTCTGCGAAAACGTTCTAAAGGCTTGACCCTTGCTTTTTTGATTGACAGGATGAGTATGAGGAGCTCCTCAGGTGTGCTGTTGTCACTCCCAGGTTTGAGCTCAGCGACCCATCCCAGCTGCTTCGCCTGTCCCAGCTCTCAAGACCAGCAGGGGGAACTTCCCAGAAATCTCTGCCTCCAGAAGGTAGTAGTGTTCAAAATTTACTAAGCACAATGTTTAACATGTTACTAAACATAATGCTTAACATGTTACTTTTCAGGGGGGGTTTGCATGGAGTGAATAGGAGGAACAAACAAAAGCCCCTCCACTGCAGACCTTATTCTTATATGGCATTTGAACCAAACCTTTTTATCTGTACCTGCCCATCTTTTATTTCTTTTTTCCTGCAGAAGCTGAGGCAACCTCTGCCAGGGCCAGCCCTCTGATCCAGGAATCACCTGCTCAAGTACGAGGTACTTTGTTTTTTAGGACTTGGGTTCAGCCAGATACTGTCTCTTGTGCTCTGTCATCCTTTTGACCAACAGGAAGAGTGAATTGTCCGGGGAAATTTGCATTTGTTCTTTCAGCTGAAGAAACGTTGACCAGGCCTCCAGTTGCTCTGGGAGAGGCACAGAGGCCGCAGGCTGCATCTGAGACGTCCAGGCAGATCAACACCAGTCCAACTATCGCTGTAGTAACTGAGATCTTTGCTTCTGAGGAGAAGATGAACAAAATGGAGAACATACTGGACACATGGAGCGACAGCCTTAAGGTATTTATACAAAGTACAACGGTCTTGTGAAAGAAACAACCGCATATGTAAACTATTGAAGTGATTATCATTGTGATACACTGCAGCACGATACACCCGTACACGCTGCACCCATTGAAATGTGTCCTCTGCATTTCACCCATCACTCTTAGTGAGCAGTCACGAAAGGTGCGTGGGGCGGTACTCAGTGGCATTTTGGCAATTCGGGATTTGAACGCGCAACCTTCCGAATACCTGCTTCCTTACCCGCTAGGCCAGCACTTTCCCATCAAACCTTTGCACCTCTGTGAGCTGCCTGCCTCTTTCTGAGCTGCTTTAGGTGAGTTTTCATTGTGATTCCAGGCCAATGTGCTGACAGAGCTGAGGAAGTGGAAACTGGCGTTTATGGAGCAACATCGGCTGGAGCTGCGGAAGGAGAGGGAGAGGCACGAGGCACAGGCCGCGGAACTCAGGACAGAGATGTGCAGTCTGAAGGACCTGTTACATACCTATGAGATCTCCAACCAGAGGAAGGATGAGGTGCAAAGTCACACCTTCGCACGCGCAGGGAATGGGCTGGTGATGCCGCCGGCTATTCAGTAAAACCAGTCTGGCCAGTCAATTGATCTGAATGTTTTAGTTTATCACTACTGCTCATAGGCTGGAGTTTTCCTGGTGTTATATAAGACATAAAATGTTAAGTGTGTTCATTAATGCTAATAGCACAGAGGCAAAGTGAGGATATGGATGCTTAGATGAGTGAGGTCTTTAATTTATCATAGGTACACTTTAACTGAGAGAGACAGAATGTAAAAAAAGATCCAGAAATCACATTTTATGATTTTAAAGAATTTATTTGTATAATGGTGCAGAAAGTAAGTATTTAGCACCTACAAACAAGCAAGAAGTCTGGCAATTTCTGGAAAAATGCCTACACAACGTCCTGTCCGCAACAAACATTGTGGTTGGTGAATGGTCTTGATGACGCCATTTCTGCGAATGACCCCCACAACTTCTATAGGCCGCTCTCCTCCATATTATCATTTAAAGCTACAGACACCAAAACAGCGAGTCCTGGGGAAATCTCATTGGCTAAAAGTGGCTGTAATTCTGCACCAAGGCTGATATAGATATGGGACCACTTACGGCCTATACAAAAGCAAAAACAAAATTGTCAGGGTACCTTAAAGAAGCTCTTCTATCTTTCACTCATTACCTGTATTAATGGAACCTGTTTGAACTCGTTATCTGTATAAAAGATGCCTGTCCACACCTTCAAACAGTCAGACTCCAGCCTCCACCATGGCCAAGAGAGTCTCTGGACACCAGGGACAAGATTGGCTCATCCCAGTCTTGTGCTGGTGTACAATCTACAATAGGCAAGAAGCTTGGTGATAAGAGATCAACTGTTGAAATCAGTAACAATCTCGCTCGACCTGGGGCTTCACGCAAGATGTCAAGATTGATTGTACCCCAAACAATCTTGAGAACGATGAGGAAACAGTCCAGAACTACACTGGGGAAACTGGTCAATAGCGGGAAGAGAGCTGGGACCACAGTAACAAAGATTACTGTTAGTCATCATGGATTAAAACACTGCAGGATTTGAAAGGTCCCCTGATTGAGCCAAACCAGTCTAAAGTTTACTAGATACCATCTGGATGATCCTGAGGAGGATTGTGAGAATGTCATGTGGTCAGATGAGACCAAAACAGAACTCTTTGAGGGGAAGAATACTGAGTTGCCTCCAAATAACACCATATCCACTGTGAAGCATGGAAGTGGAAACATTATGCATTACTGTAATGGGGTCAGGACGACTGATCTGTATTGAGGAAATGAATGGGGCCATGTATCGTGAGATTTTGGGTGTTAGGATGTCAGTTCTGCTGAATAATCCTAACCTGAATGTGAACGATAGATGTGGAAGTCAGCATGTATGAAATCTAGGTGAATGTTTCCGTTGAGAGACTGATCAGTCAGATGTGCTGTTGTCCTGTAGGTCATCAGGAACCTGAGCCGCGCCATTGACAGACAGCGGGAGCGTCTGGAACTCATGAGGTCGTTCACCCACTGGCGACTGCAGCGCTGCAGCAGTCTAGAGGAGGTGAGGGGCACAGTGTGACAGTCACATTTTCCAATTCATGCTCAGCATCAGTAGTTTTAAACAACTTTAACTCTGCGTGACCTCTGAGTAAGAGTTGTGGTCACTCACCCATGCCCCCACTGCTGTGGTCTCGCTGAAGGCTCAGGGCACCCACATGGCAGAGCAGCACTACCAGCTGCGGCTGAAGAGGAAGGTGTGGCTCGCCTGGCACTCGCTCATCTCCCGCCATTGGAAGGAGCAGGTGGAGCGGGCGTGTCGCCTCCGGGCCGAAGAGGTCTGCGTGCAGCTGTCTTACGACTATGAGGCCAGAATGGCGGAGGTGAGTTCTCTAATGATCTTGGAATCACAGGTAGTCACAGAAGAACCCAACTCCAAGTGTCTGAATCACATGACCTCTTCACTACTCTGGACATTGCCGCATTGCCTACTACAGACTCTTTGAGTTTAGGGGGGTTAGTCTTTGTAAGACTCCATTAGCCTGGAAGGTTAATGGTGGTCATCATTAGATTCCAAATTAATCCTGACTGATGCTAATTCGTAGCACAGGCGACATTAATGGTGTTGGGACAGAAAGGGAGACTGTAAAGGAAACTGAAGGAATAATGGTGACCATTAAAGCTTTTTAATTGAGGTGTGTGTGTGTGTGTGTGTCTTTTCAGCATGTGCGGGCTCTGCAGAAGGCCCAGACTGAGATCGTTCGTCTGCAGCAGCAGCGGGAGCATTACGAAGACTCCATGAAGAAAGCCTTTATGCGTGGAGTCTGTGCTCTCAATATGGAGGCTCTCAGCATGTTCCAGGGTGGGGACGGCCAGCTGGACAATGGTGAGTCGCCAGGGCGACAGGGAACCATAAAACTTGGTTCGCATCTTGAGTGAAAATCACGTCGGCAGCCTGCGCTCCATGTGTGAAACAGTGAGCCTTGACCCTGTTGTCGGGATCACCAGCAAGTCGCTCAAATCCTTACACTTGTCGTTTTTGTTCTGCTTCCATCACTTCAAGGACAAAATGTCCCCTTGCTGCATAATAAATCTCACCTACTGAGTAGAGTAACGGGATAATCAACACTATTCACTTCAACCGTTATGGCTGATGGGTGTTTATTGCATTACCAATATAGCGTTGCCCAGTGGATCAACAATCAGCACAGTTTTAAAACGGTAGTAAGTCCTGATATTATTGATTAAGTATTTGACTGGAGCAGCATGACCAAACTAGGTACATGTTAATTTTCAGCTAGTCATTCCTTTAAATGATTCAGTCTACGATGTGTGATGAAAATCCAAATTGTCTTCCACACATAAGGAATTTGGCACCAGCTGTCAGGATGGGCACAAAATATACATGAAAAACATGAGGGTGAGTAGGTGATGGGTACAGTAGAAAATGCTCTTCATGTGATAAATTTGAATATCAGTCTATGGATTATCATACATGTACCTGCACACGGACAAATCCCAGCGCGGATGAGCGCGGCGGTGCCATCTCTTTCATGTTGGGTTCCACTCACTCCCTGTCAGTAGGGATTTGGGAAGCTGGTGGTAGAACTGACAAGAGCTTGGGATTTCTTTCCATCTGTTTCATTGGCTATGTGTGGCTTAATTTATTCATATGTTCAGAAAGTGGGTCCTGTTTTAAAGAAACGTGTACAGTGAAGTACACTGGAAGTAAAGCTTTGTCAGAAGGGTTAGATTATTGATCATCACCAGCAGTTATTGGCGTGTCCTCAGATGCCCCTCTCCCTCCTGACGAACAATGCTCCAGATTATTGGCCGATGTGCAGGCCCGCCCCACTGTGGGCCGGTCCACCAGTCCGGTCGTTACGGAGACCCCTCCACCCCAGGGCCAATCCAGCAGCGAGATTGACAGTGTGGTGAGACTGTACTGAACACAAACATTTTAACTTACTAAATTCTGTTTTTAAATCATGGCTGGTTTCATAAAATGTCCCACATTTTTTGCATAATTACCAAATGGGCATAAATATAATATAAACACCTACCCCCTATCTGGTCTTATATTTGGGTGTGTTCTTTCTCTGCATCTTCAGGGGCCGGGCATCTTCAGTGCTCAACCACTTCCCTCCACATCTGTGCTGAGTGGTGCTCTGCCTCCTGGAGGCGGAGCTTCCTCCTTTAGACAGGTACTGCCTAATAATTATGTTAAAATCTTACAATGTGGTTTTTCTGGATTTTTTGGGGGGGATACGGTCTCTCACAGTTAAGGTGTACCTATGATGAAAATTACATCTCTCCATTCTTTGTAAGTGGAAAAATCGGCAGTGTATCAACTACTTATTTTCCCCGCTGCACTTCCCTTTTTCAGTCCAGCTCTCGAAACATTACCGCCGGTCAACAGAAACCCGTCCGGGTGGTCACCGCCCGCCTCACTGGACGCCCTGAGGTCACCAAGGGCAGTAGGATGCCAAGCAACCTGCAGGTCATGGGTGTCACCCCTCCAATGAGTTCAGTCGTTGTTGAGCGACACCACCCTGTTACCCAGGTTGGTCTCAGGTTTCTGTCTCATAACATGAGCCCCAACACAATTTCGCTTCATCAACATTTTTAATTTTGCAGGGTTTGCAAAACACAAATAAAATCCCAGAACCATATTGACTACAATTCTTATTGTTTGGCTAAATAGAATTTTTTTTGTAGCAGAAGCCACATAGTGAGGAACATCCACATTCATTCATTTTATTCTCTCTCGTGTGTGTGTGTGTGTGTGTGTGTGTGTGTGTGTGTGTGTGTGTGTGTGTGTGTGTGTGACGCAGCTGACTGTGGGCCAGGCCACCGCATCCAAATTCCCGCGCGTGACGAATCAGGCGCAGGCCCGGCCAGGCAGCAGGAGCACCAGAGATCCCCACGGACCGCCTCAATCCATACACCCCATCAAAGTAGTGGACTGAACACAACATGTACACACGTGTGCAAAGACGAGCCATATTAGTGAAGTACAGCAGTGCACAGAAACAGTGATTTTTACAGCCATACCCTTTTTTAAACTGTTTTAATAAATTACCTCTGGAATCTCCTTAATTTGGATGAAAAGTTGACATGGTGCTTATAGCTAGAGTTATTTCTATAATGCCATTATTTATTTTAAAGCACATTTTTTTTTATTTTAATAATGAACAATGTTGTGTACTGGGCTCTTACTTGAAATCTGTTGTCAGTGACACATTTCCTTCCTAAATAAAACAAATTAGTCTAAACCCAGGGTGCAGGGTGGTAATCCCACTTAACCCTAAGTTGCTCCAGGGGGGGGACTGTCCCTGTAACTGCTGATTGTAAGTCGCTCTGGATAAGGGCGTCTGATAAATAATGTAAATGTAAACCCATTTGAGGTGCAGGGAGATGCACGAGTAAATGATAATCTGATTTTACTGGGACCTTTAGCACTAAAGCTCCTGTCTTTTTGTGAAGTTTCCAGCGTCAGGCGTCTTTACGGTAACCCCGTGGAGACGTTCACTAGTTCTGCCAGCGTTTCATCTCTCCGATCACAGCTGAGTGAAGACGAGGAATATTTCTGTCTGTCCTTCAGCCTCAAGTCAAGATATGATGCATCTCCTCATTTCATCCTCATTGGCTTCCATCCTTATTTTTTCTGTCAAGATGAGAATTAACTTATTATGCTCTGGAAATAATCAAACAAATAATATATATGCCACTAAATATTATAAAAACTGAAACCCAACAAATTTGTAAATGTGAGTATTACACTTGTTGAAAAGCAAAGCCATCATCTTTCTCACCGCTGGCACAGAAAAAGCGTAAAATGCAGACAAAGCCATGATGTAGACAGTCCCTATAATGAGTGTAATCTTTACATCTCTGCTAAATGGCCTATCGTTTTAAAAAATATACAACATGCAGGACTGCATGTATCCAGGAACTGTTATTAATACTGCAAATGCTGTTCTTACTAAAGTCTTTAACTACAGTAAAGCCAGAAAGATTAATGTCAAGCTTCTCACATTCTACAGCAACCCCCCCCCTTCATATTACACCCTAGAGGAACTGCAAGTACTTTAAGTGGCTTAAGAAGATGCAAAACCCTCATACCTGCCACCTTCTTATTACCAATGGACAGGAGTCCCTCATACAGCTCTTTAGCCGGGCTTCTCTGAGTGGACGTTGCTCCATGCAGCCAGATCAGCATCATCCGATTCCCGTGTTCCTGGTAGCTCTGTGGACCTGAGAGAGAGATATCCACTTATCCACGGCAGCCTTCTCTGAGCAACCCTGGTGTTCCATACTAGAATTCGCCACAAATATCAGCCTCCTCTATGAATCTGTCATGGACGGGCATGTCTGACAGTATTCCTACTGGTGGTAAATGCTAAATATGAATTTATAAGGAAAACAAACAGGGAACATAAACCAATTTTGTTGAAGAACAACCAATATTTTTTTGGAATTTTGGTACTGGTCATTGAAAGTGCAGTGCTTACTTCTCTTCATTTATTAGACACATACAGGGAGTGCAGAATTATTAGGCAAATGAGTATTTTGTCCACATCATCCTCTTCATGCATGTTGTCTTACTCCAAGCTGTATAGGCTCGAAAGCCTACTACCAATTAAGCATATTAGGTGATGTGCATCTCTGTAATGAGAAGGGGTGTGGTCTAATGGCATCAACACCCTATATCAGGTGTGCATAATTATTAGGCAACTTCCTTTCCTTTGGCAAAATGGGTCAAAAGAAGGACTTGACAGGCTCAGAAAAGTCAAAATAGTGAGATATCTTGCAGAGGGATGTAGCACTCTTAAAATTGCAAAGCTTCTGAAGCGTGATCATTGAACAATCAAGCGTTTCATTCAAAATAGTCAACAGGGTCGCAAGAAGCGTGTGGAAAAACCAAGGCACAAAATAACTGCCCATGAACTGAGAAAAGTCAAGCGTGCAGCTGCCATATTTCAGAGCTGCAACATCACTGGAGTGCCCAAAAGCACAAGATGTGCAATACTCAGAGACATGGCCAAGGTAAGAAAGGCTGAAAGACGACCACCACTGAACAAGACACACAAGCTGAAACGTCAAGACTGGGCCAAGAAATATCTCAAGACTGATTTTTCTAAGGTTTTATGGACTGATTAAATGAGTGAGTCTTGATGGGCCAGATGGATGGGCCCGTGGCTGGATTGGTAAAGGGCAGAGAGCTCCAGTCCGACTGGAGTACTGGTTTGGGCTGGTATCATCAAAGATGAGCTTGTGGGGCCTTTTCAGGTTGAGTATGGAGTCAAGCTCAACTCCCAGTCCTACTGCCAGTTTCTGGAAGACACCTTCTTCAAGCAGTGGTAAGTCTGCATTCTTCAAGAAAAACATGGTTTTCATGCAGGACAATGCTCAGTCACATGCGTCCAAGTACTCCACAGCGTGGCTGGCAAGAGGGTATAAAAGAAAAACTAATGACATGGCCTCCTTGTTCACCTGATCTGAACCCCATTGAGAACCTGTGGTCCATCAAATGTGAGATTTACAAGGAGGTAAAACAGTACACCTCTCTGAACAGTGTCTGGGAGGCTGTGGTTGCTGCTGCACGCAATGTTGATTTCATGGATGGCAAACCATGGACGGCAGGCTTTTGAGTGTCCTTGCAAAGAAAGGTGGCTATATTGGTCGCTGTTTTGTTTTTGAATGTCAGAAATGTATATTTGTGAATGTGGAGATGTTATATTGGTTTCACTGGTAAAAATAAATAATAATAAAAAAAAATATACCATTTAAGTTGCCTAATAATTATGCACAGTAATAGTCACCTGCACATACCGATATCCCCCTAAAATAGCTAAAAATAAAAACTACTTCCAAAAACATTCAGCTTTGATATGTTTTTTTTTTTTTTTTTTTTTTTTTTTTTTTTTTTGGGGTTCATTGAGAACATAGTGGTTCAATAATAAAATTATTCCTCAAATACAACTTGCCTAATAATTCTGCACTCTCTGTATTTGTAGTGAAAATTGGTGTTGAAATTGTTTGGTTTTTTTTTTGCATACCAGTCCACTGCTCTTCAATAGCAGCCACCTGCTCCTCAGTGAATGTCCAGTGCTCTGCCAGCTTCTTCCAGTCATTCCTCTTGAAGGACTTGTAGGCCAGGTTCCAGATGGTGGTTCGGATCTCTTTGGTGTCCATGCGGTGGTCTAGTTTGAAGGTCAGTGGGAATTCGTTGTGCAGGAACCCATCTGGCACATGATTGTTCTGCTGGATGAATATCATCCACAAATGCCAATAAACGTCACCCACGCTGAAATGAGCAATTATTATAATTGCGAGATGACTACATGACTTGTCTGACTCGGCGTAAACATGCTGACATTTCGAGGTGAAATGAGAGCGTCCCTTTGATTGCATTATCTCTGTTATTACCTGTCACTCTGAATAAAGACGCTGTTGTGGCGGCACTCACCTTCCTCCATGTGAAGTAGCGCTCTGCTTTGATGATCATGTCCACAATAACCACAGCGTCCGCTCGGGCCGCCACGCCCAGGGCAGTTTTACCTTGCTGCCGAGGAGGGTGATATGATATTTTATTCATGATTCTGTTCCACTTTTTAAGTGGAACTAAGATGCCACAGCCAACTCGCCTTGTCCTTGATCTCGAGGGCCACGTCGGCCTTCAAGATCATTTCCACCACGTCCACCCGGCCAAATTCTGCAGCAATGTGCAGTGGCGTCTGTCCCATCTACACACAAGACCATTTTACACCAAACCGAAGGGCTCAAGAAAATCATTTCATCAAGATGTACGCACATGATCGGTGAGGTTGACGTTGCATTCAGACTCCAGCAAGGTGTGTATGACGGGGAGGTGGCAGTTCTTCACCGCCAGGTGCAGTGGAGACCGTTGGTGCTGAACAAGAAAATAGCATGAAACTATGTTTGCAAAGAGCCCAGTCCAGCCAGAGCCCAGACATAAATCCAATAGAAAATCTTTGAGGTGAGATCAAGTTCTAAGGGTATGCAGACGAATGAAACCATCCTATTGTATTTTTTAAAAATATTTATTATACTAATCAACTGAATAGAAAAGTTTTGAAATTAGCTGTCTTGTCTTGTTTTCTTAAATCACAAAACCTGTCATTTAAATAGGTGTGTACACTTTTTATATTCACACAGAATCCTGTATAACATCAGTCGAATTCATATATGAAAGGGCAGTGTGCATCAGCCTCACCTGGTCCTGGGCATTGATGTGGGCTCCATTCCCAATGAGAAGCTTCACAAGTTGCGTGTGTCCTCTCTGATTGATGGGGTGTAGGGGGAAGGTGTTGGCCTGACATGAGGGGACATTGTGATGCGCATATTTATTTATTTTTTCTTATCCAAGTGTCAGATACAATCACTCAGGACTCAACTTAAACCAGCCAGGTCGAGGAGACAATCAACCTTGTCATAGAGAGCCCCACATTTCTGTTTGGTTGAGTTGCATTTACAGCTTCTGATGGGAGTTTGTGATTCCTCTACAATTCCAATCACATTACAGGACACTAATACAAGCGTAATACACGTCTGGCTGCGGTACGTACGATGGTGGGGATGTTTGGGTCGCACCCTGCGCTCAGCAGAACCTGCACACAGTCCTCGTGGGTCTCTACCGCAGCCAGATATAGTACGGTCTGCCCAGCCTGGAGGACAGAGAGCAGGAAACATAAACACACATTCTCTCGGTGGCAAATTTATTCATCCTCCTCAATTTTCCTGAAAAAATATTCCGAATTTTAACATTTCCCAGCAATCCGAACATCAAAAACTATGGACTGTGGAGAACTTTACACACAGAAATCTGCTGAAGGTCCAGGTTTCACTGTAAGAGTAAAGGCAGGAATGGAAGACTGGACCTCCTAGAGAGGTCAGGGGTCAGCAGGTGGGTGTTATAACGAGAGATGTGATAAATTACATGGTTCACTTCGTCACGGACATCAAAGCTGTCCAGGAGGAGCTGAAGAGCTTCCATCTGACCACTCCTGGCTGCCAGGTGGAGAGGTGTGTCGCCGCTCTGAAACAGAGAAACGCATGCTGAAGCACACTGTGCCTCTCCCTCCCTCTCTCACTCTCACACGCGCACTGTTGTACCAAATTTGGCTCCATGGTGGCCATGTTGTACTGTTCTTCCATCAGCATGTGCATCATCGCCACACAGCCGTGCTCTGCAGCCGCCGCAAACGGTCTGTTCCCCCGCTGACAGAAAGACAGACAGACACCAAAAAAGTGAAAACAGAGGCTCTGAACAGCAACAAAAAAAAAAACACAAAGAACCATGTGCAGGACCACAAAGCAGCCTGAGCATCACTAAAACAGACTGGCATGAGGCCTGAAGATGTCACTTCCCACCTGGTCCTCCTTGTCAAGCTCCTTCATCTGCAGGTCGTTGATGATGTAACTCATGATCTCTGTGTGGTTGTTGATTGCAGCACAGTGCATCATGTTCATGCCCTCCTATACACACACACACACACACACTTCAGCATGCTTAAATATTACTGACAAATTCAGTAAAGCAATTTAAAGCAGCCAGACCACAGACTCACATTGTTCAAGACACTCTGGTCGGCCCCTGCCTGTACCAGCAGTTTGAGGATCTCTAGGCTGCCGAACCAGGCTGCCAGGTGGATAGCAGTGACTCCATGCTGGCGAGGAAATACATTTATTCATATGTGCCCTGTTTTATTGATTTATTTAAAACCGGTTCCTTGTCCAGACCTTGTCCTGCAGGTCCAGCTTGGCCCGTCTCCTCAGAAGCAGATCTACCACCTCCACATTCTTATGAGCCACAGCGTAGTGAAGAGCCGTTCGGTGATGCTGATAGCAAACAACAAAAATGAGGACTGAACTCTATAGATAAAATCTTTCACAATAAAAAATCTCGAGAAGCCAGTGGGATTTCACTCTAAACTGTGGGGTGTCATGCTTAATAATACAATTCAGACACACAAATCATACCATTTCAATAAAATGTAGTTAAAGGCCAATAAAAACGTAATCAGTGCATTGATTCAACTATTAATAAATGATTCTAACAATTAATGAATACATTGTTTATGTTATTTTTTATGGAAACCGCACCACATTCTTGGCGTTGATGTTGACCCCTTTGCCCAGCTGCTTTATGGTGGCCAGATCATTTCGCTTTGCCGCTTCGATGTACTCCTTCTCCACATCTAGCACTGAAACGGAGCAGCACCAGGTAAAAACACACACACACACAAACATTTCATTTTCTGGAGGAAACGTGCCCACGTTTGAAGTCATTGGCAAATATGCCCTTCCGTACACAAACAAGGCGGCGCTCTGGGTGTTCACCCGAGTTGAAGTGGGCCCTTTGTGTGTCGAGAGATAAGATCTGATCTCAAAAAATAGGAACAGTTACAGAAATCAGGCTATTCAGCCCAGAATATCTGACAAAAATGATCCTATAGTTAGATAACATATACCGTAATAAGACCATCAGCACCTTCTCAACACCTCGGAGCTGAAGCTTTTCATTTGAGGTCAGGGGTCAACTGAACAGCCTAGGCCACACTGAAGCATTCAAGCGAGAATTCATGTGGGTCTTTATAAAAATGACCATGCAACACACACACAGCTATACTCACACATCTCCACATTGTCGTACCCGCTGTTGTCCTCGTCTGCGTCCCTCTGCAGCACAAAGTCGGTGAAGCCCTTGACCTGTTGGGATTTCAGCCATTTCTTGGGGTTGAGGTTCTCAGTCTTCAGAACGGGGCTCTGGAGGATCCGGTCCCGGAGTGCCTGCGCTCGCCTTTCCATGTTCTTCAGTGAGCAAGAATGCTACATCAACCCCGTCGGCATTAACTGCTGTTTACTCAGCAGCACCCGCCCAGCGCTAACCTGCTCTGGATCAGCAGGCTTCCCTGCCGGTGGCGCAACGGTCTACCTTTCAACATCACAGTTATAATCATGATAACAGTACTGCAACTCAATAGCTGTTACTTTCGAAAGCAAGACTCACAACAGACTGGAAATCATCATAAAAATATATTTTATTCATTCAGTAAGATATTACGACACTGAGATATTCCTTAATGCATAGAATAATTTACAGTCAAACTTATTCTTCACAATTAACCACACACACACACACACATATATATATTACAATTGGTGTATTTTTCAAACACAAAATTCATAATTTATGGCACTGAATGTGGATATTAAAACGGGGCATGTGTAGACAGTATAAAAACCCGCAGAGGACATCCTTCCTTCAGTCTATTAAAAACAGACACACACACCCCGACGCTGTGGGTCGCCCTCAGGTTCAGGTGGATCCTGGTTTAAGTATCACCTGAAGAACCGGTCAATGGTGTTTTTGGGAGCTGCAGCTTTGGCTTTCTTTGATGGTGGAGGTGGAGAAGAACCTTGTCTAGACACACACACACACACACACACACACACACAAACAAACAAACAAACAAACAAACAAAACAAAACACTTTGTCTGGAATTGCTTAATTCCAAAATGGCAGTTACAAGGCTAAGGTGCTAAATGCTTTAATCATTACTCCACTGCAGGTCCTCACCTCTTCTTCTTCCCCCCGGAGCCACCCTCTCTCTGACTTTTCCCTGCTGGAGCAGAAAAGAGCAACATGAAAACTCCATCTGGCATGCCAATCCACAAGCTCGTTTGCTATTAACTGAATGCCTTTAGTCTGTGCTAAAATCTGCATTGCACAATTGCACAATGGTGCACAATCCATTAATGGCATAAGTGGCTGGTCCAAAAGCAGGACTGGTTTAAGGGGTGATACTTACTGACATACAGAAATAAATACATTATGACATGCTTATATATTCATAAACGTTATTTAAACTGAATTCAGCGTGTATCTTGAGTGTTAGGAAACCATGTGAGTGTGTGCGTGGACACAGTACCCTCGTGGACTGTCTGGATTCCCGTTTCCCGGAGCTCCAGCAGAACGTTGTGGTTCAGGCACTCGTCGACATGGTGGTTAAAGGTGGTCAGGTCAGCGGTCTCCTGCATCTGGCCACACACTGGGCACACCAGGGGGGTGTGGCCGCACACACCCGATGTCACGCTGACGTCACCTGGCTTGTCTTTTTCTCCAGCTGGCTGCAGCTCACCGGCTGTTACCGTCTCCAGAACTCTGGAACCCGACAGCGACCCCTCATCTCCCTTCTGTGCGGCGCTACACTTCAGACACTCGTCTATGTGCATGTTGAAGGCAGTCAGGTCGGACGTCTCCATGTCCTTGAAACATACTGGGCAGGTGAGGGGGTGGGGCATTAGTGAGACGGGCGCTGATGTGCAGGGGGGTGAGTGTGTGAGCACAGAGTCGGTGTGTAGTGAGGTGCTGGTAACTGTGTGTGTTTTCAGTGTTGCGGACGATGATGAAATGGTTGGAGGAGTGTGTATGGGCGGAGGGGTGAAGGGTCTGGAAACAAATCCTGCCTGGATTTCACACAAATCTTTAGCTCCTCCCCCTGCTAGCTCTGCCTGCTGTAGCCTCTCCGCCTGGATCCTCTGAAAGAAGGACATTTGTTGAGGGCCACTGCTGCTAAAGGTTCTGGGAATGGCCTTTTGCTCTGGTTGGGGGCAGGAAGTAGAGAGCGGTATGGGAGGGGTCGTCTCACTGGCCTTGATGACATCACTTCCCCCTGACTGGAGAAATCCCATGATGCTCCTCTGCTGCGGCCTCTTTTCATCCACAGACGCAAAACCAGAGACACGAACTCCTGTGATAAATGAAGCTCAAATAAGTCACAAACACACACACAAGGCCACTTTATTAGAGTGTCAGGCACAGGGTGATTATATATGAGAGGAACCTATTCAATGTCAACTACAGGCCTTACCCATGAGCCTCAGTCTCAGCGGCTCCGGGCTAACATGGTCAAGCTCCGCCCTCAGAAGATCCCGTGCTGACGTGTAGATCTCGTTGGCCGAGGAGACAGAGTAGGGCAGTGTCAGCGCCCTGGTCTTCACCTCAAACTTCACATTCTTCACCTTCAGAGTGACTGTCTTGCCCTGGATGGGACAGATAGTTGTCATGACGACTGAGTATAAGTAGCAGTATAATTTCCTTATTAGGTCATATGCATGTAAATGCATCTGTGTGGACATGTAAACATCAACTTGAACATTTGTCAGATAACTACATTATATTGTTTCATATATATATATTTATACAAGCCACCCAAACAGATAACTCAGGGGAGAGAAAACACACCATCTCACAACGATCACTAAACCAATAGCCACAAACATTCTTCACAGCTTCACACACTCTTCCAGCAATATGCAAGGTAAAGAAATGTATTTCCTTTGTTGTTTTTTGGTAACACTGTAATGCTGGCCTTAATACCAAGACCAACAGTAGAAAACACACATTGCATGTCAGTGGGATTGTGAGCGTTAGCTCCACGGCAGCGTGTTGGCGCTCAGCATTAACGAGAGCCTGAGACAATATTGTGTGAAGGTCGGGGTGCTGTAGTGGTGGGATTGTGGATAAAATGGAGTTAAGAGTTTGGCAGTAAGCAAACTTCCTTTATGGTATTACAGAGCCGGCAATTATGACATCACGACAAAAAAAAATTACTCACACTTTCCATTCGGACGTTAAATTAATGAAAACGTTTATCCCTACATATATTCACTGATAATATTCAACTATTGTACTATACATGTGTATTTTATTCATTTCTTTCCATTTCTGCCTGAAGAGATGAAAAGAGAGATGAAAAATGTCTCAACATCATTGGGTTTTGACAGCATGATTCTCCTTGACTACTAATAATTAATAATACTAATAACCGCTCAAACGAATTCCCCCTGAAAGGAAATAAAATGATCGACTCCTGGATTAAAGCAGAAGTGAGTGAGCGACAGAAGAGCCAGCCCATGGTATGATGTTTGCATGCGTGTGTGTGTGTGTGTGTGTACCTTCAGTCCTTCTTTCAACAGCTCCTGGGCCAGGTCCTCACATAGCTCTTTACACAGAGTCAGCTGCTCCTCAGCAACACTCATCTCCCCAAACGTCCTGAGAGAAGAGCAGTCGGGATAAAATCAACATGCTCTGCTCACAAACACCGGTGAAGAAGGGATGGGGGAAAAAATTACCTTTCTGTGCTCATGCTTTTTCTTTCGCTGTTTCTGTCAATCAAAAGGTAAATGAACAAACATAGTTACGAACAAACATTACAGTTGTAATGCACAAAAATGGAAAGATCTGAAGGGTCTTAACGCACCTGACAATGTGGGTGGAGCCGAGGCCCAGGGAGATCTGCAGGAAGTGATGCCACGATGTCTCAGAAAACAGCAGGGAGAGTAGTGCCATCTTCTGGCCGAGCTGGGAGCAACAGTTGATGCCCAGAGCAGCAAGCATCTTCTCTGTCACTTTTCCTATGCCGGGCACCTGCAGAGAGAACAAACACACACAGACACACTTCATTCTACTTCCACTGCAACCCTGAACAGCAGCCCTCAAATGGCACTGAATCTGTAAGGAAGTTGTTTCACTGTGGCATGGTGTTTTTTTTTTTATTATTATTATTTGTATATTTATTTGCAGTCCCGGTCACCCAAATGACCCACCTTACGGACAGGCAGGTCCAGAATGAAGTCCATCACCTCCCGCCGCTCAGGCGGGATTCTGTACTGGCCGTTGGGCTTATTTTTATCGCTGCAGACCTTCGCAAGCATCATGTTGGGGGCAATTCCTGCCAAACAAAAGACAACTCTGTTAAACCAGCGGCATTCTGGCACCGAAACTTACATAAAACCACCAAGTAAAAAGAGAATATTAAATTGCAAGACCAGCTTATATTTACATTTACAGCATTTATCAGACGCCCTTATCCAGAGCGACTTACAATCAGTAGTTACAGGGACAGTCCCCCCCCCGGAACAACTTAGGGTTAAGCGTGTTGTTCAGAGACACAATGGTAGTAAGTGGGATTTGAACCTGGGTCTTCTGGTTCATAGGCGAGCGTGTTACTCACTAGGCAACTACCACAGTCACCAGCTTCTTCAATTACAACCATAAAAACATGTCATTTCATGTTAGACTGTAGGCCTATAAACATCAACATATTAACTTTATTCATAATAATAATATTAATAACAATATAATTAATAATATTAATAATTTTAAAAAGATTCTATAATATGCATGATATATATGATTATAACATATGTTGATTTGTTCAACAAATACATATTACATAAAATAAAAGTCAAGAAATTATGGAATTCATGTCAAATTTACGAGATTGTGCAGGGAAACAACCTAAAAACCAAACAAGTAACGTAGCCAAGACAACTCACCAGCACTGGCAGTGAGGGATGTCTTGTGCTCGATTCTGAAGCGCATCTCCCTGACCGCCTCCTCGGCGGTGGTCCCAAAAACCTCCACCCTGCCAGGGGGGTCCTGGAAGGACGAAGTTGTCCCAGGACTCTCGTCAAACAGAACTGGGGACAGACTCTCCTCCTTCTCACCAGCCTCTGGCAACTCTGCACTCCCACCTAGTGTTCAGCGAGAGAGGTTCAGCTTGGATTCTCTAGAGGGTAAAGATGACCACTAAGATGGTGACAAACATCTGACCATTTAATTATTCACATAACCATCTCAGTGATATTCAGAATGAAGCCCGGTCACGTGAACCTGGCAATGACCGTTTCTACTACAGCACCCAGTAAACTGGTTTAATGAGGAGAACAACCTTCGTCTGAGGAAGCCAGGGTCTCGGCGCAGACCCTGTAGGAGCGCTGACACTCGGGCCAGTTGCGCCTCATCTCCAGATGGGCAGTGATGTCCAGGTAGGCCTCATCCAGGCTCATGGGCAAGAAGTTCTGATCATAGTCTGAAAACACCTCCCGCACCTTTCAGAACAGGTTAGGAACAGTTCGAGGAAACGAAACACGTGAAACATGAGAAGAGACCACAGCAACATTACCTGTGAGCTCACAGCTTTGTATTTGTCAAAGTTCAGGGGGACAATGACCAGATTGGGGCAGAGCTTCTTTGCGATGAACCCAGGCATGGCCGCACGGACCCCAAACCTCCGGGCATGGTAGTTGGAGGTGGACTAACGAAAGAAAGACAATCCAGTTCATCGTTCCTCAGTTTAAACAGTCCAGACAGACGTAAACCTTACCAGCATGCTCATGGACCCCACAGCCATGGGCTGGTCCTTCAGCTCCGGCCGGTCCCTCATCTCCACGGCGGCATAGAAGGCGTCCATGTCCACGTGGACGATCACTCGGCTCAGCTCCCGACTTCGCTCCAGCTCGGAGATCATCTTGTCCACCTGTCCCAGGGTGGGATTCAGCCACGTGACCTCTTGACCTCCAGCAGACCATGGCAGACACTTTCGCGGCGATGATGTACCTGAACCTGTGCCGTCCTTAGATGCTCCTCGGCGACCCGGCCCTTCTGCTGCAACATCTTCTCGACGCGCTGGTTCACCTGCCTCTCCTTCTTCAGCTCGTTCTCGTAAAACCTTGAGCCCTGATCAGCGTGATAAAGAGAAGATCGCGTTCAAGTTGTTTCTGTGTTGTGCTTGGTCGGTGTCTTTCTTCAAAAAGAGCATTTCTCAGCCAGAGAAGCTTGAGAAGATACCTTGGACGCCTCCAGAATAATCTTGTTAATTTTTTCCCTGTCCAGCCCCTCCATCCCCGCCTTGTTGTCGTTGAGGGCCATCCGGGACAGGAGCCCGTCCTCGGCGGGGCCAGCGGCGGAGCCTGGTCCAGCGTCCCCCATTCTTCACCTTCAGGTAGAAAAGAAGCAACTCTTAACCCCACACACTCCAGACCAATATTCCCAGCGCCTTCCTGGTAATACTGTTATTATCAGGGACTCCAGTCGACACAAAGCTGACCAAAGCAGAGCAAATACGACCTCAAAATACTGTGAAACACGCATAGTCATTAAATCGCAATAAAACGGCTACATGAACAAAAAAGAATGCAAGAACACGGTGCGTCCAGAGCAGAAACAACAGGCCAACGTGATCATTTATTCATCTGTTACAGGCACAAAGGTCACAAGAGTTAAACAGCACGTCGGCGAACCTGTGGTTTGTGAGAAGAAAGCGCAGGATTTTTCTCCAGAACTGTCAGAAATCCTCCACGTCTCTCACGACAGCTGACTCCACCGACACTTCCGCGCCATCTTCAAATGTTCCTTGGCCGTGTTCCATAGGATCAGGCGACGAAAAGGCGGCTACGGCACATTTTTCGAATGAAAAGCTCGATATTAAACGTCTACATAGGTCTAGTTCATAGACAAAGGCCAAGCATGAAGAAATGTTTAAATCTGCAGACTGTATGGAAAACGCCTATTAAATCGACACTTTTAATGAATGCTCCGTTGTTCGGGTCTGCATGAACGTGCCCCACTGAGTGTTGGGACTTTTCTGCCCTCTGCTGGATGTAACACGAATTGCATAATGTTGCCATGTCCGCTTATTCTAAATCCGATGGTCTCGTCGTCACTTTAACGGATTGACGACTAACATTTCTCTGGCAACACGGTCAACAATTATAATCTGTTTTTGATGGTGGCCCTAGTGGGTTAAGTAAGCGGCCCGGTAATAAGAAGGTTGCCGGTTCGAAACCCACTGAAGTGCCACTGAACAACGCACCGTCCCCACACACTGCTCCCCGGGTGCCTGTCATGGCTGCCCAGTGCTCACCAAGGGTGATGGTTTAAAAGCAGAGGACACATTTCGTTCTGTCACCGTGTGCTGTGCTGCAGTGTATGACAATCACTTCACTTTCATTAATTTTGACAGTTGTTCTTATGTCGTATTTATTTATGGCATTTGTACTATATATACATTAAATAATTATATTTGCATTTAATTTAATTTCTTTGGGAAACAACTGCTTTCCATCAAGTCCAGTTTTTATCTTATTCTTCTTCCTCTTTTAAAACAGCCGAACCTGGCGAACCTGCTTAGCCACTTGGGGGCGCCGTTTGATGTTTGATCAATTCTGAAGAGCAGCGCAGGGTCGCAGTTATCAGAAATGAAGATTTTCTAGCATTATAATTTTTTTTTACTTATTTGAAGTAAAAAAAAAACTAAAATTAAAGATTTGTTTGGTGCACATTTCCCAAGTTAACAAAATTTTAATTGGTTTAGAGTTTAGGTGCATACTGAAACAGGCACTAAAAATGTGCATTAGGAACCATAAATAGACAGAAGTGTGATTCCAATTATGTGTGAGATAAGACTCCTGCTCCTCTCAATGTGAGCTCTGCAGTCATGTGGACAGCAGGGCTTGTTAGGCCGCTTAGCCATGGCTCCTCTGGGATTCCCGTCTCCGAATATCAGCCTCTTCCTATCTTTACACCATTCCCCCTGAGAGGGAAATCGAACTCGCTGGATGCCGCGGTGGAGCTGCCAAACTTTTTCCTTCTTTCGAGAAGATTAAGTTTAGGCTTTATGTGTTCCAGTGAAAGCTGTTAGAAGACAGAGCCACCTTGCAACTTGTGCACAACTTCCAGAGTTGCCCTTTTTAGAAACTTGGACAAAGGTTAGCGCCCTTCCGTTTTAGCTTAAAATGTAGGCATGATAAATAATTAATCGGTCAGGTAATAGGTCATCAAACAAAGAAACGTGAGCACGACTCGGCCACAGCTGTGTTTGCCAAGACATCAGATCCAGCGACGGTTCATCAGCAGCCATGGCCTTTTGTGCGTTCGGGACAATTTGCATCCTAAATGTTTCATATCAACATGAAAGCAGGTGCACTCTGGGATCTGGCGCCGAATCCCTCTGAAAACCTGTCGGGCGAAGCGCTGCGTTCAGCTTTAACGAGCGAACGGAACTGGTGATTCTACAGATGAACTCCATCTCGCCGTTTGGTTATATATAAATATATAAAGACATATTCATCTGGTTTTAATAACACTGTTATTGTTAATCAGTGCAATAAACATGGGCTGTATTCTGACCCACAGACCAGGGTTATAAGAGCTCAGATGTAGGGTCCATCCATCTCCCTCCACAACAAATGGGATCCATTGCAACTACTTGCTTGTTTTGTTGCTATAGTACCCCCCACCTTGGCAACCATAGGCACGCATGAGTGGCAGTGGAAATGCAGTCTCCACTCCAGCCGGATCCATTCAGGATCAGTTCTGATCTCCGAGATCAGGTCTGAAAATGAAGTGAAGCCTCCTAGCAGCCTGTTTCTGATATGCTCCTGTCCAGCTGTGAGCCCCTACAATTATTCTGACCTTTCACCCCATTAGCCACAATCCCCATTGTCAGAACCTGACTATTTGTGTTGCTGCTTCACAGCCACAGGATCATTGGAGGTTATTTTACAGAAGAAATCTGAAGTAATAAATGTTAAACGGCAAGCGAGACTAGGACTGAGGGGTGTAATGGGGTGAAATGTCACACTCAGGCTCTAATGATGCTTTATTGCCCAGTGCCCTGGTGATGTTTTAGATGTAAAGTGTGACCCAGATAAGCGTCTGGAGGAAGTAATCCCATCACGCTGCATTAGCCTGTTCCTAACCCCCATTATTAAGAGAAATGCATCTCAGGGGGGGACCTTATGTGTTTGAGTCTCTTTGTCCAGCGTGCAAGTTTCATGAAATGATGTGTAGTGCGATATGCAGATCCTCAAATTATGTTTTTTTTAATTAAAAATATAAAAGTGGCTTCAGGCACTCATGCAGATTTAATGGAAAAATGTAAACATGTCTCAGGTAAATCTGCCCTGAGCCCCGTTCTGAATGGGTTTAGGTGAGGAATTTTAGACATGGGGTGTGATGGATAGGGCTCTCAGGTTGCCTTTGAAGTCCCATGGCCCCACCCTCCGGGCCCCTGAACAGACCCAATAAATTTCATCCTGCCCCCACCCAGAGGCAAAAGAATGGCAGATAAAAGGTGGTGAGGAGGGACAAAGAAACGTCAACAACCAGTTGTGCAGTAGACTGAAACTATCATTTATCTTCACCCCGAGAAGACGTCCCACAGGACACACCTGCCGTGACTCCTAACACAGGCCGCCTGAATGAAAAGCGTGCTAAATATATGCCAATAATATACAAGGGTGTGGAATGACGCACATGAGCACATGATAGGGTTTTTTAACGGGTTCCGTTATCTCTGAAGAACTGAACAGACACAACTTCTAAACTTCATGTGAGTCATGTGACCCATTTTTACCCATAATTTCTAAATACAGCAGCAGCAGGCAGTACAGAGAATTGAGTTCCAGAGTGCTGAGTATTGTGCGGCAGAGAACGGAGTGCTAAAAAAAACGGAAAGTGAAGTGATTGTCATTGTGATACACTACAGCACAACGCACGGTGACACAGTGAAATGTGTCCTCTGCATTTAACCATCACCCTTGGTGAGCAGTGGGCAGCCATGCCACGTGCCCGGGCAGCAGTGTGTGGGGACGGTACTTTACTCTGTGGCACCACAGTGGCACCTTGGCGGCAACCTTCCGATAGGCCACCACTGCCCCACCACTCAGTTACACGATACAGGCTCCTGAGTTCCAGAGTGTGTAGAATGGAGTGAAAGGATGGATGATGAAGGCGTGACAGGCATCCGGATCCACAGGCAGATGCTGAAGTTGCTAATTTGTGCAAACCAGTAGCGCACATTATCCCAGCTAATCACCCCTGACAGTTTCACTGGCAGGGTCAAAGTTCAGCGTCAAATCAATGGCTAGTGAACATGTGGAGTGTTGGTGCTGGTCTCTGTTGTACATGAGGAGGGGAGAAATGAAAGCCCCTAATTAATCTTTATCCACTGTGGGACAGGAGGATTTATATCCATATATCCAATTATATCCATAATAATAATTGGATTTATCATACAAATTTATCATAAAAAAAAGTAAAATGTGTATGTTTTATGTTGGTTTTGGCAGATGAAAATCAGAGATTAATAGTTGCTTGGGGTTACCTTTGAATATATATATATATATATACACATATATACAGTGGGCCAAAAAAGTATTTAGTCAGCCACCAATTGTGCAAGTTCTCCCACTTAAAAAGATGAGAGAGGCCTGTAATTTTCATCATAGGTATACCTCAAATATGAGAGACAAAATAACATCCTCTGATTTTTAAATTATGGTGGAAAATTAGAATTTGGTCACTAACAACAGTTCATCTCAATACTTTGTTATATACCCTTTGTTGGCAATGACGAAGGTCAAAACGTTTTCTGTAAGTCTTCACAAGGTTTTCACACACTGTTGCTGGTATCTTGGCCCATTCTTGCAGATCTCCTCTAGAGCAGTGATGTTTTGGGGCTGTCGCTGGGTAACACGGACTTTCAACTCCCTCCAAAGATTTTCTATGGGGTTGAGATCTGGAGACTGGCTAGGCCACATCCAGATGCTCTCTAGCAAACTTCAGACGGGCCTGGACATGTACTGGCTTAAGCAGGGGAACACGTCTGGCACTGCAGGATTTGAGTCCCTGGCAACGTAGTGTGTTACTGATGGTAGCCTTTGTTACTTTGGTCCCAGCTGCAGGTCATTCACTAGGTCCCTCCATGTGGTTCTGGGATTTTTGATCACCGTTCTTGTAATCATTTTGACCCTACGGGGTGAGATCTTGCGTGGAGCCCCAGATCGATGGAGATTAACAGTCATCTTGTATGTCTTCCATTTTCTAATAATTGCTCCCACAGTTGATTTCTTCACACCAAGCTGCTTATCTATTGCAGATTCAGTCTTCCCAGCCTTGTGCAGGTGTCCTCACACAGCTCTTTGGTCTTGGCCATAGTGGAGTTTGGACTGTGACTGTTTGAGGTTGTGGACGGTGACTTTTATACTGATAATGAGTTCAAACAGGTGCCATTAATACAGGTAATGAGTGCAGGATAGAGGAGATATAGGTCTGTGAGAGTCAGAAATCTTACTTGTTTGTTAGTGACCAAATACTAATTTTCCACCATAATTTGCAAATAAATTATTTAAAAATCAGAGGATGTGATTTTCTGGATTTCTTTTCTCATTTTGTCTCTCAGTATACCTATGATGAAAATTACAGGCCTCTCTCATCTTTTTAAGTGGGAGAACTTGCACAATTGGTGGCTGACTAAATACTTTTTTGCCCCACTGTGTGTGTGTGTGTGAGATATATATATATATATATATATATACACACACACACACACACACACAAATAATTTTTTGCCACCAGACACCCGATGAAGGCTGAAGTTCCAGCTACAATCTCTTCTCACGTTACAGACGCATCTCCCCTGATCGGATAAGAAGCTGGGAGTGACCCCTCAGGCGCCTGCAGGTATTCGGGGTCATCCTCGTACCTGCCCAGTCAGCTGACCTCATGCCTCAGCGCTGGCGTCCTGGTTGAAGTATTTGGTTCATTAGAAGGAGCGGTGATTGGGAGGGAGTAATTGCCCCAAAGGTTACTGTAAATCTGCTGAAAAATTAACCTTTAGGGGAAGTTTACCCAGAGGCAGCAGCTGAAGCCCCTCAGCCGGATTGATGCCTCTCCTCGCTTTATAGCGCCGCCATCGATCCCGCCGCCGCTTGTCGGTGGTGCATAAAATTAACACAGTGTTATAGGGCATGGATTTCTGTCCGACTCTGACAAGATAACCCATTATTGGGCGGCGCTGCTAATTTGTTTGTGTTTATTCAGAAGTGTAATGTAACACTGCCTGAGCCCAATAATAACTCTATTACCTGGCCCGGCATTGACAGGCACTAATCTTAACTCCCCCTAATTACATCAGCTTCTTCTGCCTTAATTAACCAATCTTTACTCCATTTTGGACGCTTAATGCAGCCCACACCCCAGCATCATTAGTTTAATTGCTTGCATTTGCAGAGCGGCACTTTGACCTTTGTCCTGCAATCGTCAACATTTTTTGCTGTCGTTGCCATCGGCTTAAACTAATTGCAGATTTTGGCTTAATTACCAGGCATTTGCTGTCCAAACCGGGTCTGATCTTGCCTGCATCGGGGCGCAGAGCCTGCCGGGTGCACGTTTTCACTGGTCACCGATCCAGAAATGTCCACAACCACCGTCCACTTTTTTTTTAGGAACAGTGGACCTGACGCACATTCTGACTCTGGTGCCCCTGGCCTTTTGTCTGGTTTACAACCAATAAGCTGCATCCTGCATGCCAGTGCAGTGAAATCACCGTGGTTTCCTCTCTACATTCTTCTCATTCTGCCCAGCTGGCCTGAGGTGAGAACTGATGTGAGAATCTTTAAAATTATGATTAGAAATAGATTTTATTATATTATTTGCATTTAATATTTGAATCAATTGACCCCTTTAAAAGCATAATTATGTGTGTATGTATTGACCCAAGGCAAGAAATCTGTATTGATTCCTTAATTGATTCAGTAGTGATTCAAAGTTGAACAAGTCATGATTCAGTCTTAATTCAGTCCTGATTCACAGTTAATTGTAATTCATGATTAAACCATAATTCTTTAATATAGTCAAAATTCAGAAGCAGTAAAAATTATTTGAGATTTACAACTTCAAATTTACAGTTGATTCAGTGACTCTAACCAGTTGATTCAGTGGCTGTGAAAAAGTGCTGAAATGCTGTTTGGGTCCCAACAATCACTCACAAGGATTCAAAAACCACAAGAGATGTCTGATCTTTAGAGCAGTAATTTATTTCTAAATACTACGAGTCAATGGCAAAATGAAGGAAATAAAACTGTTTTTTTTTTTCGCCTGTTTTTTTTCTTTCTTTTTTTTAATCCCCTGAGCACCACAATCCAGATTTTTCATAATGCACTGGATTTATCCAAATTGAACAAAACAAACAAAAAAGAATGAATAGAAATGTTCTCAGCTTCATACACCACGAATAAAGCCTTAATAAGATCTAAACTCTACCGGCATAGCATAGCAAATTCATTAAAAACAAGGTAAACAACATGGTTTCAGTAAAAGAGTCGTTTCTTTAGTTAATGCTTCTTGTCAACAACATTGTCATCATGCCAACAGTGAGCCGGAGAACCGCGGTTCTCCAGTCTTTGGTTACAGGAGCGACAGCGATTCCATGTTCTCCTTTCACAGTCAGAAAACACTGTTGCTTGGCATCTCTGTCCGCCCGTGACGGCTGAACTCAGGAGTGAGGGAGGGACGTGATGTCGGTGTGCGGCTCTGCAGGAGAAGGTCCCGTGCGGCAGGACGTGTGATACGATGAAGACGACGACGACGACGACAATGGTGATGATGTTGATAACCGAGCTTCGCGCTGCAGACTGTCTTTCTCTGCATCATTATTCAGCCGGACAGCGGTGCGGCTGCGGCGTCCACCGCTCTTCCCGAAAGGAACTCTGGGAGGTGGACTGAGAGAAATTACAATATGATCCCAGCTGACTGGTCCAGCTGGGAAACAGATCTAAACGCCGTTCAAGTAAACGATAAAAAGTACAGAATCGATTGGGCCGGTGCTGCCTGCTGGATTTTTGGGTTCATGCAGGACCAACGGGCGAAGGACACAAACACAGTCATCATCCCTTCCGGCCCGTGGTCCACCGGACCCAAAGGCGACTAAACTGTACAAACTGGCATTGGTGGTAGTGGTCGTTGGCACAGTCTATAATAAATGAGGTAGATGTGTCTTCATAAAATATTCCCTTCTTTGGTAGAACAATACAAAATATGGAAAAACAAAAATCCAGTGATCTGTTGAAACAAAAGCATCGACTTCTTCCATTATTTTTTTTTCTCTTTCAAGTGGCTTCATGAAAAAAAGGAAGGAGAGAATGAAATATGAGGTATATTTTGGTATATATTCATCATCTATGTATGTACAGTTTTGTGAGGTATCTGGCTTCAGAGTTCAGAGTGGTGCAGCTTAAAGCAACATTACAGCCCAAGAGTTGACATGAGATAAAAAAAAAAAATTAATGATAAAAATAAATAAAATAGGAAAACTATGTTAAACAAACGTAAAAATTTACACAGAGATATCTTCCAACTGCTTTACCCATTTCCCTCATAAAAAAGCAAAAGAAAGGAAGAGAAGAGAATAGGTAAAAGATTAGGAGGAGGAAGAGAGGACAACTCTTCAATGCAAGTGCATGATAAAAAAAATGATGATGGTTCTCCAGATGTTCTGCGAATCCCTGCGGATCTCTTGCATTCTTTCCTGCTGAAGTTTTTTGTAAATATGCCTTTTTTTTGGTAAATGGGGTTCCCGCCATCGTCCGACCGGCTATCATCATCACACATGGCTCCGAGTCGCGGTTCACACAGCAGTTATTGATTTGATCGTGATACGGGTCGCACCATGAAGGTAATGTTCTTTAGAAAACGAAACGAATTTCATGAATGTAGGAAGGCCCGGGATTGTGAAACCTGCTGGTTCCTGCAGATCTTTGGTGTAAAGCTGTCTGTCGCATGGTTGGAGAAGACATCAATACCGACAGAGAAAGGTCCCCGGAATGCCCGAAAGTCCTTCCCAGAGCGGGTGGTTCTCAGCTGGTCTGCCGGGGTACTGACCTGTTTCTCTAGAATGTCCTGACGGCATCTGACTGGGTCACTAGGACAACGGGGTTTAGAAAAGAGAGGGAAGCAACCTGCACACACAGTCCTTCTGTCCACCAATGATACATCTGTAGAGAGGGCGGGCGTGGCCTCGACTCAGGGGGACGAGTCACCCGACGCGTGGCCGTGGGCTGAGGAAGAGGAGGATGAGGAAGATGAAGAGGGCGGGTGTGCAGGCTGGCCAGGGCTGGCCTTTCCCTGAGAGCCGTGCTGGCCGGCCCTGAACCCCCCAGGCACCGCGGCGATGGGGGGTTTCCTGGCAAACAGGACCCCTGAAGGCAGAGGACAGAACACACACGTCAGAGGGGAGAATTCTATTTCTGCAGCGCTGAGAATCGCAGATCTTCAAAGCCTCTGGGCAACAGGCGGTTCCTCAAAACACACATTAACTGTAATCCCAGATTACACTTCTGATACAGAGAGACCACCAGGCCGAGGGTCTGATAAGAGATCTGCGTTGCTCTTCACTGCAGAGGCCATTTAAAACATCCTATTAATCATATTTATCATTATTATTCTTTTTAGTATCTGTTTAATAATAATAATAATAATATACTAATAACTACTACTAATAATAATCATCTATGGTATAATATAATTATATAATTTTTTTAAAATAAAAACATTACAAAATATGAACTAATTATTGTGGCTTAACATATTATGTTACAATGCATACTTATATAATAAAGAATGAAATGAAGATTAAGAAAAGGTTATATATGACATGGTAATTAACACTAGTTTAACAATATTTTTATAATGATTGTGCTTTATACACACTTACAAAAATACATTAATATCTGACAATCAAAAAGTCTTAATAATATGTGTAGGAACCCAGGTATTCAAATAGTAATCATTTGATGTTTAGACAAACTCTAATTTACAAAGGTAGCTCAAATAGTGGTATAAATTTTTTTTTTTAAGTATATAACAATAATAATGTTGATCATAAAGACTCTACAGATGATTCTACAACTTAGCTGCTTGTATCTGGCAGCTAAATTGCTTGATTGAATTTTGCCTGGAGCGCAAAGTCCGAGAAAAGCCGCTGATCTGCCCTGGTTCTCCCTCATAAATGCGACAGGCAGAAACTTTGTGCCGAGTGCTCGGGTGAAAAGAGGTAATTATGGCATCCCGCTCGCCAGCACATCCACTGTATCCGGCTAAAGCGGGCGGCCGTTCTATCGGACACGTAAGACAATAAGTCCCATCGACCTCAAATCACCAGGCCCAATTTTGAGATATTTAACTTTTTTAACTCTATTGGACTGCCACTTCATTACGATGGATTTTATAGCAAAGACATCAAATTGCGTGGAGAACCAAGTGCAGGGGCAGCGCTATAACTTATTGAATTTCCTGCCTGCAATTACATCAGCAAACGGCCCTCTATTTACCTGTGTAGACAACTCCATTTATTTCTATTGACATGTTGATGCTGCTAATGCCGTTGGTAGACAGGTTCAATGCGGCCTCTTGTCTATCTTCTGTCAAGAGAGGAGGCAGAGAGCGAGAGAGAGAAAAAACTCAATATGAGCATTTATAAAGGGAGTGCAGGCGGCAGCGTGAGCGGGCGCAGCCGAGCAGCGCCAATCGCTCAGGAGTGACAGGGTAATGGCCGCTTTATTAAAGAGTTCAAAGGCAAAAGGAACTGTCAAAAGATGTAGCATCCATTTGTTCTCTTCCGCTATCACACACTTACACACACTCTTTCAGCGACTTTCACACATACACAATGTGTACAACAGTTACAGTGCTTCTCTGTTGGAGGGCTGCAGGGCGGCTCTGATTGGGTCGAAGTGTATGGCAGGGCTGAGAAAATCGAATATACACACACACACACACACACACACACACACGCACACACACTATATGTTATAATAGTAGCGCTGCTTGTTGCGAGTTGATGTCGGGGGTTGAAATTTGCCCCCTGCAACAGAACCAGTGGAGAACCACTGGGATAAAGAACAGTGGAAATCAAGGACTGAACACAAACAAGATTCTAAAGTTCTGAGGTTCTGTGGTCACGTTTTCATCATCACCTCTGAGCCACATCCCTGCATTGTGCTGCATTTTCCATGACCGATACATGGAAAACTAGGCGGAGCCCTTCACTGTCCTGGTCAGACATGTTATTAAGTGGTGAAACGGAAGCAGTGGAGAGGTCATCAACACTCTTCACTACAATCTAATTATCAGTAATCACCACATTGACCTGGATGTGAGACTCACGGTAGGATTCGGTAGTATTACGCTGTCATTTCTATTAGGGAACATGACAGTGCTGACATCATTATCAGCAGAAACGGTGCTGCTTCTGCGTCATTTCAGAAAAGAGATGGAAGTCCAGGCATTTTAAATTACATTTATTCTGGACAACCATGTCTAGATGAGTTTGATCGTAACTGAATTTATGATCACCTCTGTTGCCGAGTTTGATGTTGACAGGCAGCTGCGTTGCCATGGCGAAGAGGTTCTGCTGGAGCGCGTGCTGCATCAGCCTCTGCTGCTCCTCGGCCATCATCATCATCTTCTTCTCCGGCGGCTCGCCCGACTCCAGCTTCTCCCTCAGCTGCTCCAGGGCGGCTGCCTGCACGGCTGCGGCGGCCTGAGCCGCCACGGCCTGCACCGCCGCCCCATGGTGCCCTGGGAGGGACACGGGGATCCCCATGCGATTGGTCAGACAGCTGGACAACATGGATTCCTCTGGGAAGGGAAAAGTGGTGGTAGGTCAAAGGTCAACAACCTCATCTACTAACCAAATGACCACACTGTCACCCGTATGAGCACCACTGTCATAACTGTTGACCTTTACTGGCTGGTCTCCACAATTTTTACATTTACGCCATTTGGCAGATGCCCTTGTCCAGAGCGACTTCATATTAGTGAAAATAATATATCAGTTGTGGTTCACTAGGATGCCAAATATGAATAAAATCATGCACTATGCACTCTGTTGTAGCTTTTCTTAAATAAATCAGATTGCAAAAAAAAGTTAATTATTATTATTAGGGTTTTGATGCTACATGTTTAATAAGAGAAGAAATACAGCAAATTATTGATGCGTTGTGTAACATCCTATTGATGCGTATATAATAAAGTACTTCACTTATAATTTGCGTACCAGTGCCAGATATTGATTTTTATAAATGAAATACACATTCATGTATGTTGCTTAATTTAAACGTGACAAATTAGTCTAAAAGTGAACGAAATAGAAAATTGATTTCATTTAAATTATGTTAAAAACAACAACCTACATTATAGTCTTGAAAGGGGGGGGGGTTGTCAACATTATTAGACAAGACTTGCTCATTAAACACATGAATTTAATGGTTAAGTGATAAACGATGAGGTACAGAACATGTTGTGATATTTAAGGCCATTTGACCAGCATGATGATAAACAAGCACACAAGCATAATCTGCGAATAATCTTATGAATTTATGTGGCTCCCCGTGCCACATTCCAGACCGCCTCAGCCGAGGAAGCAGGACGGCATTGAGGAAGTCCTGCAAGATGCTTCCTCTCGTGCCTGACCCGCCGCTGGAACTTATTCTGCTATTAATATCGCATACTCGCACATAGCTGTCCATATAAAGCCATGTGCCGAGGTATTTTTAAACCCTGCGTGACGGGCTCATCATCACGTCATCTCTGCTCGTTTACGATGCTAATTTGCATAAAGAGCGCAAATGAACCCCTCACCTTTCTTAATGACCGGGACCGGAGTCAAGTGTCCTCCGTTCGGGGTCGGCATGGCGATGTGAGGCATGGGTATCTTGGGAGACGAGAGCAGGGTGGGCGTGCCCACGGGAGAGTAGTTGAAGAGGGCGGAGCCGTAGCTCTGCCTCCGCCCCTCGCGGCGGTTGCTGTCGATAGCTGCCTGGAGCTCGCTGGGGGAGCTCAGCCCCCTCTTTTCACATTCGTACGGGTACAGGTACTTCATATACCTGCGGCGGGAGACACACGGACTGGGGTCGGACCGGGGTCAAACGCAGATTCCGCCTCACAGGCCCGAACCGGCAGGCTGCCAATCAGTGGCGTAATTAGACAAGAGTTCGGCTACGAGGGAGACTCACTGCGTCCTCAGGGTGAAGGCTGCGCTGGTGATGGAGGTCGGGAGGTTCAGGCCTTTGGTGATCTCGCGCCATATTTTCTTATTGATGACCTCCACTAAGCCCCCTTTTTCGGTGACGAGCTTGTAGAGAGTGTACAGATCCAGCACCTGCTTGGCCATGATAGGAATCCGATTCACCGGAGTTCCTGCAGGAGCAAACACAATATCCACGATCAATGGCATTAGCCGCGGCGCGTCGATGGGCTTCTCCGGCGCTTATAAGGCCAATCTATCTGGAATAAGTTAAACGCCTGACAGCATGCCACTTCAGGAAAAACAGATATTACTTCCCCACCCCCTTCCCACAACACAAAAAAGCCCGCATAATAACTTGATAAATCACGCTGCGGGTGATTAAAGTTATTACAGGGCAGAATATGGAAAGAGCCCTTAATTCACACGAGTAATGATCACCGAAAGAGAAAAGGAGAAAGGAGCGATTTGCGCCGGCAGTTTACTGCGAGTCTTTGTGTGGGTTCCGGCCTGCCTGACCCTGAGATAATTAACCCGCGTTTTCGCGGATAGACTTCCATTGTGCGCCATCGGATTTGCCATAATAGCAATCGACAGTACGGCGCGGTACAGTGAAAGGCGACAACACGCACACACACACACACACACACACACACACGCATTAAGTCCCGTAATTACAGCTTCATTTGCGCGGCGTGGCATGTGCACCAAGAGGCGCGATTAAAACGCGGAGATTTATCGCCATCAGGCGCGCCACCGACTCCGCGGGACCGGCCTCCGCCTTTACGCATTCTGGCCCCCCGGGTAAATTAACGCGGATCCTGAAAGTGAGCGCGTTTTTTAAAATTCAGCGTCCGTGTTCGCATCTGATCAAATACGACAGTTTATTGGGTTTTTTTTTACTGTTACTGCGAGAATGAACTGAGATTAAATACGTTACTGCTATTTGTTATTACTGCGCAGTAGTTCAATCCGTAATATAATACAACTATAAAATGTGATATAATATGCCGTGGCGTGTTTAAAAGCACCCTAGCTTTACGACATTACGGAGGACGTCTTTCGTGGATATTGTCGGTTATTAATACTGTAACGTGGAAAGGAAAGGCCGCTTCTTTTCAATCCCTTTTTTGTGTGTTGATAGAAAAAGAAGAAAGTGCACCGACTGTACATAGTCTGCTCTATTTATCCGGACGCACAAAGGCTTGAAAACGAGCTGGAGGCGATAAATAAAGCTCGGCCCACGGACCCGGACACGTTCCTGTAAAGCGAGATTTATGCGCTCACGATGGCCGCGGTGATAGATTTGTCCGTGCGATCGGGTGAAAGAGATATTCGGAATAAAGGCCGCATTGTGGCCAGAGCCCGTCGGATCGGGTCGTGGATCATTATGACAATGAGCGATCGCGCGTAACGGCGCGCGTAATGGACGGTGCGCGGCCACCGGCGGCCACCGGCGGTCCTCCTCGCCCGCTCCGACTTTCAAACCGTGAGACGAAGGAGGGGTCCTTCGTTTATTCGTGAAAAAGACCCCCCCAAAATCGGAGCAGCTGGAGAGCAGTGGGTCTCCAGGTCCGCGCCTTAACTTTACTTTCATCCAAAGCGACTTACAAGGAGAAGACACCAGCAATCCCCATTCGGTTTCCATAAATTGTGAGTTACTAAGAGCCATGATGAGGCCTAACTTGTCAAGAAAAAGAACATGCTAGGGAATTGAAATACTTTTTAAACAAGTGAGTTTACAAATGTTTCTTAAAGGTGGTGGTAGTCCCGGCTAGTCGAATGGAGCAGGGCAAGTCGTTCCACCAGAGAGCCTTCCACGTCAATCTAGATCAGACGAGGATTATATCGTATTCGTAAAAAGAAACGGCAGCGCCGGTCACGTGATCGTCGTGAAAAAAAAAAAAAAAAACTCGCGTTAAAACTTGAACGGCTGGCGCAGGGGGGCCGGGGGAGGTGTTTTAGTGAAGAAGGTGTGACGGACGAGCCTTTCACTCCGCTCATCACTATTCCAGCCGCTAATTAAGCCAGAACAAAAGTTGCCTGGATCCGGGAAAAGTGCTGACCGGCCGCCGGACGCTAATCAATTTATCGCCCGGGCCGGGTGGAAATCATAAATCAAACGGGAGATTTATCAGCGCACAAAGGCCGCCAGGGCCGCGCTATTAAAGTCCCCGGGACTCCATTCACGCTCGCCGTATGGTAATTCTCCCCGCGTGTCACTTCACCTTTCCGGGAGACAGTTTGTTAAATGGGGAGATAGCGGGCTCCTGTCGCCCCGCCCTCCGCGCCGGGCGTCAGCCAATCAGCGCGCCCGGCGCTGGAGCGGAACCCAATTACGTGGAAGCACCGGGAGATAATTATCTCGGTTATTGGTGAAGCCATACCGGGCCCACTAAACACTTCAGTAAATAACTGAACAGAATCTGCTGAGAGTCACCGAGTCGCTCTTTCTTTCTTTCTTTCTTTCTTTCTTTCTTTCTTTCTTTCTCGCCTTCTGTTTTCTTTCCTTCTTATGGGCCTACCCAAGAAGAAGCCTGTGGCGAACGGTGCCGGCTTGGCAAAGAATGATTAATGATCGCGGAGGGCAGGACACGGGAGAAAGGTCGCGACCCTCAGGCCCGGGCAGGTCTGCAGGGACGGCCGAGCCTTCACACAAATTCACTTTCGGGCGGAGCGCGGTGAGCGAGCGGCAGCTGCAGGAAATGAAATAACCCCCTCGTCACCAAAGCAGTACCATGATGACAAAAGTGATAACCGTCATGTTTCTGATCGGTGCGACTCACGTTTCGTTTTTAAATGTAAAGGGATCATTTCTTTCTTTCGGTTGCTATGGTGACAGAATATTCATTTGAAATAGTGATTAAGTGGAATATTTTGTTGGGCTGTATGTGTGGGACAGCTGACAATGTCACACCTTGACAATGAGAATAAATCTGCAAGTCAAGCTGCATGATTAGCGGATGTAGTCCAGAGCTGACTACTACAGAGACAGTGTTGGTTATGTGATTAAGGCCTACTGGGAGCAAACGGGAGGAAGGGAAGACATATTTCAATTGCTTGTTGACAACAGCCACTTCTACCACTGAACGGGTAGAAGTGCAAGACTGAAAGCTGGCAAAAGAGGAGGAGGGTTTAAATCTGTCCACTGTTGAAACATTGCTGTAATATGAACACTTTCATGTCCAATCAGTTGTCTGTCTGTCCATTTAATGTTATTTATAAAATCCACAGGCCTTGCATACCTAGTTACAATGGTCACGTGACAACTTGCTTGCGCGTGGCAGAGCCATCTAGTGGTGCTTCCTTACATGACACTGAATAAAGTCTTCTATTTATTTATGGCCTTTTATTTATCTAATAATCCCGACTCATCAGAAAAATGTTCAGATTTTCGCTCAGCAACTCTGTAGTACGGGGAGGAGACGCTGGTTCATGACGACGTCACGTCTCCGCGTCTGTCACGACTGAACAATTCTGTAAATAGAGCTCAGTGTGGAACCCTATCAGGTAACGACTGCCTACGAGGTCACCTGATCTACTGCACTATATGGCTACATTTAGTACCTGCTGAGCCTCGTAACCAGGCGCAAACTGGTGGTCCAGCCAGTAAAGCCCCTCTGTGGGTGGGCACGCGTGAGGAAAAACTAAAAATAACATCCTCCGGTTTCTCCAGAAAACACCATAAACTCCGTCGGCAGCTGATGCGCCGCTGCTAACAAGGCGGCTGTTATTGTCCGGCTTAGTGTAAATCCGGAGCAGGAGGACAAAGGGCTCAGTGATACAAGCAGCACATCCAGGGCCCGTAACCCGACCCTGAATCTACCACAAAGTGGCATTATCGCCCCGCCCGTCTCAGGGAGAAAGATTATCCTCCTAATTGTTCCATCTTTATCAGTGAAATGGCGGGGTGTGGCCGCGTATGAATTTCTGCAGCGCCTTCAACCCTGAGAGGGCCCCGGGGCCCAAATGGCCCTTTATCACAATAGCGTGACATCTCCAGTTCTCTCCACCAGCATGTGGCCTATCTGGCCTGTTGGAACCAGTTTAATCGCTGTGGAGGGGGCCGACAGTCCCGGTCCTGAAACCTGTTACTCTGCGTGCATCCGCAGCACAAACAGAAATAATCCTGTTAATAAAGGAGTGAAGGGTGTAAAGGTGAACTGTCCTCCCCTCGTCAGTGTAAAATAAGACTAATGCGGTAATTGCTGAGTCATTAATGCCTCTGTTCCGGGCTGGGCGCTACATTGATAAAGGAACTGTTATCATTGTTAATGCTGTGGCAATTATATCATTCACGATGCGTGTTAACAGCGGATTTTTAGATTTTATTTCTCCTTGATCCATTCAAAAAATGGGCCCTCTACCCATCACACGTACCAAGGGACCCCAGACACATGTCAGATCTCGGCTTCTCACGTTATAAATAAAATCCCCGGAAGAATCTATGATAAGTGACCTTTCATCTGCAAGCTTGCTTAAATTAGAGCGAATGTGACAGTGGAAAGAAGGGTGGCACCTCAAGCTGACCCATCACACAAGACCAATATAGAATTTACTGCCGGATAATATGACGATATATGTCATAATAAGTCATTGGGGCAGCGGTGGCCTAACGGGTAAGGAAGCGGACCCGTAATCAGAAGGTACTGTGCCCACACGCCGCTCCCCGGGTGACTGTCATGGCTGCCCACTGCTCGCCAAGGGTGATGGTTAAATGCAGAGGACACATTTCGTTGTGCACTTTTCACTTGATGAAATCAGCAATATGCTGCCTCTACATGATTCTGAGTCCCAAAGGCACTGGATTATTGTCTTAAAATAAATGTTAAATAAACCCCTAACAAGGGGTGAGGAGTTCAGCGTATCGCGTCTCCCTGTGCGCTGGTTTCTATTACAGGTCAGTGTCACATCACCTTTTGTTTCATCTGTTACATTCAAATCAGAGACACGACAGGCTGGCGGGCACAGGCAGAGTCACACGATCAGAATGTGACAAAGACGACACTCAGACACGGGAGCAGCCGAATATGCAGACATGGGAACTGTCAATCAAATAAAACATATCAACAAAGCAGAACCTACGCTCGGTTTCATAAAATCGCGCATGGCGGAGGTACAGCCCGCTGCAGGCAGGAAAATACAATGATTCGTGGCTGGGAAAGGTCAAGATTATGAATCACTCCGTATGAAGGCAGATTTCAGCACTTCTGAATACCTGTCATCGAAAAGAATAACATTCATTTTAAATATATGGATTTCTCAGGTCATTTATTTCAAACAAAAGCAATTCATTATAAAAAAAAAAATCGTCATAACTAAAACACATTTACCACAACGTTCAATGATGGTTTAGTGCCCCATGACACTGATAAATGAGAATGTATGTCAATTAAATATCACCACTGAAATATGAACATCCATAACAGTATGGTTAGAATGTCTAACACTAAAGCTCGACTCAGTGTACCAGTTTGAGAATATTGCACATATAACAGTTATTAGCAATGACTACAGCTAGTGTTAATAATATGTTTATAATTAGGAACAATATAATGTTTTGAAATATGGTAAATGTCCAACAGAGCGCTGTTATTATTGTCATAATCTCAGATCGTCCCCGATGCATTTTTAAAGCATGTTTCTTAAAACTGAACGGACAATTTGTTGATATTTATTTTGACTGGAGGACCGAAAGGAAAGGCGAGGGGGATGGATCATATATTAACAGAAAAATATGGCCGTTTGAGAGGTTAAGTCAACAATCCAACGCCATGCATCTCTCTCTCTCTCTCTCTCTCTCTTGTCTGTCTCTCACACACACACACACACACACACACACAAACGGTATTTAACAGCTTGCATTCAGCCTCGATCTGTTGCGCCCACGGTGTGGTAACGTGTGGTAAAATATGAGGGTGGTTTTCATTTCATGTCCAGGCCTGCGCAGGTTCTCATGCCTCATTATTTAATGAAGAGACCCTTAATCCATCCGGGCCTCGCGGCGGTGAAAACGAATAATTATAAACTGGAAGCAAACCCCTGTGCGGTGGCGGGGTGGCGGTGGCGAGCCGGGCTCGTGCTCCCGCCTGCATATTTAGGCCGTTGCGTCACAGACAGTGCGTCTCCCCCGCGGGCGTCTCTGGCGGATTAGCTGACGGTGAAACAACAACATGGCTTTTCGTGATAAAACAGGGCTGCATTCCAGCGATCAGAAATCTTTACAAGATGTGACAGAGCCGCCCGGGGTCTGACCGGAGAGGCGCGGGTGGCTAATAAATCAGCCCCATTAAAGACCACCAACTCCCAGAATGCATCAGATCCCACAGGCTGGAGAGAGCGGATTGGTGTGTTGCGCTGGATGTGCGGAAAGTAAAGTATAGAGGAGTGCGCTGGTGTTGAGTGAACGGGCAGGTCAGGGTGAAGATTGATAATCGGAAGCTGTGCACATCGACTGGAATCCCACTGGACACATTGTCCACGTGACCTTTAGCCTGTCAATGTCAGCGCCGATGCTCGATGTCCTTGATATTTCATATAGCTAAACAAGCACGACTTGATGTCTTCCAAAAGTTAGGTAGCTCCTTCAGGGCGGGGCAGCATGTTACAAAACCTCACAGGATCATCAAAAAAACAACAGTCACGTCAGTCCAGAGTTCTCAGCTTAGACCCACCGCTTCCTCGCATTGCACAAGGACCGTCCACTTCCCCAATAACCTGGAGGCAGGAGGATGCCCCCCAACACACCATCCACGAGAGGTGTTTGAACCTCATTACCAGAATACATAGTAATTAGAAATCATTTTCTATGTACATCCATTAATGTGTGAGTGTTAATAATTATGATTAAAATCTATGTTAAGAAATTTTGTCTGGAGCACCGGTTAATGTAGAATCTCAAGACGTCCCTGATGCATTTAGAAACTGTATATCTTAAAACCACATGGACCTAAAGGAAAGGCGAGGGGGTCAGATTAGGCATTAACTGAACCGCTGTGAAATAATACAGACAAAGTCAACAGTTGAGTGAACAATCCAATTCAATGCATCTCTTTGTCTCTAACTAAAAATAAATATGATACATGGTTTAGTTGTTAGTTTATCATGGTTCTTGATTCTGAAACTTGTGATTTGAGTTGCTATCACCTTGAGAAACTATAGATGAATCTGTAAAAGAATGTAAAGAACAGAGAGTGGCACTCACCTCTTTTCTGCATGAAGCTGAAGAGGTCGTCGAGAAACTCCTTTCTTTCTCGTCATCGTCCAACTCGTACAGCTGCACAAACAAGATGGCAACATGGTTTGTCAGGGACCGGTGCTTTACCCCTCATCAAAATACTTTCATCGTGTTCTAAGTTCCCGATGCAAACGACTTTCTTTTCATATGTTATCATCAGTGTGAATATGGTGAGTGAACTGTCCTAATATCGCTGTTCTTACACCAAGGTGGTCTGTGTAAATTATCACTGCACCACTCACACCATCCAACTATTTAATTGGACGAAGAGTAATGCTCTTTCCTTCTGCAGATTTCATCACATTAAAAAAACACCACAAAACATAATAAATGCATGATAATTAATCTTAGTTAAATAACATCGATTCTTTTTCACATTTTCAAACGGTTTAGTGTGATTCTTGTTAAAAGTCACACATCAAGTGTGGGTATGGAATATGACATCTTGTGGATGTGAATAATGGAAAACAGCAGGACATCGGTGGTAGCTATTTATTCTGAACACGATTTATGTGATTTATGAAGTCATATTGACGAGTGCACAATGCCCATCAGCACTGCCGGTTTTGTGCGTTTATGTGCCGTTTCTGTGCTGAATGGCAGTGAGGCAAAAAAAAAAGGCTTTTAAAAGCGTCTCCCGTGAGAAAGGCGGCGGCGCGGCGTCCTCCCCGGCCCCCGCGCTCTCTAAGACCCAGGGAGCGCGAGCTGCCGATCGATACAGGAGACAGAGGGATGACCTTTACAAACAGCGGGGCGCCCCGAGTCAGGGACCCGCACATAATACCTGATCATTTAGCAGTGTATTAACTGTCACCGGTATTAAAGAGCCAATGCGGTCAATCAGCTCGCAGAGGCGACACACACGCAGCGAAGTACACACTCGAAAGTGTGTGTGCCCATTAAGGCATGCAGGGTAATAAAGAGTTCCCAGACGTCACCTGAAATATTTACTCTAAAAGTAGAATTTAGTGGTGAGAGACGGATTGTTTAATTTTAACGGTATGTAACCCTGAATTATCGCGTTCTTCATGAGAACTGAACCACGGTAGAGGGCAATAGATTGTTTAAAAGAAATCGCGGCAGTCGCAGTCGGTTGACAGACATGGTCCTGTTTACCTGGCACTAGGACTGCGGTTCTACTGGATGGCCCATAAACACAAACAAGTCCACCAAAGGTCACAAGGGTCAAGAACGTGAACTGCTGAGCAACTGCTGGGCTTCAAATTACTGTTGTTTTCGTCGTCAAAATTTTGGACGAAATATCTTCATCAATGAACCGTTATGACATGAAGGAAACAAGACGATACAAGATGAGACGTGACAATTACTCATACATCATATATCATATAATATCGTTGACAAATGAAAACAAGGCTAAATATGTAAACTATACTAAAATGACGCTTATTTTTATAATAATTATTATTATTTGGTATTTCTGTTTCCTGTGTCTCCCATTTGATTGTGAACATGACGTTACTTCCTCAATTCCTCTTCACGTGTTCTTTAGATTCTACGTTCTTTAGAAAACAGAATATGTGGTCAAAAAACATGGAAAAATTTGACTATGGGATGTAGTGTATTCTCTAGTCTATGATGTAACAATAATATAATAAGAAGATAACCTTGTTTTAATTATAAAATAGGTTTGAATAAATTGTCTGTTTTACTAGGTACTTGTACTATATTGGGTTAAATAGAAATGTATTACAACTAAAAAACATTTCATTGACTAAAACTAGACTAAAACAGTAATGGATAATTCTGACTAAAATAAGACTCAAGACTTTTAGTCAACTGAAACTTTCAGATGAGTTTCAGATGAAAATGAGTATGGACGTGACTAAGACCAGTAAAAACTAAAATGGCGCAAAGACTACACTAAAACTAAAATTAAGACAGGCCTAGCAAAACTTCATATCTTAACAGTGGCCAGGCCTGAAGGGTAGAAAGCCTCAGATTTTTACATAAATTCATCTGTAATGTAGGGGGCTGTATTTTCTCACCAACACATTAAAAGATGTGATAATCTGTTTGTCGGTGTTGGCAGTGGACTCGGTCCTGAGATGTCACGTTTGTGATGTCCACTGACATACCCTGTGTGCAAGCAGTGTAAAGGATGGAGGGGGACGGAGGAGAAAGGAAGGAGATGGACGCTGAATCGTCTAATGCTGTTTCAGGACACTTTTAAGTAGAAATCTAGAGAATTCGGGGCTCTAGACAACGGCATTCCTTCTGTTTTGACCTAAGACGCAAGATCCGGTCCTCCGGCTCTCACCAAAAGATCTAAGAACGTTGTCTGAAACAATTAAAGAACATTAAAGGTAAAATTGCACTGCAGCAAGTAACACAGACAGGAACCACACGAAACAATATATAATAACAAAACTATTAGATGCATATTAAGGGATCCATAAAGGCAAGCTAAAAATAACCCTGGAACATCAATGAGGGATGTGTCTGCCGCTGTGACACACAGGCGAGCACAACACGAGCCGCGAAGGTGCCAGCGCGGGCAGGAGAACAGGACATTGAGTCGGCCATTTGGCGCAAGGTCGAGGGGGAGGGTCCCAAAGTGCCAATTTGGTCCCCCGCAGTTCTCTGCTCAGCTCCTAAAACATTCCTGTCGTCTCGAGTCGGTGTCCCTCGTCCTTCATCCGAACGTACAGGAAACGCGAAGAAAGCGCTGGAGCAAAAACCAGGAAGCAGCGCGGTTTCCGTGATTCCCAGGGGTCAAGCGTTCAAAGATTTGGAGGGATTTTGGAAATTTGTGACTTGTGTGGTGCAGCCGGTCCAATGAATACTTTTAACTGGTCGTGTTCAGATTTTTCTAGAAAAATTCATTGCTTGGGACATATTTTTGGAGCATAAGCAAGCCCCCATTTCCCCGCCCGGATAAGAAAACATTGTGTTCCGCTCTTCCGAAAGAGTTCCTAACAGGAAACTGCACGCCAGATTTGTTAATAACACAAGCGATAACATTGTGAGATTTTACATCCAATCAGCTGATCTGTTTATGATTCCTGGATTTTAATGACCCGAATCCATGGTCGAGGACAACCGACTGGCCGTCTCCAGTTCCGTTTATTTTAATAGTGCTGCCCAGGCTCCCAGCTGGAGTTTCAGCAGAGGGAGCTCTTCACAACCCGACCAGTTCGGAACTAACAGCCTTAAATTTTCACATTTCGAACGATCCGCCGACCTGCAGGGTGAGCCGCGGCATGAGACTGACCTGGGATCAGCTGGAGCGTTAGGCCCCAGGTTATGTGTGAACCTGGAAGCTCACCTGTCAGCTCCACACGTATCCAACCTCCAACCTTCACACAGAACTTCATATTAGTTACATTTCATAAAACTTCCTCTGACTTTCTTACATTTTACTTTAATTATATCGATCCGTTTCTGCATTATCCAGGATTGTCTCTTGATGTTTCTGCTCCGTCTCTCCTTCCTCTCACTTGGCAGATACAAGCTGGTCCACTTCCCCCCTCAGAAGTCGGCGTTATCGAACACGTTCTGCGACAGAACACCAGGCCGGGATGTAGTTCACGTGCGGAACTCGCACGGCTCATCTTACCATCTGCAGCAGCGCTTCCTGTGGGGCCATTATGTGTAATTTGCCCGGTGGTTGGGTATGTGAGGAATGCGGTGGGTCGAATCAACCTGCCGTATCTGTTCCTTTGCCCCCCCCAAACCAGCACCGCGGAGCGCCGCGTCCCATAAATAAAGGACGGGACGCAGGCGACGTGAATGAAGATGTGTGTGTGGAAACAAGCGCAGAAGCTGATCTTCATAAAAATCACTACGGCGCCGCGGCCTGACAGAGGACACGCCCCCACCCCCCCAATGTGTGTGGTACAGTGAGCACACGGACACAGCACCTGGGAACACGGCTGGTTACATGTATGGAGTACGTCTGTGTGTGTGTGTGTGTGTGTGTGTGTGTGTGTGTGTGTGTGTAGTGTGTCAGTGAGTACAAGGTTACATGTTCCTGCAGAGGCAGCAAGAGATGGGGAGTTAATTAGAGAACACTGCAAGACTGCCACACACACACACACACACACACACACACACACACACACAGACTGGAAAAAAAAAAACACACACACTGTACTGGACACATTTACAAGCTCATACACACACACTCTAATACTCTCTATTACATACACACTCTGATAATCTCTCTCTGTATCACTCGCACACACACACACACACACACACACACACACACACACGGAGCGTGAAAAAACACACACACACACTCTACTGGACACACTTACAAGCTCTCACACACACACTCTAATACTCTCTCTTACATACACACTCAGATAATCTCTCTCTGTATCACTCGCACACACACACACACACACACACACACACACGGAGTGTAAAAAACACAAACACACACACACACTCTACTGGACACACAAGCTCACACACACACTCGCACACACACACACACGGAGTGTAAAAAACACACACACAGACTCTACTGGACACACTTACAAGCTCACACACACACACACACACACACTCTAATACTCTCTCTTACATACACACTCCGATAATCTCTCTCTATATAACTCGCACACACACACACACACACACACACACACACACGGAGTGTGAAAAAACACACACACTCTACTGGACACACAAGCTCTCACACACTCTAATACTCTCTCTTACATACACACTCAGATAATCTCTCTCTGTATCACTCGCACACACACACACACACACACACACACACACACACACACACACACACACTGGGCGCCTCCGACCCGCGGCGCTGACATAATGAGATGTGTAAGCTAATACACAGAGCCAGCCGATCCGATGGCGCTCCGCTGATGGAACGCCTCCTAATGGGATTTTCTGGGTGCTTGAGCCGCTGGCGGGATTAAGTGGCGGTGAGCCGGCTGCGTATTGGCAGGGCTAAGTGTTATTCTACCGGGGAGGCCCGAGCACAGAGTCCGGCAAAGTTCGTCTGTCATGGCGCCGGACGCCTCTAACAAGCGGCGCCCTGGGAGGGCCAGACGTTCCACAACCCACAGCCCACTTCTCACAAAACTGGGAAATTAAATCATGTGGAGGCTGCAAATCAATCAATACCGAAACGTGAAGGATGAGAACCAGTGTTGCTGATACTAACAAACATTTGGTGAACGCTGCCAATTTGCATACCGCGTTCCATCCGTAACGATAATAGGCTGGGACGGTCATTTGCTGTCCACGCAGAATGACCTGAAAAGTCGTTTATCAGCCGTAACCCTGGTAACTGGTCACGCTTTACTAGTTTTCTACTTTTCATACCCTGAATTCATCTTATACAGCCAAGCGTTTGGAAAACTATCACAAGCGCAGCATCAGCAAGGCCAACAGCTCAAGAAATAACCAACATAAAGTCTTTTTTAATAAATACGTGATTCCGACCTGCTCCACTATCACCATGTCTGCTGTCGTGGGAAGGTCGGGAACTTCAAACTCTACTCTTTGGACTATGCACAAACATTTCAACCGGTGCCAATGTCCTTGATTTTGTATGTAAATGAGGTGTAAATGAACTTGAAGCTGCCCGGGTCACTGACATGGCACATGGAGCTTTAAAACCAGAGAGGAAGATTGTATATCGCCCCCTTGTGGTCTCCAAACACTGTTTTCCCAGATAGTATTAAAAACAAACTAATAGAATATGCTAATAAAAAAATTAATGAATCAACATTTCACAATGAGTGTAAAAACTAAATAATTTAAAGCTTATGAGTAAAATGCACAAAGAAAAAATTAAGAAACATAATCAGACCACTTCCATGTAGAGGTAACGTCATTCCCCACGTCCCTCTGCCCACCTCACATCTGGTTCTACTGAAGCTTTATTTTTAGACACAGCGGAGCAGCATATGAATCAAACTGGCAGGGCGGGCACTCACTCTGACCATGTTCCACCCAGAAAAAGATGATCACATGACCAAATCAAGACTCTTAAATGGCATGGCTATATAACATAATTTAAGGATTATCCTACAAAATACATACCTCCCTAGTTCCTGCCCTTTAATTACAGCGAATCCGCAGAACTGCCTGAGGAAATCGCATATGAATTATATATTATGATCAAGTCTATGTCTTCATGACCGGTTCCCATCAATTATTCAACATTACAGGCTGTATTCATTTTACTGGCGTGTCCAATGAGACCCAGTCTTCTCCCAACCCGAGCGTCATTTTAAGAAGGTCAAGAACTATTAGGCTCCCATCTCAGGCAGGAAAGCCGATGAAAGCTTTCTCAGTGACCAAACAAGATCACGACTATTAGTCCTCATAATCTCAGGGTTGCAACAGTGTGAGAATTAACCACGCAGCCATAGCCGGCTTTTTTGCCCAGACCCACGGTGGGTGTGGTGAAGGGGAGGGACTCTTATCGAAAGCGACCTTTGAGAGGCCATTTTCAGAAGCCAACAGGTGGTGTCTGAAAAGCCTGCAGTGAAGCAAAGGTAAAGCTAATGACGACATTCCCATTTTATCACATAATTAAATGCAGGTGATTAATGGTAAAAAAAAACTACAAATACAAAGAAAAGAAAACCTTCATATACACAGTGAAATATTTTTTGGTTTATAAACTTTATTAGAATTTTGCCCATGATCAGTCAAAACAGAAATGTCCAGCTTCTCAACACTTGGCTGGAGTTTTTCTTTATTACATTATAAAACCCTTTTCACAATATTCAAAATTTTAGCCGTGCACTGGTAGACATACAATTGCCTCCTGGTTCTGTGCTAAAAATTTAGTGTAAAAATGGTTGTGTTGAGGGGTGCGTGGAATGCGAAATGGATATTTAAGGTGTGTGTTTCAGTATGTGTGGCGTATATTTAGGTGTGAGTGAGGCGTTGACTGGGCCTGAACACATCTGTAGTGGTGTTTTGTTTAGAGGGCGGATAAATTCCCCTCTTCCTCCTCCTCGACCTGAAGCCAGAGGGCTGGGAGAGGAGTGTCCGGAGAAACCTGAGCCGATACGTTTCCCCGTCACTCAGGCCGCTCATCTCTGGATTTACTTTAATCCGACAGCAGCAGAACCGTGTGTACCATGGCGGAACGTGAAGGAGGGACCTGCTGCACGTCAGAAGCGCTCAAACGTCTGCTCCTCTCCAGCTTCGTGACACAACGGGCCTCCCCGTCATTACGGCCTTTCAACCCTTCCAGAGCATCTGTACGACCCTTCATCTCGCCCACTTCAAAGCCAGATGCCCCCGAGCCGATATAAAGAACAATAAATCAGCTGCTTCTCCTAACACCAGACACCCTGGTGGCCGATACGCATAGAAACGCGCCTGTTCCCATGTCATTTCCACACACACCCCTGAATTAATTATGACTAACGCACACATATCATATGTTCTTGTGAAAGCCGGTTTACAACATATAATTCAGCCTGTCTGGCATTATCTGTAATAAGGACATCTAATCTTGATAGATAAGCAGGCGCAGACATTTAATCCGCCCCGGCTGAGCAGAACAATGACGGGGCCCAATTTGATTCGGGGGGCCCTTCGGTGAGTCACGACACCCGTTTCTAAGATCCAGGTAGATCCCGCGGCCCACGGGTTGCCTTCCTCAAACAACTGGCGTGACATATGCACTGGGCGTGCACTGATGGATGGTGTTTGCTCTGAAAGCGCCTATAGAGCGCGTCCTTTGTGACTAAATAGTGCGTACAAAGTCGGGGCCATTCAGCGCAATGCGGAAAACATGGAGTTCAACACAGACAAGAACACCCACAGGTTTTAAACACAATGGCACAGTAGTACCGAGAAAAAGTGCAACTGCAGGAATTCTCATCAGAATTCTCAGGTCGAGTCAAATCTTTGATTGCATAATTAGGATATTATTATGCCTTTTGCGTATGGAAATCATATGGAAAGTGGCAACGCGTTTGAATGTTTTTCTCATTAGATTTGAATGGAGCTGTGCTGTATAATCAGAAGCGTCCACTCCAAACTGAAATCCAAATGAGTGAATCTGGCCCCCGCAGCGCCGGGAACATAAAACCGCATTATTTCGTGTACGTGGTGCTGTACAGTGGCAGTCTTAGTTATAGACATGTGCACTGGGACAGGAACGGAGTGAAATCGACAGGTCTGCTGTACACTGGAAATTGATATATCGACCCCCCCTGGTGTTTCCAGTCATTAATTTATGGAAATATAAAATGAGCATGGCCTTGGAAATGAAAGGATTTACTGCCTGGGCGATGAGGCGGGGGCGAGGGCGGGCTTCCCCAGACACCTCACCTCCAGTGTCACACCGCGGGCAGGGGGTGGGGCCTCCTCTGTAGTGATAATGATGTGGCGGCACAGGTCTCAAGGTCTTTCGGAGAGCTTGGGGGTGGGGGGAGTTGATCTCTAAAGCAGCCGTGGTGCTCCATCCTTACCGCGGGACCCAGGGCTGGACAGGTCGGAATGATTTATATTCAAAACCCCGGCAGTGACAGAAGCAGCATAGCCCCTCCTACCCTGGCTGACCACTGCGACCAAAGAACTATATTTATATTTCTTATACTTAAACTAGTTTGTTTATTGGAGGGCCCATTTAGTCCTTTACATACCATCAAAAGTGTTTCATGCACTGACACATTTTACCCATAATCATAATTTTTATTTATCTAAACTTTTGTTTACTCAGTGACTCGCTATTGCATCAGAAACCATCAACCATGTTTTCCATGGAAAATTACGTTTATAAAGCACTGCGAAACACAAAAATACTAATTTGGGTGAATTTATGCGTGTGTGTACTGTATTTAGAGGAATGTAAATACACGCTGTCTGCATTCTCAGCAGGAAATAGTAATAAAACTGGACTGACGTGGAACGGCGGCAGAATAATGTCTGTTTACCATATCTGCCCCTTTTGAGATTCATTAAGTTTAGTTTTTTTCTTTTTTGTGCTCGTGTGGTGGGTCGCTGGAATCGTGTGCCGTTCATCCTCCGAGCCCAAGGCCACGTCTTTAATTGCTCCCACATGAACGCGGGAATGTCCAGCGCTGTCATTGAAAAAAAAAAAGCGCTAATGCCCACAGCGCACCCAGTTAAAAAACAGGTGGGATCATTAGAGCCGAGACCCCTGTCAACCAGTAAATGCACCCGGTTAATACAGCACCCGAGCCGGCCTGTCGGGGCCGTGGTGCCAGAGCGCCTGGACGCGTTCCACTACCAGCAGGAAAAGCTTACATGGCGCGCCAGCGCTCAACGCACCAGCATCCGCGGGGCTGCCGCCGGAGAACAGTGCAAATGCAACCTCAGCGCGAATGGTCAAAGAGGGAGGCGGTCGGACAACAAAGCCGCCCCCCTCGCCCGCCGCTGGGTAGAAGCTGCTCCATATTCCTGTTTCGCTGACGCACGGGGGTCACGCCAAATTCATCTGGGCCGACCCCCGGAATCCGGTGCCTCACGCAAGGTAATGACATCACCGACAGCAGATATTCACCAAACTGGCCTGAAACGGGCGGAACCCCCGTAACTGGAATGTGGAACGTCTTCAAACAGGAATTCCACAGCTGCGTAAATAAAACGGAGGTGACAGAACGTTCCCAACAGAGGACCTCGGTGTCACCGGTGCCATTCAAGGCATCATAAAGCATTACAGATGGTGCCACTTTGATACCGAAGATAAATGCTCAATTACCGCGCAGCGTAGCTATAATGACTCTTGAGCGCTAGGGTTGAATGCATGCGGCTAATACCGGGAGGGGGGGGGGCGTAAATAAGGTACGCGGCGCTGAGCCACATGAAGATAAAAGAGGCCGTGTGACCGGGCCCAATGCCGGCCCAATCGGGAGGTGGAGGACATTTACTAACACTTGACATGCACTAGTAGGTGAATTACTGGAGCGCAAAACCAAAACAGATGGCCGTCCGCAAACGACGGCCATTAGCTTTACGCTCCGGAATCATTTCCCAGACGACCCTGGACCTACTTCTGTTCCCGGCGTCCTCAATTGCAGCATCAGGACTCCGCGTGTTAATCAGTGGCTGGAAATTAACCATTAGGCATTTGATATTGAAATGCGGGTCCACGCTACGCTGCCGTCAGGAATTCAGTATGTGCCTAATGCCCTCAAATTGACTTGTTTTTCCTCTTTGGATGCTTCCTGCCTGGGATTAATGTTTTGGGACCAACAAAAGTTAAAGCCAAACACAAAGCATGTGATGGCTTTAAAAAAAAAACTTAAATTAAACTTAATGGGTTTCAGAAGCTGGTTTACATCAGCAGCTTTTTTTTTTTCTTCCTGTCCTCAACCCAGCAAATCGTCATTTTCTGAAAAAGATTCTAAAAATCATCCGACATGCCTGGGTGTGAGCCATTTTCTCCAGGGTCAGCACTTTGGTTTGGCCAGTGTTCATCTGCAGCCATGCCATGATTACGACTGAAACCACTGTTATGTGGCCTGAGGTAACAAGCATTTGCTCTGATGATAAATAACGGTTGCAAAATGAAGAAGTGGGCTGGAAAGCAGTGTTTCAAGTCTGTAGCACCGTTGTTGATGAGGAGGCACGCGGCCCTTCAGAACATTTATCACATCTTATCTCAAGTAGGACTGGAACGTTAATATTTAACCTCAATAATAACAAAAGTACTGCTCGATACACTCCTGCTCACATTTGATCTATTTTCATCTTAAGATCTCTAGAGTGTATATATTCAGTGTATATAAATCCAGGGGGTCATATGCTGTATAATCCAAATGGACAAAGAAGACAAAATATTGAACTCAAATAGGATATCTCTGTTTACAGTCATTTCTGATCATTTTTTGTGTATCTTTACTCCTGTTCCTTTTCCTAGTAAGGGCTTTAGCTTGTTTGAAATGCAACTAACAGTTCAATTACTCTACATCATTTTGTCAAACACATGCTTATGAAATGTGTGGAGTCCCACAGGGAATGATTCTTGGGCCATGCCTTTTCCGTACCTGAAGGTTGTGTGGGAGCAGGAGGTTAATTCAATTCAAAGATTTAGCAGATGACATCAAGTTGTATAACAGTGTAGAGGTCAGCAGAGATTTTGACCCCAGTCTTTCATCCCATAGTATATTTGAATACAGCAATGATTAAATTATTTGCTTGTTTTTTTATTAATTCACCTATTCGTGTGTTTTCAGATTACAACAAATAAAAAAACATTCTGAATTTGAATATCATGTGAATGCTTGATGCTCAACATTTTAGCCACATGGTGTTTATCCTCTAATAAGCCACAAATCATGCTGCAAAACTGAGCATTTGTTTTCCTTGTGTGTGCTTGTAAATCCCCTCTTCAGGCATGTGGTGCAATGCAAAGTCAAAGCAATGAATCATTTCTCAGACAGATTATCCACACAGACCTGTCCATGTGAAGTCGCTAAACAAACAAAACCAACCACTAATTGACACTTTTGATGTTATGGCATCTCAGATTACTTTTAGTATAGCACAGAATTGGTGAAACGCCTATAATAAAATGTACGATAAATGGAAAAATTATTTCGCTCAAACCAAAGGAGGCTCAGGTCGACTGGCCAATTTCAAAGCTCTGGTCTGCTGAGCGTATTTGTGTTTGGGTTCATGCGAACGTTCACGCCCATGCACTCATGTAACAAATTCTTCACTCTCCTTTCAGTCAAAAGCATTCGTTCCCAGGAAAGAAGAGAAGCGGAACAATTTTCTGCACAATTACTGACAATTAAGTAACATTTTGCTTTTTTTTTTTTTTTTTTAATAAAACCCTGAACAGTTTTCATGACGATTGCAGTAAACAAAAAAATGCAGATGTAATTTTTTTTGGCTTTGCTACAGTAACTCTGATGTCCCCTGTGCCAAACACGTCTAATCTTTAACTCTTCCAGCAGACCGGGTAGTTTAATGTACACTGATTCAAAAACATTTATATGCGTATTAGCGCGGCACACATGTTGATCTGCTGAACGCCGCGACCTTCATGATTTACTCAATGTCACCCTGACTTCAAAGCAAACATTAACCTGAACCCTCCCCGATAAAGAGCTTTCATCCTCCAGCAGAGCAGGTCTGGTAGCTGGATTAGTCCACTGCTGGTCAGGCTCGGGGTGGACGGGTCATCTGGTCCCCTCGCCTGACAGCGACATTAAATCATCCTGATTTGTGAATCAGGCCTTTGAATAACAAATCCATGCCAGCCTTACTTATTTGCTACTTAAAGAGAAATGAAGGGAAATCTATTCTGATTTGCAATGCCAGCCATCCATCCCTGGCCCTGCATCAACTGTCCGGCCGGCACTCTTCCAGAAACGGGAATTCTGCAAGCCCTACGGCATGTGCGGGCTCTTTCAGGTCATTTTTTTGGGTGGAAACGCTGAGTAGTTAAAGCCTATGAAGGCCATGCCACTTTGGTGGGTTTGAGACGCAGGAGTGAGTGGCTGCTCATGATCTGAGCAGACGGCCATATTGGGAAGAGCAACATATAGAACGTTCCGCCGCCACTGTGTTGACGAGGTCAGCGATGAAGCTGCAGTCACTTCCAACTTTCCTATAGGTGGACGTTTCAATAAAACATATTGATTTTGTACATCTACAGCCTTGAAGTGGTTTTCCTCCTCTGTGTCAGGATGACGTCTGTGTGTGTGTGTGTGTGTGTGTGCTTGCTGTCTTTAACAGTAAAATGTCACAAGAAACTAGGCGCTACAGGAAGTGCTGAATTAAACGATCATGCAAAGAGCCGGAGAGGCCGAGTGCAATAACTCGCCGGTCACGGCGCTTATGTTTACACCCTTATCACCCCGGAGATAACGTCCGCCGCCGCCGCTGGAGATGGAATCCAGTCCGGGTCCTTCTGTCGGAGCAGGAATGTGGACCCTCGCTGTTCACCCTCCCGCAGAGCGCATCGGACCACCTGCATACATGTCGGCCGGGGCAAATGTAAACACTAAACACCGGGGTCACGTGACGCGGGATGGAGATGATCGGCAGTGTCCTGGAGGTCTTTTTTCCCCTCCCCCTTTCATATTCAGCCCCGGACAATGGCCGGCCTCTCTGGTTTCAGCAGCATACCCGGCCTCCGAGCCAAACGGTGTCACCGGGATGAGACTGCGGCGTTATAAAAGCGCTGTAAAAGTTTCGCGAAGATCTTGCAGACCCCTCCCCTTCCCAGAACCCCCTCCCCGGGCCACAGTGCAGACGAGACAGGGCCTGAGACGCTGGGGCCTGCCCTGCACGGCTGGCTGCAGCTCAATGCAGGCCCGCGTCAGCGGCTCAGGATGCAGGAGGTTCCAAACGCCCGGAACGTTTTACTGCCCCTCGCCTCTCCCTCCACTGACAACACTTTCCATCTAAACCTTAATTCCAGGAAGAAAATGGCCACTACATCATGCTTCATAATAAAATGATAAAGGCTCGTGTAGACTGACTGTATAGTGTCACCTTACGCTGTGACCCTGATCAGGCTGGCCGGTGCAGTCGCTCCATGTGTTTTGCATGGTCACCATGTATTAAAATATTTCTTAATTATTATTCTGTAATTATTGGAGCTGCATTTGTGTGTGTAATTAGCTGCAATGTGCAAAAGTGAAGCATGGAGCTGCAAATCACACAGTACAAATCAGAAAGGGTTCAAAAGCTCATGTAAAACACACACACACACACACACACACACACACACACACACACATTGTCGTTGTTTGTAACACACTGAGGAAAACAGACCATTTGTGCAGGAAATTGGCTTTGTTCTTTTATTGAAGACACTATTTTATGATAAGTGAAGTGAAACGTTTGTTTCATGTTGAGCACATTCTTGCTGTGTATAAGTGTGTGTGTGTGTGTGTGTGTGTGGACAACCTGTTCTTTTCAGTCATCGCCTGTCCTCGGCTCTCAGGCACGCAAGTTTCAGCATGTTCTCATGGGCTCTTATTAGAGCACAATAAACATCTTCAATGGGCTGGAGACTCCTGGAGACCTTGGCAGATGGGATCATTAGGGTCCCGCTCTTTGATGCGGCGGGGGCAGGAAAGGCTGTTATTGGCCCGTTTGTTGGTTATGCTGGTGGAGGAAGGTGTGTGTGTGGGGGGGGGGGGGGGGGGGGGGGGGTGATAAAGTGACAGTTTGGGCGGAGCTTGCCTGAGCGTGTGCAGGAGGCTCTAGATCACCATTCTGAGAAGCTATTTTAAAACCAGAGAGCAGAGCTCTTATCTCCGGCTGAGTTTTAACATGGAAATGCGATCGGCCCGAAGAAATCAGAGCACAGCCCTAAACGTATGATACCCGACTGGCCTAGCCCTAACCCTAACCTGAAAATGGCTGCGCACGCATCAGACTGTTCAACTCCCATGAATTGTGTGGAAACCTTGCAATTCAAAATTGATTATCAAATGATTTTACAAAAGAAAATACTTGCAAACAGCAGAGCGTGGTTTGCATTTTTTTCAGAAAAAGTTGCCACAAAGTCAAGCAATCCAACCCTATAAATCCAGCAAGGATCCTGGAAGGGCTGCTTTTCCCATCTTGACTGCACAAATTGCATTGATGTTGTTTTTAATTGATATGAATCTATATTTTTAAAAAATTGTATTGATTAGTATCATCTGGCTAGCGTTGACATGGGTGCTAGGCAGCAAACATTATCATAAAAATCAGCTTTACCTCAGACGACCTGCTTAATTCAAAATTTGCACTACAAAATTGTCGTCTTATGCTATTGTTGGTAATTATTTAATTCTTATTATATTATTGTGTACACCATTAAAATATATATATATCCTTTTAAAAAATTTTTATTATAAAAGTAGTTTTTGTCATTTTTCTCCCTGTGTTATTTTCCTTGGGATGAAATGCTGTTATCACTAGAACTCTGACTGGAACACCATTAATTTTCCTTTCACAGTGATATAATTGACGTCTTGGTTAATTATAAACCACAAGATTACCGTGCAATAAAATTCCAACCCCACCTTCATCGTGGTCGGACTGAGTAGAGTGCTTGACTGTGTGGACGGACACAGAGGCCTGTCAGGACCCGTCCGCAGCGACGCCCCTGGCATTTGGCTTCTCCACAGTTCACGGCTAATGCATGCACGCTCTTACTTTTCAGCATTCCAGGTCTGTGTTGATCAGACTGCTGCGTTTGTCTAAAGCTACTGGCGCATTAAATGCACGAATGCAAGCGGACTGGTGGAGCCGGGTTTTCCTCCAGGGACTGAACTGAATTTACCACAAAAAAAAAAAAAAGAGAGAGAGAGCAATAGAGAGACTATTTTCTGGTGGGGTCTGGCATGGTAGTGCAGAGGTGACGAAGGGAAGTGCTTTTGTTGTCTTTTGTAATTAAGGGCTTAACCACCGCAGGTTGTGGGACCGCCGGTGTCCGAGCGGAATGTGCCCGAGCTGCGCTGGCCATGCACTCCGCCATGCATCTTTTATTGTGAAGCTAAATTATTCAGGTGTTATCACAGCGCGCGGGGGACGAGAGTGTCAGCAGGGGTCTGCTTACAGATCCTGTCATAAAAAATACAAAAACCTGATTCTGAGCAAATGTTTTATTTGGGGGGCTGTGAACATTAAAAGAGGAAATGGAGAATTACAGAGTTTTAAGGGAAGGTTTATGTGCTGCATTGGAAACCAGAGAATCCCCATTTCACCTCCCCCCAGAGGGACGTGACCGGTGGAGCTACTGGGGGCCTTTAAACTGGCCGCAGAGGCCCAATAAAGGTCCCTTCCGAAGAGACGAAAATGTGCCGATCAGCACCACCCCGAGAATAAAAGACGCGACTGCGGGTTTCCTGCTTACTGTTTATCAGCAGCTGTCTGCTGTCCCCGAGACAATGGGAGTCTCTCTTAGTGGGGGGTCCGGCGAGTGGCCGGCCCGGTTGTCAACGACAGCGACATGTCTGCCGGCCCCCACCGGCCCACTATAAGCATATTAGAGCAGCGGACGGAGGACAGGAAGTCAATGGGCAGATTTGTTCAGTTTAACCTCCCTGACCCGCGAGTCCTGATGTCTGTCAGCTGGATCCGCCCCTTACACTAACCAGACAGAGAGGGAGGGAGGGAGGGAGGGAGAGAAAGATGATGATGCACGAGCATAGAAATCGGTGAAGTGCGAGGGAGGGGCCGGCCGCCTGCACTCTGTCAGCTGAGCTTCGGCTTTATCGGGAATCTCGGGGCGCTTCCAGGCTGATGCCAGGTGGATCCAGGCCAACACAACGCTGCCGGATAGATCAGACGATCCGGACCGCGAGCAAACGGTGATGCGGCACTGGCGACGGCACAAACCCGCCGCTGTTTTTTTCACAGCCACGCCGACGACGCGCGGCCGTTAAATGTTATTCCTGGAAGACCTGACAGGACAGGAAGGGCTCGTCCGCGGTCTGAGACCGAGGCCTTTCGGCATTCGTCATCTCAAAAGAACGCATGAAAGTAGTCTGGCGGCAACAAGTGGAAGCGACAAGTTCAGCGGGCGGAAACCACCGCACGGCAAATGCCAGCGTCTCCATTCAAATCCATTACACTCTTCTGCACCGTATTTCACCTGGCCACCTCTCAGCTCTGTGTTTGTCCTCTGTGATATAACAACGAAATATTGTCATTCTGAACAGTCGTTACAGTGTCCAAAACTATTAATTTGATCTATTTGATCACCATGATCAAAGTCCCGTTCCATTTCACAGTTTTCCACAATCTCCTGACTGACTGGAATGAAGTTGTGTTGTTGGGTTTGAATCATCTGGGGGAGATCAACCATGATGAGATATTAGCTTTTTTTTTTTTTTTATTTCTGTTAAACCAAATTACAACATTTGTCCCATCTCTCCTGAACCAAATAAAACGGGCGAAGAAAAACTGGGATCAATGATTGAGGTTTTAATTAATAGTCATGCTGCAAAAATTGTACCCTGATCACCGAGTACAAGTCAGAAGAGGAAAAAACGACGGAGCAGAGTGAAACACAGCGGCCCCGCCGATCTGCGAATTTACGGCCGGGAGGCGCGGAGCGAGACAGCAGGCCCGGGTTCCTCGGAGGTCTGAGCTCTTCAACAGGCCGCGGACATGCGGGGGGCCGGCGAGGTCCACCTGCTTCCGGATCAGTCGTGTGGATCAACGTGCGACAGGAGTGAATTTCCACACATCTCACATGTTCTCACCAGCATGAAATGAAGAGTTCCTTTATTAATCAGTGCAGCGCTTGTAAAGTCACCACCTCCCCAGGTCGGGGCGCATAAATCTGACTCGCCGGAACGCCGGGATCCGGTCCCTTCCCAGGAGCCCCGTGTTTGAGCGGCCGACTCTTGACAGCGGTTGAAGCGCGCGCACTGTTTGCTCGCCGGGCGTTCCCGTATGTTTTTTCCGCCGCCTGCCTCCAACCCGCAATGTCAGGCCGAGGTCGTTTTCTGGTCGGGGACGTGTGTCAATATTGTCGCTTGGATTAAAAGTTATAATATCGTGTTTTTACACGGTTCATGAGCCAACTGACTGCGCGGAGCGGCGCATCTGTTCAGACGACCTGTTTCGTTGGGTCAGAATTATCGCGCTACGTAATAAATCGCAATATATTGGAGTCCCAGGCTCCAAACGAACGACAAGCTAGAACCTCCAGACCGTTCTGCGTAGGATCGTGAGGGACAAATAATTGGAGGAAGATGGTCAGCGAGCCGAGTGGTGGGGGGGAAAGGGGGAGGGGCGGCTATTAAATTTATGACTTAAACTGCCACATCATCAGAGGTGGGGAAGGGGTGGCGGGGGGGTGGGCTGGCATTTCCTGCTTCGGCGGGTCAAAGCGCCATTGTGCAAACAGATGGAGAAGATATCACCACAAATTCTGTTTCCACAACACGCACACAAAATGCTGTAGCCGGTCCACTATAGAAAAAACAGAGAGAGAGAGAGAGAGAGAGAGAGAGACACGCCCATGCGGCCAATAAACACGCAAACCCTGCAGCGTGTTGACACTGACGGGGAAAACAGAAAACATCCAGCGCTCCTCAGCAGGCGCCTCATTAATTCTTGCGAACCGAGCGCCTATTTAAAAAATCCAGCCCATATCATCAAACTTAAAAAAAAAATGTAAATCATCTCAATTTTAACCTTAATGTTGATCTTGAGTTATGTAAACAGCCCGTGTACATCAGTAAAAACGGGGTCATAACGGGCATGAGGAACAGGGTGACATGGACAGAGGAAGGAAGTCAGACGTTTACAGTGGCCCGTCTGAATTATTGAGGAGGAAGAAGTGGAGCGAAGCGCTCAGGAGGAAGTTCAGACGATCAGCTCTCCTGTCGGGGGCGGGGGGGGTTGGTGTAACTGGGCCAGACCCCCACCATGAGGAAACTCACTAATGCACTGAAATAAACTGCACATGTGACCCACACACACACACACACACAGTAATTGTTGGAATTTTTTAATGACCTCCCCTCTACCTCCTAAACATGACATCATCAGAGCGACCCGCTAATCCGCAGCCAGCCCCCTCTGATCCCCTCCCCGATCTCTGACCATTTAAGGAGCCCGGGAGCAGTAAGCACTATTTTACGACGCGTCCTGCATGTGGGTCAGAGGTCACGGGATTCTGCTTATGCCGAAGAGAAACAGGGTGTCAGCAGGCCTATGTTAAATTTCACAGGGCGAAGGCTGATTGAAGAGGATCGCGTTTCACGGGCTGCCACTCTTAAAGCCGCAGAGGCCCCCCGTCACACCGCGGCAGCGAAACATCAAACGGCGGCCGCGTTCATTCTGTAATTACAGTTCTATACGACATACGAAACGCGAGCGATGAGTTACAACGCGTGAAAAGGCTCGCATGTGTTCGCATGAGCTTCATTGGCTGCAGATGGCCAGAGGTCAGTTCTGAAGGTGACCGCGGGTCACTGCCACCGCGGTCAGAGCGAAAAAGGAAGGAGGAAAAAAAAAGAAACACAAACACACACACACACACATTTTACACTCCCCCAACGACCCCGCTCCTTTATTTCTCAACTGGGCGCTGACTTCCTACCAAATGATATCCTCTATTGACATTCTTTAAAGGGTCAATATTGATTCTTCACCCCCCCCCCCCCACCAGAGAGCCGCCCGGAATAATCCCCCGGCCCACTTGTTTCGTTTGCACGCCGAGACGTTTGTCAGCGGCGGCGAGGGCGCGGGGATGACATCGGCGAGGCAAACGGATCCATTCCCCTGTCAAAATTCTGCCGAACGTCATTAGCCCTCATTCGAGGTAGACGGGATAATGGCCCGCGTCCGTGACGAGCTGATCGGTGTTGTGCGAGAAGTACCGCTCGGAAATAAATTTTAAAAAAAAAGCGGCCGCCCCTCTTTCCGTCCCCGTCCTCGCTTCTGCCCTCTGGGCCCGACGGGAAGGTGTCGAGGCCAGAAGACAATACGGACCTCGAGGTCGCCGGGCTTGTTTTTGCAATTTACTCCTTCATTCAATCAGAGGAAGAAAAACAAAGACAGGAGGTGCGAGACCCCCCCCCCCCCCAACCCCCCACGCCGCGGTCCGTCCGGCGCTGGGCACCGCGCGTTCGGAAATATATCCGGTTTGCATCGATCCGCGCCGCTCTTCAATCTAGACGCGCTGATTGCTTCCCGGGTCTCCTCTGAGGTGGCGGGGAACCGGCGCAGTAATGAGCACCCGACGCCGGGGTCCGCCCGGCTCCGCTCGCGGTCGATACGACCGCGAGAGCTGCGCGAGGCCGCGGGGTCACGTCCGGGGTCGCACGCGGCAGCGTTACGCGCGAGAGACACGCCGACAGCAGGCTGGACGAGAGGAGAGGAAACAGGCGGTTCCTCCGAGCCAGCGCCGAAGGTCGCCGTTCTTCTGAACTGAGCACAAAGGGCGCGGCTTCTGCGCTCCTGGCCATTCGGCGAGTAGAAAGGCCGTAAATAAGGTGTTTTGTGGCCTTACATTAACACACACACAAGCACGAACATTCTCCCAAGCCCTGCAGTGAAGGACGGGCTGTTATCACGGAAGCATCCAGAAAATCTACACTGCAGAAGCTAAAAAATATGTTTGACGTTTCATATTTAACATACATATAATATGGTGAAACTTATAACATTTTATGCAACACCCAGTAAAAAAAGCTTTTATTCAATTAATGTCATGGCTTATAAAACACATTTTTAATTTATATTATTAATAATAATCATTATTATCATCATTATAAAAATCCGTATGATTAGCAAAGGTTGCTAAGCAATGCATCCAGTAAAGAACAGCGATATAAAATCCATATCAATTCAAGATCCTGTTTTTTCTACCATTGTCTTCAACCCGGCTCGACCAGTCACATTTTACAACCAGATATAAGCACTTTCGAAACACTTGTGATTTATCATTTTTTTTGCCACGATAAATTGCTGTTCCTTTAAAAAGCATCACGCCGTTTTTACACAAGTCCTCGCCGTCGTGTTAGAGCTGAAGAATGGCTGGTTGGGGTATTTATTCCCCATCATTGCTGATCAATCATCTTTATGAGTGGGGGAAGGCCTGTGGAGCGGAGGGCTGTAGAATAAACAGACCACCACCACCCCCCCCCCCCCCCCCCACCCCCCCCTCGCCTCGACGTGGCTGTTTACCGACCCGCAAATCATTCAGCACGTGGGCGCCAGCTTATTTCAATCCCAGACTTAACAGCAGCCAATTAAGCGGGCAGCATGAAAAGCGGCGTTTCCACCGCGAGCGACGCAGGCGAGGATCCCTCTCCTTGCTCAGGGCGAGTGGCGCGTCGCGCCGCTGTGGAATTCTGGGTCATTAAATACGACGCAGCGGCTCTCACCTCCGTGCTGGTGACGAGTTTAAATAAGAGTTTAACCCGTGAGCCTAGCTGACCTCCCCTCGGCCTAAATATAGGGGTGGTGGAGATACTGTAATCTTTTAAGGTCACTACTCCATCATGGAGAGGACAAACTGACAGCTGCCTGTCAAACGCAGGAACTTCGTGTCCCTTCCATAAATACACTGGATGTGTGATCCAGCTATCTTTCTATATATAATGTACAGAGTACAATGCAAAGGTTTTCGTGAGCCATAGCTAAACTAATTCCTTCTTCCCAACAATAAATCAGGATGGTGGGTGGTAGTGGCCTAGTGGGTAACACACTCGCCTATGAACCAGAAGACCCGGGTTCAAATCCCACTTACTACCATTGTGTCCCTGAGCAAGACACTTAACCCTAAGTTGCTCCAGGGGGGGACTGTCCCTGTAACTACTGATTGTAAGTCGCTCTGGATAAGGGCGTCTGATAAATGCTGTAAATGTAAATGTAAATGTAGGAAGGGATCTAAATCTAAAAATGTTAAATAATTAAAATTAGAGTTTCAAATCTTGATTTCACAAAAACCTGAACTGGGTGTTGGTCTCTCACAACTCTGAGTGGTAGAAGTCTAACTACAATGGACCAGAAGACCCAGGTTCGAACCCCTTTCTACCATTATGTCCCTGTCCCTGTAACTGCTTAATGTAAGGCGCTCTGGATAAAGGCGTCTGATAAGTGCTGTAAATGTAAATGTAACTCGGCAATAAATAATCTCCTACAAGCAAAAGTCTACGGATGGAGAACAACATTGTGTTGCTGCTCAGAGAACAATAAGACAACAGAGTCTTTTTCTTCATGCATAATGTCAATGCAAATCGTTCGGCAATAAAAGGTTTGGGTACATGAATATGTGATCAGTGTTTGGCAGAAGGGTTTTTGTTCCATTATAAAGTGGCTTGCATCTACAGTTCCGTGTAGTTGCATGCAGACGTCGGAAATATAATGTGTCCTGAGCACCAAAATGTTCTGGCAACCCAACGGTGTTTTGTGTTCTACACCCAAAACCACAATGGGACATCTGATCATTGTCCTCGTATGTCATTGTCAGGATACATATAATGGAGAACCAGCCCAATGTATAAACATGCTAGAGTTCGGGAGTCAGGCCCTTTTCGGATATTGTGTGTGTGTGTGTGTGTGTGTGCCTGTGTTCAGGAATTCATGTCTGAAGCCAGTCGTCAGTGAGCCGTGTGGGCGTGGCAACGTGGGGTGCTGTGAAGTACTAACCTCCTGAATCAGGGACGCGGAGCCGCCAGCGAAAGCAGCGCTCGAAATCCCCGGCTTCCTCTCCGCCCCGCCGCCCTTTCCTGACTGAACACAGGTCAGAGGGCACAGATGAACACCCGCTCGGTCGCGCTCACGCCGACGTGAGCCTCGTTATTCACAAACGATTTAACAGCATCATAATGACAGCATCTGTTCACAGGGTCCGGTTTAATGCATTTACAGAGCGCGCCACTGGCCCTTCGGCAAAAAAAAAAAAAAAAAAAAGTGGCTCTCGAGGTGAACAGAAAGAGACATTTTGGGGGCAATTCCATGCAAAGTCATGCAAAGGTTACAATGTTAGTCCTCCCAACACCACACACTGTTATAAAGGCGAAAGCTCGGTCAATTCTGCCCACATGTAAAATGCTCGTTTGCATCCGAATGCAAAACTCACACCCTAATTCCTCTCCCTGTCTATGCTTTGTATGGTTTCTGAGACACACACACATATACACACACACACACATGCTCACAGATATCTGATTGTCATCAATCAGAAACTCTACAAGCGGAGGAGCCAATAGCGAGACGGCCCACAGTGACCAAATCAGACAAGAAAAGCGTGCATCAAGCATCCTTAAAAAAAGTGTAGAGGCTAATCCTGGATAGGGGGAGTATCCAGACCAGCCCTGGTGCCAAATATACTCAGAGGATGAGCGCCGCATCTTACGTTTCAAACGCAACGGAGCCCCAGCGCTGCCTCCAGACCGCTACAACGTGCCCAGACCCACGCAAGAGCCATCTGGTTTATAGCCACGAGTCAAACTGCTGTTTGAGACTGAGAGCATTCACATTTGGTCAGCCTGCGCACAGGGTGTAGTCTCGAGCTGATGACCTTTAACCCCACCGTCATTAGGCCAGGCTCTCTCAATAGCCAGCATATCAATATTTTATCGTATTGTGGTTTTCTCTGTTATTTTAAATCGACAACCCTCACCATCCATCCATCCATCCGTCACAAGAGCCCATTTTGTAGCTGGACCATGTTTGGGAGGCTGACAGCGCAACACATTTGACCTGAACGTCTTTCATCACAGAAATGTCAATTAAGGAGAAAGTCCCCGAAAACCACGGAAGACAAAAAGGGCTGAATCCCAACGCTGATCTCTGCGTTTTAGAAAGCCGTTCATTTCTCCATTCCAGAGAAGACAAAGTTTGACCAGGGAAGAATTTTTTTTTGTTTTTTTGAGAATATCCAGTGCATCCACAAAGACAAATGAAACGTTGGTTACGTACGAATCCAGCTAGCAATCTCGCACCTTTCACTGCCGTAACGGAAGCGTTGGCTACATTTCTGATGTTGTAGCTGTAGAAAATGAACGAGGTGATATTTAGCGCATTAAAAACGCCGCATTTCATCCAGGCACAGGGCGCGCGAGCGACGGCCATCTGACCGGCAATAAACCAGACCAACTGGCCAACGCATTCACACTCCGGAATTCCGTAAATATCATTGCGAGCTTTAGTCTAAGGGACTCATTGTGATTGACCACTACTATCAACCGTTGCCCTCGCAAAATGTATTAGGTTGAACACACACACCGGCGCGGTGCCCGCGGGGCCCGGCGCCCGTCCGCGTGGCAGGGACACCTGCGGCCCAGCAGCGGGCCCGGGGGAGCCCCCGGCGAGGAAGTAACGCGGGACCCCGGGACCCCATTAAAGCCACTTGCGAGCTGCGCGAAATCACACCTAATTCCGCGGCCCGGGAGCGGGAAGGGCCCCGTCCGGGCCCCCGGATAATGATGTGAGCCGTAACACTGGCCAGCGCACAATGCAGCCGGCTGAGCTGGCGTCTGTGGCGCGGCGCTCGCCGGCGTGGTGCACTCAGCACAGCGCGCACACACACACACACACACTCGCACACACTCGCACACACACACCGCTGTTTGTCCAGTGGCCGGCCGGCCGGTCGTAAACAAGCGCAGCTTTTGCAAGCAGCTGCAGAAATTCCAGGCCGGCGTGATTAAAATGCCACGCCCGCGTCCGGGGAGGGTGTTTGAACAGGCCGGGCCGGGCGCCGCTGCAATGAAACGGAGGAGCAATTTGCCGAGAAAAACAGCGAGCTTCAGTGGAGCCCCGTGCCTGGTATAAAAAAAAAAACGCCGCTTATTGGCCCTCCTCGCCGGGGCCCGGGCCGGGGACCGTCCCCCCACCGCCAGGAGTGAGCGGATCTTCCCCGCCGCGACGCAACGTGGCAGGCAGCCACGCCTGGAGAACCGGCTGAGGAACTTGTGGTGGGAAAAGGCCAAGCTGGTAGCTGACCCCCCCCCCCCCCCCCCAGACGGCGTCGCCACGGCTGCACCTGAACGCCGTCTGTGCCGGGGTTTCATCGGAAGAGCGGCGTGAGTCGAGCCAGCTGCCGCCGGGCCTGGTGCCTGTGTTGGGTGTCGGTGAGGCGTCCTCGGGCTCTTACAAAAAAAACTTCGGTCGCGCGCGGTGCGAATTTTGGGGGGAGAAAAACGACCCCGCCCCAACACCCACCCCCCCACCCCCCCTCCTCCTCCTCCGCTCCGCCGCGCGGCGAGCAGCTGTGTGTGTACACGCGTGCCGGCGTTTCGTAACGTTCTGGCTACGTGCCGACCCGGCCCTGCTGAGAAGGGAGATCCCGGCGTTTTTGGGCGGGAGCCAGGCTGGAATGCCAGCAGCTCTCGTTTCCTGCGTTTCCTGCCAAACGCTACGCAACGTTTCACCCTCCTCACCCCCCAACACACACACACACACACACACACACGCGCGCTCTCTCACTAGCTGTGTTTTTCCGGGTCTCCTTCCACGTACAGGACACCCGACCCGTAAATATCGCACCCCGTTGCACGCACGCTGTATCCGTGGAGCCAGAACATCTTGTTCTGGTTTCTGGGGACCCGTTTACTGCCTTTAAATGTGGTTCTCGGGCCGAGGGGACGCCGCCGCGTTCTGGCTCCGCGCCGTCTGCCGCCGCGGCCTTTCATTGCTCCGCGCCGCCAATTTTCCCCACTGAGGGCTTCTAATTCCGTTCACCGTTAACCAAAGACGAGCAGGCGCGTTCTGGCGCGGCTCAATAAACACCAGCGAATACAGATGCTGCTGGATCGTGGCGCTTCTGTATTGTCGTTCCATCATAATTGGAGCCATAATTGTTTCATTTGTTTTTTCGTATCATGGGTCACCTTTTGGAATTATTCTTTTTCACAATATAAGCATTTCCAGAGACGCACTAGTAAAGAACGAAGCACAGAAGGGTGACGATACTTTACGGAGGATTGTGGACATTATTTAGCTTTATTACACGGTAAGTAAACACGGTAAATCTCTACACTTTGCTGATTTTCGGAGGGGAAATGTAGAAAATGTATGTGCCATATATTCCTGAATCTGTTAACCGTCTACACACACACACACACACACACACACATTAAAAAAAAGCACTTTAGTGAGTCGTTTTCCCGGCGGAGTTCAGTCGGAAGACGAACGTCACGCGACTCCCTTTTTCCACCCGGCGGCTCTCAATCATCATCATTACCTGATTCCAGCTGCGTTTATACGCCTTAAGATGCATTAATGCGCGGACTAATGCGGCCCCCTAATGCACTCAGCGCCGTCATGAATAAGAAATGGCCCGTCCATCACGTTCGCCCGGCGCCGCCGACCCTCACAGAACCTCCCAGGCCTGGGTGGGACTCTACGCCACAGGTTCCAAACCACGTTCCGCGTCAACCGGGCCGCTCGGGGGGAAATGTGAATTAGTGGAGGAGGACGGGCAAAGTCTGAAGGAACTATGTTAGCACTAAGTTAGTAGTTCTAGTCAGAACGAAGTATTTGGAAGTTTACCTGTTTGAACTGCTCCTCGTAAGTCCACTCGTGGTGCTGGCCCTGACCCACGGGGCCCGGGGACTCGGGGCCCCTGGGGGCCGCGTGGGCTGGCTGGGCCCTGGGGAGAAGGTGAGAGCCCTTCGGAGACTGTAGGCCGTGACGGGGGTGGTAGTGGGGTACGCGTCCCTCGGCGTCTTCGTCCCCGAAGCCGCCCTCGTTCTCAAGGTCTTCCTCGTCCAGGTCGCGCTCCTCCTCCTCCTCCTCCTCGTCCTCCTCCTCCAGGTCTTCGTCCAGGTCGGAGTCCGGAGCCCCGTGAGGCGTCTCGGGGGCCCTCTCCCCCGGGGGCGGCCCGAACGCCCCCCGCACCGCCGCCTGGTAGTGGCGGAACGCCAGCGCCTGCTGCTGGATCTGGGACTCCACCATGGAGCGCAGGCCCTTCTCCTTCTCCGCCTGCCGGAGCTTCTCCTCCAGGGCGAGGCGCGCAGCCTGCTGTCGCTGCAGGTTCTCCATCACCGCCTCCAGCTTCATGCCCCCGCCGGGCGGCTGGTGGTGCGACTGGGACTGCGGGCCGGGGAAGTGCCCGGAGGAGGAGGGCAGCAGCAGGGGGAGGCTGCCCGAGAGCGCGGCGCTCTGCTGGGGAAGCGCGGAGGGGTTGAACCGGTTAAAAGTCCAGCTCAACATGTGTGTGTGTGTGTGTGTGTGTGTGTGTGTGGGGAACTACGTTCATATTTTACCATCTTAAATTTAACTCCAAACTGCGCAGAGCGCAGCACGAACGAACTTTTCATCTCCGAGACTTCAAATAAAATGCATAATTTCACCAGCCTCCGCCGGCCTGGAAACACCCGAGAAGCCGGAATTCCTCCGGGGGGGGAAATAAAAAAGAGAAAAGTTGTCGGCGCGCTTACCAGGGCGGACTTGGTGGCGACGCTGGCGTTGTCCACCATGCTTCTTGTCCCGGGGACGCGGCGCGGCGCGACGCGGCGGCGGAGACGTGTCGGGCCGGTCAGACGCGCGGCCGCTCCCGCTGCAGCACCGCGGAGCTCCTGGCAACAAGTGGGAGACCCGCAGCAGCCGGAATGACCCCTGCAGGCGGAGCCCGGCGCTCCTGGCTCTCCGTCTCTCTCTCTCTCTCTCTCTCTCTCTCTCTCACACACACACACAGAGAGAGCGAGAGAGAGAGAGAGAGACTACACAAGAGTACTTATATCCCACAATATGGACATTATCAATCCATTATCAATACAACGTATGGATTCATCAAGCCTGTTTTCCGCTTATTACCACATTTCTTTCAGATGTGATAGTGGGAGGGTGGTAGTAGCCTAGTGGGGTCCTATGAACCAGAAGACCCCACTTACTACCATCGTGTCCCTGAGCAAGACACTTAACCCTGAGTGTCTCCAGCGGGGGGACTGTCCCTGTCACTACCGATTGTAAGTCGCTCTGGATAAGGCCGTCTGGTAAAGTTATTATTATTTAATTAGCATTATTTTGTAGGTCAAATAGTGTGAGGGTAATACAATACTTCAGGCAGAAACGGTCCACATTAACTATCAAGTAGCAGCTTTTTGGAACAAATGCATTAATAAAAAATAAATAAATAAGTAAACCAGTCGGACAACAAGCGGAGCAAATACGGCAGGCCTGTCTCCACTGGACCTCCGCCGCACAACGTCGCGTAACGCGGCGCCGTCTGGAGACGCAGATCGAGGCCTGGAGTAGTAAAAAGTGATCTGTTCATGACCACAAGCCAAGCTTGTTCGACCAGGTCCCATGTTCACCAAGAGCAAAAGAACACCCGCCACACACTGGAGCAGGAAATATGTGAGCTCCACCACCCAAGGGGTTAAAGACTTTACCAGGTCTGCCTTACTACTCATCAGCTACTCATCGCCTACTCGCCTACTCACATCGCGGTTGGCGTGAAAAAATGCCATGACGTCGATTTGGGGCATATCGCAGAAAATCATATTGCATAATGCATCTCAAGTTGTTTTTGTATTATTAAATGTTATAGAGCTCAAACTCAACCTCGTCTGGGGGTTCATAACGTGATGAATTTGAACTGTTGCTTTCTTTCAATGAAACAAAGGCAACATGGAGACATTTGAAATGAATAATTATTACGCAGCGTCCACGAGCGGATCCATTTTGAGCAACTTGGGTTTAAAAGTATCCCTGCGCTGAAGGAGCCGATGATAAAACCAGACCTGTGTGTCATAAAAGGCTTGTGCTGCCGGTCACGTGGCGCTGTGTGATCGTGAACTTTGTGTCGATCACGTGACTCTTTAATCCACTTTGCTAAATAGACGGCCGGTGGAGGCAGATGCAGAAGATGCAGGTTAAGGTTCCATGGGGGTCAGCGTGTGTTTTTCCGTACATCCTGCCCACGGCTCTGTGTTTAAATATTAAACACGGCACTTTGGACGCTGATGCAGGACACACACGCGCACACACACACACACACACACACACACAAGCATTTCAAATGATACGTGTCCAGCACATTCTTCTGCTTGATTTCTACAAGTGTGCATGGAAACAGAAATATGTCATGACGCTGTAAAGAATGTGAGCTGAACAAGACATATTTTCTTTAGTCAAGTCAGGTCAAGCAGGATTTTAGTGCTATTTCAACCGTCCACACCGCACAACATTCCCACATGGACGTGGTGAAGCACGCAAGCCTGCACAAAACTACACAACACGACAGGAGGTACTACACAGACCACAGACATTATTACGAGGAGTATCACACTAAAGGACGTGGAGAGTTGCAGTTGAATAAAGCGTCATTTATCGCAGTAGTGTTGATTCAAAACAGACATACATGTAAATAGAACAAGACAAATTTATCATACTGAAAATGAAATGTCGGCGATGCTGTTTTTTATCCACTGACCACTTGTAAAATAGCCATCTGTTTGGTTTTTTTTTCTGTTTTCGGCTCTTTTCACCTCAGTCTTATGTGCGACTGAGCATCCTTATAATACAGAAGACAGAGATAAGATCAGAGGTCAGGGTCCCACCCCTGGGCCCGGAGGAAGCCACCTTTCTCGAGTCGGTGGGGGTCCTGGATAATTCTGATAATTCACCGGGTGTGGGTGCCATGCAGACAGAGGAGGCCTGAGCTGGAGATGAGAACCAGTCCCCCCTCAAAAAAAAAAAAAAAAAAATGTTTTTAATAATTCTACGTCTGTACTGCATTTGCACGTAAATATAAATGTAAAGTGTGTTTTAACAAATAAAGAGGAAACATTTTATTTTTTTGACGCGCGCAGTTTGATATTAAAAATGATGTTTAATTTGGGAACTTGCCTTCATTCGCCTGCAACAGTCCGACACTGGACTCGAGGTGGAACGGCGCCCCCTGCTGTCCGCTTTATTTTGCACACCGCACACGTGGTAATACGCGTTTCTGCTGTTTTTGTCCGGGTTTCACAGAAAAACAAAATGTTCACCTCCACCTATAACGCAGCTAAATATTTGAACTGATTGAACACACAGGATAGAATATGGCCATTTTATAGCATGTGTCTTTTGTAGCATTGGGTCTTATTTGAACTGAATGAATATACAGGATAGAATATGGCCATTTTGTAGCAATGTGGGTCTTTCTTCTTCTTCTTATCCCATGTTGGACATATTTACTCAACATGTGTCAACATGTAATTATTTCATCCCATTTTTAAATAAAAGAGCGTTTTTGCATCAACACACTCGGCAGAAATGGGAGGACGGGGAATGCAAAAGCGCAGCAGATGTACAGATCAATACTGATCAGGGGTATTGATCAGCTGGTGGTAAATGAGAACATGTAAAATAGATTTGTCCACAGACATTTACAGCCCCACTTAGAGTGGGAATTTTCATATCCTAAGTGGCCACATGTCATAATGGCTGCACAATTAAACATTAGTCTAAACGACACGTGCACTGGGCATCAGTCGCTGCGTGATGGCCCCAGACAGACACTAGGACGACTGTCCACGATGTCCAAGTGCGGTCATTTAATTAGCGATATGGATGATAAACATAAAACATAACCAACATGAAACATCATTTTCAGATCAGGTCATATTCTGTGAGATTAAAACACACACATACACACACACACAGACTGCAGCTACCCGTGTGTATGTTGTCCGGATGTTGGTGTTTATGCAGTTGGGGTCTGTCCCACCACCACCTCAGTGTCACATCTTACACCCTCACAGCACCTCACCAACAAAACCACAGATGAACGATGGGGTGGTGGTCGGCACAGTGGCCTAAAGAAGGCCTAAATAAATATTCAAACGCAGAGCGGATGAACGCAAACTCAGAACAAAATATTTCACTACTAATGTGCAATAACTGCATATTGAGTGTTTTATGCAAAATGAAGAATTACCCCACTGTTGTAAATATTAGCTGACAATGCCAGCTTGTTCTGGGCCATCGGCTGCATGGAAATATTTGTCCATTTTATTGTTTGTGTTCCAGAAACATTTGAGTTTTTTTTTTTTTTTTTTTTTTTTGCTGTTTCGGAAGCTCCCGAATTTACATTCATTTCTAATCAAAAGGGCCCGAGCTCTGCACCGGACTTACGGCCTTTTCCGTCTCAGCTCGCATCATTAATATTTATACGAAGCTCGGCTTTGAAGCCAGCGGCCGGCCGGCCCGCCGCGTTTATCTTCTCCTGACATCCGGCTGATTAGCTCATATTGACACGGTCCGTCAATGTCTCCTAAGCCTGCCTGTGTAATCCCTTAATAAAGTCGTCAGTATCGGCCTGGCGCTGGCAGCCCCGGCCACATTCTTCCTGGTTCCCAGATGAGAAAGTATCGACCCCCTCGACCAGAGACTAGATGCCCTAATCCTCCCAGGCCCCTTCTGTCACTCTACTTCCTTTCTGACGAATGACATCTGTACATATCTGTTCCAGGGCCGAGTGTCACGCGGCTGCTGGAGTCTGTGCGTCTGGTCAGGCAGACAGGGGCGTCCCCCTGTGCGTGTCAGGCGGCAGTTAGGCCCCTGCGTTCGGGTCCGGTCCTGCGTGTCTTGTCCTTGCAGCGCGTCTGGCTGCTGCTCTGATGCTTCTTCGTCATCGTCCACCCCCCCCCCCCCCCCCCCCTCGTCATTGTTGCTTACAGTACAGCAAAATCATTGTAATTACTTTACTTTACTTTATTTAGCAGACGCTTTTATCCAAAGCGACTTACAATAGGAAGACACCAGCAATTCTCGATCGATTTCTATAGAATATCGAGTTTACAAACTAAGAGCCCTGATAAGGCTCAGACTTGTCAGTGAAGAGCGTGCTCGGAGATTGTTAGGTGCTAGACGAAGAAAAATTATAATGTATTTATACATTTTTGTATTGTTTGTGCAATGTGTACGCATGTGCGTGTGTAAGTGTTAGATTTGTCTGTAATATTTTTTGAACAAGAGGGTTTTCACCTGCTTCTTAAAAGTGGTGATAGTCTCGGCTAGTCGTGTGGTGGAGGGCAGGTTGTTCCACCAGCCAGGGACAACAACGGCGAACAGACTAAACAATACTCACACTAAAAAGAATCCTTTTATTGTGATGGGTTGTAACACTCTGTGAACCAGACACAAAGTTCCTACCACCGAGCGAGACCCCCTGAGCAAAATACGAATTATATTGCCCTGGATAAGGGCATCTGCCATCTTAATGTTGTAAGTGTACATTTTTAAATAATCGTGACAACAATGACTATGCGCATTCTACCGCTATCAGGGGTCAACTTATATAAATGATGAAAATCCAGTAACCAACCATGGGCTTAACTGATGCAACAGAGGTCACAACAACACTGGTGGTGGCCCGGACCCGGAACTGGTTTCGGGTTTTCGGCCCTTGACTGGCTGTCATTAAAGGTGATTGCAGTAAGTTGCTGCTTATGCAGACGCTGGCCCGGCGACGCTTAAATTAATGCACGGAGCACGAACGCCGCTCTGCAGCCATGACAGATGGCTTCAATTACGTGTTCACTTTAATACATTTAAAAAGGGCAAGACCCATAATTATTAAGTTTATTAGATTGACAAACACACACACACACGACAAGAACCTGTGCTCTGTTTCTAGCGTCAGAAATCAAGGCCTCTGGACCGCACCTGCAAATAACAAATCGGGTCAGACAGCACGTTCACTCGCACCATCAGCACGAACACGAATTCTGACTCGATATCAGAGTGTCCGCCCACAGCTAAAGCCGTCTGGAGGAACAGGACGTCTGACTGTGGCCCTAATTATTACTAACGGCTTCAAATTACGCCCAGAGGAGTAACGCTGAGTAAAGACCTGTTCTCTAAACAACTTGGGAGTATTTCCCTCCCATTCCGCTGAATTGCCTAATGGCCCTGAGCACATGAGGGCTTCCGAGGAGACTGTAGGGGTTTTAATGACCAATTCTAAACCGCGACGCGAGACGGAGGTCATTTTCAGGCACCGCCACCCAAACCAACAAACAAACCCACAATGCTTTACTGTTCACGCGTAAAGAGAGCGGAGGTCGAGGGGGTTCAAACGCACAGATTCTCATGCAACACCTCCAACAGTGGCCAACATCTAAAAATGCCACAGCGCATTTTTTACAGTTGAAGAAAAACGCGTCGGGTCCACCAGGGGGCGCCGTGCAAAAGGCCCCCGGGCCCATAAACGGACTCCCGAGTCGCGTCCTCGCCGACTGCATTCTGCATTCGCGCAAAAGCGCCATCGCGCAAACGTCTGTGCCAGGTACGCAGGGCGACGTCAGCAGGGTGGCCCGATCTCGCCCGCATCCGATGCATCTTCTGCCATGGAGGGACTAACGAGCAAACCTGGCATTAGTTAATGTCATTATGTCACTAAGCATCACATTGCACTCATAAAAAGTTGACTCTGGCAAAAATCGGTGGCTCTAGTTAGCGACGCGCCACGGGATCTCATCACGGGGGATGCGGTCTGATCGCGATCACTTTTTTTTAATCGACGTTTTTTTTTTTTTATATATATATTTTTTGTTGCTGTTTTTGCTGTCTTGTTTTTTAATATTCACTGCCGCACAGCCGCGACACGGGGCGTGCGGTTCGCGGCGCGCAGCGCGGACGCAGCCCGCGGCCGGAACGCGGCGCTGCGGCTTTAAGGGGCGGGCTGCGCAGAGGTGACGCAGACATGATAATGAGAGGCGCCTTCAAAAAACGGCAGCCCGACGGCGGCGGCCGCGTGTGTGTGGGAGCCGCCGGCCAGGCAGCCGCCGCGGAACGTAACACGGGTCTCTTCCAAAAAAAAAAAAAAAAAAAAAAAATTATTATTATTTTTTTTTTACATTTTTTAAATTCATTTTAGCAGCGCCATTCATACATATATTAATACATGCACACGTTTTTTTTTTAAATTTTTTTTATTCCTTTTTTTTTTTTTAACTCCCAGAGGAACAGAAGTTTAGAACCGGAGTCTAAAGACACCCCGGTTTTATATATCGCATATATGCATGCATTTGCGTAGCGGGGAAATATTTCCAGTCCTGCAGCAGCACCAGGTGCCACCATGTCCTGCTTGGTGTCCTTCTGCCTGTCCCTCTGGCTGGCCGCGTCACCTGTGAGGACAAGCGCGCCAGACGAGGACATCAGCGTGCTGGCCCTCCTGCCCAGGAACAACTCGTACATCTTCTCCATCTCCCGGGTCAGCCCCGCGATCGAGTACGCCCGCCGGCGGCTGGAGAGCCCCGGGCTGCGCTTCAGCGTCGACTACGCGGACTCGAACTGCCACAACGACGCGCTGTTCGCGCTGGTGGACCGCGCGATGGGCGGCCGGACGCCCGACCTGCTGCTGGGTCCCGTGTGCGAGTACGCGGCCTCGCAGGTGGTGCGGCTGGCGTCGCACTGGAACATCCCGGTGGTCTCCGCCGGCGCGCTGGCCTCCGGCTTCAGCCTGATGCGCAGCGAGTACACGCACCTGACCAGGGTGGCGCCCACCTACCTGAAGATGGGGGAGACCTTCTACGCCATGTTCGAGTACTTCGGCTGGAAGAAGGCGCTGCTGGTCTTCGACGACGACAAGGAGGAGAGGAACTGCTTCTTCACCATCGAGGGGGTGCACAACGTCCTCATCGAGCAGCACCACATCGAGCACCTGTCAATCAACTCGAAGGAGTTCAAGGTGGACCTGGACGAGATCATGAAGTTCGTCCAGGACAGTGAAGGTAGGTGTCCTCCACCAAAGTAGACGTTCTGCGGGTAAGTAGAACGTGGGGGGACATGAACCCTGGAACTCTGATGCGAGTGAATCTTAAAGTGAAGTGATTGTCACATGTGATGCACAGCACACGGTGCACACCGTGAAATGTGTCCTCTGCGTCTAACCATCACCCTTGGTGAGCAGTGGGCAGCCATGACAGGCGCCCGGGGAGCAGTGTGTGGGGACGGTGCTTTGCTCAGTGGCACCTTGGCAGATCGGGATTCGAACCGGCAACCTTCTGCCACTTCCTTAACCGCTGGGCCACCACTGCCCTCAAACAGAAGATGATATGAACCCACGCCTCCATAGGGAGACCAGAAAGCCCAAGTCCTTGAGTCTGGCGCCTTAGACCGCTGGGCCATTCCGACCGCTGTAGTAAACGTGAATGGGAGGACGGCGAATGTTAACGAATGCTGCATTCGCTGCCTGTCAGGGACCACGCCGCCATCCCAAAACAGTGGGTTGGTGCGCCTCCGTTTACTGGAAGAGCGCAGGAACGCCGGGGCAGGAGCTCCGCAGCAGTTAAGATTTTATGTTCCGTTCGGCTCCCGGATTTTTCCCTCCTGACCTTAGGCAAGGAAAATCCACCTCATCCTGAAGGGCCCGGATCTTAATAAGCTTTTTGCGCGTTATCGTGACAGACGTCCGGCCCGTTGGCCGCAGTCCCGCACCTCGCCGCCCCCATTAACCACACATTGCCGTTGCTGGATAAATTGGCACGTGTAACGGCGTGCCATGCGTGCCACGAGGTGCCCCGATGAGCTGGCCCGCTTCGGCGCAACGTGAGAACCCCGTAGCAGGGCATCTTGGGGGCCGGTTGGCGTATGACACGGGCACGAACCCTGTTGGAATCCGGGAGGTTATGACTCACGGCCAAACCCTTTCCATCATTTAACCAGACGCACGTCATAAGAGGCAAGGCGAAAGCGGTGTTCACGTCAGGCTTGTTCTCGCTCGTCCTGCGGCTCCTAATTAACAACATTTACGCCGCCATTATATTATTAGGGCCTGAAAGGACGGCCCGCGGCCTTCCTTCAGAAGTCGGGCCGAGGACGTCGCCTTGACTCGTGACCAGTTGCCGCTCGGGCAGGTAGAGGCGGAACGGAAACACAAACAGCGGCGAACCTCGCGGCCCGTGGGCACAAAAAAGAAAATGCCTTATCAGAGCCGGGGCGCTGCACGGCCTTCGGCACTTTGACCTTGAAGGGGTCGGTCTTTTTAAAACAATGTTATCGCTGTACGTGTTGGGCTGCATCAGATGCCGGGTGGTAGCAGCCTAGCGGGTAACACACTCGCCCGTGAACCTGAAGGCCCAGGTTCAAACCCCACTTACTACCATCGTGTCCCTGAGCAAGACACCTAACACTGAGTGTCTCGGGGGGGGGGGACGGGACTGTCCCCGTCACTACTGACTGTAAGTCGCTCTGGATAAATGGCGCAAGTGTAAAATGTAAATGGGCGCCAGTGCACGAGCGTGCAGGTAAGTCTCCGCCGGGAGCACCACAGTGGCCCTTCTCACCGCCCGACAGTCACGATGTCCCGCGCCGTGCCGCAGCGGCACTGTACCATTCCAATATGCACGCGCTCACACAGGCCGGCTTTTTTCCCTCTTTCTCCATAGTGACCCCAAGGCGCCGAAATACATCAGAGCCGGTGATAGAGCGCGCTGTGTGTGTTTGCCGCCGGCCGCATACACTCCATCCCATTTGTAACCGGCGTGGGGGGGGGGGCAGAATTCCAGATTTGTGGAATATCGCCGGCCGGAGGCTGCACGGCGCGGCACAGGGGAGGCAGTGTGCCGGGGCGGCGCATAATTAAAGCGGCTCAGGGCGCAGGTCTGTCCCGCTCGCGCCGGGATATTTTCAGGCGAGGGCTCCGCCACACTGACACAGTTGTGGGGAATGTTCCAGCGCTCTGAATCTTCCTATTTATGGGACTCTGCGCTATTTCGAAGCGCGTGTTTGCTCGCCCGGGGTACCTTTTTTTGGTGTGCATTTGTTTATTTTTAACCCCCTGCTGCCCTTCTGCTGCAGCTGTTCAGTGGCCACAGAACGTCACACGTTTACAACAGGATGAGATTTATATGTATGATGCATATAATGAAGTGAATAATTAAACATAATATGTATATGTCGAGTATAAATTTACATGGACACATGTTTTTGCGATGCAATTCTTCAGTTCCGTGTTTTTAAGTTGATTTATTGGGTAACTGACCCATTCCCTGTCATGTTTTTCCCAGTTATCATAATGTGTGCTGGTGCAGACATCGTTCGGGAGATCATGCTGGCAGCCCATCGGAGGAAACTGACCAATGGCCGTTACATTTTCTTCAACATTGAGCTCTTCAATTCATCGTTGTACGGTAATGTTTAAGTAACTGCATCTCGTAGAAAGACATGACAATGCTAAAACAAAAAAAAAACAATCAAGTAAAGTAATCAAACCAGGTGCCATACTTTGAGAACGTAGTAATGGCCGAGAACGGAATATACACTGCCAAAAAATAGGTCAGTAATGTATTCTGTTACAGTACATAAGACAATTGCATTCAGAATACTTTTAGAATACATATAACGTAAATTATTTATTTAGTGTTCTTTTGTGGTCAATTTGTCAATTACTGTTTTCTGAATACGTGCAATGTGTGTTCTGATCATGACAATGCAGCAGTCTTCCGTCACAGGTGCATAGTTCCAGGTATGAGAAGAATGATGCCTCATTGTGTGTTGCACGTTCTATACCATAACAAAACATGGCCCCTGCTGTGACATGTGCTGAAGGCACCATGGTCCAATTGCAAAATGAGAATGCCTGAAGCACAACAATGAAGCAAGAAGGGAAGTCAGGGGGAGTGGGGGGTCACCTTTCACCAACACAATGACCCCCAAGTGTGAGGAAACAACAAAACATGTTGGAACTGCTTCAGCGTTCCACTCTGAATCCCAGTGACACTTACAGTAATGAACAGTTTTACATTCACATTTATGCCATTTACCCAGAGCGACTTACAGTCACTATTTACAGGGACAGTCCTGCTGGAGACACTCAGGATTAAGTGTCTCCGGGACACAATGGTAGTAAGTGGGGTTCGAAACTTTGTGTTCTTTGGTTTCAGAGGCTAATACCACCCCAACAGTTGATATTGTAATTACTCATTAATACAAACAGTGACCTTAACTAATAGCTAATAGTAGCTACTAGATTGCATCACATATACAGAACATGACAAAAGTTTGGACAAACCTTCTCATGTGTTTTCTTTATTTTCTGCTTTGCACACTCTTGGCATTCTCTCGATGAGCTTCAAGAAGTCGTCACCTGAAATGGTTCTCCAGTGGAGTTGTTAAGTACATAACTCCACATGTGTTCATTCATAGTTTTGATGCCTTCAGTGAGAATCTACCAATATAAATAATCATGAAAATAAAGAAAACACATTGAATGAAAAGGTGTGTCCAAACTTGTTATTTGATAATATACTTTATTGTATGAGCTTTAGAGCATTTTGTGGTCACCGCACCCTCTGTATGAGTGTCTGTGCTGAAGTGTGCGGTGCCTCGTTCTGCAGGGGATGGGTCGTGGTACCGCGGAGACAAATATGACAGCGATGCCAAACACGCCTACGCCTCTCTCAACACCATGACGCTGCTGAGGAGCGTCAAGCCGGAGTTCGAGAACTTCACCATGGAGCTGAGAAAGTCCAACAAGAAAACTGGCCTCCACAACGGAAACTTTGAAAATGTACGTACATTTTATTTTACGACACAAAGGTAAATAATTTGATATAAATGACACTATAAAGCACAAACGTTTGCAAAAACTGGCAACATAACTGCTGTTATATGGTATACGGTCAAACACGCCCTCGACTGGTGTTTATCTACTGAGGCTTATCGGCTTGAATTTGTGCAGAACGCAGCCATGTGATTTGTCTGGACACTGTTTGATTTGGCGAGCAATTCTTCGGCTTCAGCCATGTCCTGGCTGCACCAGCATCTCCTGCGTTGTGAATGGAACAGGACGGGATTCCACAGGGTGCTGAACCGCGCCGCCTGGGAGACTCGAGCATTTGTCCTGCACATCAGCCAGCGCTGAAAAGCCGTCAAGATTTGCTGAAGCGGGTCCGCAGGGGCCGTCATGTCGGAACAAATAATCGCTGACGAATTGACTGGGCGAGGTTAATAAGCCCAGTGGGCGCTGACTGGCCCAGTGCCACCATCAGCGCGCCCCACAATGGCCAAGCCCTGGCCGCCAGTTGGGGACCAGCTGTCGAGAAGGCGTCCACGGGCACCATGGCCTATGGAATCAAGGAGCATTCTCAATCCGACTTGAATGTCCAGCTTTCATTCAATCCCTTTACTGTGCAACCTTCAGCCGTCTACGGGTCATGTGTAAAAAGCAGTGTCTGTGCCGAACTCGCAAAGCCGGTGTTTGCTTTTGTCAGGTCACAAATACTTCAGCCAGCAGAGGCAACTAATGCTTTATGCTTGACGCGTCCAATTTGGCCGAAGTTGCCTTGGTGATGCATGCTAAATTAATGACCTTTCGCAACAGAGAATGCCTGCCTTATTCCTTTACAGGAGGTGATAGATTTTTCTTCCGTTTTTTCGACTCGCAGGAATGTTCTTTCGGCTGTACGATGGGATTCTCGGCCAGGCTAGAAGCTGCCAGGGAGCGCAGGGCCACCAATTTGCGGTTTGCTCGTCATGTATGCAAAAGAGCCAGAGACATGACAGCTCTCGATGCCACAAAAGAGCTCATTGTGAGCACAGCCATGCAGATCTGAACGACCCTCGCGGTCAGACGCCGTTCCTTCATCTCTTTTTCCAGCCCCTACTCAGTGAATACACACCACATGAATATGAGCGCAGTAAAAATCTGACAAAATAAAATCTCTTATCTTTTAAAATGATTTAGAAATACATATAAAATTATTTGAACATTCAGTCTTTTGCCTGCATAAATGGAATGTAAATTCATTTCAATTAAAGTCACTGCACAAGCAAATGTTGCACACGTTCAGCTCAATAGACCAAATATTGTCTATATTGTCTATGGGCTCTTTTTAGATTCTAATAATAATGATCAGCATGGTGTAGAGGTTCCAGAAACTAGAGGTAGTCACTGAGAAGTTCCACGCAGCATTGTTGCACCTCAGCGGCATGCCTCCTGCACTCCGTGCGTCATCGCGGCGCGTCGGGTGTCATCTTGACAGCGGCCCCAGGTGGAATTAGTCTGTAGTAATTACCCCAGTTAGCACAACCCCCCCCCGACAGCCTCGTCCGCCGCGGCTTGTTCTTCTTGGCTGAATCTGCGACCGGCCGTGTTTTATGGCACAGCGTTCATTTGTCTGCGCACGAACCTTGCACCTTCACAAACTATTGTGAAGTGGGCCGGACCCAGTGACCCAAGTCACTGAAGGAGTCACTCGAGCTGCTCCGGCCGGACCCTTTAAAAGAGGGTGTTTGATTTGCGGACGTGGACACGGTGGACCCTACCCAAGTTCACCGATGAAGGACGACCCGTTCCGTAATAACCTACGGCGCATTTTGGGCATGTCACCTCCTCACTCTCCGTGCCTCTTTCGCCAAAGTGAAGAAATTGACGTGCGGTTGCTCCCTTCAGCTAACTAGCGCTCAAGAGAGTCAGCAACCTAAAAAAAAAAAAAAAAGCAGGATTTGTGGAGGAATGAATGACACAGATGGAGACATGGGGCCAGTCACGTCTTCCTGAGTGACGCTAGCTTTTTTTCTCCAAGGTCCGTAATGTGCTGGGAATTGCAGACGACCTTCTTTGGCTGCCCCACCCAGTGGCTGTCTGAGACGTGTTGTTCATGATCCCCTTGGTCCATTGTGAAATGATACCATGACGGTTAGAGGAAACGTAGGTGTTGGTATTAGTTCTGCCTTTTGGCCGAGTTGAGGCCAAGCACCATAAGTGGACATTTGTACCTTAAGTGGACAAACGTTGGAGAAGCTCAAACTGTGAGCTAATCACAACCTGCCTGTTCCAGACCTTACATCACCCGCTAGCTTCACATCCTTGAGTGATGACACACGAAGCACCCACTTTGGGTGGTCATCACGGCTGACTTCCTCTGTGAGACCGTCCCGCTACCAGCATTGGGCTGCCACAACGTGACACGCCACAGTGTGATCTATTTCACTCCCACCCCTTCACAGGCCGAAAAATTATTTCCTTGATTCCTTCCAGCCTTTGTGTCCAGTTTGAAGAGGACCGGCGTGGGGGGGTGCGGCGTTTGGGAAATGTGTAACCCTGAACGGCTCCATTCTCCCAATGACAGTTTAACGTCCCTTGGCAATTCACTGCAGCCATCGGAGCGGAGGAGCCCCTCCAGCCAGGCCCTCGGGTGGCTACTGAGGATGAGATCACACTGTCTTCAGTCAACCTGATGAAGACAGTCAGGATGTGTCATGTGCAGTCCCAGATTAAAAGCCAAGTCATTTCTTCCATCTAGGGTATAGAATGTAGTGTTTTAATGCAGCCGAAGAATGGCCAGAAATAGATGTATGATTTAACGCTTGTTAACTTTAGACGGGGTGTTTAATGGGTCTGAAATGTCCAGTGGCGGGTTCTGCTGGGCCTTTGGGGTTAAATTTTTCCATTTTAAAGCATACTGCATAGTTTGGAATGAGGAACGGTTGTTCCAGCGGATTGTGTTGCCAAATTGCGAGCTCCTCTCAGCAAGAACACACCAGTTTGGTTTGTGTTAGCCGAGTGCTCGGTGATACTTCTGCAGCTCGGACTTCCAAAAAAACATATGTGTGTAAACATTGGTACAACTGCATCAGCATTTCCCGCCGTTTCAGGCCTAATAGGCTGTAGGAACTGAATGTAAATATACAGAGATCTTTTCCTCCACTATTGAATTCCGAGCCCCTTTCCATCCACCCCCCCAGGAAGCAGTCCCACAAAGCCCCGGGCTTTACCATTGTTTTGGTTGGGCACAGAATGGGGGGTGCTTCAAACAGGAACGGACCATTAATTCCAATCATAACATTTGCATCTATTAGTGGTAACTCTTTTGTGTGCAGAGCCCTTAAATTTCACAGTGCGCTATTGTTTTTAACACTAGCTGGACGTTGGGGTCATTTCAAGAACCAGGGCTGTAAGTTCAGCCAGAAACAGAGTGTGGGCGAAAGAAACGGTTGGTACAACCGCTCAGAAAGCTAATGAGGTGCTGTTGGGTTCTCCGACACCAGCATAACACGTCTTCGGCATTTGTTACTTCCTTGATTCCGTAATGTCACAATAGCAGAACCAATCCCTGCCAATTGAACAGCATTGGACACTCACCACAACCTTTTCGGGAAAATTGGACCAATCAAGCGTCATCTCTCGGCCATCTTTCACCCAATCACAGCAGACTGCTGTCAATAGCGCCAATCTACCGAAACTGCCTTTGGACGCCTTAGCTGTTCAGTTAACCATCATATTATTGATATGTCAGGCATTTATGGCTGCAACGATCTTCAAAAAAACATTCATCCCATTCATAGTCACGAATATCCAAACTCTTTCTATTTGCGCAGGTCAACATGTTTATGGAAGGATTCCACGACGCTCTGGTTCTCTACACCATTGCACTAGAAGAGGCCAGGAAAAGCGGATATACCAAGAAGGATGGGGACCAGATCACGCAGAGAATGTGGAACAGGTCCTTTGAAGGTGGGTGCCACTGGGTGCATGCAACCAGGAACGGGAACGAAACCACAGCTGATAAGGAATCGGCCGCAGTCCGGTGAAAGTGCCGCTTCGGCCACTGCCATCGATACAGCGATACAGCGAAAATATGAGGAGAGGCTCCTCATATTTTCACTCTGTCTGGGCTCAGATAATTGCATCTCAAATATTTCATCCAGTACCTGCGAGTGAGGTTGGTAATGCGATTACAGCACCGCATTGTAACGTGTCCCGATAATGTAATCCATGCCTGCAATGTTCCAAAATATTTCTGGATTTTTGGATTTACATGCTTCCCAGAGGCTGTCCATACTAAATAAAGAAAGAATGTTTGAACATGCATTCTTTGTTAAAAAAAAAAAAAATATCTTGCCTGCGTGAGAGTAAATCTTTTTACTTTTAATGGTGAAGAACCAGACCTTGGGGAGCAATCAGCTCTGCCAGTGGCTTTGTGACAGGCTGTAGTGAAGCCAGCACGCACGCACGCACACAGACATCCACCAAGACACACACTATTAGTCTCTCCACATGTCTGATCGTATTTGTGTCTACAGAAGAAATGGATCATTTTACATTCAGTCAAAGTCTGCTGGAATATGATCTAAAGCTGGAGCAGAAACCCAAGTTTCCGTGCTGCACATCTGGCCAATTCATCTCATTAATTGGACTGGCGTTGTCAGTGCAAGGCAGCCGCACAGCTCTCCAGCCCTTTTAAGCAACAGTGGAAGTGAAATTTGTACACGTCCCTTTAAGCAGCCGATTAATTTCCGAAGACTTTGTCTAATGGGATTGTGAACGATATGCTTTTAAAAAGGCGTGTGCTTTTTTCCCCCCACCATCATCCTGATGGGAAACAGGCAGCCAAAAAACATCCACGATTTCACAATAGTCACAGTATAACTCATTATGTGATAATCAGCTTCATTCATTAAAATGTCTGTGCAGTAATGCTGCGTCAACTGTTCACGTGAAATAATACCGTTTCATTCCGAGGGAGTCATCAGAACATGGGCTTATGTTTTCTTGTTAAATGAAATAATATTTTAAAAATGTCAGGAATTTGGAAACACAGACAGAGGGATGAAATTACAATTTCAGGACACGATGCCAACACAAACGGCAAGAGGCACATGAGATTTCCTGTTGTATAGGCTGTCCGGAATTTGTCCACCCTCGTCCGTGTTTTCCTTGGAATGTCTGAGCCTTGTCACTAATTAATTCTCTCATTCCTGGCATTCTTTTCCACAGGCATCGCTGGCCAGGTGAACATAGACGTGAATGGGGAGAGATATGGGGACTTCTCAGTAATGGCCATGACTGATTACGACGCGGGAACCTATGAGGTAAAACTGCTAATCTGCTTGAAGAGCAGCCAAAGACTTCTGATTGGTTAACACTGCATGCTATGAACGGGAAACCTGTGACTGCATAAAAAAAAAAAAAGAAGAATTCATGCATGAGCGGCATCGCATAAATGCCAATTTCCAAAATGTAAACTTACGTCATGTGGTGTCATGTGCTGCAATAAAATTTCAATGATATCACTATTTTAAGGCAATATACATTTTATATTGCATTTTGATTGAATGCATTTTTGTCTTTTATTTTTGTTGAAGACTGTCATCAACTACTTTGGCATCAACGAGAGTCTACAGCTGTTGCCTGGATTTAACAGCGACCGCTTCAGCTTGCACGGGAGGGTCAGGACTCCGGAGCCCCTCCCTGACGACCCATGTAATTCACATCTTACTCTCACAGTCCCTCCAGGAACTATTAATTCAAATTCAGCCAACCACTGTGAGTTCTGCGTGACATTGCAACCATTGTCTCCACAAATCTGACCAGTAAATGTTGTCACCAGTCATATCTACCACTGCTGTTCTGCTAAAAAGAAATGTGCACTCGTCTACCTTCATATGCCTTACAATTTAAAATGTTACCTGAATTTGTACCTTCACATGCTCAACTCAGACACAGTCCCACTATTGCCAGCATTTAGCGTCTTTGCCAGATCTAGCGACTTTTCAAGCTCCTTTAGTCACTTTTTCTTCTCAAAAAACACCTTGCAACACATCCATCAACATTTTTGACAAACTCTGTACATGTATACTCTGGATAGTCATAAATGAAATACCTTCATTTATTACTAGATGCATTAAAATGTAGCGCGCAATGCCTCTGTTGGGTACTGAGTAGGAGAAAAGCGAAGGAAAATGCAACACGATTACATCATTTGAATGCTAATTAGCATATAATATCATGCGACAACATCGAGCGACCGTCTGGTAAAGCTGCATCTTGTACGAGGCAGTCGTTCACTGCAAAATGATACAGCACCTGAACAGCCCCATACTGGTGTACACACGGGTATCGGCAGCTGGCACAGATCGGGCACCTAGATGTGTAACATTTACCAACTTGTACCAAGTTGCATCCTTCCAAAAAAGCCAGCAAACTCCTGGAGGGACGGTGTTAACATTCTCTGCATGAATGTTTTAGTGGTCGTTCACTAACATCACCTCCTGTACTGACCAGGTGGACTGGGCGTGTCAGCGGTAACTGGCATCATCGTTGGAGCGCTTCTTGGCACTGCCTTGCTGATGGCGTTCTACTTTTTTAGGTAAGAATCACTTCATGAACAAACAACCGCGATCGCACGGCCTGCTCGGTGCGAGCGGCACATTAAAATGTTCCCTGACCATTCGAATTTTCCAGGAAGAACTACAGGATAACGATCGAGCGGCGAACACAGCGGGAGGAGTGCAACATGGGAAAACACCGGCAGCTGCGGGAAGATTCCATCAGGTCGAACTTCTCCGCTGCGTAGATTCCTCCGGCACCACCATCGCCCACCCCCTACCCCCTAGAGCTCCTATTCCAATTCCAGGGAAGTGTGTCTTAGAATGTGACCAAAGACTCGGCAAGGCTGTGACAGGAGTCAAGCTATTTAAAGACACACTGTAGTGTTTTAATATGAAATCTCATGTTGTTTCTGTTCGTTTTTTGACTTCGGTAAACTCAGGAAAGTTGTTAGTCACAGAGTGCCACCTGCAAGGCGTCTTATCTCTGTAGAAAAGCTTTTTTTTTTTATTAGTATTATTTCTCCTATGGCTGGTCAATCAGCGGCCCCTGTATGCTCATCTTGTTAACCTTCTACAACCTACAGACTGTTATTAAGCGGTAATGTGGATGGGTGTCATCAACGTCCTCTCCGACCCATGAAAAGAACTGGATGTGGCACGTTGATTCCCTCGCGAGACTAGGACAGGAGGTTCTGGACTAATTACTGTTAAATCAGTGACACACGTTAAGTGTGCTGATTATTGTTCAGTATTCCTCGCTGTTCAGCAACAGAATAACTATTATAGATGCCATCAAACAGAAATGAGTGCAGGGAGAGGTTTCACCGCGACTGCAATCGATTACTGCCGTCGACTTTCATTGAAATGCTGAAACATACGGGCAGATTTTCGGAAGCGCGTCCTTATTCATCCTAGGCTGTGCACAACAGGCACCCGGAACAGGGATGGGTGCTCACGTGTGAAACGCCATGAGCACACGCACGCACACACAGGAGTCTGAACGTCTCACGTCATACCAAGGATCTTAGTTTCCTTAGTTTAATTACACCTTAGTTTTGTCTGGAAAAGACCAAACACCGTTATAAACTGACATTTATGCTAATGCTGTGTCGAAATGCAGCGATCTGGACTTACATTAAGCTACATTAGGATGCAACAGGCCATTCAGCCTGTGCACCTAATTTCATGAATGTTACCTGGAAAACAGATGTGTAAAGGCAGGACTATGTCTGAGGAAATTATTTCTTTTTGTCACTTTGTGGTTGTTGTGGTGAGCTAGCTGAGCTGTTATTTTATTATTTCTTCAGACTTTGCTGATGCTTGGTGATGTTGTCAGTGTTGTGCACAAAACCAGGGGGTTTCAGCAACTTTGCCCACCCATGACATATTTCATGAGGCAAATGTCCAATCGCAGCCTGGCTTTTCAGATGCCTGCATGTAATCTAAAATGTGCATCACAGTGAACAAATGATTGCCCCCCCCCCACATGACAACCCATGGAGTCTTACTTTTACCCGTCCCCCCACCCAAGAAAAAAAAGCCTGATGTAGCATGGCACCAGTCATTCCGATTATTGTACATTCAACGAGAACCAAGACAAGCAGCAAAATCATTTATGTAAATGAATTTATTGACTTATTTTAATGCAAAAAAATGAATAAATGTATGAGAGATAGATTTATCAACTCTTCTTTTTTTTTTGTAAATAATTCAGACTACTTAACAACAATAACACCATCTTAGTTGAGGTTTTATAATGTAAAATGTTGTATTCTGACATTTGTTGCAGACTGACTTGTTGAACAAACCTGTTTTTAAGCTTTAAATACTGTTGTTTTTATCACATGGTATTTTTAAAACCTACAATTAGCCCAAGACAAAGGATGAATGTTATATATAGTGGTCATTTGCCAAATTCAGCTAGTGAGATTTATAATTTTTTGGAATATATTGATATTTTAAAATTTATGTAATGTTAGAATTAAACAATGGAATTAATCAGTGTTTTTAAGAAGGCGCTTGAATTTGGAATGGTGAAGAATGTATAAATAAAAATGGTATTTGGTTACTGGCCCAGTAATCAGAATTACTTCAAAATGATGTTTTTTTCAGGATTGATTTATGTCTAGATTGTTACACAAAGTTGGGGTTGACAAATTTTCATCAAAAAGTACAAATTTTCTTAAACAAATTCCAACACAAAAAATTTTAGTCTTCAAAAGCACAGTGTTTGTTGGCTTTTACTTGTGACTGATAACCAATCAGGGTCCAGTAATCCAAAAGCATCCCTGGGAAACCGGGCCATGACATTTTCTGTCACTCCTGACTCGTATTCAATCAGACACAACAGGTGGTCAAATAAAAGCCAAGGCAGCACATATCTTAATGAACTTATGAAATTAACAAAAATGTCATAATTTAAGCAAAAAAAGCAGAATACCTTAAAAGGACAGGCCAATAATTGGTTCTACCCTAGTTCACATAGTTCACCTACAGACAGGCAGGCAGACTTGCTTAATACAATTAGCAAGTTTCGGTTGTTTTTAATTGCTCTTCACAAACAGACTTAACGTGTGAGGCCCCATTGAAAAAAAATATATATATATATATTTCCAGTTATTTCTAACCTGTGTAAATAAACATTTCAAGGCCTATGAAGCTTTGTTTGAGGGGTGAAGTACTGATATAATTAAATGTACCTGCATATAATGTTATATAATTTACGTTATTTATTTAAATTTTTGTAGACTGCATTTTTTAGTGTTGGTTTTAACTTTAACATTTTTTTGTGTGTGAAATATTGTATAATTTTTGAAAAAAGTCTAGAATATTATCTTCTAAAGGCCATAGTTTAGCTAATAACACATGTACATGGCTTTGTAAACATTTGCCTGAAATGTAACTTATTTTGACTATCTATACATATAATGGCAAACAAAAACATTAATAAATATAATTTCCCCATGTTTGCTGAATAGATGTTTAGTGTTGAATTTTATTTTCTCTGAAATCAGATGCAATTTTTTTTCTTTCTTGCTTCATGGATTCTCTGCAACGTTTCCCGTTCACAGATGCATCTTTCATTTTGACTGAAATGCAGACGGGGGCACAGCGTGGAATAGTGGAAAGATTCCTCATAGACGTGTAAGCTGCTATGAGGGCCTGATTCCATGCTGTAAACACAAATGGGCCGGCCAACGCAAACAGCGAGCCGGCGGCGCTGTCCGCCTCGCACACAATCTGCCAGTGTCCACCGGCCGCCGCAGCACTGCCGGCAAATCAACGACACTCCCAACATAGGTGCCACAGAACTGAATGTGTACACTGTGATCATTTCTTCATTAACGATCACGCCTCATGTTCATAATCTTATCGCTTTATGAAATGATTATCCCTTGGAAGCCTCCCAAGATGCTCATTGGCTCAAAATCACACATCCGCTGGGATCTCAGAATCTCACAGTAAACAACAAATGGATAAGGACCTGGACTTTTTTTTTTCTAAATGCTTATATTCTGTGACAGAAATGATGCTTGACTAAAGGGCTAAAATCTTCTTGAAGGTACACAACGTGTGGAAACATGGCAGAAACAAATGATGAAGTGAACCAAGGGGACAGACTAAAATGCCATTGTCACATAGCAGGAAAAAGGCGATGTAACTTAAGAGTTTATTCCTGACTCAACATGCCCATGACCTACAGAAAACCGGGGTGCATCTTAATGCCGTTTACTCTGTGTTAGACTGTTGCAGTGGTGTTCTTTGACTTTCTCAATTTAAGTGGTTTCCCAGATAAGGCATTTTAACATGCATGCACACACATTTATCATTCTAGTGCAGTATGGTCAGTCTAGAGGACCAGCTTTGAGAGATTTCAAAGGCCCATAAAATCACACTTGATACAAATTCATCCCGTTTAGTTCACATCTGGCAGTGGAGACCCAAGTGGAAAAATTCCACAAATTCTTTTTAATCAAAAGACCACATAGCATGAGGTCGGACCTGTTCAGAGAGACTGGCCTTCAGGCAGCAATGCTTAAGGGGGAAAAAAAATAAAAAATAACGCGCCGTCCTGAGGACTGCCCTGCAGTATTTTAACTCTTGGCTCCGAGATCAAGTATGTGGCCTTAACTGTGGACATTCCTTTACCTTATTCTTTTTAAGATGTGTCTGCTACACTTACACCATACTGTGTTGTAGCCTGCAGAGGACTGGACTGAAAGAAACTGTACAAGTTCTGTACAAAATGAATTTTTTCGACTGTGCTCAGCTATTTCCCAATGTGTCCATAACCCAGAATAGTGCTCTCATAAACAATTATTGTAGCTTCAATGAAATATGGTCAGGTATTGTTTGATTAGGCTTTGTATAAAAAAAAAAAAAAAAAAGCTGATCATATCACTCATGTCAAAAGAATGTACAGTTTCAGCAAGTCCCGCGGTGTCGGCATGCCAATTTAAACACATTGTTGCTTCCTCTTGTGCATAGTGTGTTCGTTTTAAGTCCACAGAGAAAAGGGGAAATCAATCCTTCGTCCATATATTATTGTTGCACTATTACGCTACAGTCCTTGTTTTTTTCTTTCCTTCCTGTAAGTTATGGCAATTTAATTATTTTAAGTTAAAATAACTCAACTTAGTGTTTTGACAGCCAGTGGGCCTGTTGTCAGCTTTCATTTGTTCTGGAACATGAGCCACTTTTGTCAGATCTACGTAAAGAGGCAAGTTTATTGTTTAAATCTATTCAAATCCAACAGCACATTTGCACACCTGCCAAAAGTAGCTAAATTAACAAGTTCCTTGATGAACTGTGGATCAGTGCTGTGTCCAGTGTGGTGCCAGTTCACACAGAAAAAGAACTAGTTTTAAAGTACAGTTCATAAAAATGTTAATAGTTAATTCCAGAAAATATCTAGTTCATGTTCGTTTGTTCCTCTTTTTTTATATATTGTTTAAACAAAATTTTTAAACTAAAACTGATTCAAAATGCTCGAAGAAGAAGCATCTGTAGTACGAGCACCAACCATGCACAGTCCACACTGGCTGCCCAATCCATTCTCATCCCACCTCTGCTTATTCTATCCAGACTGCATGTGCCAAACGGAGACGGTAAACGATATGGATTAGGTCCAGACACAAGGCCACGTAAACCATCATGCAGCGTGAATGCAACTTGCGTTAACATTCATCACATGCACAATGATTTATTCGGCCTAAGGTTACTGAAAATATGTTCAATAGACAACTGTGTTCCCTGGACTTGATTGCAAAATTAACGTTATTGCAATAAAAAAATCCCTCTATTTGTTCTATTCAATTTATTTTAAGGACTTAATCGAGACAACACTAACCTATCCTGCTGCTGTACTGTTGGAACTGGAGCCTTGACAAAAATGTGAGCCTCGATTGAGAATAGACTCTCTGCTCTGCCAGACCTGACCACACGGTGTGATCCAGACTAATAACAAGCTTCTCCTATCAGGTTTACCCAGCAGTGAGATGATTTATGCAACAATGATAGCGCTGTACGAAATTCAACGCCCTGTTAAAAAATAAGGAAATTATTTTAACTTTTTTTTTTTTTTTGAAACATGGCCCCACACACAGGTATAATTTAGCCTGCACGACAGAACAATTTCTCTGAAACATTCTCAAGTGCACAGAATAGCATGCAGCATGAAGAGATCCCCACATTGCATGTGTTAAATATGTTTTGTCCTGATCTGAGGCCAAAACCCAAATTTTTGGCATTCCTTAACTTGTATTGGAATGTGCAGTGCTTGAGAGGAGAGCATGGGTTTTCATCTGATGACTCAGGTTTATGAAGAATATGAACATTATTCAATTATTATAGAGAACAAACACCTTCCTAATAAATGTCATTTTTTATTTCCTATATCTTATTAAAGGCATGCATTTAAATCAAAGTATATTAGTTTGTAAAACAAATTAGGATGATTGGAGAGGTTGGCATAACCAATGGGGACAGCGCATAGAAAATGCTTGATATCATCCTGTTTTTGCAACTCAAGAGATCTTACATATCCTCATTAGTAACTAATTGAAAGTGGAAGTGATTGTCACTGTGAAGCTCAGCAAGCATAGCACATGGTGCGCACAACAAAATGTGTCCTCTGCATTTAACCCCAACACCCTTTGTGAGCAGTGGGCAGCCATGACCTGGCGCAGTGTGTGCCAGTTTCTTTAATATCATATTAAATAGATACGTGTTGGAAATAGGCCCAGAATGTGTCAGTGGAAGCGCTTCCTTTTCACTCTGAATGCACGGCCAGACTGAATCGTTGGTCCATCACTTTGCTTGCTTGTTTGCGCGAGCTAGAATTCATGACTGGTTGCGGCTGTGCACTCCCTGCACAGCAGACATGTCCACCCTCAAGAGTTGATACATCCTTGGGAAGGGCAGTTCATGTGGATTATGACTTGACAGTCCACCTGTTGATTGTTACCTTTTCATTTTGCTAGAGGTGACTAGACGAACAAGAACACTGGAATGCTATGCACTATGGGTGCTTATTACCATGTGCACCAAATTATATATCATGAGAAAAAAAACACTCATCTTGCTAAATCTTGTCTATAGAAAGATAAATCAAGACAATTTTTTTTTTACAAAATGACTTTCTCTCAACAAATTGTGTTTTCTAGAAAAAAATTACAACTTCAAAAAATACAACTTCATGTTGTTGTGAAAATAAATTTGTCAACACAATTTTTTTTATGGATAAAATGAGTTTACAATGTCTTTACAATGTCTAATCAGGTTCCTGCAATTCAATGGACCTTATATCTCCTTATTAGTACCTAATTAATTACACCTTAAAGACTTTATATAAACTCATTTTGTGGCGCAGAATATATTTTGAACAAGGAAATAAGCCCTTGACCCTTGGCACACAACATTCTGTACTGGAGAAAGACAGCAAAAGATCTCAGCAGCATGCGTTCCTTCAAAGGAATGTGCCAGCGTGTCTGTAAGAGATCTAGGATTTTTACACTTTTCAAAACAAATCTTTGGGAATGAACCAGAACATGGAAATGATTCAGAATGCTGCAGCATATATATATGTCCTGTCTCGGGGTTGGAGCAGGAAGGATACGCAGACATTGTCACAGGTGAGGATCTTTAATAAGGACAACAAAAACAGGCATGAGGGCCAGAAAATAGGGGCGTGTCCAAAATGACAGGAACTAAGCAAACGCACAGATTCCAAGTTAATGTCACAGCACCCACTGGGTGCAGTCGAACTGCTTTTAAGGAGTCCTGAGCAATCATGCCTAATTGGCTTCAGATGAGATTACTCAGGACTCCTTAACTAGGCACCTCGGCTCCTGCTGTGAAATAACCGTTGCTAACTTATGATTAACACCTATGTCACGGCACCGGAGTGGGATGAGATGAGAGAGCGAATGTTGGAGAGGATGAATGGACCAATTTGCAGGACAACGCAAAGAGGTGGGTGAGTCTTCTCCATTTTAATCTGGGAGCGTGAGTCAGCCTGTGCTGCAACACGCACGGATGTTGACGCTCCCGGAATAAACCACAGGGAACAAAGGGAATAAACCAAAGGGAAACCAGACATAAACACAGCAATCAAACAAATACAGACGAGGATTGGGCTTTCTTGATGTAGTAGGGATGAACTGGAGCTAATGTGTTCTGCATAAAGCCGAACAATGACTGTGCACCTATTGCGTGGTTAAATATGCAATCCGTCACCCACTTCCGCATTTAACGGGTCACATGAACGGAGTCACATGACAACCTAAGGTCATTCTTACATACTGAATAGACATAATGAATAGTTATTTTGACACCGCCCAGGGGCAGGGGTGGCCTAGCGTTGGGGCAGTGGTGGCCTAGCGGTTAAGGAAGCGGCCCTGTAATCGGAAGGTTTCCGGTTCAAATCCCGATCCGCCAAGGTGCCACTGAGCAAAGCACCGTCCCCACACACTGCTCTACTGGCGCCTGTCATGGCTGCCCACTGCTTACTACAGGTGATGGTTAAATGCAGAGGACACATTACACTGTGTGCTGTGCTGCTGTGTATCACAATGACAATCACTTCACTTTATCCCTTTACTGTGTAATTGGGAAGGGTTTTCCAGGTGAGCTCCAGTGTTTTTCAACCTGGTGTAGAGCGTGCTGTGGAAAATGTTGTCACGTGCCTGAAAAAATATTGAAAAGAAACACATAAGAGCAAGTAAGAGAGTGGAAGATGAATGGAATCGCCTCCGGAATCTGAACCAGTCATCTCACAGGTTAGGCATGTCACGGTGAAAAAAGGAAGCCTGGGGATTGCTCTGACAAGGTTTTGATAATGACATTGCCCACAGACAGGGGCAATACAAACAGCTGTCTGCATGGAAACTCTGTCATTTATGGTCACAACAATGTTCATGCTGTTGCTCAGCTGTTAACTCCAGCAATTTAAATCACAAACTTACCTGCGATTGCACACCTACATTCACTCAGCCACATCCGGGATAGTAAAGATTTATGCGTGCATCTTGCTCCAGAGTACTGCATTTATAAATTACGGGGACTTTTAAAAGTGTTGCATCAGAGAAATATATCAGTTTATTCATTGCATGCGGCGCAGAGTGAATATTGCAAGCAGAGCGGCATGTCGTGAGTGATGCCTTCATTAAATGTCTCGGTACCCAGATAGCAATCAGCAGTATAACAAACATCAGAATCAGCTCTAGTCTCAACTTCCCCGCTTTCTCCAGCTTCTTCAGAGCTGCCTGCGCCAAGCCTCAGCATGTGTGGCCCGATGGGTCTGCCTGGATGGCGTCAGAGATTGCTTATCAGTTATGATTCTGCCCCGCTCCAAACTCTCCATCTAAAATCGACGGAGCGCCTTTTTTCGCTCCGAGTCTGAGAAGAATGTTGGAGCTTCCTTCCTTCTTCATTTAGGGCTTCCTTTCTCATCAGTCCTGTTCAGCCGTGATCAATTCTGCCTTCCTGCTGCTCTGTATTTCGTCGGCTCAACATTTTGGGAGAGGAAGGAGCAAATGGGTTCCTCGCCAGCATCCATCATGATTTTCAACCTTGAACTAATTTTTGCGCCATTACTTAGTAAATTCCAATTCATAATTTCAAATAAAGTGCAGACAGTTCAGTTCTATTGGTATACACAATCAAATATTACGTAATATGTTTTATTTTAGGAGCAAGCGTATAGAAAAAATATTTGCAATAATCAGAATAATATGCTGTTGATGCAATTTTTCCTTTTGGGAAATATTAATTGAGATATTTGTTCAGCTTTAGTTTACAGCACTAACCAGTGCATCAGGTTGTACTGTAGCAGTTTACTGTCCTTTCCCTGTGCAAATACATCAAGGGCCGAGAAGTGATTGGGTTGATATAAGCGACTACTTTATTTGGCCTTCAGCAAGTGCCACTTGCTTGCTTGGAATATAAAAATGTAAAAAGCGTGGCTCCCGCTACATTACCAAAGGAAACAGTTGTACTTAAATTTGGTCGCATGCCAGGCGAGTGTAAAAAAGCCCTGGAGGCCCCAGAAAAACCACAGAGTTCTCGGTTGGGTTTCCATTTCCCATTCCCAGTAGGCACTTCCAGCACAGAATTTAGTAATGGGATAGGCTTTGAGAAATACAGGCCACACGAGACGTGTTTGTAGCTTTAAGAATTAGCCTTCTAAGGGCAATGGGCAAAGGTGGGAAGTGGAGTCACTGAACCCGAACGATTGTGACTAAATGTAGAGTTTGCACATTCACTCTATAGCATAACAGCATTAATAAAATCTGTATTTTTTTTCATAAAATGATTGAAATTTCGCAGAGCAATTTGCAAAATGAAGACAGTATAGACTAGGGCCTTGACAGAAAAGCCGTTATGTCAATGTGTCTGAGAGAAGTTGACAAGTTTATTTTACACCTAAAGATTTATCAGTGTGATTGAGTCCTCTCAGCCTCGTGCACATCTGAACCCTGTTGTCCTCCGATGATCTTGGAATGATGATCTTATCATTCACCGCACAGGGAGGAGGGAGGGTTGGCGAATGATGCGGTGAGGTGGACCAAACACGCAGAGGCCTGACCAGCGTGGACTATTTTGCCCAACTGGACCAAAGCAAACACACTGCGCATAAAGACACGTGTCCTCTGCATTTAATCCATCACCTTACTGAGCAGTGGGCAGCCATGACAGGATGGTACCTCAAGGGACCTCAGTGGCACCTTGACTGTTCGGGATTCAAGCTTGCAAGCTTCTGATTATAAGTCCGCTAGGCCACCATTGCCCCTAAGGAAACGACAACCAGAGACGCTGGTGTTTTTTTTAATAGTATGTTTCAGGAAGCACAACTATCTTTTGGGAGTTTGTGTCCTGGGGTGAAGGGGGTGAGCAGGAAGTGTCTTCCCTGTTTTGGATTTTTTGGTTGTGAGGTTTCAGTTCTGTGTGAGTATGTGCTAAAACTTATACAACGTCCGCCTACTACCAGTGCGTGTGCTACAATACTACAATTACTATTATCACAGTATATATATTGAAGGGAAGTATGAAGGACAGCTGGAGACGGGGTATAAAATGCAAAGTTGGCGGCTGGGATTGTGCATGCGAAGAAAGATGTTATTTATTGACAGACAAGTTGATCTGAAAAAATCTGAAGTTGTTAATGCCCTAGTCTGGACACATAAAATATCCAGTGGGTTCAATCCAACACTTTGGAATAAAAATTTTGATATGCATGTTGAGTTTAGCACATCTGCTATTAATGCTTTGGGGCGGAAAGACTTGGAAAAGTGCACTAATGTGCTGAGATGTCTTCATAACTGTTAAAATTGCACACCGAATTATATTTTGATCCATTTCTGCAATCCTGGATGTCTGTTCAATCATCATTACTACAATATATAAAAAATACAGTAATACACCTTTATGAAGGCTGTGTAAACTGAGATGTATGATGATCAGTGATCATCTCTAGTGGTGACCTGTTTTGCTGACATGTTTATTTATTACATTTTTCTTTTTATAGGCACCATTTTAACCAGTCAGAATATCAGGTTGGAACTAACTGTGGTATAATGTTGCTTTTGTGATTTGCAGAAAAGGAAATGGTGACAATCTCATCAGCATTTTTACACCAACATTGGAACAGTTCACTTTCGTTCCAGGATCTTAACTGAAAACATCACACTAACAGGATTTGATTTCTGCACGAACGTTCCTCGGAGAGTCGTGCGATTCGAGTGTCTGTGCACTCAACTGGGTGTTTTTGAAAAAATATGATCTTAATTCTAAAGAGCCAGCTGGTCATGCCATCAGACATCTCCTGGGTACAACAACTCCGATGTCAAACTGCATTTTCCTCACCGCGCTTTCATCGAGGAGAGCTCCTTTGCCTGTGAGGCCTGAGGGAACCGGCTTCGCTTTAAAATATAAAGCAAATAATGTCTGACTTTATAACTGCATTATGGGATGTAGATCCACAAAAGCACTCAGTCTGTAAGAATGTGTGTGATCCGCCCTGTTTTATTGCCAGGCCGTATTTTGTAGATTGAAGACCTGAGACTAAGCCAGTGTTTTGGGTTTACCTGCCACATTCCCTTCATGGCCGTGGTTTTGGATTTTTATTAAAACTGCATGGACATTGCATGGGAGTCTCCAAGATGTTTCAATTCAATTATGTCTGTGCCCTTCATTGCCCTCAATTATTAATATTTATAGCAGGGTAGCATGTTAGCATAACGCAGGCCCACCCATAATTGCACGCAAACCGGCACAGAATGAAGCAAAGGCCCTGTGTCTGCTTTCCTTCTAACCTGGACTTCTAAGGCCCAGATTTATTTCCTTTCTGACAAGTTATTGCACTTTTACGATTTTCATGGTTTCCGTCTGCACTCATTGCTTTCATTTGTCCCTCTTGTCCCCCCCCAGTCTTAATAACATCCTTTACAAAACCAGGTTTGGAAAACCAAGACTTTGTTTTCTGTTCATTTCAATGAACAGACAACCACTGAACATGAAAACATGATATTTTTCCATCTAATGAAGCACCAGCCCCTGCGGCGCTTCATCGCTACAGACGGGCAGAGATCGTTTTCTGTCCTTATTCCTCTTTGGTTTGTATTCAGCAGAACAATCGGCCAGCATGTGTGCTTATTGTCTGCACTCACACTCAGCCTGGTCATGAAGCCGTCAATTAAATTGTAATTACAGTGGAAGACTGTAGTGTGCTGCTGCAGTGCAGTAAAAAAAAAAAGTTACAGCATTATAAAAGTAACTAGTTACTGGGGAAAATAACTTAAAAAGTTCAAATATGTCAAAATGTGGAGGGCGTGGCTCTGTCTCGTCCTTCGTTAGCGTACCTCACATTAGTCGCTCCTGTTTTTTTAGCAACTTGTATCAACTGCACCTCTATCAACTTTTGATGTCCTTGGCTTTTGATTAAGTGTGAGACGATGAGAGGAGTTCCAGGGCATAATGTACATTTAATGTGTACATTATTGCCTTTAATTCAAACAAGGGAAAAGTCATGCCCACCTCTGCCTCCAGTTGACTTATCGTGAAGTTTTACTCAACCTTAGCCAATCATCACTTATATTATTGTCTTCCCCTAACAAAAGAAAATAACAAAGCTTTCCCGCTCCTGGTCAGATGAAAACTGCTTAATTGCACTTTAATGTTAGTGAAAAAAGTAATAAATATAGAACTGATGAAAAGTTTAATAAAGGGTTTAGAGTTTGAGTTTGGGAAGTGTTGGCCGAGCAACTTACCAAGAGGCCTTGTAATCAGGATGTTGTGGGTTCCAATACCGAATCATCAAGGTGCTCAACACATGCACCAATGAATGTACTATGGGGTCTGAAACATTTCTGACGCTTATAATATAAACCCAAACCATGATAGTTGAACTGATGCTGTTCTGCCTTTCCGCAGAATATTTTGTAATAATGTTAAAAAGAAGTGTTCTGTACTTTTACAAAACAGGAGTTTCATGACAGCCGAGGACATGCTGGTGATTCCCTCATTCCAGATGGAACAGAAATGATTCAGTCTTTTTTCAAAAACCCTTCACGAGCACAAATCATCACTCAAGCTTGCAGATAATTATAACTTATCTTCATGTGGGGGCATTTGTTTTGTTGCTTTTAATGAATAAGTTTAGCCACTTCTGTCACCAGACGTGGATTTGTCAGTTACAACACTAAAATGCTTCATTTATCTTTCGCCGTGTGAAACAGCAACTAGACAAAAACGAAAACAAAGATCAGCCTGAGCATCATAAATTTCTTAGTTTGTGTCACATCCACATGAATTTAAAAGAAGCATTAGCCTCGTTGTTGTTGGTGACATTGGATGACAGCTGGTGCAGGGAACCCTGGTGGTGTGACAGTCAAACCTACACTTCCTCTACACTCCTATATTGTGGTGTAGAATGAAAACTATTTTATCATTAGACTTCCAGCATAATCAGAAGGTTGCCGGTTTGAATCCCGATCCGCCAAGGTGCCACTGAGGTGCCATTGAGCAAATCCCCACACTGCTCCCTGGGCGCCTGTCATGGCTGCCCACTGCTCACTAAGGGTGATGGTTAAAAGCAGAGGACACATTTCGTTGTATCATCGTGTGATGTGCTGCAGTGTTTCACAATGACAATCACGTCACTTTCACTAAAGGCATTTAGATTTCCCTTTTACGCAATCGGTTTGATTTAATTGTGGAATGAAACACTAATAATCATAAATAATTACTAATAAACATGAATAATAATGAATGCTGTGGGTGGTAGAAGTGCATAACACACTCACCTATGAACGTTTAAACCCCACTTAACCCTGAGTGTCTCCCGGGGGACTGTCCCTGTAACTACTGATTGCAAGTTGCTCTGGATAAGGACATCTAATAAATTCTGTAAATGTAATAAATGCACAACTAAAAAAGTTTATTGCACAGCAAATTTCTAATGTTCTTCAGCAGTGGTATTTTTCATGCTGAGTAACTAAAAATACCATTGTCATGACCTGGAAGGAAAAACATTATTACTTAGAGTGGTCTGTTTATTTTATGTATAAATTTACTTTCTGTCGTTAATTAAATGCATTTTGTGAAGTGACTTTCAAATGGTAATGAAATGGTTCACTGCTATAGACAAAATGCATTTAGTGAATGAAATAGTAAAAAAGACCATGTGGTGTGAGAGAGACCAGAGTGTAGAAAAACTCTTTCTCCCTCCACACAAAGCATTGTATTCAACCACTCCAATTTGATGTTACCTGGCAGAAAGAGGCATGGCACAATAGAGGTTTCTAATTTATTAGCACCGGTAAATAATTATTGTAGTTACATGTGAGTCCAGAGTCCATTTTTCCACATGTGAGCAGACCTTTATACCCCTGGCCTACAGGAAGTTGTCACTGGCCTACAGGAAGTTGTCACTGACCAATCAGAACCTGTTGTTTCTGATGTCATGCCCCCGGGGCCTCCTATTTGGGGAAGACAAAGAGGGTGGGCGGTACTGACGGCAAAAGGCATGTAAAACAGAGGTGCCGAATCTTCACCCACAACCGTCGACACAGGAATGTCACACCTCCCCCTGCAGACATCTGTTATGCAAGACAAAAGACATGCTCCCATGATGTCCATCCAAAATGATAAAGCTATTTTCTGTCCTTCATATTGATGATTGGGTTTAATTTTCTGTGGATAAAATGAAGCAAATTATAAGTTGAATTTGGCATTTCATAACTTAACATTTTTTGTACTTAAGAGACGCACCTTAACTTTATTAAATTTGAATGATTTTACCAGAGTGCAGAATTTGTCTACTTTTTTACTTTTCTGAATACAAGTTTTCCATAGTTTCTTCGGTCTCAGCCATCTGAAAACTATTTCAATTTAAATGTGCATATTACTATACAACTGCTCATATTTATAAAATAATTATAATGTATGAACCACTTAGTAAGTAATGTTTTTTTCAAATAGGCTAATTTCCCTGAGACTGTATTTACCTTCCATATATATATGGCATAAGATGGTTGTGGCTAAAGATATATAAGATATTGCATAAAGGCCCTACCTGTATGTACACCAAAGGCAGTCATGGCGTCTGTCATGGCTGCCCACTGCTCACTAAGGGTGATGGGTAGTGAGAGAGAAAACAGGCATGAGAAAACAGGCATGAAACACTGTATGTGGAACAGCTCTGCACACTCAAAATTAGATTTGGATTCGGCCAGTAACCAAATGAGCCATTAGTAACATCAACATAAACAGGAGACAAGTGTTTTCCCCTCCACCCCAGTGGCCACATCCTGGTGTAGGAAGCATATTAGACACAAATGAATTCAGCAGTTATGGTACAGGTAGTGCTTTGCATGTCTAAAGCTCCACCAAATAGCACTAAATGGTGGTTTCCAGTGCTCGCCTGTGAGGCTTATTGTCAGATGTATGTTTCCATTCCATGTGGCATGCAGACCTTTCAGGAGGTTTGGTTTTGGGTTAAATAATTTATTTTATATTGCCTTGGATTAGTTTACTTAAATTACTCATTTCATCCCGTTAGAAGTCCTTCAGATGCACATATCTTTTGTCTTACCGACAGATGTGCCCCAAAGACTCCATTGTGTTCTACAAAGCTTCGGCACACAGAAGTGTGTGCATGTGCGTGAACAGCCTTTCACACCATAAATCAGACGCTAGTCACTTCTTGCATAGAGCTTTTATACCAGTGTTATGGTCTGACATATCAATGCACATCGGTCTCACCACAGGCGCATCAGCGCCAAAGGGAGGGGCCCTTCCGTGAGATCCCCGGCCGTTTTAAAATTCAAGACAACTGTGAACACCCAGAAGTGGAGTACAGCAGGGACACCATGTCATGTCAACATGTGAGCAGGGAATCGTGAGAGCGAGCTTTGTGAAAGATGGGTTCGCTGCAATGTGGTTCCAATTCACCAAGCGCCGCATCTGGCGATGTCTGCAAGTGGCCTTTATTGCATGCCACAGCCAGAGTTTTGCATGCCATGCGTGCCCTTCCAAATCTGGACCTTTAAGAGTATCTGAGCACCTCCTGAGCCTATTTCAAACCTTTAATCAGTCTGGGTGGACCCATTTCACACCAGGACCCAAATAAGGCCGGGTTCTAGTCTGCATCACCTGACCATGGAAATGGTACAGAACTCTAAGCAAGTAATGTGTTTGGTCCTGTTACCGTGCATGAGAGAGATTTGTTATGGTTGAATGTAAGCATTCAGACTGGCACCATGAACAGGGTTTGATGGATGGAGAAATAGATTGATGCATCCAGCTGTCCACATGACTTCAAACCACAACACTTTCTACTGAGGCATAGTGCAGTGATGGGCAGGGTCCAGCATGGTCACTCTTACCAGTCTACAACTGTGTGTTCTGACACATTTTTATCATGAGCATGAAGGGTTTCAGCAGTTTGTACTGGAGTAGATCTTCTATAGGATCAGACCAGAGGGGCTAGTCTTCACTGACACTTACTACAATAAGGTATTCAGTATTCTAGTCAAGTCTGACCTGATCTTTTTATCTTGTTTCACCTACCTGGCCCACGTGATTTTCACACTGGACCATTACTGTGGTCTGACATGAACATTCCAGGGTAATCCAGTGTTGACCAGAGAAGGATGGGTTCTCCTTTCTTTCCTCTCAAGATTTCTTTCTATTTACTAGGGCTTTGAACACTGTTCTACTGTGTGGCGCTTTTTGCCAATGTAAAGCACTGTAAAGATAAATATTGATTGATTGTTTTTTTCAGCTTTTATTTTGAGCTGTTTTATAAATCAACACATGCTGTATTTCAAAAACTAAAACTATTTGAAATAGGTGTCTCAGCTATTACTGCATGGACACATTTTTTCAGTCCCTTTTACCATCGGTTGTCATAGGAACCCAGCATAAAAAACGGCATGCTCTTTTCAGTTCATTTCATGGTTGTGAATGTGTATTGAAGTTGTATTCTGCTTGAAATCAAGAGAGTTTGAGTCAGACTCCCAGCAACAAACAGGTGAAAAAAAGGTAACAGGATGTTCAACAAAGCAGACAGCAACACCAGCAATGCCTTAAGTACAGGAAAAGGAAGCCTGCATTTCCACCGGGTACCCAGTCGCCTCAAAGCCCTGAGCTTCCCGGCTGCCGGACCGGGGCTGCTATTGAACTCAACTCACCTTCACCTCACAGCGCTCTGATTCGTCCAATTTTACTCAACACAGTGAGGTATCATGCTCCAACAGAAGCCAAAGAACACAGTCGCTACAGGTCTGCTTCATTCAAGCCTGTGTAATCCTGAATCACAGGCAGCATGTATATAAACACATTCGGATCAGGAGGTCCGAGATGCCAGCACAAATACGTTTTTGACAGCAGCGGCACAAAAGGAAACAGAATCCGCCATGAGCACAGCATCACGTCACATAAACACACCGAGTCTGCATCAGGAGGTCACCACCGCGAATGTTTACTGCTGGGCTACTGCGAGGTTTATTAGGGATCAGATTAATCAGAAGGGACGTCACAGCGAGGGTGCCAACCCACTTGACCCGTTCTCATCGGCTCAGTACACAGAACAACGTAAAAACGTCGTTTTTACGAGCCACATGCCAGCATGTCAAGAGTTCTGCTCTTAGCATCACACGCGACCACCTCTTCCATTTCAGTGCACGTGCTCCTGTTACGCAACAGCAATCGCTATGCATTACTGACAAGCAGCATTTATGTGAAATGGCGGCATTTCAAGTGATATGGACCCAAAGAACAAAAATACAATAGAAGGTGGAGATTTGCAGAAGCGGTTCATATCTGCAATATGTACAGGTTTTTTTTTTCAGGGCTGTGTATCATGTTAATCAGTGTCACACCATTTATGTCATCTGGATGTACGAAAAAAAACGACATGCATTTTACGCGTGAGCTACCGAAGCCATAAATGGCTTGTGCCGCACATGTCGAGCGCTGGGATCCGAGAGAACGGTTTCCAGATGAGCCGTAGCAGGTGCATTTTCAGAGGAAAACCTGTCCATCAACTAATTTCCACTGAGATGTGTGCTCCAGATGTTTCCTGCCTTTTCATCATGGTCTGCACGCTAGAGTCAGATCCCTTTATATCAAGCGGGATCTTGGAATTCCGAACCATGTGGTTAAACACCCAGATATCAGTACGCTAACCGGGCACGCCCACTGCTTTAGGCCACATGCGTCAAGGCAGGTTTCATTCTTCTGAGGGTGCATTCCTTCTGTTCGAGCGCGACAAGCGTTCCTCGGAGGCCAGGCAGAGATGGAGATCAAAGACTTGGCCTGCAAGGAGTTCCAGGAAACCATTAGTTAAATCACGGCTAATTCATCTGAATATAGACACGTTGAAATATGGAATTTGACACATGATTATGGTAATGATGAATATCTGCTCGTTAGCAGTGACACACAGGTAGCGTTGAGTCTGTATCTCAAAAGGTCACCACATAGCCTAAAATGAACTGGCCTGGTCTAAATGTGAAGACAGGCATGCTGGGATATCATTAGCATGATTCATGCCACATGCTGTTATTTTCCAAGACTTCATCTGAGGCTTTTCATTTTCCTCAGCCTTTCCGTTTCATTAATGTCTGAAATGACGAGTTTCATGAATGTGAACTTTCCCACCTCTGATAGCAGAAGACTCCGGTCCAGAGAGATGAATAACCTGGCACTGGAGCACTGAGGGCGGGGTTGGAAAAGCATCCCCCACCCGCACCGCGATGACCTCACGGTATCAGTTAAATATTTACATGGTTTCTTCAGAGCTCACAAAAGCGCCGGCGTGAAGAGACATGACCGTACCGAGCGCGGAGCAGCAAACACACTCTTTCGGACCGGTTCCACACAGGTTCCATGGCATTCTAACAGAGATCAGAGCTTCTGGTGGAGATGCACAACCCTGCTGGTGTGTGGGAGGCTGTGTGGGGGATCTCAGTTTTACACTGTTGGTATTTTTAAAGTGGATATTTTTCCACTGAAAAGTGGCAGAAATTGCCACTTTATTAGCAACGCCTACATGCAGCTTATCTTCCACCCACTCGCCTGTTCATCAGCGCTCAGACTCTGACCGGGGCACGAGACATGACGTTGGTGTGGGACCGTCACAATATAGGAGCTTTACCAATGCTTGGCTTTTGTACCAAGACATCAACTATTTACGTGAATATGAATATTTATGGGTCAAAGATGTTAAATCACTCACGCAGAGATTGGAGTACAAGGGTTGGTGTTTCCAACAAGGTGGCCGGAGTGGCGCACTATATCAGTAATGTCATTTTCTGTGTAATTAAAGGTCTCACACAACAGACGTAAATCTCCTGACAGTGGTGGCAGTATTAAGATCCATCACTGTCCGCCGGTCCCCCGTGACAAATCGCTGATTTACAGGCAACTGAAAACTTGAGTAACAGATTAAGAATTTACAGATGTCAGGGGGTTTGTTTTCATCCGCAATGATTCACAGATGCGGCGAAGCCGATGACAAATGATATTCCCAAATAATATCACTGCATCTGGTTTTTGCTGCGATATAAAAAGCAAACACTGGAGGAACCGCCATCCTCACATTCAAAAGCCATTAGCCGGTATCTTTAGCATGCAATATTTTAACCAGTGTGCGTGTGTGTGCTCCTTCACCCCCACTACACTAACACAAACAGTCTGAAGATGTTTAGATGTTGGGAGCTTTGGCTCGAGGCCGTCCCTTTGCTTTGGGAAAAGTGAACCGTAGTAAATAATCGGGCATAAACAACAGTGCGTTATGTTGTCTAGCAGCGGTAACTGTTTTTCCCTGTTTTGACACTGTTCAATCCCCGACTACCAACACAATAGCAAGTTGCAGATGCGCTGGGTAAATACGACCACTTTCATAAAAGCGTACGTAAATTGTCACTTTACACACGGAAATGTCAAAGACATTTCAGTAGAGCATGCGAAGGACGGTCTTGTTACTCTCCGAAGGACAACATATCGCCATATTATAACCAAAACTGGGTGGTAGTAGCCTAGTGGGTAACACACTCGCCTATGAACCAGAAGACCCGGGTTCAAATCCTGCTTACTACCATTGTGTCCCTGAGCAAGACACTTAACCCTAAATTGCTCCAGGGGGGGACTGTCCCTGTAACTACTGATTGTAAGTCGCTCTGGATAAGGGCGTCTGATAAATGCTGAAAATGTAAAACTGCTTTAAATCAGCACCCAGGTGTGTACCTGCACAAAAAACCAAAGTATTGTGAGTAAAGGACGGACTAGGCGACCTAGTCCCCATCTTCCACAGGCTGCTTCCCTGTGTGAAAGGACTGGTCCACTGGTAGGTCCAAGTCACTAGCCACAGAATCCCTGACGATGGTGACACCTTCCTGTGCCGGCTTCCGTGTCATCAGCCAGGCAGATGGGGGCCAAACCCTGTTGCTCCAGGATCTGGACTGCACTGGGACAACTCCGCTTGTTGTCCCAGTGAGGCAGATGAACCCTGACCCAGTCGTGAACTGACAAACCAGGAGGTGTTGCCCTCCGTCAGCGGTCAAAAACCATTGAAGGCTTCAACCAGAACTAAGAGCTAGAAACTCTGTGGCCCCGGCCACAGCAGAGCAGAAGTTGCAGCTCCCTACCCAACATGAGGAGAACTGGAGGGATGCCAGTAGTGGAATGAAGGGACACATGAAGCAGGGTGTGCTGTCATGCTGCCAGGTCATGCTGCCATGCTGCAAGGTGGTGCAGAAGCTCATCATTTTTAGTAAGGATTTTTATTAAATACAAAAATGATAAGAAAGGCACAATGGCCAAAACAAACAGAAATTAACATAAAGCAGCTGGTATGACGTGTGACTAAAAGTAAAGAAAACACATTAACCCTTGTAGCTGCATGCACACTTTTAACCGGTCCTGATCACTCGTGCCTAATTTACATCAGGTGAGAGTGACCAGGACCCATTAATCAGGTGCACCAGCACCCTGGATTTGTGTGCCCCCGCTGGATTTGTCAAAATCGCCCCAGCCCTCCTCCGGCTCGGTCTGTGAGGGGCTTTGGGAACGTGCAGGCCCTGTCCCTACAGGACTCTCCAGCGGTTCAAGGAAGACACAGGGCCTGTCCCCTGTGCCCCGCCCTCTCCTGGTTGAGCCCATTCAGCACACATTGGGATGTGCAGGCCCTGTCCCTGCACACCTCAGCTGGCCCCTCCTGCCACTCTTAGGACTCCATGGCACACAGTTCCCCTGGAGGCTGACCGGGCCTTCTCCTGTCCATGTACTGTCCACTTGGGGGTCCAACCCCGTCACCTTCTTACTAGCCTGCATCCTTCGTCTCAGGGTATACCGGGTGTCAGCCTCTCTTCTATCATCTTAGACTGGCACCAGGGAGTCATGGGGGATGGCGCAGAGCTCCCAACTGGTCAGTGCGATCAATGACATCTTCACAGTCTACATCATCCATTGGACCTGGGCATGTTGAAGGATGGCGAAGAGCTCCCGACTGATGTCCACTCAACGTGGTATGATTCCCTCCCCGATCAGAACTCCTCTTCCCCTGTCTTCAGCCTCTATTGTTCGGGCTGCAACATTCTGTCACGCTTCCAGGTGTGAATGGGAATGAGGCACAGAAGCTTGTCATTTCATCTTTAATGATATTCTATTAGCAAATGACTCTGTATTCTTTTTAAAAAATGAATCTATAATTCTTGTGCTTTTGAATTTAGCAGCTGCTTTTTGACACCATCTTTCAGATTTTTGTGTTTCTATTGATGAATTACACCTCAGTGGCACTTCCTTGAGGGGTACCGCAAGGCTCTATTCTTGGTCCTCTGCTGTCCCTTGGATCTATCTTTTGGAATAATTATATATTTTTATTCTTATGCAGATGACTCAGATTTATCTTCCTCTAAAGCACATTGGGATGTGTTCTGTCCAGCCTCACTTTTATTACCATATTGATGTCTAGAGATGGTTGGCATGGTCGGATGTTTTGGATTTTAATGAGAACAAGACTGAAGTCATTCTGGTCCCTTAATACTATAGCTGAAGTCTTTTACTGAAATTCATTGAGCAGGCATTTGCAGAAAGAACGTTATCAACACCATTCTCCAACCACAGTGTTTGAATGGACTCTACTCTAAAATTGTACATCCAGGATGTATCAGGAACTTTTTCCAGTTGAGGCAGCTGTCAGAAATCAAGCCTGTTCTGCCAAAATGCAATCTCGACACAGTAATACATGCTTTTAGAGCTACTATTCACTTTTCTTTGGAATCAGCCAGGCCTGCCTACAATTGTTGCAAAATGCTACAGTTCGATGCTACAACATTGGAGTAATAGGAATTTAGAGTCCGTTTTTAAATAATTTTATTTGTTTTTAAGTCTTCTAAAGGATCTGCCCCAGTTTATCTGTCTGAATTCCTGCACCCTGAAACACCATACCGTTCTCTCAGATCTGCAGACCAGAGGCTTTAACCTGTACCAAAATCATGTCACAAACTCAAAAGTGATAGGGCTTTTGCAGTCACAGCTCCACGACTATGGAACGACCTGTCAAGAAATGTTAGGCAGGCCCCTTCACTACCAGAGTTCAAATCTCAACTAAAAACACACTTTTTTCTCCTTGGCTTTCGACCTAGTGTGAGGTAGTGACTTACATTATTACATTATAGTTTAGTCTATTTTATTACTATCCTAGTATTCATACTCTTATGATATTATTTTATTTTATTAATATAAATTTTAATATAAATATGTTCTTTACTAACATATTTATATTTGTTTCTTTTATTAATTTGCCGGAGTGTCATCATGTTTTATGTCTGCTTGTATTGTACAGCACTTTGTTCAGCCTTCATAGGGAAGGAGTTTTGTTAGAGAGTGCAGGAGCTTGAAAGGCACCCGGGGAGCAGGGTGAAAGTGAAGTGAAAGTGAAGTGATTGTCATTGAGCAGCAGAGGTAAACACAATGAAATGTGTCCTCTGCATTTAAGGTGGTAGTAGCCTAGTGGGTAAGACACTCGCCTGCGAACCAGAAGACCCATGTTCAAATCTCACTTACTACCATTGTATCCCTGAGCAAGACACTTAACCCTGAGTGTCTCCAGGGGGACTGTCCCTGTAACTACTGATTGTAAGTCGCTCTGGATTAGGGCGTCTGATAAATGCTGTAAATGTAAATGTAACCCATCAGTAACCCCTTAGTTAAGCATTCGGCAGCCATGAAAGGTGCCCAGGAGCAGTGTGTGGGGATGGTACTTTGCTCAGTGGCACCTTGGCAGCTCGGGATTTAAACCTTGCGGTTACAGGTCCACTGCGTTAACCATTAGGCCCGCATGTGGTGATGGTACCTTGCTCAATGGGCATGGGGCATGTACGAACATGGAACTGAAGTACAAGTCTGTGGACACATTAAATGGAGATTCGTCTCATTGTCTTTTTGGCAAGGCCTTGCCCACTTATTATGGGTCTACAGGGGGAAAAGTTAGGAATTTTGTGATTATTTTTCCTTGTCCGCTGCACAGCTCCCTCTTTTTGTAACTTTAACTGTCTAAAACAGACTCTCTGATTCAGAGGGTCCCCATAACTGCCCTACACATAAAAAAGAGCCTTAATAAGTATACAGGTACTTATAGTAATGCAGTGCTCTGTAAAGAAGCTAAAGAATGGTGCACTTCAGGAGCTGTTATAAAACTGATTGCTTATTAGATTATTTATTATTCGACTAAAAGTAATTGTTTGGTAGTCAATTGATTGCTTTCACAAATGCTTTGTCTGATCTAATCTGCATCTCTCTGGGCACCCCGCTCTGAAAATCGACTCACTAGGCTGCAGCAAAAGTTGGCACTGACAACTGTTTAAGGGCCCCGCCCTCTTGCTGGTGACGAAGCCAGCCTTTTGATCCTAAGAAAGGAATGGAAGCTGCAGACAATTCCTGTGAATAGCTGTTTTTTTGCACCTGCGCTGGCCAGACGAATTTCCTGCCACAGATGTGACATTTGTACAGATGTGAAAGCAAAGGAGTGAAAATACGCACAGAACGTCTGGCCTCGGCCTGTCACAATAAATCACACAGGCGATCCCACCAGGGCCTCGGGCTGACTGTACGTCACTTACGGATCTAAGCACCACCTCCCAGGGAGAGAATTCGTTCTGTCAAGGATTCATCCTGACCACCGGAGAGCCAAGGACATGAATGGTGCACATCTCCATCTGTCAGCCGCACCTACAACACTGAATGTGAGCAAAAACAGCAGCAGCAGCAACACCCACAGCTGAGACTGTTACTACACCGCTCTGGACATCCACAATCCTTTACTGTACACTGCACCAGCGGTTCAATTTTCTTTTATTTACCACTTGCCAGGAAGAAATATTTTCACAATATTTTTATGCAAAACTTTTCCAATGTCATCTAAGCAGGAGCGGAATAAATAGATTTTTATGCAAACCTTTTGGCCAATCAGCTGCATTTATACAAATTGCCTTTGTGTTTGCTCCAGTCCTCAAATGGCAGCAAATAGTTTGGACTTAGCCCACTGTAAACCTGTAGTGAGCAAGAAACAACGACCGGTGGCCATTCCTGCACTCTCTGCATGGCAGACACTGATCTTTCCGGGCAACAACTCCTCTCAGCAAAACCTCTCAATTCAAATTGGCTCGCTACTGGTAACACCTACGGCACCTCGTCCAGGCAATGGTCATCTCAAAACTCGACTATTGTAACTCTCTCCTGGCTGGAGTCTCTGCAGTCACCATAAAACCACTCCAGATGGTCCAAAATGTGGCAGCCCGCCTCATCTTCAATCAGCCGAAACACATCCATGTTACACCTCTTCTTACCTCTCTCCACTGGCTACCTGTAGCTGCTCGCATTGAGTTTAAATCCTTGATGCTGCCTACAGGGCTGTAAATGGAAGTGCTCCCTCTTATATCAACACGCTACTAGCTAGCTACACTCCTGCACGCTCTCTCAGATCAGCAAATGAAATGAGACTAAAAATTTCCTCTTTGTGGGGTCCTCGATCCCAATCGAATCTGTTCTGCTTAGTTGTGCCTGGCTGGATGAACGACTTGCCCTGCTCCATTTGACTAGTCGACTACTACCACCTTTAAGAAGCAGTTCAAAATCCAATTGTTTAAAAAGTATTTCAGACGAGTCTAACACTTACACACGCACATGCGTACACACTGCACAAATAAAAAAAATATATAATAATTTGTCTAGCACTTAACAATTCCCGAGCATGTTCTTTTCCTGACAAGTTCGGCCTTATCTGGTCTCTTAGTTTTGTAACTCAAAATCTATAGAAACTGAATGAGAATTACTGGTGTCTTCCTCTTGTAAGTCGCTTCGGATAAAAGCGTCTGCCAAGTAAAGTAAAGTAAAGACATGTCCACTGCACTTCACTACAGAAGTGAATGAGGTGGTTAATAATGTAACCTATGCAAACCTACATTGCACCTACAAGTCACTTTGGCACATACTATTGATCTTTTTATATATATTGTTCCTTTTCTTGGGAATCTGTATGCTTTGAATAAGGTGGGCAAGAAGGTAGGCAGTGGATGCTGGATGCAACGTTATGTTTGGAGAGATTCAGAGAATTGGTCCAGGTGGCTGAAGGTCAAGCATGTAGCTGCAGCGGGTGGTGAAAAGAGTTTCGTGTTATTCAGGTATGTTGAAGCCCAGCCCACAAGTCTAAGAAAAACAGACGAGGACAATTACAAAATCAACACCGGTGAAATCAGTATTTCATAATCAACCCCCCTCATGCGTAATCATATTGTAGCCACTCCTCTACTTTGAACAGCATGATAGACATCAGTTCTCTCTTCCAGAACACCTGACTTAACTACCATGGCAATAATTAACCTGCTCCTTACCTGAACTCGGGCAGGAGCATCGAAAAGCTCCTCATACTAAACAGGGGAAAAACACCATCACTAATACAAAAGAAGACTGTTCACATAGTGAATAGCAAGTCAAGGTTTGTAACAATGCAAGAAAACTAGTAAATAATAAAATTAAGGATTTCGTGTAATTAAATAAAAAATAGAAAAATTCAATTTACTACAATCAATTGTTTCATCAAAATCAGCCTTAAGGGGCTCAAATAGATAAATATATAACTTCATAAAATGAATTTAAGAGTGCTAATTCAGAGAAAGCTTATGTAAAGCTAAACAGAATCTAAAATAATACAATGCACCATTGGTTCTTAAAGGTTTTCTTTTGTTTGCCACTTGTCAAGAAGAAATATATCACCTGAAAATGATACAATGCAAACTCTCGGTCCAGTCATGGTTATTTAATTACTAAGCCAGCATTGAAACTGAAAAAATGAGCAGCGAAATTGAAAGTCACAAACGAGAGCGAGATGTAAGCATAAGGACATCAGGAAAGTTTTTATTTCAAAAACTTTTTGGCACAAATCTGATTCCATACTAATGTAACTCCTGTCAGTTGATTGTTTAACCATGGTGATTGATGTATTAAAAAATGGGCACACAGTTGTTACTGTGCAACAGCGCAATTCACAATTCCACAAATGGTTTAAAAATGATGTTGCTAAATGAAAGAATATACATTATGGACTGCTCTAGTGTTTTCTCGCTGGCTACTTTACTTGAGTCCCAGCTTGTCTACCTTAATGCTGTAATGTAATGTAGAGATATTTTTGTAGCTAGTGTGTAACAACCACATCAGTAGTCCATTAAAGTGACAAAGAATTACAATTACAATTGTAATTACAATTGTAATTACAAAGAAGTACAACTGTCCCTAAAAAAACTGACCGGAGACAGGGATCTTGTGTGCATCGACGTTTGGGGAGGGGGCGAGAGTGTTCCCACATGTTCTTGCCAGAGCCGTAATGTCAACAGATACAGAGAGCAACTCATTTCCCTGTACTTAAGATCTCAACAGGGGGCTGATGGGACGGAAAAGGTCCACTCAGAGGTCTTATCACAATTATTTCCTGATTGGAGAAGGTGGTAAACAAACCCGTGTTCAATATGAAGCTGCTGGAAGCCCCAGTTGTTGGCGCTGCAGTAGGAAGCAGAGCCTGGGACCCGTCTGCTGGGTGCTTCCGCATCCATCAATCCATCAATCACTGTTTTCAGCCTGTCACAACAGCACTAACAAAGGGTTTCTCAGTTGTCATGGTGATTTCAACGTGGTAAACACTCGCTGAGCTACTGTAGAGCACTCATGATGAAAGCCGTTTTCCACTCAGTGGCTGACACGCATGCAACCTGCATTATCCTCAACTCATTTGCATGTGAAAGTGCAGGAGCCGCGTCCATATCAGTGCCGGCCAGGCTGCATCACTCTCATGTAACGACACACTTCTACTGCCACCACGTTGCGTGCATGTTAAACAGAGGGAGGACTGGCACCGGGGCAGCTTAGATAACCTCACGCTCACCAATCTCCTCTATTGTGTCCGGACAAAAATAGGCAACAGTCACTGATAACCGAATCCCTCTCATTAAGACTGGCAGTTTTATCTCACTTGTGCACAGTGGTGTTCGAGAAGAAGCCCGGACTGGCATGTCTGCGGCCGTGAGAGCAGATCTGCTGCTCCATGACCTGAGTTGGCTGTCCGTGCGTGGATGTGAATAATAAGCAGATGAGAGGAGCAGGTCTGCAGGTACTTGGCTTCGGGCAGACAGACAGGCAGGTTCTTCAGCTGAAGAGTGTGAAAAGCCACAACTATCTGCTGCGAAATCCTCTTCAGTGTCACTCGGCGAGAGACGGTGCTTATATAATACACTGGTAACACACAACGAGCATCAGAGCTCTTCTTTTTCCCCCCGCTGAATCAAACATTATGTAATATGCATGCCACTATATTTAATAACTGCAGTTATTGCATCTGCTCTCTCGCACCGTTTTCACTGCCTAGGCGGCTGCCACCAAGCAAAGGTCAAATAGTTCTTGAATTTTAATGAGCACAGTTATTACATTGGCACCCTCTAGAGCAATGGTTATTATCACTGCACCGAAAATATCTGAACCACCATTAAGACCAGCATTAAAATATGGTAATGAAATACAATTTAATAACCACTGACACAGGCAGCAATTTCCTGAAATTAATATTATTTGTTATTAAGTGTCCTCCACAATCACAACTCTGAAACACCAATGAAGTGACAATATTAATATCTGTAAGATGTAAGAGATCACTTTCACTTTCAGTGATCTAGTGGTTACAGGTTGCCAGAGATTAGGGAGCATCGTAGGTAACCCCCTAGAGTGAGCCTAGGGTGTGTATCACCAGGGCCATAGTCAGAAGGTTGCCAGTTCGTCTCCTGAGCCGCCAATGTGCCACTGAGGTGCCGCTGATCAAGCACCGTCCCCACACACTGCTCCCCGGGGCCTGTCATGGCTGCCCACTGCTCATTAAGAATGATGGTTAAAAGCAGAGAACACATTTTGTTGTGTCTCCATGTGCTATGTTGCAGTGTTTCACAATGACAATCACTTCACTTTCAGTGGTTTAAGAACCAAGAACATCTTTACACTAGAACATCCCAATCCTTGAAGTGGTAGTTTTGGGGATGACTTCTCACTGAGCCAAAACAGGCGTAGTAAAGAGTGCAGTAAAGAGCCTCCGTATAAGGAGATCCTATTATTGCTGTAGATCAAGTTTCAACCTGACATTTCTTTATTTTTGTTGCATATCTTCCTTTTGTATGTTTTTGGCCAAAAGAGATTTGAATATTTTGGAATGCCCTATAATTATAGGCATCATCCATAACTTCAGTTCTTTAGTCATGGCTGTTGCTTTAGGATGAAAAAAGTGCAGAGAGACATGTGCCATCAACATATTATTCTCCTCTCCTTTCCCTGGTATGGTTCCCAAGGATACAGGATGGCGTGTTAGAACGCTGAGCAGTAGCGCGTTGACCGGTTACTCAGACAACGGGCATGGCAGTCAGCACTGGGATTGCATGAGTGGCAACTCTGAGAAAACCGTCTCGCTTGTGCCGACTAGTAATTACAGACGAGATGGAGCTGACTCCTAGAACATATGATCAACGCAGTTACTGTATCATCCTGGAAACACCACATTTCCTTAGCAACAGAGACAGCCGGGGAGGTGTTATGTCCCTGGACGTACGCTCCCACGTGTTCTGTGTAGTTGGCTGTGTTTTTGTGTCCTGTCTCTTTTAGGTTGACTCCACCTACCATCTGCCTATTGGTCACCTCCACCTATATAAAGAGACTTCGGATGGTGTTAGGCAGGTCCCCAGGGTCTGCTAGGCCCTTACATTTTTGGGAGGTCCCCAGGGAGACCTGCAAGGAGCTCCATTGGGGATCTCATTCGTGTGTCTTGTTGCTTTGTGTGATAGACCCCTTTGTTGTTAGCCTGTGTTAGCCTGTTAGCTTTTGTTAACTTTTGTGCGTGTTTGAGTTGTCCCCGCTGGACCATCCCCTCCTTTAGGCTGTACTGATGTTGGTTAGCTGTGCTGGGTCCGCTGTTTTATCGTACCTGTTAGCTCACTGTAAATAAAAGCACTGTTTGTATGCTTTGTTTGGTTGTGAGTGTGTAACAGTGGACGTCCTCCTCTTCACACCCTTGTCCACCCCTAGACTTAGGAACGTGACAAAAACATGAAATGTTTATTAGCCGCACGTCTTGGAGTTCAGGATAATGTCTTATCTGGCCGCATGGCGCTTGTCCACTGAACCTTGTTCGCAGAAATTCTCAGGCAACACGGCTGGGTCCAAACTCAAGACAGCGGTGATGAGACTTGGCACTAAAACCTCGCAGGGCAAACTTGCCCACGCTGCGCCCATTTCCATGGCGCCGAAGGTCCCAGGTGGACACAGGACAGGGATTATCTCAGTCCCAGATACCTTCCAGATGCTGCGTTTCACGCGGCCCGCAGACTGCGCCGCATCCTGGCCACTGAGTCGGGAAGGGCCCGTGTTTACGGCGGCGGAGAGCAGCGGAGAGACGCGTCGGCGTTGGCCACGGTCCAGCAGGCCATGCGCACTGAGCTTGTAAAACCTGACACAGCTTCGCGCGAGACGCAGTGGTGCTTTAATACGCTGCTGACGACATCCCTCTGGGTTTTTTTTGTTGGGTTTGTGTGCCATTATGGGTGTAGCATTGCAGCTCATATCCTCGGCGCGTAACGCTAGCTAAGTGGATGTTGGCCCCGGCCGGCCTTTACCTCATCACAGAGGCCGCGGCCAGATGTGTGTAAATGACACCGTTTTTCATTTCCTTCTTACAAGCGGTGTAAGAGCGACGTGTCCATCGGCTGCCATTTCTCACACTTGCTGAACGCACGGTGACCTCTGACACCTGGAGCGGCCAGTGACATTGCGAAATACCATGCCACGGTGTCCGGTTGTGTCCGGCTCAGTGTTGGAGAGATGTGACCTCGAGGACGTGGGCGTGTCCCGTATGGCGCGCCCCGTGGGGAGAGGGTTCCGGGTGCCATCAGGAATGAGATGAAGCTGAAGCGCAGGTGCTGACTGGGTGTGCAGCAGGCCGGCGGCTTCTGGCATCACCAGGGAAATATAGCAAACAAAATACCCTGGAACAAGCCGATCGCGGTACCTGCTTGGGCGCTCATCTGACGTCTATTAAAGCCTCCTCCGGAGGAAATAATAACAGAAATCCTAATCAGGGCAAGATGTTTGCTGCCCTGCGGTGCGTCACTTGCGCAGAGGGCTAAGTGAGACAATCTGTGTTTGTGCAGCAGCGCGGAGGGTCAGCCCTTCGCACCGTCCATCCATGGAAATGGGACCTGGTCAGAGCACGTCCTGACGACAGACAGCCTAAAGGCCCCAGACAATCGATGGTTAAAACGTGTTAAAAACATGCTGGCGGCGCTGACAGATACTCATTTTCTCGTGGCACCGGGGCAATGTTTTTGCGAGAGACCCCCTCCTTGCCTTGACCTCATTGATAAGGCCGTAAACGCAGCCTTCGTTTCCCAGAAGTCCTCCCGCGGTCCTCTTCAGCGGGCCTAATTGCATCATAAAAGCTCGGGGAATTTTCCTTTCCTCTCAACGTTAATGAAAAAGCGTGGAGGGGAAGCATTAAACAATGCGGCGCTTCTCCTCCACATTGTCCCGTGGCTTTGTTAAAGTTGACGGGGGACCCTTTCATTAAGCTGTTGTACCCAAATCCTGGCATTCGCTGTGCAACCCAACCATGCACAACCGGAGGTGAGGGGGACCTTTAAAGATGAGACATGCCCGTCAAACTGCGGCCTTCTGGGATGCGGAGCAATTACAGGAGTGATAAATCACTGGAAACGAGCCTCACGGATGACTCCTGTAATTACTCCCTCACACAAGCTGAAATATGACTTCTGAATAATTGCGAGAACCCGTCTGGTTCCACTGCACGATCGGACCACAGCAACAATGCAGCGCGCTGGCCTGAAATCGTCCTGAACGCATGCGGGGACGCCATCGCAGCCTCGTGCAGATAACGGAACATCCCGAGATGTTTTCTTTACTCAGCTGCATTCCCAGAGCCCCTGAAGATACCTGCTACCAATCAGTCGGCATGCTCCCGCTCCCCAACGTGTGGGATGCTGGTACGGAGAGGCCGCTTATCGCACGCATTCCCAGGGTCATCGTACAGCAGCCGCCGTCCGCCGGGCTCAGCGTAGCGTGTTTGTTTTCGCTCTAAATGGTTTGGGATGTACCAATCAAGGAAGTGCATAATTGTCCGCACTGTTTGTTTGTGGGACTTGAACATCTGTGCTGAACATCTGAATCCTGGAGGTCCTGGAATGATGGGGGATCGTCCGCCCCACTCTGATTTGTACTCATGAAGCGCTTGAAGTGAATATTTGTGGCAACCCGTGGCAACGTGTTCATCATTAACAACATTTGTAATTCTTTTTAGCTGTTTTTCAACCAAAAACATTACAGACCCCATGGTGCTGAAGGCGATAAAAACTACTTTCATTGTATTTTCTACCATAAAATTCAGTTGTTTATGATTCTTTTTCAAAAAACCCCAAAACCGTTCAGTGACTCTCAAATTAAAGTGTCCAGAGTACATTATTTAAAAATGACATTTGGGGTCCCACATAAAGAAAATATTTTAGAATCATGCAAAACGTGATATTTGTTGGTCACAAATCTGACTTTATTTAAAATGCAATGCTAAAAGGCATTACATTACATTTGCATCACATTAAATGTTGAATCTCCTTTTTTAAAAAGAGGGTTCCAGAGATTTCATTTGGAAGAAAAATACAGACAATGAAACTTGTGAGGTCTAAGGAAGTCCATAGAGGACATTTTTCATGTTATCTCGATGACATTGCTTATTTTTCTCATTATCTCAATGTATCCAAACGTATTTTCTTGAGATCACATTTTTTTCATATTTGCTATTGCAACTTGATGTTTTCTTGAGATCTAAAGAAAATCATTTGTGATCTTGAGGAAACAGCTTTGGTTATGTTGAGATAACGACAAAAACAAGATTAAATTGCAAGGCTTCTTGTAGTTGTCCACTGTATGAAATAGACTTGCTGGACAGACTGGGTCTGCTGGGGTACAGATATCCAGATAATGATGCTTTGCATTGCAGTCGTGACTGATCCGTAATGTCACCCTTTGTCTCTCTCCGCTCAGCTCTAAATCAAGCACATTATTTGATGTTAACGCCATTTCCCCCCCAGATCCTAGCAACTTGATGCTACGCTACTTAATTAAACGTGTCAGATTTAATTTGCAGCCAGTTTCCCGCACGTCAGGTTCTCCATCAGGCCAAACAATGGGAAGAACGTAACTCTTGTTCACCATAACTGCGGGAGTATTTGTGAAGTTTTTTTTTTTCCATCAGTTGGGTCACATCTGTTTAAACTCAAGGTGAGATGCCCACCGAGCACACACCATTACAAAGGAGCACAGAGGAAACAGAGACTTCTTAACTCCTCACATTGTTCCTGGATACACATGAGCTACCGTGTACACAGGCGTGGGCCGAACAGAGGGAGTCTGGGAAATGTCAACAAGACGCGGCCTGCTCCGGACTTTCTGGAAAGTCCACAATTCAGGCCCTGTGTCAGACTCGGATGCAGCAGCTCGTTGTCTTCCAAAGATGCCTTCAGAAGGTTAAAATGTTGCCCGGCCTGCAAAGGGGGGTAGTGGCCTAGTGGTTAAGACGCTCGCCTGTGAACCAGAAGACCCAGGTTCAAATCCCACTTACTACCATTGTGTCCCTGAGCAGGACACTTAACCCTAAATTGCTCCAGGGGGGGGACTGTCCCTGTAACTACCGATTGTAAGTCACTCTGGATAAGGGCGTCTGATAAATGCCGTAAATTCAAAGAGGGCAACGAAAGCGTGACAAGCATCATGGGAAAAAGGACTTTCCCTCATCCGTATCCCTCCTCGTCTGACAACGGGGGACCAGGTTTCACCAACACTGCATATGAAAACACATTAAAACTGGATCCGCTCGGCTGACGACAATGATGTTACAGATATTCCTGCGTAAGCTGGTAGGATAGTTTTCATCTGCGGGCCAAACAAACACTGCGTTGCCACGAGAGCCCAACATTGTAGCCGTGGAGCAACGCCCTGGCGGCGTTGCTGACTCCGCCGCTTCGTTCATTACATCTGAGCTCATACATCACCGAGGGGTCTGAGGGGTGTTACATAGGGCTGCCCCGATAACCCTCACATTCCATCACGCGATGCCGGCCCGAAGGTGATGGCGCCCCTGCGCCCGACATGGTCCAACTGCCCTTGTGGTGAAACACGCGGAGCAAATCAGAGATTGACAGCTGCACTCTGTCACCATCGCCGAGGATCTCCTGAGGTCTTCAGGTCGCAGTTAATATAAATATTAATCAGAGCATAACACTGTTTAAAAGCCTTTTCCACCCCAACTAAGCACAGCCGGGAACACAAAGAAAGATACGTAATAAAATACAGATATTAGACCACACTGTATTTCTGACACCCCAGGAGAAGAGAACAGTTCTAAAATGTCCAGGTGTGGCATTCTCTACACTCCTAACCCTCCTACACAGGGTATGTCAGTGGATGTCACAAACACGAGCTCTGCTGTGGACAGCTCAGGGGACGGTGCTTTGCTCAGTGGCACCTCGGACAGATCGGGATTCGAACCGGCAACCTTCTGATTACGGGGCCGCTTCCTTTACCGCTGCGCCACCACTAAGGTTAAAGAGTTTAAAAAGTGGGTCTATGATATTCTGTGCATAAAATTATAGTTACAAAAAATAAAAAAGCCACCTAAGAGGTGGCCTTGGCACCGTGCTGATAGAGATAAGTCTAATCTTTCCTGTCGGAGTCAGAGTTTAAACTCTGCGGTCGGCTATCATCTCCATGCCATCTCTGCTTCTTAGGGCTCAGGCAAAATTGTCGGGGATGTCATAACATCCCCTCTGGAACGACTTCCTTTTGTTTTGTTTTTTTGGGCTGTGGGGTCGACCTCTGTTCACTCCAAAGTGGTCAGAAAACCAGGCTCAGGTTTGGGAACTTGGGTGTCAGTCGCTGCAGCAGGAGGGTTACCACAGCGGCCTTGCACAAGAGGCCGAAAGCAGCCTGCAGATGGCTCTTGGGAATGTCACTGGGGTTAATCAGAGCCTGGCTCTAACGCCGTCTTCGGATTCCGCGAATTTCGCGGAGGACGTTTAAAAGGGACGTCCTCCTGCAGAATTTTTGCAATGTTTGTCCACAGCGATTTGGAAAGATTCTCATGTGTTTTTAATATTGGTGCAAGAAGCTGTGGGCTCCGTCTCAAACTGGCCAGAGCCCCGCGAGCACGAGGTGTTGTTTTCCCTGATCCTGCCTAAACATTTATTCTGGCCTGCAATCCCGGTGGCCCGGTCCCAGACTGGTGTCAAAGGTCAATGTCACAACACCGAGGCGGCGGGCAGCTCTGCAGAATTTCACACTCATGCCCTTTTGGGCCTGCAACAGGTAGCGACAGGTACTGAGGGAAGGGGTGATCCGTATTCCGAGGGCCCTGCGATTCACATTCGGAGAACGGGTGCGTATTTGGCCGCCGTGGTCTGGCAGACACCCCCCGTCGTGCCTTTCCTCTTCATGCTGGCACGACCTCAACTCATTTGGCAGAATTTCGTTTCATTAACACAAACTCTCAGGGACAGGTTAATAGGGCCCAGGGAGTCACGGTAACACACAAGCTCACACAGACACAGGTCCTCCGTCCAACACGGCATACTTTTCCTCAGACCCTCGCTGTCTCCGAATCTGCCAGCAGGCAGTGATGAGTTAATTTTTACTGTAAAAAGCAGCAGGACAATTGAGACTGGCCACAACGAGGAAACATTCCTCAGAACTGTTCTATAAGTTCACCGTAGACCAAATAAAACCTGGAATGTGACACAGTAAAAGTAATGATTTTCGGAACAAAATAATAACACCGGCCCACGTTATTACATCAAATTGTGCTGCAGACATTCCACTCAACTTCCTTTCACCTTCGCGGCACAGACACAGACTCTGCTCCCACAAGGACAAATTAAATGGGCCCCCACGTCATTAGGGGTCCGTTCTGGTCCAAAATATTCCATTTATTAAACATTTTAAAAGACATGGAAACGTGAACCATAAAAAAATGCTGTAAATGGGTCTTGTGACTTATTTAAGCCTGAAATGGTCACAGGTCACGATCGCTTATTAATCACAATAGCGAGAACTAGAGAACTAGGGTGGTAGTAGCCTAGTGGGTAACACACTCGCCTATGAACCAGAAGACCCGGGTTCGAATCCCACTTACTACCATTGTGTAGACACTTAACCCTAAATTGCTCCAGGGGGACTGTACCTGTAACTACTGATTGTAAGTTGCTCTGGAAAAGGGCGTCTGATAAATGCTGTAAATGTAAAATGATGTAAATGTAGATCTCAGATCGGAGAAATTTCCCTGCAAGCGTTGTAAACGGCTTGACCTTGGGCGGTGAAAATTCCAGCTCTTTCCACCTACAGTTCTGCAGTAGAACGCACGTTTGAGGGACGTCTATGGTAGCACAGGCAGATAGCATCCACAAAAGCTTCTGTTGAGAGAGAACAGCAGATCGCTGTTCAAACATCCGCCACATGGCTCTGTCCACAGCACTTCCACCGAAGAGAAACACGACATGTTGACTTTGCGTGTGTGTGGCACACAGTCGTACGTCAGAGACCCCCGGGTTTATTTAATTTTTTTTTTTACGTTTGTTTGAAATGCTGTATCTCTGTCGGACATCTTGTGTTTCTGTCTGAATTCTTTGCGTTGTGCACAACTGCATGGGTGCAGCAGACAGGTTATGTAGACAGAATTGGATGGGATGGACCTTTAAGGTTGGAGGCCAAAATGATCATCAATAACCATCAAACTTCAAATAACTGTTTTTTGTTTGTTTTTTTTACACAAAATGGCATCGAGCACGTTTTGCCGCGACATTGCATTAGAAGTGCAAATCAGCAGAGATTTTGCGTCAATTTGGAGAGAAGGCAAGAAGTACACTGTGGCACATTTGTTTGGCATTAACAAACAAACTGTGCATCGGAACGCTAGTTGTCAGGACGTTGCATGGGACAAAAGATCTTGTCCCATGCAACTTGTAGAGACATAGAGCACACAGCACTGATTTTATGCAGAAATATAAACTGGCCTTAAGGGCTGCAACATTATCAAACAGTGATTTTGTAGCATAAAGTCATGCACATTCAAGTGTATTTACCTCTATCTGCTAAAAACTTGACTTGAATACATCGTTTTAAAAATGTAAAAAAAACAGAATTACTACATTATTATGTGCCATAATGTATATAATAACACCAAGCAGCTCTTAATATTACTAATATAAAAGCTCTCCATATTCACACTGTGCAATGCAGAGGCCTTCGTAGAGTTCTGGCAAATGATGTTTTCCAGCCTTGCCACATTTTGGGTTGAGGTGAGCTGAGAGGACAACACTTTCACTGTTCATGTCCTCCAACAATTCAAAGGAAACACCACCATGAATATTTCACTTCTACCTTTTTTCCAAGTATTACATTTTTTTCCCCCGCTCTCCACAGTTTTCCCTTCTACTCTTCCAGCACCATTCATAAATACACTGACCATATGCATAGGTTGAGGACAGGAGACCTGATGGCACCCAAAAAAACCCCTGTCCTGTCTTCTCCAGGCCGAGGAGGCACTGCTGCAAATGCCTGGCATGCAGCTTCTCAGCCAGAGAGCCACAATATGAGGAATTACCTTAAACTTTCTGGACCACAGTGGAGAGGAATTATAAATATTTACAGCCATGACTGCTTTAATGACATCCTGGGGGAATCTGTGCACGCCGACGGCAGCGGCGCTGGCTATTTTCGGGGCATTATGAGGCTCGTTGCATAATGCCTTGCCACACAGGCTCGGTGGTGCGAGACACGGAGACATGTGCAGCTCGCGGAATCGCCTCTCCGCCGGGCAGACGGACCCTACCCCACTGCGCGGCCGAGCGGGCCGAGCGGTGAGGAAACCTTGCTTCATTAAATGATAAACCCCCGGCCCCTGGGGCAGAGCAGGTTTCCTGAGCGCCGAGTGCTTGTCGGTGCCTGAGAAACGAAGAAACTGTTCTGGCAGCCCAGTCGGGGGCAAACAAGCCGCCCTCTATCTGTGTGAAGGATCACTGTTTCTCCGGCTTAAGCGGCCGGCTTGTTCGGGCAGATTTACGGTGCTCTGCGGCGAGGTGTGTTTGGGGGAGAAGGTGGGGGCTTGGAAGCGAGTCGGGGGCACCTCCAGATGACCCTGAAGAAGGTCAACTCCGCAGGGGTTTCACAGCGAGCGCTACCAAACAACCCTGCCCCGGCCAACGGGGGAACGGCCATCAACAAGCCACCACATTCCAGCGCCGTCCCCGGCCAACGCAAACAGCTGCGGGCAGCGAGGGGGGAGAGAGGGAGTCAAGGAGAGGCAGAGCTCACCTCCTCGAAGGCACGGAGCCAAGCTGAACACGAAACCCCCAACCAGAGACGCCACGCAAGGCTTAGACCCCCATTGAGTGCCGCATACTCAACTCTGCCCCCGAAACAAAACTCCACAGTGACAAAAACACAGAAGGAGACTTTTTGGGGCGACTGGGGACTGGGTGGTTGCTTAGTGGTGGGAGACCACAAAAGTCATCAGTGTGATCCTGATTCGTTCAGATGTTGCTATACACTCGGCCCTGTGTTGCTGTAAGGGACCTTCAAGTCAGGACCTCATATCCCGGCCCAGGTAGTTAGTGATTCTGATTGGCCACTGGGGCTTCCCACCTGAACATTAGTGGTCTTCAGACCTTGAGGGCAGTAATTTGAACAGGTCCGACCCGGGGATTAAGTGCATTGTGATTGCACTACTATTTCCCTCTGATCTACATACTCACCATGTCACATGCGTTCTTTAATGCAGGGTGGTAGGGTGTAGGGTGGTAGTAGCCAAGGTTCCAGAAAAAAAAGCAGAAGACTCAGGTTCAAACCCCACTTACTACCACTGTGTCCCAGAGCAAGACACTTAACCCGGAGTGTCTCCAGGGGGCACTGTCACTGTCACTACTGATTGTAAGTTGCTCACTATAAGGGCGTCTGGTAAATGCTGTAAATGTAATGTTTGATGCAATGTTTACTTGTTATTGGTCAGAAACGTCCAGCTGTCTGTGTTTTTCTGGACACAGCTACCGTGCGGCAGGATGTTAGCAGCCCAAGAAATGTAAATCATTTCGGATTTGATAACAATCTGTAAATAGGAAGGAGGAAGAAGAAGGAGGAATATTGTTGACAAAGTTACTAACCTGTCCAAAGTGGAGGTCTGCCTCCTGCACTGCTGTCCAGTAATGTTTCATATGGTCTCGTCCTGGTTTTGTACTGAAACTGAAAAGTTCCATCTGGTTGGAACTGTGGCCACCACCGTGTGTGTGACAGTGGAAATGAAAGTCACACACAGGCTCATTAGGAGTGGAAGTAAGAGGCCATTTGTAAGTACAGCTCCGCTCCCCAACAGCTCCTGAGATCAGCAGGCCGGCGAGCGACGAGAGCGATGATGTCCAATGTTTACCCTCCATCTGATCAAACCGAATCTTCCATGCTGCTCCCCTTCGTTCTTCTGTCTGGAGACGGCAGCAGTTCAGAGGTCTCTTCGCCACAAGGCCTTTGATTCCGATTGGTTTGTAGATGAGGGGTTCGTTTGGTGATGGTCCACTTTCCCCCCGATTCGTTTGAATTCCACTTTGCTAAAACAGCCACCCGGCTAATCACAGGAGCCGCTAGCCGGCTCAAGTACGTCCGACAGACCATCTGTGGGATTTTATTCACCCTGGCAGCTCATTCGGACTCATAACTGGATCATGTAGTCGCAGTCGGAGCAACTTAATTTCCACCCTGACGTGTTCAAGATGAATGAATGCATCGGGCCAGAGGGAAGGGTGAGGGTTCTGGCCCGTTTACTCTGGACATCGTTTGTCTGTTGTAAAGATAATACAAGTGCAGACAAATTGGCCCGGCCCAAACCAATACGATTTCAGCCAATACAATCTGTGTCACGGACAGGAAATTCGAGGCGCCCCATAATCAATATGAATTTCACATCTCAATGGAGGAACAAATTCCTTCCAGGAAACAGGATCTGTTATATTAGCCATCGTGGAGTTACGCAGCAGAGCTCAGGGACATCCATCAAAGCGCGGCAGGCCGCCTCGCCACCTCCGCCCGCCCTGTAAAACCGGCAACTGTCTGACATTAACACCGTACACAGATGAGCCACATTCCTCCGGCCCTCTGCTGCCGACATTGACGAGGGCCGCCTCGAGACGCCACACCTTCTGGCCAAGTCCTTTTGTCTCCCGCTCAAAAACGCTGCCCTGGGTTTTCAGATCCATCATGCAACCATCAGAGTGTGAGGCTCTCGTCTGGGAGAAGCGAAAGTTCCAGGTGCACTCATCCGTCCGAGGCACCCAGGCCCAAACCACTTCCCCTCGCAAGATGGATGTGGGTGGAGGCGCTTTGCGTGTGGAGCCGAGAGGACATCTCCTTTTCATTAGAGCGTGTGTGCATACTTCAGTTTCACACTTCATAATGTCAGTCATGTCTCCAGCCAGCACTTTCCCCTTGAATCATTCCACAGACCGGACTTCTGAAAGCGAATACGCCTCCCACTTTTACAGCTTATTTATACTATTCTGAACTCTTCGTTTTCATCGGCGGCTCTGGAACACACATGAAGCCCACAGCCACTGGCAAGGTTTCTTTCTTGTTAGTCCGGAGACGCTAATATAACCAGCTGACCGCTCTGAAGTGTCTTCATATGAAGTAGCATGCATGCATCTTTACATGGACCTCAGCTTACATACTCTCAATTTAACTGGCTGGGTTACAATTCACAAAGACTCTAGCGCCATCTTGTGATGGGGCAATGAGAGTACATCATGAAGTCATGCAGTGCGCAATTCTTGTACTTTTATTACTGAGGAAGTAGATTAAAAGGCACAATAAATGATTGACGGCCGTGTCTGTGTTACTTTAGAAGTGCTCCTGAGACTGCAAATGCACTCACTCACACCTGCTGCTAAACTGGTAGACCTCCATGGCAACTACACATCACCATAGTAACCAAGGTTTGTTTCAGCAGCCTTTGATGAAGTGTGATGAGGGGTGTGTGTGTGTGTGTGTGTGTATATATATATATATATATATATATATATATATATAAATACACACACACACAAAGATTGGATCATGTGCAGCGTTCCTTGTGTGGGTTTCTTCCATTAATATTATAGCTTTTTAGCACATTGTCTGTGTGAAAGGCCAAATTCAACGCTACGGTGCTCAGAAACATCCCAAGGATTCATTTTGCAATATTAAAAAAAAAAATTGCTTTCAAAAATCAATTGCTTTCCTTTGTTCATGCAACACTGGCGATCCACATCTCAAGATGCTGGAAAAGCTGAGTCAGGAACAACTTGAATGCTGGAATTTGAAGCACCAACGCCCTCTGCTCTTCTGTTCCATTTGCCAGTTGATGTGTGCAAGCACTTTCTATTTACAGGAATAATCTTTTCCTTTAACTACCAAACAAATTACCATTTATGATAATAACAAAAAAGCATGCAACTCAGCACAAAATACAGAGTTATAACATCAGTGAAGTAGCCTTTAATTATCTTTATTGTGCAGTCAAATACAAAGAACAGTCATCTACTAATTATTGTAAATGCCCCATGGAACCCAAACACAAGGGCTAGCAAAATGTTTTAATACACACAGAGCGGTTCACTAAACACTCAACACAAGAAGTCAGGGAAGAACACAAAAGTCAAATCCTTGTGACTGCAACAGTGCAGATAAGAGTGGGGGAAAACAAAGAACAAAAGAAAGAGGGAGGGAAACATATACAAAGTGCCTGTGTAAAAGTCTAAAACGCTGTTGACCCTTTACACACTTCCACTGTACATTATAACCTTCGGATTGCGTCGTCGATGTCAGACATCTGTTCCTTCAGCTGGTTCCACTGTTCTGGGTTCAAGGAAATACCTGCAGCGGTGGGAACCAACACGAGGGCAGAAAGATAAATAGAGGGAAGGCAAGATCATTCTGGCCAAATCTTATATGCACCGAGTTAAGTCAAGAGCTGATCGATCGAGAGCTAAGCTAAGGCTGTTTGAATTATGTACACATTTTGCCAAATGAAAGACTTTGTTAGAAGGGTGCATTCGGCATGTATCCACTTGCTATCAGCAGATCGGTAAAACAATGTTTGTTTTTGTCGTCATGGCAACTGGTAATGTCAGCCAACGTTCGGAAACAGGGCAAGGAAACTGCGTTAATCTCGCTCGGATCTGCGTGCACTGGCGCAGTGAAGGAAAGATATTATGCGGTATGAAATTAAAGGGTAAAATGTAAAAAAAAAAAAAAAAAGATATGATCCACTTCACCTTTCTTGCCTGGTTTCATTTCTCCAGCTTGGTCCATCCAGTATTCTCGAATGTCGATCAGCACCTTGCCTTTAAAATCCCTCACGCTGACGTACCTCATCTTCCCAATCTACAACAGAAGCGACTTGGAGATTATAATCACGTTGTTGGAGGGTGGTGCTCAGACAGGCAAAGATGTACCTGGAACATGTTGTCATTGTTCCCCCCGCCGCCGCCGCCTCCACCACCACCACCACCGTCCCTAGACGACGCCCCAGCCCTTGAGCTCTCCCCACTCTTCTGCTTCTTCGCTGGTTTCTCTGGTGCACTTGGCTTCTTTCTCTTGGCCTGAAATAACCGCCAGGTGGATGAAAAAAAAAAAAAAAAAAAAGAGTCAATGTGCGATGTTTTCCAGGGTGCAAATAAATCACGTAAAATAAATAACACATTTATAACACACGTTTATTTCTTTGCAATGTGCCGATGTGTCCGCGTACCTTTTTCTCCGCTTCACTGTCCGAGTCGCTGCCTGACGTGGACGACAGCACCTCCTTTGACTTGGGCATGCTTCTGCACAGAAATACAAACCGGTTGAGAAACACTGTGATCAGATGGTGCGTGAACACACCCCACACAAAATCCCATTTCACCCGCACATCGGCCCACTGCCCCCACAATACTGAACATAATCCCACCACAAAGGACACCGGTTGTGCACGTGCTGGCAACGTTGACCCAGGCAGAACAGAACCGTACACAGGCTCGAGTCTGAGGCTGCAGGCCTGCTGCACCATGTGCTGCTTCTGGTGAATTTCACGACCGAGCTGTAAGAATGATCTCGACAGGCTGAGGTTGAAGGGAGCTGATGAGGCTCGCCAGGTGCACTTGCCCAGTGTTTGGACAATTATTATTATAATTTTTTTTAAAAATACGTTTTCGAATCCATAACAATCAGACTCGGGTATGTACATGTACCGTGGTGTATGTGGAATGTGCGAAGTAAGCCTCTCTGGCCATCAACTCGCAGGCCAGGTAGCTCAGTTCACAGCTCAGAGGCAGGCAGCACATGTTGGGAAGGCCCCGGAAACGGACCCGCGTAGCTTATCACACTCGGACCAAAAAAAATACAACCTGTACCTGCCTTTTAAGACTAAAGTAAAACCTTCCCACAGGTACACGTTTTACGTAGAAACTAGACTTACATGGATGAATTTCCTACGTCTCCCAGTCGATGGATGCGCGGGAGGGGGAGGGGGGCTCAAGAAGAGAGGCTCCACCCGGAGATGTACCGAAGTGCATTATGGGTGTTGTTGTTTATTCCAGGTCGCGTCGCAATTCTAAACGTTTATGGTCCCACAATTGTTAATATTACCCTGATAAACTAAAAAAGGTGCATCATTCGTGTCTCACTGACTTCAGTATATGTGGTCAGAATATATTAGTGATAGTGAAATAGCATATCCATTTCCATCAGAATACAAAATTATATATTATGATACTATTAGAAAACAGTTCTATCATTATTATTTAATGTTTGTTTTATGTTGTAGTAATTCTGTGTGGTGTTTGTCTATTAATTTTCACAATGCAATGTTTGTATGCTACAAAAATAAGAAGAAATAGACAGAAAGTTATGTAGATAAAGACTATAATAAAAAAAATAATGATTCAAGTCACAACTGCACAGCAGAAGCTCTGTTTACAAATTGTATAACTGAACAGTCATGACTTCTGAAATAAACCGTCCAAGGTCTTTAAAGACACAAACTGTGTCTCTTCGACCTTGAAACTACGATGACTGCTAAAACTACATGTCCCACACGCAGCTCCGCGCATGCGCCCTATCTCCTTATAAAAACATGGCGCTGCGACGAGGAGCTCGTCAGACAACAGGAACCCAATGATTCCCATATGTCCAGTAGTCTCCTTCACCTATGGTGAGTAAAAACGCGTGAAAATGTCTTATAATCGGGCACAGATGTCGACACGGCACACGCCAGCGAGTTTCGGAAGCCTTTGTGCGTAGATTGTTCGCGCCCGCAGTCCCCCGTTGCTCTCTCGCTCTCCGTTTTTTTGAGTCCCGCTAGTGCGGCTGTAGCTCGGCGCTCACCCTCCATGACTCTGTCCCTCCGCAGTGCCCAGCCGGCTAGGTGAAGAGGCCAAAATGGCTACCGGCAACTACTTTGGGTTTACCCACGGTGCCGCTGCAGCGCAGTACAGGTAAGCGAATGCACCTTTCCCGTCTGTTCTCTCGATTTAATGGCGGCATCTCTCTCTTTTTTTCTCTCTCTCTCTCTCTCTCTCTTTTATCGTTGCTGGAAGCGGATTCGGCGTGTCCCTGCGGCAGGGTGGGGGTGCTTCGTCCGGGGGGAGGGGAGCCGAGAGAACGCGATCGAGCGGACGACTCGTTTCCCCTCAGTTTTATTCGTTCTGCTGTAACTAAAAGTGACGCCGTCGGTGTTCGGCGAGCTCGTTTTTTTTTTTTCTGCCGTCGTAATGAATAGCGTTGAGGTTGCAAGCCAACGTGACAGCTGTCATATTTACCGAAAAGGCCGCCGGTGTCTTTATCTAAACGTCTTTTTATTAATTTTTTTAACGCGCTTCCGGTCTGTGATTTATTTATTTTTTTTGTACATTTTTATAAGCTCGATACGATATCGTATCGCTGCGATGGAACATATCGGAAAAATTCCCATATCGGTTAATCAAACCTTGTATATTTGGTTTAGCGAGACAGATTCCCTGTTTCTTACACGGTGCAAACAATGACTTTAACGCGACATGCACACATTTTGAATGAAGATTGTTCTGTCCGCAAAGCGTCGACTTTTGTTTGTTGGAGAGAGTATTTTTCTACGTTAGACCCGTAATATAATTTCTTACTAATATGGGGCCTCTCGTTGTGTCTCCACCTCCATTTAGTTGGGTGCACAGGTCTTCATGGGGTGTAAACCTCATTTTAAACCTGATGAACCCAGGTTTACACTTGTAGTCTCTCTTTTTTGTAAAATGGAGAGTTCTCTCTGCCAGCCCACTATAATTTTAAACCGGTTTGTCTAGCTGTGTTTCCATGTTTTCATTTGACACACTCCTACTCAAGGGCTTTTTCTTTTTCTTCCCTCACAAATATTTCACATTTTAACGGTTTTTGGGTGGCCTGTCTTAAATTTAGTTTTATTATTCTCTCTTTAGTCTATTTTTATTAGTCTTAGTTATTTTCATGCTAATTTTAGTCTCAAGTTTCAGTTGACTAAAAGTCAGAGCATTTTAATCTGTCTCAGACTGTTTTAGTCGTTTTTTTTTTTTAGTAATGCAGTTCTAGATTCATGATTTTTATTTGTCGAATGCATAGATATAGCAGTACGACACTCAGTGAAATGCACACTTAAATGCTGCGATGCATATGGTCTCCAACGGCTTCGACGGGTCAGGCTTAAATGTGTTGTTAATAAGGCCTGCTGTCTTCACGGAGTGGTCGGGAAGGTGTCTGGTTGTAGCCATGCCATACCGGAGTCAGTATAGTACAAGTGCCTTGTAGAACAAAACATTTTCTTTTAGTCAAATTCATTTCGTAATCATAACAGTGTTCTCATTATTACCTTATAGACTCATTACTTAACATTTTTCGACCATACATTCTCTTTTCTTTTCCACAAAATTCTAAATTGTGCAAAGGTTTCTTTGTCTTTTTATTTTTTTTTCCCAGCCATCTGCTAACCCAACACAATTATTCTGAAATCTAAAGAATGCAAATGAGGGTTGGGGAAGTGATGTCATTGGATGGGAGACACAGAAAACAGAAATACTGCATAATAATAAAAACCCATTGAGAGGAAACAATGTCTTGTCTTGTTATTGTCTACAAAAAACAGAAAATTGTTTGTTCATTCTTTATTACATTATTACATTATAATGTTTATAGTTCTCACATGACCAGCATCTGCATTACCTTTCCGTGACGTCATGAATGTTCATTGACAAAGATATTTTATATTTGATCAAAAGTTGCATGTGGACATTACAACCATTGTAGCCTTTAGGATGATTTTCTATAGTCTTGCGTGTGGGAGATTGTCCTTGGGTGGTTCAGAAAACCCTTTAGTGCTCTGGAGCGTTCATGTGTGTGATCACTTGCGATTTAGACTCCACGCTAACATCCTCGTGCCGGTTTGCTTCCTCCCTTGCAGTCAACAGCCGGCCGCTGGGGTAGCCTACACCCACCCCACCACCGTGGCCAGCTATACTGTGCACCAGGCGCCCGTGGCAGCTCACACCGTGGCGGCGGCGTACGCTCCCACCGCCGCCACAGTTGCCATAGCCAGGCCAGCACCCGTTGCCGTGGCAGCGGCAGCCACAGCCGCTGCGTATGGAGGGTACCAGCCCACGCACGCAGCCACGGACTACGGCTATGCGCAGAGACAGCCGGAAGTCCCGCCTCCTCCTCCCCCGGTCACCTCTCAGAATTATCAGGTGGGTCTTTGGACACCTTCTTCTCTGATTGGTTGACAGGAATCCTGGAATGTCACAATGTCAGAACTGTAATTCTGCCTTGTTGAATTGATTATGGTCACATGCTGAATTTTTGCTCATGAATAGCGTTTTAACTAATTAATTGTGCAAGACAGTTTGTCAGAAATAAATAAAAATGAACCGGTTCACCATGTGTATCTAGTCCAGTTGCTGCTGTACAGTTACACATCAGCCTCTCTCGCTCAGATATGTATATATATCACACAGTACAGCACTACCTGGATTGAGTAATGCTTAAGTACATGTATGTGATTTTTATTGTGGGAAGAATTCCCCACAGTGAATGCTCCAGTTTGCTGTGATATTTATTATTTTTTTTGCATTGCACCTGGTCTCCAGATGCTAGACTCAGATCCCCTGTCTGACAAAATGCATATAATTTCTCAGGCGCTTAGTTACAGTGAATTTTCCCCCATCACGATCACTCGCTTCGATCACCTCTTCTATGTCGTTGTGTGATTAAAAGACTCCCTGTCCTGTTTTAGGATTCGTATTCATACGCGCGGTCCACAGCTCCAGCCGTTGCGTATGATAGTAAACAGTACTACCAACAGCCTGCAGCCACGGCCGCCGTAGCTGCGGCTGCCGCACAGGCCCAGCCCACGGTGGCAGAGTCCTACTACCAGACAGGTACTGTTGGCTCATGGTGCAGAGTCGTAATATTTATATTACATTTAAAGATGATTCTAAATGACATTATGCATAGATAACAAGTAAAAAAAAAAGTTACGTTACTTGTCTATGTATCCTTGTGTGTGATCCTTTGACCTTGTACATTGAAGAGGTAGGCAGAAATCAATAAGCCTCCTCATGCTTCTTTTCTCCCCAGCTCCCAAAACGGGCTACAGCCAGGGAGCCACCCCATACACACAGGCCCAACAAACGCGGCAGGTTACGGTCATAAAACCAGCCACGCCCAGCCCCGCCACGTCCACCTTCTCCATCTATCCTGCGTCTTCAGCCGTGCAGCCCGTGGCAGCGGCTGCAGCAGCCGCCGCGTCGTCTGTGGTGCCCTCGTACTCCCAGAGCCCGACTTACAGCACCAATGCGGTCACCTACTCCGGTAAAATATCTCCTGTAATAGTCGAGTGCTAGCTGTGAGAATAATACAACTTTAATCCACCTTACTATTGTACCCACGTTACATCTAGAACTTCTTTGACTTTTATGCTGAAGTACAACGTATGACCAACAGTTCTGGTGTCGAATCATAGCTTCCCCCCCCCCCCCACTCTTATTTTGAGGATCAGGCTTATTAGGCTTAAATACCACAGACATACAATTCCAGATTTTGTACATGAATGTTTTGGGGTTTTTTTATATGTGATCTGGCCCTTACATTACATTTATTAGAACAGATTTATGTGGCAACAAACCTCAATCTGACTTGTGTGTTCTCATAAGGCACGTCGTACTCTGGCTATGAGGCAGCGGTTTACTCTGCCGCATCCTCCTACTACCAGCAGCAGCAACAGCAGCAGAAACAAGCGGTGGCGGCAGCTGCAGCCACGGCTGCCTGGACCGGCAGCACCTTCAAAAAGACACCATTCCAGAACAAACAGCTGAAGCCCAAACAGCCGCCCAAACCACCACAGATACACTACTGCGATGTCTGCAAGATCAGCTGCGCTGGCCCACAGGTACGTCTGTTTCGCGGTGAAACGGGTAACCTCAGAGTCACAGTTTCAAACCCCACTTACTACCATTTGGTCCCTGAACAAGACACTTAACCTTAGGTGTATCCAGGGGCACTGTCCCTGTAACTACTGATTGTAAGTCGTTCTGGATAAGGGCGTCTGATAAATGCTGTAAAATTGTGGCAGAAATGGATGTTACACCTTCATACTAATAGTGTGTGTTGCTCCTACGCAGCCTGCAAGACATTAGTCTTCCTGTTGTAAAATTTGTCCTCGTGAGTATTAGTAGTGTGTCTTCTCTGTCCCAGACGTATAAGGAACACCTGGAAGGGCAGAAACACAAGAAGAAGGAAGCGGCACTGAAGGTCTCTCAGAGCACCAGCAGCTGTAGCAGCAGCAGCTCGGCCCGCGGCACTCAGAACCAGCTGCGCTGCGAGCTCTGCGACGTCTCGTGCACCGGTGCCGATGCCTATGCCGCCCACATCCGCGGAGCCAAGCATCAGAAGGCATGGCAGATTGAGAATTTCTTACCACTCCTGTCTGTCTGTATTTCAGATATGCTCCATGATTTTAGACAAACTGAATGTGTGAAAATATCCTTCTGAGATATTATGTATGAGATATATGTGCCTGGTAGCTTTAATCGTTTCTGCTTAAAAATACATTGATTTATCTGAAATGTAACATGATGGTTTGTGAACTTCTCCACCAGAAGTGGACAATCCTGTAATCTTGACACTCAAATGTGTTCTGAAAAGTTGTTTTTAAATGTCAGTTGTATTCACCATCTTCTGGCATTTAGATTTTGTGTCTGGGAGATCTGCTCAAGGGGTGCGGGGGGGTAGGGGGTGGCAAATGTTAATGCACCTTGACCGGTTGCCATGGCACCAAGCTTGCACCTTTTACAAAGTATGTTCTTTGTTCCGCCGTAGGTTGTGAAACTCCACACCAAACTGGGAAAGCCGATTCCCTCCACAGAGCCAAGCGTGGTGACGCAGACGTCCACGGCCACCACGACCGCTGGCAGTAAAGTGGGTGGTGCAGCAGTCAGCAGCTCGGGCACCAGTGCCCCCTCGGCCGTGCCGACATCCGCTACCTCGGTCAGCGCATCATACCTCAAACCCGTGAGCGTGGTCAACGCCAGCGCTGCCACTGCACAGGGAAAGGGCCCGGCCTCCAGCAGCCTTACTTCTAATGCTGTAGCGGTCAAGAAGGTCAACACACCCAAGATCAACTTTGTTGGTGAGTTTTTATCTTTCTTTGTGCCTTTTTCTCAGTGAATCTGGGAAGATGAGTTGGGTATAATAGGCTGTAATGGACTTTTAAGTATATTTTAATGTGGCATTTTCTTTGGCCTTTACGGCGGGAACTTGATCCTCAGGTCCTGGAGAGCCCCTTGTTCTAGGTCTGGCCATCTGTCACGACTGCTCAAGACTCTGGTTTTAGACCCAGAATGGCTTCATATTCAGAATTCATATCCAGGTTCCTGTTCATGGTCCACTTTAAAACTTTGCAGCACCAGGGTCTTTCTTACTTCATGTCATACTTCATAATGAAGATTAAACTTGTATGCAGTCGACCACCTGGATATTCTGCAGCTGCCCTACTTTATACAATAGACTGGAATATTATGCAGAGCGGAGGTACAGTTGAGCTCTGGTTTGATGCGAGGAAAATTAGCAAATTAGCCTCTTCATCGCTTTATATTGTCTATTGAAAATATTCTTTGCATTTGTTTGGGCGCCAGTTTGGCTTTTTAAGCACATTTCTTCTAAGCTAACTTTTCTCTTGTAGGGGGAAACAAACTGCAGACCACCGGAGTCAGAATTGAAGATGTGAAGATGGAAGCCCCCAAGACAACATTGGCTGCTGTCTCTCCGGATCACAAGAACGAAGGCGCTGACTCGTTGTCAGCCCAGTCGGCTCTTGCTGCTCTACAGACCGACGTGCAGCCTGTTGGTCATGATTATGTTGAAGAGGTAACTTCTGTATTAGCTGTGTAGGGGAATGTCCTGTGATTTTTGCTCTTGAGAGTTTTGAGAATCAAAAGATGTTTTCTGTTTTTCAGGTGCGCAATGATGAAGGGAAAGTCATTCGCTTTCATTGCAAGTTGTGTGAGTGTAGCTTCAATGATCCCAATGCTAAAGAAATGCACCTGAAGGGAAGACGACATCGCCTCCAGTACAAGGTTTGTCGTTTTTGCAGAACACAACACTGAACAATCACAAGACGGTCAAGTGTTTATTTCTCCGTCCAACAGAAAAAGGTGAACCCTGAACTCCAGGTGGAAGTGAAGCCCAGCATCCGGGCACGGAAGATTCAGGAAGAGAAGATGAGGAAGCAGATGCAGAAAGAGGAGTACTGGAGACGGAGGGAGGAAGAAGAGCGCTGGCGAATGGAGATGAGGTAGTGCAGTTGTACTTTTTTTTTTTTTATAATATTGTATTTATTAGGGTTTGGCGCTCTGCTATTCTGCATATTTTGCCCGCAGGCGTTATGAAGAGGACATGTACTGGCGCCGTATGGAGGAGGAGCAGCACCACTGGGACGAACGGCGCAGGATTGATGGCGGCTATCCTCAGGGCCCTCCAGGACCTCCAGGCCTGCTAGGAGTCAGACCTGGCCTACCCATGCCTCAGCCGCAGGGACCCGTGGTGAGTGTCATGGGCCGAGTGCTTTTTAATAATCTCTACAGGTATTTAATTTTTTTTTTAAATGCAATTTTCTTTTGTTAATTCATGTGTAATGTACGATACGTGTGTGTGTGTGTGTGTGTTTTAAGATCGTGCTGTGTATACTGTTGTACTGACAATAAATCTCTCTTGAATCTTAACCTTGCAGCCCCCGCGACGGCCGGACTCCTCAGACGACCGCTACGTGATGACCAAACATGCTGCCATTTACCCCTCAGAGGATGAGCTGCAGGCCATCCAGAAGATCGTGTCAATCACCGAACGGGCACTCAAACTGGTTTCTGACATAATCACCGACCAAGACAAGGACACAGAGGAGGACAAGGACAAGGAAAAAGAAAAGGACAAGGAAAAAGAAAAGGAAAAGGAAAAGGAATCCCCCAAAGACAGGTGAGTAGTTTAACTCTAGTTTTTGAACTTGTTTTATATAAAGACCTATATAAAACAACAAAAAAATCTCATAATGAGGACCTTTAAGCCATAGGGCATTTATAGGTTTTCTCATTTTGGGGGTTTTCTGCAGAGCGTTAAAGGGCGTCATGAGAGTTGGGGTCTTGGCCAAAGGCCTGTTGCTGCGCGGAGACAAGAATGTGAACCTGGTCCTGCTGTGCTCAGAGAAACCCACCAAGAACCTCCTGACGCGCATCCTCGAGCACTTGCCCAAGCAGCTAACGGTACCCACCACACGCCAGTTCTCTCCCGAGTTCTTAATAATAATACAATAATAACTTAATCACTTCCTGTTTCAGTTGGTGACACCAGAGAAGTATGAGGTGAAAGGCTCTGCCCAAGAGGCGGCAATTATTCTGTCATCCGGTACTGACCCCAAGATGCAGGTGACAATCACGCTGACGTCGCCCATCATCCGTGAGGAGAATTCCCGGGATGGAGGTTGGGAAGGCTACTGCTGGCCCCCTTTTCCTTCTGGCAACCTATGAAATGATTATTTTTATGTTGATCTGTGCCCCTAAGAGCCCATCTGCTGGCACCAAGGAAGCAGAATTGACCAGACCATTGGCACAGGCCCATTTTTCTGGTTTATCATCTCACAAAGCTGTTCTGGTGTGTGCTGGTGCTCAGACATGAGAAACTGGCATCTCGGAAACTCACCTGTTGATTTATTTGCCTTCAAAAGCCTTGGAACACCCGATCGCTTTAGCTCGATCAGTCTGAAATACTAAATATTGTTTATGTTGGACCTCACAATCCATTGGATTTTAATATTAGATGCATATGCTTAATTTTTAAGGTTAAAAATCCAAGATGCACATTTTGAAGGCAGAGCAAACACTCTTTAACCCAGCCTCGTTGCATTAATTATGTTCCAATTCTATAGTTAAAGGTAACAGATGACCTAGTCGAAACCGGTTCATAATTCTCAGATCATGGTGAGCTCAGCATGACCACGGCCTTCCCCACGGTCCTTTGGCCGCCAGCAGTGCAGCTCTGGGCTCGACTCTGTAAAAAAAAATTTCCTCCAATGCTCTCTGAAGCTCACCCAAAACCAGCATGATTCAGTGTTTTTGCATTGTGTAAATCCAGTTAGTCCCAGGTAAGATTCATTTTTGTTTCCTGTGTTCCAGGGGATCGTTTGGCACAACCAGAACCCCCCCCCCCTTTATTTCCCCCAGTTCCAATTGACTCATTTACCACGTGCCCTCATTCTGTACACATTCATAAACAAAGCCATCTCGGGGTACTGGGAGTTCAGGAGTCTTAGGGAAGGACTGGTTACATCCCCACAGGAAACAAATCTCTTTGTCTGGTGGTGAGGTCACCATTCTGCGCCCTCCACCCCCCTGAATGAGAGTGCTCCCCTGAGTGGATCATTACGCCCCGCCCCAATTCACCTCTTCATTTACATTCAGCCCTACTGCAAAAATCAGCCTATAGAGGGAAAAAAAAAATTGTATCCGTAACAGGTTTTTGATGTAATCTTTCTTTCCTGTGAACCAGCTGAAAATCATGGTGAAGAACCCCTCATGTGGGACATTATTTCACACTCCAGTTCTGTGGTCTTGAGCCCAACTCCTTTCTGATCCTCGGGGGAGTATGTATTGAGTTGAGAGGACAGCTTTCTGTAGAGGAATCTTTGGTTGGACCTGGGTGCACAGCCTTCGGTATACGATGACTTGGGTTTTCAGACCAACTGATGGCAGGTGTGCATGCTGTGTTGTCCTAACCCCTCTTGCTGGGAGCTTAGTGTTTTTTTTGGGGGGTTTTTTTTTTTCTCTTCTTTTTTTTTTTTTTGGGTTATTTTTCTTTCCAGCACGCACTGCTACCTCCATGTATCCAAAGCTTCACAAGTCCAGCCTAAAGCCTCCTCATGCTCCGAGTAACCACGGTCCTGTCTGAGGCTACGCCTACCAACGTCTCCGGAAGGATTTTTGACCAGGGTCCCTCTTCCCCCTCACCCCAAACACTTTGCCACACCTGCCATTGCCATGCCACTGCTCAGGGCCCTTCAGGCCCCACCGCCTTCCCTTACAGCTTTCGACATTTACTCTTTAATTTTCTCTTCTTTTTTGTTTTTTTTTCATTTGGTTCATGTCCACTGGAATGACCATGACGCCATTGACCCCCCTCTGTCCCCCCCCACACTTAGAAACAGGGATACTGACATGAGCTGGATCTTGTAATGAGCCACTATCTGAGGGATTTGCAAAGCCCAAGCTCACGGTGCTTCGTTCACTGTGTTCTTAAAGCTGGGACGCAAGGGAAGGCCCTATATCTCCACTCCTCTCAGGGCCTGATTACACTCAGTCACTTCATGAAGTTGGGCCTGATCAGATCTGAGAGTGAAAAATAAGGCCAATGGTTTATACGGGCGGTAGAATGTCCGTTCGGGATCTGCATCAATTTGCTAAAACGAGTGGAAAATGAATCACATGGTAAATTTATCCACTTCTGTCAGCCGAATATTAGCGTTTTCAAATCCGTTTTTAACCACAGACCTTATTTTAGTCATCAAAAAATTTTTAAAAGGACTAGAAGACCTGACTGTCGGACCAGTTAGGAGGTGATTTCTATTTCCTCAGCTTTGTACGGACTGTGCAGTTTCTGTGTCCAGGTGTAAACCTGCCTGGACCAATCTGTGGACCTAATCTGGGTATGAACCTCATGAAGTGACCATGGCCGTTTTACACTGTGTAGTACAGTGTGGTACGGTTCCTTTAAAAGGGCTTCAGAGTACTGGATTATTTTCTGTTGTTTAAAAGAAGAACCATGCAGGAGCTTTAATCTCCTATTTATTTTATTTATTTATTATAAAAGGCAAGAATGCCTTGTTTATTAATTTTAAGAGCATTACCATGGGACCTTAGCTCTGCCTCTGTGTTCCCTATACTCTGATTAAAACATGATGTCGCTGTTTTGCAATGGAGAAACGTTCCATACTGGTGAGGAGTCTTTAAAAGTGCATCGTACCATACTGCATGGCAGAAAAGGGACTTGAGTGTAAAAGGCCTTTTTAAACCAATACGTTTCACATCCACTGTGTCCCACCGCACAGCGCACACACATTTCCACAGACACACACTCTCTCATCTCCTCTGTAGCCTAGACAACCGTTACCTGGGTAACACTTTGGTATGTGTGGCAATGTGTTTTTGTTATCTTGCCAGTCTGCTCTGACCTGGTCAAACACCCGTTCCTCACCACCATTTGACAATTGGATCCTACATTTTTAGATGTAACCTCGGGTTTGGTGAAAGACCCAGCGGACGTGTTGGACAGGCAGAAATGCCTCGATGCTCTGGCCGCTCTCCGCCACGCTAAGTGGTTCCAGGTTCGCAACACCATTTTACTTTCTTCTTGTAGCCTTATGAGATGCATTTGTTTCATTTTCTTATGTTATTGCAGTTTAACTAAAATGTTTGAGTTTATAAAAGAAAAAAAAAAAAAACTAAACCATTTAAATTCAAGGATGCCACCCTTTATCAGAATATGAAAACTGTAATTGAATGCTGCATATCACTAATTCCTGTAAGGAGAGTTTTCCGGTCTTACTGTAATGGCCTGGCATCCTTGTATACAGTTTTTATTTTAAGATGCTTCCTATTCCTCAGTTTGTGAGCAAATTCCATAAGGCTGCAGAATAAGTTTGCATAAAGGTGTGTCATCAATAGGAGCTTTCATGTTGAGCGTTTGTTCTCTGTGACTTTTTTTTTTCTTTTTTTTCAATATTTTTTATTTCATCAGAATAGGGATTGAGAGAAAGGACATTCTGATTAGTTTACTGTGCTGTTGGCCTCACGCGAACACACAGGCAAAGTAAAACAGATTTCCTTGGCCTTTTCAGTCCCTATGTTCTACTTTTAAACTGATCTTCATTTCTCCTGTTTGGTAAATGAGACTGTTTGTCATATACTTGACAGCAGAGGTCAAGGTTTATAAGATGGTCAGGATCGCCTTCCTTGAGCATCTTGCAAACTTCGAACTCCTCCTTACTAACGATGAGGTAAAATACTGCTGAAAATGGCAGCTGAAAGAAAAAAAATTCTTACACATGTGAAAGCCTATTGGCCTGATTTGATGACAAGCTTCCATTGTGACCAGTAGTGTTGCGCCTCCTGAGAGCCCAGCCGTGATGCCCCTCCCGCCGGCTCTTTGTGTGCGTCACTGACTTCTCTTGATTCTGTTGCACTGAAGGCTAGGGCTAACGGACTGCAGTCATGTGTCATCGTCATCCGTGTCCTGCGAGACCTCTGCCAGCGTGTCCCCACCTGGTCTGCTTTTCCCAGCTGGGTGAGTAAATCAAATTAAACCACAGCCCCCTATTCAGAAATGTGCTGAAAATCTGGTTAAACGTCATCCTGTTTTTTTTTTTTTTTTGGTACATATTCTTTGTACTGAGTGATCTGGTGGATCAGAAGTGCTACCTACCTACCTACAAATGAATAAACAAAAATGCCTGCTGGGATTTATTTTTGTTTTGGGAGTCAACCTGACTGCATCGCTGCTTCAAAATAAGGTTATGGTATTTAAGAAATGAATACGGTACATTTTATAGCTAAGAGAGCCTAAATTTTAATAGTTCTCCCTTCCCTGCTCAAAATCAAACTGCAGATGACTAATAAATGGTTCAAAATAAGTTTTAACTTTTAAAATGCAATCTGACAAAACAATGCTTGTATGTGAGATGGCAGACTACGCCACTGTAAAGCTTATTTTCAAACTGGAAACAACGCATCTTTCAAACCTTGAATGATTATTCCACCTTGGTGATCCTCTGGAAAATACGCAGTTTGGAGGCGTTAAACTCCATGTAGGGCTGCATCATCTGGCTGGCTCCTCTGAATCTACTAGTGTTTGGGTGCGCCACCGGGAGGGGATTTTATTGGCCCAGTAGATGCTGTGAATTTGTTTTCAGTGCTATCTCTTTCCTCCCAGGCTATGGAGCTGCTTGTTGAGAAAGCCATTAGCAGTGCATCAGGCCCACTCAGCCCTGGTGATGCCCTGCGGAGGGTTTTCGAGTGCATCTCCTCTGGAATTCTGCTCCCTGGTGAGACACCGAACATGGGATGGTCCTTACGGTTATTCTGGAGACACCTCTTCCTCCTACCAACATCCCACCACAATATCAGTGTCATCGTAACACCAATCAAACACAGCTACAAAGTACAGAAAAAAATGCATATGGCATTTAAAGTGCTTTCAATTTTATCACAGTGTTATAATAATGCATTGTTAATGATAATTTTACCCCTTCATTTTATGGCTAAGTTATTTCATTAGCATTATTTCATCTGGCTGTGCAGACATACTTGGCTTGTTTATATGCAGTAGTCTCACATGCCTTTACAGCCAATCAATGCACGATGTAACACACAGACATCAAACTTGTGACCCACAAGCCGTATCTGGCCTGGAGTGCAATTACATCCGTCCCTCGATCATTTAATATGATCAAATCACCATAAAAATAGATCTAAATAGAAGTACTGCTAAGACACAAACTACAAATCCCATAATGCAATGCTTCAGGTGCCTTGCTAAACGTGAACTGTTCTGTAGTTACACTGTAATATGCAGTCTATGAAACTGTCTTATTAAAGTAGATTTTCTGAGCAACGTCCGAATGGAAATTGCGTGTGTACAATAATCTTTTCAAAATACGTTAATTTTCAGATGCTGTTACCATATTTCAATATTTAGGATCTGGCAACACTGAAAACATACCATTATAAAATAATCTGAAATGACTAACACAGCCATCGAATTGAAATTGATAAAACAGCTTTAGGCCATTATGGGTAACAGCATTTCCCCAACCTGTGAAGCTAACATTTTTGAGAAGCAATCCGAAATTTCCATTAGAATTAAATTGTACCTCTATGTGTTTCCTTGAATTCGATTGTGAATTCTTGTAAAACAAAATCATATCAGGCTGAGGCAGGCACAAAAGGCTTCTTTTCTACAGCTTTGGAAAAAAAAAAAAACATCTTTCAAATAAGGCCATGGATGTTCTGGCAAACTGGATTATTGCAGATCAATAGCCGTGCACTGTAATTTCTCCTTCGTATCTGTCGTATCCTTCTGAGGCACCACTGGAGATGCCATTCTGCTCCGCTAACCAGGTCAAAGGTTAGATTTTTACTAATTATACTGATATACCAGTATAATCAAAATCTCTCCCGCTGGTCAAATTTATATCACATACTGCTTATTCTGTGTATAGCGCACAGCACTACCTGTAGCTACTGATTGCTTTGGATAAGGCATCTGCTTAATGGCGTAAATGTTAATAAACCACCTTTATATTTGCATTGTTACATGTATAGGATTACAGGGCTTTGTTCAGGGCTTTCAGACATTTTGAGCTGCACATACTTTTGACATCAGTACATAAGTATGCTGGTACGATGCAAAAAGCTCAATAATTCTCAGTAAGGAATGAGGAACACTCCAGGAGAGATTCCCAGTAATGGATTTCTGCGCTATTACCGCTGTCTCACAGTCTCCTCTTTTGCCATTCAGGAGGGCCGGGATTGGTTGATCCATGTGAAAAGAACCCTACAGATACACTGGCAACCATGGAGGAGCAGCAGAGAGAAGACATAACGTCAAGTGCTCAGGTACAAACTTTTTTTTTTTGGGTGGTGGGATTGTAAATCATATAGATTACATCGTGAGTGGAATTGTAACCGTTGGTCTAACTCTTTCATCCCTAGTTTGCTCTGAGGCTGCTAGCGTTCCGCCAAATCCATAAGGTCCTGGGTATGGACCCGCTGCCACAGATGAACCCACGCTTCAATGTCCGCAACACCCGCAAGCGGCGACGGGACAACAGTGACAGCACAGATGGCTTCGAGGCCGAAGGGAAGAAGGACAAGAAGGACTACGAAGGCTTCTAAGACCTGCTCACTTCTGTTGCTCAGTTTCTTTTGGAGGGTGGAGCTCATCCTGGGTGATTGGGACTGAAGGTCATGTTCCAAATTTACCAGCCAAATTGCCAGTTGTCTGGTTTATGATTGGCCATCGTGGTCCTCTCGTTTCTCTGTTGTCTCTTAGAGGACTCAATTCCTTCAAAATCATGACTGACTTCTTTTGTACTGAACTAGACATCAACAGCCTGACTGAAGTCCATATTAAAACGCACACCTTGCTTTATACCAATCTGAGCTCCACCCACTATGTACAGATGCTGATAATTATCATGTGAGATGATGCACAAATGGGCAACGTTTCTGTGAATGAGTCAGACTTATCGTTAATCCCACCCAACCCCATCCTAGCCCACCGTCTGGCTGCTGGCTTTTAATCGTTGTGAAGTTTTATGGAGTCGCTCGACTTCCCCTCCTTCCGTTTGTTTTGTACCAAGCATCATTTCTCTTAAATTGCATATTGCAAGTGATGTGAAGCTGAAGTGATTGTCCTGATGCCAGACGTGGGTCCATGGCCCACCCGTAATACATTTTTGAAGAGACACTGGTTTCCCGAGTTTGTGTTCATAGTATTATCCTTAAATGTTTAATCTTTAATGTATATACGTGATCATATACAGTTATGTATGATGTTGGTTATATGATCACTTAAGCCTATATCTAATCTTGCAATAGATATGACCATTTATGATTTTATTGAAGCATGGCTGTGCTGTCTCTCTCTCCCCCCCCCCCCCTCTCTTGTTAGTTTTATTGCTTTTTGTTCATGTTTTTTCATTCTTTTCTTTTTTTTTTTTTTTGATAATATAAAAGCAGATGCCTGCCCGCTTTCTTGACTGAACATGACATTAGTTTGTTTAAATCCTTATGAAGCCAATTGGGGGACATTTAACATTGTTGTAATTGCGGTTTGATGTAGCAAAAGCCTTTGCTTGTAAGTCACTGTCAAAATACTACTGTACTACAGTAGGAAAAATAAAGACATTTCCTGAACCAACTCATGTGCTGAGGAACTGCTTTCTATGGTGAATTGGACATCTCCCGATTCATTTACTTTCAATATGTAGGTTTTGAGCCTCTTGGATAAATCATTTGTGTATTTTCCCACTAAAAGTAACTCCAGTGTCAGGTTTTCTGTCTGTTTGCTGATCATTTTAGAATTGGTATATTTGGGAATCATAAGAATAGTGAGTTAAAGGGGTGGCTGTGTGAGAATGAAGAAGAAAGAAGTGGCCTCCAAAGGTAAGTGTTATTGGATTGAGGTTGTTGGGCTTCATTTCAACAAAGCTTGTATTTCGTAATTTGCAAGAACAACTGGAACAATGTTGAAAAATATACAATTATATCAGTCAAGATCAGGATGTAGCAATTGTGCATTTTTTGTGTTGGGCTTGAAAAACGTTTAAAAATCCTGAATATTCGGTGGCTGTGTGACTCAACACAGGATGCGGCTCGGTCTGAAGAGGAAGTTTGGGCTTGGTAGTCCAGGATGTGGGAGACTCTGAGCTCCCTCTGGTCCCGACCTCACACCCCAGTACTTTAAATTGCTGCTTTATAATGTTTTTATTAAGCATGCGGTCCTTACCTAATTCACATTCTTATACTCTCGGTTATAAAAGTATAATATAGTATAAAATACTCAGTTTTTTGCAGTAATAAAAAAGCAATGGAATTTTGACCAGCACGATGTGTGCTTTCTGTAATACAGTTCAGGCCAAAAGTTTGGACACGCCTTCTCATTCAATGTGTTTTCTTTATTTTCATGACCATTTACGTTGGTAGATTCTCACTGAAGGCATCAAAACTATGAATGAACACATGTGGAGTTATGTACTTAACAAAAAAGGTGAAATAACTGAAAACATGTTATATATTCTAGTTTTTTGCCCTGATTACTGCTTTGCACACTCTTGGCATTCTCTCGATGAGCTTCAAGAGGTCGTCACCTGAAATGCTTTTCCAAGGAGTTCCCAGAAGTGTTTAGCACTTGTTGGCCCCTTTGCCTTCACTCTGCAGTCCAGCTCACCCCAAACCATCTCGACTGGGTTCAGGTCCGGTGACTGTGGAGACCAGGTCTCCACTTTTTGTTAAGTACATAACTCCACATGTGTTCATTCAAAGTTTTGATGCCTTCGCTGAGAATCTACCAATATAAATGGTCCTGAACATAAAGAAAATACATTGAATGAGAAGGTGTGTACAGACTTTTGGCCTGTACTGTATGTGTTCAACACTGACCTCCATCTCGTGTTTGTGTGTAATAGGTATAAACACTCCTGCGTTATTTACCAGACGCTCCTCTCGATTGTGTTTTTTTTCCGGGTCCGCCCACTCTACGGAAGTCGCTTCTGTATGGCTGTTACCAATCTGACCGACAGCCGCCTCGTCCAATGGCGCAGCAGAGCTCGCCGGATTTCCCGCCGACCACGCCCGCAGCCAATGGCGCAGTCCGGGCGCGGTCAGCTGTCAGCAGCAGGCTACAGTGGGGCTCGGCCGGATCCCCACCTGGCCGGAGCGGAGCCGGAGGAGGCCGCCGCCGCGGAGCCGCCGAGATGTTGAGTCTTGGGACCGGTGGAGGGAAAGCCAGCAAGGCGTCCTTCGTGTCTTACGTGACCCCCGAGGTAAACCGCCACCTCCCTTCCTCGGAAACGCGCACACTTGTTTTTATTAAATCTGCGCGGCGTGGGCGGAGCTACAGAGACGCGCGTTTGTTTGGATTTTTTATTCTTGAACCGAACGTGAAAAATCGAGTCCCGGAAGAGCGCAGAACTTCTCAAAACGCGAGTTCCAGCAGGAATCCCCCTGTGCTGGTTTAGTGCGACGTTTTTCTTTCTGACTTCGTGGTGGTCCAGTCTGTAAAGCTTTTTAAGAATGATCTTTTTTTTTTTTTTAGTACTTTGTTTTTTCAGAATTTGATTCCTTTGTGTGAAATAAGATTTACAAATTGCTGCGTTAATGACAGTGGGCTTTTATGGATTAGTTTTTCTTCTCTGCAGAGAACAAAGTCCAGGAAAGTGAATGGAAAGCATGTGACTGCATCATCATAACCTTGTATATCGTAAATGCATCTTCAGGAATTGAATCAATTCATTTAAATTGTTATTAAAAATCCAATAGTCATTTTAGTCAATCACAATACCCCTTTAAATACAGAACAGGACAAAAGTTTGCACACACCTTCTCATTCAATGTGTTTTCTTTATTTTCATGACCATTTACGTTGGTAGATTCTCACTGTAGTCATCAAAACTATGAATGAACACATGTGGAGTTATGTACAAAAAGTGGAGACCTGGCCTCCACAGTCACCGGACCTGAACCCAATCCATTGTTAAGTATATAACTCCACATGTGTTCATTCATAGTTTTGATGCCTTCAGTCAGAATCTACCAATGTAAATGTGGACATTGAGGATGACCAGCCTTTTTTTTTTTTTTTTTTTTTGACCCCCTTTGCTTCTGCTCTTCACTATTCTTTTGTCAGGAAATAAAGTCAGAGAAGGAACCTCCCAAAAAAAACAAGCACCCTGAGTTGCTGCCAGGTAATCCGCTCTTATCCTACTGATGTGGTTCTTAGCAGATGTGGTCTTGGTTGTACTGATGTGGTTCTGCGGCAGACGCAGCTTCGTACAGATGAGGGATCTACCCACTGCTCTCTTTTCCAGGTGAGGTGGTGTTCTGCAGTGCAAATCCCATTCTGAAGTTCACCCAGGATGACCAATCTCAGCGTGGCGTGTTCGGAACGCTGCTCTGCACCAACTTCCGTGTGGCCTTCGTGAGCGATGAAGAGGAGGATGCGGTGAGCCTTTCTGGGCCTTGTGTGTGTTTACCCATCTTTAGTGTGTGAACCGCCGTCTCCACCCAAATGAAGAAGTGTCTGTGTAGAGTTTCCCGTTTCACAGCCATTTCTGCAACTTCCTTTTCTTCTGTGGCTGTCACAGTTTCACTGGCACCTGGATTAAATAATTTCACTTGGACATGTTGAAGGCCACATACAAGGTGCTCTTTCTGCTGTTTACAGCAAAGCAGAATTGTGTTGTTTGGTGCATTTTGGTCACCTGATCATGAAGATGACACCTTTAAACCCACACCAGGGTCATCAGATTTGGGGCACTGGTGGCCCAGCGGTTAAGGAAGCGGCCCCGTAATCAGAAGGTTGCCGCCACTGAGCAAAGCACCGTCCCCACACACTGCTCCCCGGGCGCCTGTCATGGCTGCCCACTGCGCACCAATGGCGATGGTTAAAAGCAGAGGACACATTTTGTTGTGTCACCGTGTGCTGCGCTGCAGTGTTTAACAATGACAATCACTTCACTTTCACTTTAGATCTGGGCAGCATTACTAAAACACAGGAAGAACAATACTACTTGTTATAAAATGCTGAATCATTTATGTTTATAATTAATTGTCAAGTGTGTTTGATGTCATCATGTTGTCATCACCATAATTGAGGCATTTATGTCTTCAGGCTCAGCACTTCAAGAACCGGCTGTATGGGGAGCATGATATTCCTCTGATGTGTGTGGACAGTATCTATGGAGGTAGAGATCACTGTGAGGCATGCTTGTGTGTGTGTCTGTCTGTTGTTTGTTACACAGAGCTGCTGGGTGTGTATGTTCCAGGCTACGATGACAAGAAGAAGCTGATCACCAGCGGTCTGGTGAAGAACAAATCTCCCAACAAGATGATAATTCACTGTAAAGACCTCCGGGTTTTCCAGTTCTGCCTAACCTTCACTAAAGAGGAAGATGCCAGGAAGGTAAGATAGCAAGCTTGCTTTTTATGGGAACATTTTCCTGGATCCTTCTTCTGAACCCATGGTCTTCTCTCCAGATCTTCCAGGGAATCGTCCACCATTGCCTGGAGCCCAAGTCACTTAAATGTGTTTTCGCCTTTTCCTATAGCAATATCCCAAATCCAGGTAAAGTGCTCAGTGTTATTGCTGGAAGTGGAAGGAATGTTATAGAACTCCAGGCTTCATGTTGTTGGAACGTGCCTGTGGAAAAATGATTGGAAAGCAAACCAGATATTTTTCTTTGATCCTGCTCTTTATAGATTCATTGTGGATTCATTTAAAAGTTCCAGTGCGTGCGCATGTTAGCGCCATGAGTTGAGCCTGACGTTGTGGCAAAGCCCAGATCATAACTGAACTGTGGTTCATAGGGTGGGTTGGGTCGGTCTGGCCCAGCTGTTGAGCTGGGCGCCTCTCACTTGCATTCCTTGGCGCCAGGGCATCGGTGGCAGATTTGCCACATTCCCTCCGCCAAGAATGAATCAGTCCTTTTGACTGGCTGTGCAGTCCTCGAACTCCCGGTGCCTCCGGTTTATCATTTTTTCACTAATCCGGAACAGTCGTGTTCATTTGGGCTTCAACAAACAAAACCACATATAAATGAATGTGAACTGGGTCGAGTTCCTCCCTCACTGGACAGCAGTGATGTTTTTATTGGAGCAATTCTGTTTGTGTATTACGGTTTAAGTTTATAGCATGTCATTTTGCATACAAATGCATTGGTATTTTAAAATTTACCATGTTCGCATTTACTGCTGTCAATAGATGCTGTGCCATGCTATGTCACAATTTGTTAACTTGGAAAAATTCTGTAAATTTGACTTTATTTTGACAATTCATGTGCTTGGGACTCATGATTATGATGTTTTCGAAAGCATTAAGGCAGAAAATGGACTGTTGGGTGACCCAGTGGTTGCTGATGGCATTAGCATGCTAATACGGTAAAATGAAGTCAAACTTCACCAAACGCATGCCAGAAGAATATAGATATATATATATCAAATTTTTTTTTTATACAGGAAATGCACTCTATCTAGTTTATTTAGTTTATTTTGGGGAACCATGACAATGTGATTTGATGTTGGTGCACACAGCCGCTGCTCTTGATTTGCTCAGCCTTTAATGGCAGTAAAATAGGGCCCTTTTCCTGCAGAGCGGGGGCCAGTGGTGCATGCATTTGCCCATTCTCAATTTGCTCAAGTGTTACCATTACAGAAGAGTTTTTTTTTTTTGTTTTTTTTTTGTCCACAGAGAGATGGGCAACGACAACGTTTGACTCTGCAGAAGACTGGAATCAGGAAATGAAAAGGACCAGAGGGTGGTGTAAAATAGTGACAGGAAACGAGAACTTTGAACTTTCTCAGAGGCAAGTTGGCACAGAACAGCATGTTAAAAACACATATATTTTTGAAGCCTTGAACTGATGAGTCTCCACCTTTTTGTTTTTAGGTTGCCGCAGGTTTTTATAGTTCCTAAAGCTGTTTCCGAAGAAGACTATGCTAAATTTCAGGGACTGGGTTTGCCTGTACGTTTTTTTTGTTTTTTTGTTTTTTTTGGTTATTCTCATTATATCACCCACAACCTGCTGCTGATAACATTAGGACTTTCTCCATGAAAGGTGCATGTATGGTGGCATGTAGAGAGATCAGATTGTAATTCATTAGTCTGTTTTCATCAAACTATAATCACCTGTAAAAAATTATAGTGTATGGTAAGGTTGGACTGACCCCCTCATATATCTACAAGGATCAGATCTTTTCTGGTTTCCATGGTAGCCCAGAATGGACAAATCTAGAACATTACATTCATTTTGTCAGGCACACATCCAAAGCAGTTTAGAAACTGACAATCCAATCATTGGGCGCCTGTCATGGCTGCCCACTGTTCACTAAGGATGATGGTTAAAAGCAGAGGAGACATTTTGTTGTGTCACCATTTGCTGTGCTGTGTATCACAATGACAATCACTTCACTTTCATTGGCTCTTGAGATGTCACAAGAAGCTTTAAATCCAAGGTGGCTGCTGTCTGTTGGTGCAGCCATCTTGGATTTTGAGGTGACTCTTCAATACTGCACCTTTTGAAACCGTGTGTGCATCATGTGTGTTTATTAACTACTCTGATGCCCCCCCCCCCCCCCCCCCCCCCCAGATATGGTGCTGGTCCCATCACACCGGTTGTGCCCTTTTTAAAGCATCATCCGTGCCAATGCTGCAGGAGGACACTGTCGCTCAGGCCTACATGGAGAGGTAGATGACGCTGGAGATGCTGCTTAAAGTGTGAACGGGCAGTGTGTTTGTGTGTGAAGCGAGTGTTTTAAGTACTCTGTAGGTGTTTGAATGGGTTTAAGGCCTGTTCGAGCTGCTGCCTTTGTTTTCGTGACTCTGTGTGGGTGAAGCTTCGTATCTTAACAGCTTTGTTTTCCTGTTTGGCTTCCTGCTGGATGCTGTCTATGGCACCCGCCCGGACTCGTGTCCTGCCTCGGCTTGGATTTCACGAACAAAGGCAGAATTCTATACCCAGTACTGTTTACATTCATTAGCATGGGTTTGCTGTAGGTCTGGGTTGCCTCACTGCAGGAAGTCCCAAAGCAGCAGACTTGGACTGCATTCATCCAGAAAAACAGAATCCAGATTCTTTTGTTGAGTGTTTTTGGTGCTGCGTGCAGAATGCTGAATGATGTGGCCCAGAACCACCTCTACTCTGTCAAAACCGAGGACCTGTCAGAGACGCTGCCCAGCATACAGGAGATCCAGCTGGCCTACACCAAGTTCAAGCAGTTCTTCCTCATCGGTGAGTTGGTCTGAATGCTGAATCTGAATACAGCTCTGCGACTGGTCAGGCTGGAGACCGTAATTATTATTATAATTTTTTTTTTAAATAAACAATTTGAATAGGATGTTGAATCTAAAAGGTATCTTCACTTAGACAAAATGAGAAACAGAGTCGTGCATTCTTTAAATATCCTGGTGTCTGGACTGTCTGGAACAGGGAGGACCTGCCCAGATTCCACTGAGAATCACAGCGGTGCGTGAAGAAATGTTACCTTAGATGCATTCCCTCGAAGTTCCTGACCTGGGAACTGGAGTTCTCTTCACTTCCCAGAATTTTAAAATGCGCTGTTGATCTACGAGCTTATAAAGTGTGGCTTAGAATCGGGATATATAACATTTACCACAGTTTATTCATATTTGTCTTGCCTTTGTCAAGATGTCAAAATGAAGGTGCGTCTGGTCACTGCTCTGTTGTCCATAGTTTGCTGCAGCCAGCATCTTGAGGGCAGAACAAATTGCAGAACACTGCAATTTAATTAGTCATGAGCAGCATTAATGGTTTCAGCAATATGTGATGCAGAAGCTCTTATGTACAGTGTCTTCATGACATTGTCATTATAACAGAAATACATTATTATTCTTAGTTTTTCACATTTTTTGCAGATAACACCACAGATTTCTGGATGTCTGATGTGAAATGGTTCTCATCACTGGAGAATTCTGGCTGGCTGGACATAATCAGGTCTGTTTATCAGAATCAGAGTCACGTTTATTGGCTAAGAATGTGAGTGAACGCATGCAAGGAATTTGATTTTCGGTCCCACAGCAGTACAAAGAACAACAATATAGTAGAAATACGGCAGCTTAATTATGACTTAATCTTCCAGATCCCGTAAATATCTGGGTGGCTCAGTCGTGTGTTTATTTCCAGGCAGTATCTCCAGAAAGCCGTGGAAGTGGTTGAGTGTCTGGAGGCAGAAAACACAAATGTTCTTATAATGGGTGGGTATTCGGCGCTGCCTGCTTTGCTGTGATGAGGTCATTCACTGCATGATCTAAAAAAAAAAAAAAAAATACCCGAAAGTCTACTCTTGATGCGGCGTTTGAGTTATCGTTCTGTATCTGCAGCTCAGTTTCAAATTTCACATGACCTTGTCGGTCACATGCTGAGATGAACTTCCTGTGTATCATAAGATTAACATTAGATGTAGGATACTAAACAATTTAGTGAGTATTCACGGACAGGATATAATAGTAATATACACCTATTTTCTCTCTCTCTCTCTCTCTCTCTCTCTCTCTCTCATATATATACATACATACACACATACACACATACATACATACATACGTGTGTGTGTGTGTTTCAGAGGAGGATGGCACTGACCTGTGCTGCGTCATCTCCAGCCTGGTCCAGCTCATGCTGGATCCGTACTTCCGCACACTGCCAGGGTTTCAGAGCCTGGTGCAGAAAGAGTGGGTCGCCGGGGGACACAATTTCCAGGATCGCTGTAATCACCTCCACCATAAAGACAAGGAGGTTTGCTGAATTTGTGTTTTTATATTCATTTTCTGTAAGTTCATATTTTATTCATGCATTCCAGCACCACTTTGGCTGCTCATGCGAACACATTTTTAATGTGGAATTAAAGATGGCAAATCTTATTTAAACATTGGTATGTGCGTGTGATATACAGCAGTGCCAGTCTCCAGTGTTCCTGCTGTTTCTGGAGTGTGTGTGGCAGCTTCTGCAGCAGCATGGGCCTGGCTTCCAGTTCTCTGAGACGTACCTCACTGTCCTGTCCGACAGCGTCCACGTTCCCGTCTTCAGCACCTTCCTGTTCAGCTCGGCCTGTCAGAGAGTCAGCAGCATAAGGGTATGCTCCTTACCAGAAAACTGCCTACCTGAGTGACCTGGTAAATCTGGTTCTGGACAGGAAGGTTCAGTCATGATAATCATCTTGCTGACCTGAATTTCTTGTGTGCAGTCAGACCAAAACTAAACTGGGGCGGACTGCCCCTAAGCATCGTGCGGACTGCCCCTAACCCACCCCTCACATGCATTGAATGTTCTTCTTAGTGTTCCACGGCTGGACTCACTTTTGGCTGTGAAATTTGCCATCTGTGCCTTAAGAAGCAGGGATTATTTATGTGCGGACATGGGCTTCCAGGGCTCCATCAACGCATCACAATGTCGCCGTTCAGTTCTAACCAGGAATTCTACAAGCCTGTCTGCTATTTTAGACCAATTAGAGTATTTAGTTCTAGTTTGTTCTATGTTTGAAATCTAGTTGAAATAATACAAGTATTAACCTTTTTTTATTTGGGAATTTCAACACTTTAATTTTATTTGGATGAATCATGTACATCCATGCCCATGAGCATGAGCCTGTGGCACTCCTATGCAGCTTAATGCTGACCAGCGCATGTTCACATGGTGTGTTGCTCCACCCCCTGACTGCCCACACTTGATTGTCTTGGCAGGCTGACTCTCCACAAACACAAAGAGGAGCATTGAGCTGCCCCGCCGTCTGGGACTGGTCGGTGCAGTTCGACAGAAAGGCCCAGGATTTCTTCATTAACCCTCTCTACGCTGAGAAGCCAGTGAAAGTCGTGAAGAAATCTCACCGGCCCAAGGTGCAATAACACACTTTATGTGAAATACGGTGCCAGCTTCAATCAATTGAATCATTTTCAAAGATTTTACAAATTTATAATAATCTCCATCATGGGGTGGACGAACTACCTTTAGAGCATTTATCATGAATTATGATTGCCTTACAACCAGTAGTTATAGGGACAGTCCCACTGGAGACACTCAGGGTTAATGGTCTTGCTCAGGGACACAATGGGAGTAAGTGGGATTTGAATCTGGGACTTTGTGGTCTTCTGATTCATAGGCAAACAAATTATTTTTTAAACCCAGAAGATGAACTGTAATGATTATTCTTCTAATGCAGTTTAAAAAACTTAAGGATCCTGTAGCTCTCACTTGAATCTGATGGTTCCCAAATTCTCCCACACCACCCCTCTGCTACGTTCCCTCCACTGGTTCCCAGTAGCTGCATGCATCAGATTCAAAATACTGATGCTGGCCTACAAAGCCAAACATGGAGTAGCACCATCCTACCTCACAGCCCTTATTACACCTCACACTGCACCTCGTTTACTCCGAGCCTCCAGTACTGCTCGCCTGGTTACCATCTCTGAAGGTAAAAGGAAGACATTCATCTAGACTCTTCTCCGTCTTGGACCCTCGGTGGTGGAATGAACTTCCCCTCGAGGTCAGAACAGCTCAGTCACTGAGCACCTTCAAACGACAGCTCAAGACCTTCCTCTTTAGAGAATATTTAGATGAACTTGTAACTTTCTTATTGTCAAACTTGTGTACAGAATCTACAACAGAGTGAATAAAAAGATTGTATTCATAGTTGGGGGTCCTAGTGAACCGGAATTGATCTCTTCATCGATGGTAAAATGAAAGCATGTTTTAAGTCGCTCTGGATAAGGACATAAATGCCAAATGCCATAAATGTAAATGTGAACCTGACCCCCACACTTATTCCCCTTCATCTTCAGTTTGTCTTTTTAAATGTCTTTACCGCACACACAGCACCAGAGGCAGCTCTCGCTACCGGCTTCAGCTTTCAAGACGCCTTCAAAAAAGAGCTTCTTCAAAGAGGAGACTGACAGCCTGAAGAAGATGCTGCGCTTGCGGCGCATCAGCCGCTGGATGCTGTCGCCCGACTCCCCCCAGCCGTCCACGCGCGAGTTCTACGAGGCCTGGCTGAGGAAGCCGCTGGACTACCACGGCCTGCTGCTGCCGTGTCTGAGTGGGCCGGCCATACGCTTGTGGGTGCAGCGCTACCTGCGCTGGCTGCCCGAGGTGCAGGTCTTTGGGGGCGGAGCCATGGCGGTGATCAGTCGGCTGTCGGAGCTGCTGGCCCAGGTGCAGGAGCTGAAGCAGCAGCTGGAGTGGAAGGGCCATCGGCAGGAGACCAACCACCGCGGCGTGCCGGCGCACCTGCAGCCCGCCGTGCGCCACTCCTCCGTCTTCCCCTTCGCCTCGTCTCGGAACTGGTCTTTCAGGCCGGTCATTCCCACCAACGTCTTCCAGAGCCTGCTGGTCCCTGACAGCCTGGCAGACCAGGACGACGAGTACACGGAGGTGGTCAGTCTGGTGTAGAGCCGCTGCAGGGCAGCGGCGTCCATGGGAAACAGTGTTACGGTGACCAGTAGTCCCCAGGTGTTGCCTTATCTGAGGTATTTTGAGGTCAAAGCTGTTCCGGGTGTGCCTTTTACTGTAATGTAAATACAGCCTGAGTCACGGAGTTCTCTGCCAAGCGGCGACGTTGGTTTGATGTTGCATCTTAAGCCAGGCAATATGGAATTTATTCTTTTTAATGGTTTTTGTAGCTCATCTGCTCTTCATCTCCGAGTAGAGGAAGATTTTGCATCACACAACTGCACAGCTCACGGTGCACTTTCACCTCAACATTCATAGAAAATGCCAACTCTTAAGCAGAAATGGGCACATTAGGCGCATGTAGATGCTCTTAGAGCCGAATAAACAGGGTAGCACGTAGTGTGAGGGCTAATATTTTAGCCACTAAAAACTGAATTTGAATCGAGTTTATTTGAATCTGTATGGCACAATTTGAGTTGGAATTGTTCAGTGTCAGTTGTTTTATTAACTTGAAACTGCATTTACCCAACCTGAAACACGTAACACAATTTCTTACAATTCAATTTTGGTTCATTGAGACGTACAATCCGGGTCTGTGACAAAACATAATGAAGCACAGCTTCACAAGAGAACTCATTTCCATGTTTATGGTTGTTCTACAGAATTGTCGTAAACTTGGAAATGACTTATTTTGTAAATCTATACTACTTTCATCTCAATTAACTGAAATTTTACATTTTGAGGTAGAATAAATGCTGTATTCAGATTCAAACAAACATTCAGTTTTTTGGTGCGACTGCTCATTTGAACAATTCAAATTTAAAACTGCAATTTAGACTCAAATATTGACAATCAAATTCAGTTTCTAGTGGCACAAATATCAGCCCATAGTAGTCTGCCATGTTTAATATCAGTTTAATATAATAAGTGTTACTGATGTTGGCCCAGTAAAGGACGCTCAAAACATGCAGAATGGATATTGAAGTTTTCATATTTTTGACTAGATGCAGAAATCCAGTCACATGAATTGTGTGTGTCGCTGTGTGGTAATCTGCTGCATATTGTTTTAGGATGCACTGGGAAAACCTAATATCAGGCCTAATCACATGCCGATAATCAACCAGGTCATGTCTGGAGTGGAGATGTCACGCCGCCCGGCTTTCTGATGCCATTCAACTTGAGTTTATTTGAGAACAGTTCGTTCTGTTTTGTGACAAAACCAGATTGGGCAGAAAATATGAGCCGATAAGATTACATTCCACACTTCCCCCAGAGGGCATCCATTTGGTTGTTGCAATTACCATTATTTTCCATATAACAAAGGTTGAACATATCACAAAAGCATGAATAAGTAAGTAATAATGAGAAAATTTGCCCCCACTGAATACACACTTTGCACGAATCGTAATAAGCTCGCTGCCCGTTGTTTTGAGCGCCACCTGCTGGGTGGAAAGCTGTGGAAATACTTTCTGCAGTGATGATGTCTTGTTTGTGTTTTCATGTTTTTTTTTTTGAAAGAATGGGTAGTCATGTATAATCATAATTTAATAAACGTTAAGCAGGTTATGGTATAGTATTTGACTGACTGTGTATTTATGGTAAAAGTTTACCTGTTTTTTTTTTATTACGTGTTTCATTTTCATCCAAGCATTAAACGCGTGAATATCTGTGCATGGGAAAGAAGGCGACGGTTTGCAGGACCTGCTGCTCTGCTGCCGTGTGTCATGAAACTGTCTTAAGCTTTAAAGAGCACTGAGAAACGAACACAATTGCACTGTAGCGCTGTTAACACACTGGGTCATCGCTTTTACTGCCAAATATGTTTGTACAGCTATGACATGCCATGGAGTAAAACTGTTTTGATTCTTGTACTGATTATTAAAATGTTTATGAACAAATATATCTATATGTTGCTTGCAACAGCAATGGGTCTGTAGTAGGAAAGTCTTATCGTCTTACTGCTGACCTCTGACCCAGTGGTTAACCAGTAGGCTGCTCGCTATTCTCCACATTCTCCAGTACCTTTTATAATAATATTTCTTGTATTTTGCTGTGAAGTTCAGTCACATGCAAACATTAAGTCCCGAGCGGGTGTATCAACTTTATATGCAAATAAATGATGCTTCCACCTTCCCAGTTTCATGCAAATACTTTGTGCTGCTGGTGTAGGCCTATCACTTAGATTTAATGTTTTAATTAAAGGGGGCAATTGTGTTAGATTCTTTCACCGCTGCTTGCCTTTCTGATGAGGGAAAAACTATGGTAAGAAACCTCAGGTGTGTACTAGAAAACGTTGCGTTACATTGCAACACGGGATAAAATACATTAAATAATAATACATTAAATACATTGAGATAAAAAGCAAATATTAATTATTGTACTAAATAAACGAAATAAAACACACACACTAAAAAAAAAACAGTTCCCGTTCCACCTGAGGGCTGGAGGCGCCACATCCTCCGCTGTCGTCACCGCCGCCATATTGGAGAAACATCCGGATCTCGGCGGCGGCAGCAGCGGGTCGAGGGACCGAGGGGCCCGGGAATCCACACGTCTATGCGGCAGGGTCTTTAGCGACGTTCCCGGTCTGACGCAGGACGCGTCTGGCTCGCTGTGTCCGTGTTCGGCTACGCTCGACGGCAGAAAATGACTTCGCTGACCCAGCGGAGCTCGGGCCTGGTGCAGAGGCGGACCGAGGCCTCCCGCACCGCCGCGGCCGACAGGGAGAGGAGCTCCGCGGAGGAGGAGCAGGAGCCGCGGCGCGGTGAGACGCCGGAGGACGAGGACGGCGGAGACTCGAAGGAGACCCGGCTGACCCTGATGGAGGAGGTGCTGCTGCTGGGACTGAAGGACCGAGAGGTCGGTTCATCGTTTCGGTCCGGAAATAATATAGATATTTTTAATCATATATATATTTTATTCAAATCACATTAATACACAACAACAACTCGGGAATTTATTGAAACTTATCAGTGACGTAAGGCTTACAGAACCTTTTTTTTTATAATTACGTGAGATGTTAGTATGTTGATAATAGAGTGATGGCAGGGAATAATGTTTATTTAATAATCACAATAAAAAAAATAACCTGGCATTTCATTTGTACACCCCAGTGCCTCTTCTCGAAAGCAGACAGGACATTTTAATCTTAAAAGTTATTCTGGTCCGTTCTCGTGCCTCACATGCTTGGACATAAAAACATTTTTTAAAAAATAAGAAGGATAAAAAAAAAAAAAAAAAAACACGAAATGGAGGTTGAAATATGAGCTCAGTCTGGACCTGGTCTCTGTAGTCCCACACAGACGGACTGGGTCAGTAACACCGGACTCTTTTCTTCAAACCTGGGTTTTGAACTCCGGCTGCCCTCGCTGGGACAACCCGGCGGACCTCGGCCACATCTAACCCTGGAGTCTGTGAAATAGTGGAGATCCATGTGAGCTTTGGCTCTCTTGATTCCCGACCAGGCCGCTACTAATCGGCAAAGACCCGTGAGCGTTTCCTCATGTCTAGGGTGGTAGTAGCCTAACACGCCCGCCTATGAACCGGAAGTCCCAGGTTCAAAGCCCACTTAAAACCATCGTGTCCCTGAGCAAGACACTTAACCCCGAGTGTCACCAGGCGGACTGTCCCTGTCACTACTGATTGTAAGTCGCTCTGGACAAGGGCATCTGGTAAATGCCGTACGTGTAGAACCTCACGGCGATTCTCGATCCCCTGATACAGGTGTTGTTTTCCACCCATCTGCTGGCTCCTCTTGCCCTGCTGGAACATTTGAGAACATTGTTCGCACGATGCTTATTTTAGGCTATTGTCTGTTGAAGGGGGTAAAAAAAAAAAAAAAAAAGTTAGCAAGTTACCAGTCCTGTAAATCTCACTGGTCTTACTGGTCTTACCCTCAACATTCCTCACTGACCTGAACGTAATGCATGTAATGAGGAAACGCACCAACGTCACACCACCCTCAGCATTATCCTCAAGCTCTCTAGCCCAGAAGATGGGCTACAGGATGAGGAGGCAAGTTCCTGCTTGGAATTGCGTTCCTGTAACGCTGTTGGGACGCCCTCCAAAATGCCCGCGTCATTGTGCGCGTGTTTTCCAGCTGGGACGAGCTTTTGGCGCGATGTGATGAAAGCCAAATGTCACGGATGTGCCGGTCGCCGTCCGGCAGCTAAATGCCACGTCTGAGCTGCTCCGCAAACATCCTTAGTGGGCAGGACTGTGAGACCGGTTCATAAGCCTCTCCTTTCACACACACTCTTGGAGCACACTTGCTGTGTCAGCTGAGGAGGATGACTTCTGTGGTTTAAAGGCCTCCGGACTAGTCCTACTGACTGGTTTAAAAGCAAACCGGTTATGAACGCTGTTACTGCACTCCGGTGGTGGCCTGGCGGACCTGTCATGGCTGCCTACTGCTCACTAAGGGTGACTGTTAAATACAGATGACACATTTCGTTATGTCACCTTGTGCTGTGCCGCAGTGTTTCACCATGACAATCACTTCACTGTCAGTTCACTTTTCAGCCTTTTTTTTTTTTTTCATATATTTTAAAAAATATATATATATTCATTCATTCATGTGGCACATGTAGATGTGGGCGTGGCCTGGCTTTACGCTGAAGCTAAGCGGGTGTGGGCGTGGCCTGGCTTTACACTGAGGCTAAGCGGGTGTGGGTGTGGCCAACACCTGAATGGGACACTTTGCAGGTGCTGGGAGATTAGATATTAATAATAATGTGTTTTTATTTAATTTTTAAAATGAATTGATGTTTTAATTAATGCCAGAAAGAAAATGTAAATACATGTCTGTACATGCTCCTAATGGAATGAAAGTGTTAAAAACTGGAGGTACCTTATTATGTAATAAAAATAACTACAACTAATTTAAAAATTTCATCAGTCCCATCTGGAGTGATTGCAACTAATTTGATCATTAAGCATCATGTCTGGGTGGTAGTAGCCTAGTGGGTAACACACTCGCCTACGAACCAGGTTAAAACCCCACTTACTACCATTGTGTCCTTGAGCAAGACATTTATCCCTAAGTTTACTTTACTTTACTTTACTTTACTTTATTTAGCAGACGCTTTTATCCAAAGCGACTTACAATAGGAAGACACCAGCAATTCTCGTTCGATTTCTATAGAATATCGAGTATACAAACTAAGCCCTGATAAGGCTTAGACTTGTCAGTGAAGAGCATGCTCGGAGATTGTTGGGTGCTAGACTAAGAAAAATTATAATGTATTTATACATTTTGTATTTTGTTTATTCAATGTGTACGCATGTGCTTGTGTAAGTGTTAGATTTGTCTGTAATATTTTTGGAATAAGAGGGTTTTCACCTTCTTCTTAAAAGTGGTGATAGTCTCGGCTAGTTGTGTGGAGGAGGGCAGGTTGTTCCACCAGCCAGGGACAACAACGGAGAACAGACATGATTGGAATCGGAGACCCCGTGAAGAAGGAATTTTTAGTCTCCTTTCGTTTGCCGATCTGAGAGAGCGTGTAGGAGTGTATCTAGGTAGTAGTGTGTTGATGTAGGAGGGCGCAGTTCCATTTACAGCCCTGTAGGCAAGCATCAAGGATTTGAACTCAATGCGAGCAGCTACCGGGAGCCAGTGGAGGGAGGTAAGAAGAGGTGTAACATGGGTGTATTTTGGCTGATTGAAAATGAGACGAGCTGCCATATTTTGGATCATCTGGAGTGGTTTTATGGTGACTGCAGAGGCTCCAGCCAGGAGAGAGTTACAATAGTCGAGTTTGGAGATGACCATTGCCTGGACGAGGAGCTGCGTTGCTCCTGGGGGACTGTCCCTGTAACTACTGATTGTAAGTTGCTCTGGATAAGGGTGTTGGATAAATGCTGTAAATGTAAATGACTGGTGAGTTTTAACAATGGCAGCCTAGTAGCCATGTGTCACCAGACTCGCCTCCTTGTTCCTGGTCGATAAAAATGGAGGGATGCGTTGTGGCTGCTTCTTCTGAAAGAGAAATTTCCACTACTGCACACGTGCACACAGAAGGAAGGGCGTTGTACTTCGATTATCATTCCTGTTAGCAAGATGTTGAAATAGCCCTTGAAGTTGTTTGGTCATCTCGTGTGTACGTACGCATCCGTATTACTTGTTCTCTAAATGTTTACCTGCTCTTCAAATCACGGCACCTTAAACTGAATAACGCTGTAAATATGCCAATGCAGATCAGACAGGCACATTCACCAATTAAATTAGGAAGTATTTTATTGATCAATTAAACAAAACTGTTGTATAATAAACATAAACGTGAATATTGTAAGCACAGAACATTCAACTGTTAATTTTTACTGTATTTTAAACAGTAAAAATTAGTATTGTAGGAAGCATAGTATTGTAGGAAAGGGTCCCACATTTTGTGGAATTTCGCCCTCTGGTTATTAAGGGAGTAGCGAACCTTTTCAAGGATTAAGTAAGTAAACACGTCTCTCAGCCACTACACAACGCTGGCCAGTATGTGCCCTCCTGTCGCAGAAGTACTGGACATCTGGTCAGAAGTGAGAAGAAGGATGAGTAGATGACAAAGGAGTCACATCTTCTCCAACATGACCAAAAAGAGCAAGTAAAGGGTCCAGCTGTATGTATTGTTTAAGAATTAGAGACCGTGAAAGGAAAACATGGCTCCAGTATGTGGACATACTGGGTGAGAGATAGCGTGGACATGTCCTGTACAGATGTCTCGACATGAAGGTATATCTGGATAGATGCGCGATGATTTAACGTTGCCCGTTCGATGTACCACCTTAAACTGTAATAAACAATGAAGGGCACGGAGGGATGTCGAGTTCATTGATAGATTTTTACACATCGTTCAAACACTGGGTCCAACAGAGACTGGGGCAAAGTGTGATTCTGTGTAATAAGGCTTATTAAGGAAAAATCCTGCAAATCCAAATGCTTTTTCATCTGGTTCCACGTTTTCAGCGAACGAACATCTACGGGTTTGGGAATCACATAGTGCATTTATATAAACATTGGGAGGGAGATGATGATCCAAGTAATGCTGGATTGTAAAGGACCTTTGTGGAATTTAATTCCTTTGATGTCCACATGACGTGAACTGGGGTGGTAGTAGCCTAGTGGCACTTTTTATAAGAACCATGGTACTAAGGGAATTTCACTTATTGACATGGGTAAAACTACAATGCTGGACTAAAATAGGGTGGTAGTAGCCTAGTGGGTAACACACTCGCCTATGAACCAGAAGACCCAGGTTCAAACCCCACTTACTACCATTGTGTCCCTGAGCAAGACACTTAACCCTAAATTGCTCCAGGGGGGACTGTCCCTGTAACTACTGATTGTAAGATGCTCTGGATAAGAGCGTCTGATAAATGCTGTAAATGTAATCTGAAGTGGAAGTGATTGTCATTGTGAGACAATGCAGCACAGCACACGGTGACACAACGAAATGTGTCCTCTGTATTTAACCCATCACCCTTGGTGAGCAGTGGGCCGCCATGACACCCGGGGAGCAGTTTGTGGGGACGGTGCTTTGCTCAGTGCTACTTGGCAGATCGGGATTCGGCAACCTTCTTCCTGACCCGCTAGGCCACCACTGCCCAATAGGAGGACTTCTACTATTACAAACAGGGCTGGCCCGTGGCATAGACAACATAGGCAAATGCATTATTCCTAAAACTAGTTGGTATTAATTAGGGCTGCACGATTTGGGGAAAAAGACATATTGCGATTATTGAGATCAATATTGCGATTGCGATGTGATAAAGGACACTTGCTTGTATATCAATGAAAAGTCGCATACTAATAGTGAAATGTTTAATTTCAAAGTGAAACATACAAACTACTTATAACAACCTGAAATGCCCAGTGCTTTCAAAATACAATATTCTACAAAATTAAATAATCACAAAAACTCTTTTACATTACTGTCGAACGACAGACCCTGGTAAAGTCAAAACAACTGTTTTGATTATATTTGGCCATTATAAAATCCCGTATTATAGTTCTTACGTTTAACCAAAACGTTGTTTGGAGGCTGACTTTAACACAGGGATGCATAGCTTTGCTAGCTTAGCTAAGGTTAAGATTTGTAAACTGAGGTGAATTTCTTTAGGAAACCTTCAAAGTTTGAGAAAAGTTAACTAAACAGCTAAGAACAGCCTAAATAGTTAATCCCTACGTTTAGCCAAAATGTTGTTTGGAGGCTGACTTGAACACAGGAATGCATAGCTTTGCTAGCTTAGCCTATCTTAGCTAAGGTTAAGACTTATAAAACGGGATTTTATAATGGCCAAATATATTCAAAACAATTGTCCAGCCTTACCTATGAAATGTAATCCCTGGTTTGGAGCGTACAGCGGTTTGTACAGCCCCAAGCAGCACAAGAGTGAGGCATTTTTATGCACTTCTCTCCATAGACATGTATATGCTTCACGCCACAGCAGAGCCTCTCGCAATATGGCGGCGACATTGACGTACGATGCAGTGCGTCATGCGCCGTCTAACCATATGTCTCAGAATCGAAAGTCATGTGACCAAATACGTCACATCCGACTGAAGTGAGACTTCAGTCAGCTCGCAAACTTTGAGAGAATGAGAGAATGGATCGGCAACATATCCGATCCAATCCATGTACTAATAATTTAAATCGCAGCTTTTTGCATTCATGTAATCGCACATTACGATTGCGATTAGATTAATCGTGCAGCACTAGTATTAATAATGTGTCTTCATATGAAAAGAACAAACCTATTAAGTAGTAGTAGTAGTAATAATAATAGTGTTATGTAACTTTCCAATGACCCCACTTTGGGTGAGGCGGGACCTTGCGGCGGTCACTGTAGTTTCTTCTGGTTACCCCTTGTTCTCTGTGTGTCTGGCCATGACGTCAGTATGGAACCGGTGTTGCCCCGTGGTGGCTAGAAGGTAGAAGGCCGACAGAGCCCTCCTTGTTTTAGGGGAGATGAAGTCTGCAGAGCGGGGACCACAGGAAGCATGACTCTGCATTTGGAAGCTCCTGGAGCTGAAACTCGCGGCAAGTTGACTCGGTTGCCTCTTATTTGCAGGAGGCAAACATGTTTGAAATCTCAGTGGTCTCCCAGGCTTTCCTGTAAATCAGAGCCATTCCAGAGTCGTGCAGAAAACATATCTGGAGCCTGTTCATCACCACATGGATGTCCGTAGGGCCTCCATGGTGCAGCTCTGCCGGTCTCCAGTGTTCTTCTGACCTGGAGGTACTGTTACCTCCATTTACGGCATTTATCAGATGCCCTTATCTGTAGCCACTTACAATCTGTGGCTACAGGGACCGCTCCACTGGAGACTCCGTTGTAACCGGGGTTTGGACCCGTGGCTGGTGTCCTCTGGTTCTTATACGAGTGTTTTACCCGCTACCACCATTACTGGCACTCTTCCTCAGTCATTATGCGGTCAGTGAGTTTCCATTATGACTGATCTGAGGAGAGTGGTAGTAGCCTAGTGGGTAACACACTCGCCTATGAACCAGAAGACCCAGGTTCAAATTCCACTTACTACCATCACGTCCCTGAGCAAGACACTTAACCCTAACTTGCTCCAGGGGAGGACTGTCCCTGTAAGTCGCTCTGGATAAGGGCGTCAGATAAAAGCTGTAAATGAAAATGAATGAAATAAATGAGAGTGCAGGTGAACATTGAGGGCCGTATTTTCTTGGCAATATATATATGACATCGCAGTCACCCGTTTAACTATGAACACTTGAATTAAAGCACCAATAAACTGTGTTCACTTTTTTAAAATCGCCATCCATAAGCAGTATTGACTTGTAAATAATTAACAATCTGGTTATAACTAGGCAAATAAAATAAAAATATAATCTAGATTAAAAGTGCAGGAGTTTTAAGAGTTTGAACTTTCAAGCGTGATGTTTCGTTTGCTGTTGCTGAAAGGGGGGGACGCTGGGCCACTACATTTATCAATACATGTAATGTGATTTTAATTGAGATTTTTCCATGCTTTTAATCATTTTACTCAGACTTGTGTCTGCGCGGTAAATCAGCTGTCGGGGGTGTGTCAGTTAAATGGGTGCTGAGGCGGTGAAATGGCGACCCGCAAAGCTCTGATTGGTTTAGAATACATGGATCTAATATGTGCCTGTTGCTTGAACAACGGGGATTTTTTTTTTTTTTTTTTTTTTTTTTTTTTTTTAGGTGCACCATTGAGAAATTAGGCCGCACGCGCGACCACATTCGACGTAGCACAATTTGGTGTTTAGATCTTGCTTGTTATTTCTGTGACATTGGTCAACAGTGGGGAAAATAATGTTTGTAGTCTGCGCTTCCTTTAATCACTGCTTGTGATCAATCTGATTTCCTACAGAACAGCATTGGGGCATTTGCATAGCATCAGTTCCGACTCGCTCTAAAACTAATGTTGAACTGGTCTCGCAGTGGGCTGATCCTGGCTCAGTTGTGCTGTTCGTCACGGGCTCGCCTGTCCGCCCTGCACGCAGATGCTCCGGCACATTCCACTGCTCATTCAGGGGAAGGTTGGAATGAGGATTTTCTGGTTGGAAAGTGATGTGTGTAATTGTAGAGCCCTCTGCTTTGTTTGTGACGTCGGATGGCTCTGAATGCACTTTGTGCCGCATATTATGTTCCCAGTTGTGCTGTGTGTGTGTGTTGCTGAACGCTCTCTGCCTGTGTGTGTTCAGGGCTACACGTCGTTCTGGAACGACTGCATCTCGTCAGGCCTGCGCGGCTGCATGCTGATCGAACTCGGCCTGAGAGGACGACTGCAGCTGGAGGCCTGTGGCATGAGGAGGAAGAGTCTTCTGGCCAGGAAGGTGGGTCTCGCCTAGTCTTTTATTCAGCGGCGTGGGCAGAACAGGAATTACTAACCACACTGCAGAGCACAAAAGACCAGCAGAGACACAACAAGCTCTTTTCTTTTCTTTTTGTCTCTATTTTGTCCTCTGCAGTGATTATAGGCCTTCAAGGCTGAGGATCATTGTTGAGGATTATGTTACAGTCGCTCACACTAATCTGAAAATTCTATGGTATGGACATGACTTAAATCAGAATTAGCTTTTTTTTTTTATATATAAATGAGTTGTCAATGTTGACAAAAAGTGTTTTTGGCCTCATTCATGCTTGTTATAAAAAAAAGCTCAGAAGTAAAAACAGGCGCTGAGACCAAGGCAGACAGACAGTCCTCAGGCATTTAGTGGAACAGGAAGAGATGAGCAGTTTTTGTCTTATTTAATCAACGTCACAGTGAGAGTCTACAGCAGAACCGGGAGTGAAATGACTCTTTAGACAATACTCAGAATAACTAGTAACTTTCTTGTAGTCTGACTTATGTAAGGAAAGCTACAACTGAGGGAATACAATTATTGTATTCATAGAACTGATAACTTCATTGATGGTAGCATGAAAGTACATTGTAAGCCTAGATAAGGGTGTGTGCCAAAATTAGGGCATCTGGGGTGGTTGGCCTACCGGGTAATGAAACAAACCTGTAATAGTCATGTTGCCGGTTCACTTTCTCCAACATCATTTAGCACACTGCTAATGTGGGGCAGTGGTGGCCTAGCGGTTAAGGAAGCAGCCCCGTAATCAGAAGGTTGCCCACTGCTCACTCAGGGTGATGGGTTAAATGCAGAGGACAAATTTCACTGTGTGCACCGTGTGCAGTGCTGCTGTGTATCACATGTGACAATCACTTAGGTTGCATCTACCTGCATCTACCTGTCTAAATGGTGTCATTATTCCTAATAGGCAATTAGGAATAATGACATTTTAGATTATATTATATGAAAAATTAAAATGTTTTTCACATTTCACTCCAGATCCAAAAGTGTATTTTTATCAAGTCTTATAGGGGGATTATGCAGCAAATACTTTTGTGTTTTATAATATTTACAGACATTTAAGATTTTTACATACCTTTCAGCTAAATACAAAATGAATATAGATAAATGAAATATTGAGCCTCTGTGGAATGCTCTGAAATTTGTATTTCTGTCATGACACTAGATGGTGCTGCTGGCCTTTTTTAGTTATTTATATATTTGTTTGTTTGTTTTTACACCCGAAGGTGTAAAACTCTTTAATGAGGCGAGACATTTGGACAGAATAAGTGACCCCCCCTGGTTTTTGCGTCCCCAGGTGATCTGTAAGTCGGACGCTCCGACGGGGGACGTGCTGCTAGACGAGGCGCTGAAGCACATTAAAGAGACACAACCCCCCGAGACGGTGCAGAGCTGGATCGAGCTGCTGAGCGGTCAGTGGGGGCGTCAGAAACCCACGTTACACCCCACACACACAAAAAAAACAAAACATCTTTATTGGGTTTGAGATTTTACCATTTAGACCTCATGCAAATAGCATCACAGAACATGTCTGATTCAGTGAAAATTCTGCGACAGGTTGGTCTGATTCCGTACATTTATGTTCGTGTATATGTGGTGTACCATAAATAAACACCACATAAGATCAAGTCCAGACACCTCTGAGAGATGCCATATTTACTGCACGTCACCAAGTTTGTCTTACAGGGATATATGTTAGTGTTGTTTAATAACACTACTATTACAGTGCTATTTCATTCGTTTTTTTTTTTCTGTAATCATAAAAATGATTTCTTTGCACACCTCCAGTAGTCATCTATAAATCCTGTGGTGCAGAGAACACAAGTTCTCTCACATTTTCAGCAGATACTGGATGTGAGGTGTGTGTGGTTGCCATAGTGGATAGTAGAGTGTCGTGTATTAGCAAGTATTTCACAATATTATTATTCACTGAATGTAAAAACAGAGCTTAAATACAAGGTGCTGTGATCGGTCTTGCGATTTCACTCTATCTGAAATGCCATGCAGTAATTCAAAGTACCCAGCTGTACAGCGCCATCTACAGGAGTGGAGGTTGCTGATTCTAATCTCAGCTGACCTCACTAAAGAAAACGTTCGACAGCCCCGCCTGGTGGAATAAATTTGTCAAAATATATCCATACAATATCACCACATAAAAAAAGTTCATATATTATTTTTTTTGCTGTGTTGATAATTTCTAACACCCCTGGTGGATTGTGTGTTGTCCTTCTCCTTCTCAGGTGAGACATGGAACCCATTAAAGCTCCACTACCAGCTGAGGAACGTTCGTGAGCGCCTGGCCAAGAACCTGGTGGAGAAGGGTGTCCTCACTACAGAGAAACAGAACTTCCTGTTGTTCGACATGACTACACACCCGCTGACCAACAACAACATCAAGCAGCGGCTCATCAAGAAGGTCCAGGAGGCGGTTTTGGAGAAGTGGGTGAACGACCCCCACCGCATGGACAAGCGTTTGCTGGCCCTCATCTTTCTGGCACACTCCTCGGATGTGCTGGAGAACGCCTTTGCCCCGCTGCTGGATGACCAGTATGACCTGGCCATGAAGAGGGTGCGGCAGCTGCTGGACCTGGAGCCCGAGGGCGAGAGCATGAAGGCCAACACCAACGAGCTGCTCTGGGCGGTGGTGGCAGCCTTCACCAAATGAATCTGGCGGCCGCCGCCGCCTTCGCCACCCTGCAGCACCACACGTGGACCAGTGAGGGCCAGACCCCGCCCCCAGCCCATCCTCCTAGAGCGCCCCAGTGGGCTCAGGACTCTGTTTCTCTTTCCTTGTAGATAAGTGACCTCCCTGTCCCCTTCCTGCTCTGCCTGATCCACCGCCAAAATGCTCACAGACCCTGGCGCGGGAGGAGGCTGTGCTCCTCGGACGTTCCAGGTCGAAGAGCCCACACCCTGGTCCTTCTATTTGATTTTTAACGATTTCCTGGCGGTCAGGGTCCGACGCTCCAGCCTTACTGGACACGAAGAAAGTCAGTTGAAGACTCAAATACGGATCATTGTTTCTGCATCCAATAGAATATAAAATATGAATATGAAATGTCATCAGTAATTTCTCTGTAATCGGGGATCTATCGGCAAATGAGAGGCCCTTTCAGCCAATCAGCACCATCGATCCTCACCCTGGTGGTCAGATAGGGCTTAACAGTGTGAACACTTTACATCACTGAAGCTTCTGCTGGTGGCCGGTGGAGGACCCCTTCACCTGCAGAAGTGACCCCCGCCTCCCTGGATATGGTGACTGCCCCCCGAGAGCTTCAACGTCTGCCGGGTTGGGGGCGTCACTACATCGCCACTGCAGTCCCCGTTGTGTTGACGTCCTTCACTGACTGCGTAGTGAGGGACTGGGGTTATGTGGGATTGGATGATGTGTGGGGATGCCCATAATTTTCCCAGTCACTATAACTCAATGACTTCAGTTATTTTAATGATGATAAATACAGCCAGTACAAAAAAATATATATATATTCACTTGAGTTTTTAATTATTTCATTAAAAACCTCTTTCAAACTCGTTTCTACCTCTCGATAATCAATTTTTTTTTTTTTTTTTTTTTTCTTTCATCTTATTGGGTCTTGCGTTCTTGTTTCCGGGGATGGTGAGCTCACTGTAATTTGTGTTTTTTTTTTTTTTTTTTGTTTTTGTTTTTTTTCCACAAACTTAAACTGTTTTCAGAATCCACCTAATGAGAAAAAGTTAATATTTCTGA